>NC_044035.1:228851316-229540327 GCF_901765095.1 Microcaecilia unicolor
TATTAAAAATCTATTTTGTTTTTTTCAGGTATTTACATTTGTTCATCTTACCTATCCTATTTTTGGTATTTTTCTTATGTACAGGGATTCATCAAGTGATTACTCGGATTGGACAGCTGATGCAGGGATTAATCTTCAACCTCCTGCGCGGATTTTAGCTCGTCGCAGAGTCCCCAGAATATTAAGCAGCTCTGAAGATGAGCTATCAACAGAGGAGAAATTATGTCCACCTAAGCAAAGGAAAATTACTAAGAAAAGACAGGGAGAGGTATGAAAAGCTGCTGTTAGTTTTTCTTAGGTCATTTTGACCAGTGTTAATAGAAGCCAGTGATTTTTCTGTTTGCTATCCTGATTTTGTTGAGCTAAATTGTTTAGATCCTATGAAAAGCTATAGTCACATAAAACTTGGGCAGCTACACTTACCAATGTAGTGTACCATTAAAGCCTTTCACTCCCCCCCCCCTTCTCATTTCCAGTCATTAATCATATGAATGATATTGGAGTATCTTTGTGCATTGATTAGGGAAAGAGGTTAAAAAAAATAATAGCAAATATTGAACTCATATAAACAATAGCATTTTGTGAGTTGGAAACTTTGTAGATTATAATGCCTTTTTCCAGACCAAGAAAAAATTAGAAAGCCTGTGTATTTTATTTTTCCTCCGAGAACAAGTAGGCCACGTCATGCGTGGGTGATATGTCATCCACGTTGCCCAGTGCGGGATGCTTTTACAGCATATAAGAGCTTTAAGAGCATGCACTAGCATCCCCTACATTCACAAGTGCCTTCCTGCCCACCATGAGAGTATGGGACCAGCAGCCTCTCTTCATCCGCCGTGAGGAGAGAACGCGCGCTGTTTGCGGCTCCTCATAGGTGTCTAGTGCATTTCTACTTTTTAAACTTTGTGCTTTCCTTTAAGGCATTTTTTGCCCGGTTTTGTGTTTTCCTTTTTTGGTGAGATTTTCCTTCCCTCCCCTTAGTGTTTAGTTACTTTTTCCACTTTTAAGTGTTCTTAATTTTTTTCGTACTCCTGTGGCCCGCTTAGGCCTGAGTTTCGGTCGGAATTTTTCCCCTCCTCTTTTCTTGGTGATTTTTCCCCTTTTTACTATCATCATCTCATTCACTTTGGCCATGACTGTTCCTTCCACGTCATCAAAGGTTCCCAGTAGCTTCAAGCGCTATGCTCTGTGTAATCGGACCATCTCTGGAACAGATACCCATTCCTGGTGTCTCTAGCGTTTAGAGCCAGAACATAGCCCTTCCAGCTGTTTTCTTTGCCTGCATATGCAGAAAAGAACACTATTATTCAGAGAGGCTCAGAGAGAGAATTTTTGGAACCAAGTCCAAATCATCAACCTTGGCATAAATATTGGCATTGGTGCTTGCAGCAGCATTGGGTGCATCATACCTATGGCTGCAAGACCCATGTCCAACACTTGGAGTGGGCGTGCATCAAGAAAGCTGGTGCTATCCGATATCAAGAAGGCATTCGTGTCTATGCTTGATATCGGATAGCACCAGCGTTTGTATCTCTCATTCCATGAGAATTCTGGAGGCACATATGTATACGTCAATTTGAAGACCCCTGAAGAAGGCCGGTTGGCCGAAACACGGACCTTGTAGGGTCCTAATAAAAAAAACTTTTTTTGGTGCTCTTACTCTTTGCGATTTGTATCTGGTCTATCTTGGTTATCTTCCGTTCTCTTTGTGGCTACCATTCCGATACATTTGGAGACAGAGGACGAGCCCAGGGTTGAGATATTTGAGGTTCTGGACTATGAGACTCCTCCAAGAGAGGCTGTGACTGTCCCATTTCACAAGGTCTTGCATATGATGTTCTGGTGAAGAACAGGGAGTCCTCCTCTGTCGATCCTTGGAAGATGGATACCATGTATCGGATCCAGAGTTCCCTGGGTTTGACAGGCCACAGTTGCCTCATCATTCTCTAGTGGTAGAATCCTCACTCAAACGTACCAGAAGTTTGAGACTTCTCCGAGGACAAGCAGGCTGCTTGTTCTCACATGTGGGTGACATCCATCAGCAGCCCCATATCGGAGATCTTCCTATCAACAAACGTTTGCTAGCCCTCGCGTGTGCGTGCACGACGTGCATGCGTGACCGTCTTCCCGCTCGCACGAGAGCGTGCTAGTCAGTCTTCTTTTTTCCGCAAGAAAATTGAATCCCAGTATCAGATCCATGGAGATCCAGAGTTAATGAGGACCCAGTTGCCCCATGACTCTGGTGTGGTGGATCTGGCCCTTAAGAAGGTCAAGAGTTCTAGGGAGTACGCTTTGGCGCCCCCGGGCCGTGACTCTAGAACCTTGGATTCTTTTGGGCGGAAGGCCTACCATTCTGCAATGCTCTCCAGCAGCGAATTGCGGATGCTCCTTGCTGGGGGGATAATATTTTTGGAGAGAAGGTCGAACAGGTGGTAGAGCAACTCCACCAGTGGGACACTGCTTTCAACAAATTCTCCCACCGGACGCCTTCAGCATCTACCTCAACTGGTAGACTGTTTTATGGGGGAAGGAGGACTGTCCCCTATTCTTCTAATAAGTGTAGGTACAATCCTCCCTCTCGCCAGCCTGCTGCTCAGGTTAAACCCCAGCACGCTCGTTCCCTTCAACAGCGTGCACCTCAACAGGCCCCAGCAGCTCCCCAGCAAAAGCGAGGGACGGGCTTTTGACTGACTCCAGGAGAGCATAGCCGAAATCAGTGTCCGGGCCGGACGATCTGCCGTCGGGGGGAGGTTAAGATTTTTTCATCAAAGGTGGCCTCTCGTAACCTCCGACCAGTGGGTTCTCTAAATACTCCGGCTGGGATACTCCCTCAATTTGATTTCAAACCCCTCAAATTGTCCGCCGGGAGCTCAGTCCTTCAGCTTCCAGCACTTGCAGAGGAACTCTCTGCCCTTCTCAGCGCCAATGCGGTCGAGCCCGTGCCACTGGGGTAAGAAGGGCCTGGATTCTATTCCAGGTACTTCCTTGTGGAAAAGAAAACAGGGGGATGCGTCCCATCCTAGACCTAAGGGCCCTGAACAAATATCTAGTCCGAGAAAAGTTCAGGATGCTTTCCCTGGGCACCCTTCTTCCCATGATTCAGGCAAACGATTGGCTATGCTCTCTGGACTTAAAGGACGCTTACACTCATATCCCGATACTGCCAGCTCACAGACAGTATCTTCAATTCTGTCTGGGAACATGGCATTTTCAGTATTGTGTACTACCCTTTCATCTCGCCTCTGCGCCCAGGGTGTTTACAAAATGCCTGGATCCCGTAGCGGCGTTTCTACGCAAACTGGGGGTGCACGTGTTCCCTTATCTCGACGATTGGCTGGTGAAGAACACCTCGGAGGCGGGAGCTCTACGGTCCATGCAGATGACTATTGGACTACTGGAGCTACTAGGGTTTGTGATAAATTATCCAAAGTCCCATCTTCTTCCAGTACAGAAACTAGAATTCATTGGAGCTCTGCTGGACTCTCAGACGGGCCAACTATCTCCTGTCTCTCGTTTCCTGGGTGTGGGCGTCGCAGCAGATCACAGCTCGGCAGATGTTGAGATTGCTCGGCCATGTGGCCCGCCTTCACATGCGATCAGCTCAATGGGCCTTAGCTTCTCAGTGGTACCAAGCTGCTGTGGACCTAGAGGACGTAGTCCTGCTGTCCACGAGTTTTCTCCAATCCCTGCATTGGTGGACAGTTCGATCCAATTTGACTCTGGGACGTCCCTTCCAAATTCCACAGCCACAAAAATTGCTGACTACGGATGCGTCTCTCCTGGGGTGGGGAGCTTATGTCGATGGGCTTCACACCCAAGGGAGCTGGTCCCTCTAGGAACGAGATTTGCAGATCAATCTCCTGGAGTTGCGAGCGGTCTGGAACGCTCTAAAGGCTTTCAGGGATCGGCTGCCCCAGCAAATTATTCAAATTCAGACAGACAATCAGGTTGCCATGTATTACATCAACAAGCAGGGGGGCACCGGATCTCGCCCCCTGTGTCAGGAGGCCGTCAGAATGTGGCTTTGAGCTCGCCTGTACGGCATGTTTCTTCAGGCCTAGTATCTGGCAGGCGTAAACAACAGTCTGGCCGACAGATTGAGCAGGATAATGCAATCTCACGAGTGGTCGCTCAGTTCCAGAGTGGTATGCGACATGTTCCAAGTGTGGGGCACCCCCTTGGTGGATCTCTTTGCCACTCAAGTCAACCACTAGGTCCCTCAGTTCTGTTCCAGACTTCAGGCCCACGGCAGGCTAGCGTTGGATGCCTTTCTCCTGGATTGGGGGGAGGGCCTCCTATATGCTTATCCTCCCATACCTTTGGTGGGGAAGACTTTGCTGAAACTCAAGCAAGATCGAGGCATCACGATTCTGATTGCTCCCTTTTGGCCGCGCCAGATATAGTTTCCTCTTCTTCTGGAGTTGTCCTCCGATTAACCATGGAGATTGGAGTGTTTTCCGACCCTCATTACTCAGATCGAGGGGGCGCTTCTGCATCCCATCCTCCAGTCCCTGGCGCTCACGGCTTGGATTTGGAGGGCGTAGATTTTGCCTCCTTGGGTCTCTCCAAGGGTGTCTCCCGTGTCTTGCTTGCTTCCAGGAAAGATTCCACTAAGAAGAGTTACTCTTTTCTATGGCGGAGGTTTGCTGTCTGGTGTGACAGCAAGGCCCTAGATCCTCGCTCGTGTCCTACACAGACCCTGCTTGAATACCTTCTGCACTTGTCTGCGTCTGGTCTCAAGACCAACTCTGTAAGGGTTCACCTTAGTGCAATTAGTGCATACCATTACCGTGTGGAAGGTAAGCCGATCTCGGGACAGCCTTTAGTTCGTTTCATGAGAGGTTTGCTTTTGTCAAAGCCCCCCATCAAATCTCCTACAGTGTCATGGGATCTCAATGTCGTTCTCACCTAGCTGATGAAACCTCCTTTTGAGCCACTGGATTCCTGCCATCTGAAGTACTTGACTTGGAAGATCATTTTCTTAGTGGCAGTCACTTCAGCTCGCAGAGTCAGTGAGCTTCAAGCCTTGGTAACTCATGCTCCTTATACTAACTTTCATCATAACAGAGTAGTCCTCTGCACTCACCCTAAGTTCTTGCTGAAGATGGTGTCGGAATTCCATCTGAACCAGTCAACTGTCTTGCCAACATTCTTTCCCCGTTCTCATACCCGCCCTGCTGAACGTCAGCTGCACACATTGGACTGCAAGCGAGCATTGGCCTTCTACCTGGAGCGGACAAAGCCCCACAGACAGTCCGCCCAATTGTTTATTTCTTTTGATCCCAACAGAAGGGGAGTGACTGTCAGGAAACGCACCATATCCAATTGGCTAGCAGATTGCATTTCCTTCACTTACGCCCAGGCTGGGCTGACTCTTGAGGGTAATGTCACGGCTCATAGTGTTAGAGCCATGGCAGTGTCAGTGTTAGAGCCATGAAAACAGCTGTGATAAGGTTGTGCTTAAAACTTTGGTTCCCTTCCAATTATTCAAGTTGAACTGGATAATTGGAAGGGAACCATAGTTTTAAGCACAGCCTTATCACAGCTGTTTTCACGGATCACACAGGGTTGCCGCTGAACGTCAAGGCACCCACAGCCAGCATTGCAGAAAGATAAGTGATCTTACTGAGCACAGTGGTTGTAGTTGGTTAAGATGTGAGAGTTTAGTAAGAATCACTCTATTTAAGATACAAGGGAGGTAGGAGGTTTTGGTGCTATGATGGCTGATGGGGCATGACACAGATTTAGAACTGCCAGTTAGTTTGAGTGGCACCCCGATTACTGAGCACTATTTAGCATATTAAAATTTTTTAAAAATAATAAGAGAAATATTGGTTTCTGTATGGTATCAATATTAATTTATTGAGAAACCGAAAAGTGTGTATACCCCAGAGGATTTCCATAAATTAAATTTTAACTGCCAGACCCTCGACCATTCTTCTAACGTTTGGAGATCCCTTCTCATCGTTTCTACTCCCTCCAGGGTATCCACTCTATTGGCTATTTTCGTGTCAGCCACAAAGGCACACCTTTCCTTCCAACCCTTCAGCAATATCTCCCACAAATATATTAAACAGAATAGGCCCCAGCACCGACCCCACTGCTCACCTTCCTTTCCTCCTAGCAGATTCCATTTACCACCACCCTTTGCTACCTGTCGGTCAACCAGTTTCTTATCCAGTTCACCACTTTCGGTCCTAAGTTCAACCCTTTCAGCTTATTCACGAGTCTTCTGTGGGGGACCATATCAAAGGCTTTGCCGAAGTCCAAGTAGATTACATCTAGCGCACGTCCCTCATCCCTCATACATTGATGATAATTTAAAAATCTGAAAAACCTTTTAAGAATTTTTGTTCATCTTGACTGCATGTATATTTACTTTACTGTTCTTTTGTGATATTGTATAGACATATATGTCAACATTAGTTCCAGCTTGTTTATCCTGTTGATATATGTTTATCTTTAAAATTGTAATAAAGATTGATTTGAATTTATACCCAGCTATGGCATCAGTGGGGTGAAACAAGATATGTTTATCATAGCATGCATGTCAGCATGAATAACTGCTTTAAAAAGAGAGGTCGTTTTTAGTTTTCAGTTCTCATGTGGAACAGTAGGTGCTATACACATTTATGCTATACACACAGAAGATCTCTAATTGTATTCTGTTCTGAATTATATAGCAGACAGCTACAATACAGCCAGTAAAACGAGAATTGTCGGATGATTGGCATCCACCTGTGTGGATAACAGATACTACACCTCGGCGGTCTCCATTTGTTCCCCAAATGGGTGACGAGGTAAGGCTTAACACCATTTACAAACTCAATGCAACTGGACTGTGGAAATCAGCTAGTTTATTAGTAGGTGCTGTTGTGCATTAAGTTAAGTTTTTATTCCATTTGAACATTTTTCTAATAAAAAAAAAAAAAAAGAGGGTCAAAGAAAATTGTCCTAAAATAGGAAGACAGAAGGGTTTTATTTTTAACAGAATTCATGAGATGATATATTTACTTAGATAGTGAGGGAACAGCTTCTTTGAAGATGAGCAATTCATCAGTCACACAAATGGATAAATTGACTCAGTGATTTATGATTCTTATTGTTCCCTGAGATGGATCTGGTTTTCACTCTTATGGGACCTATACCTAAAAAAAAAAAAAAAAAAAAAGTAAAATTGGGATCTTGTCTAACCCTAATCACTCAGAATGGAGGATCATTTCTCCATCCCATTATCCAGTCTTCAGTCCTCATTGCCTGAATGTTGTAGTGGTTGTAGAAGTCTATGGAGCTCTCTGAAATGGCATTGGAGGTTGTCCTTGCTTCTAAGGAAGGAATCGGTGGAGGAGATTTGTACAGCTACAAGATGTTCAGTCTGGATATTTATATACCATTACTGTAAGAGTAGCCATACTGGGTGTCAGGTCCTCGAGGCAGGACCGGCATTCGTGAGCCCTTGGACCATTGCCGAGGAGCGGCAGAGGCAGGCAAGACCACCCTGGAACTGAATACAAGGAAGAGCAGGACTGGAACTCGGGACTGGAGTAGTAACAAAGGCAGTCAACTACAGGCAGAACAGGAACAGCTTCACCTGCGCTTGACCACCGTTCCTCCGGAGTTGAGCTCCGGAGTTCAGGTGACTGGCAGGACTTGTAGTGTAGGACAGAGCAGGAACTGAAGATCCAGAGGACCCACTCCAGGTCTAGGATACATGTGGGAGGCTTGGCACAGAACTAGACTAGGACTAAAAGCTGCTATGCAGCCACTAGCAAGAATCACAAGACAGACTAAGCAGACAGGAGTACACCAAGGCAAGACGAAAACAGGGGCTAGGATATACATACAAGTTTGGTAAAAAGTGGTTCAGGATATATGGGGTTCAGAATAGACATGCAAGCTTGGCAGGGGCGAGGTTCAGGATATACACCCTAGCTAGGCTGAAGCAGGACTCAGGATAAACACACTAGCTAGGCAGAAGCAGGACTCAGGATATACACTCAGGATATGCAGGACTCAGGATATACACACTAGCTAGGCAGAAGCAGGATTCAGGATATACACTCAGGATATGCAGGACTCAGGATATACACACTAGCTAGGCAGAAGCAGGATTCAGGATATACACTCAGGATATGCAGGACTCAGGATATACACACTAGCTAGGCAGAAGCAGGATTCAGGATATACACTCAGGATAAGCAGGACTCAGAATATGCAAGCAAGCTTGGCAGAAACAGGGTTCAGGATAAGCACACACGCTGGGCAGACACAGGGTACAGGATATGCACATAAACTGGGCAGGAGCCGACAGAAGGAGTAACCAGGAACAAGCAGAGTCTTGGTCAGGCGGCAGGCAATAGAATAAACCAGGAAACTAGCAATGTCTTAGGGCAGGCTGCAAACAGAGAGAATAAACCAGGAACTAACAGGGTCTTGGGGCAGGCTGCAGACAGAGAGAAAAACCAGGAGCTAACAGAGTCTTAGGGCTGGCAGCAAACAGAGGAATAAACCAGAAGCTAACAGAGTCTTAGGGCTGGCAGCAGATAGAGGAATAAACCAGAAGCTAACAGTCTTAGGGCTGAAGCTTCAGGCTCCAAGCACAGAGCAAGGCAATAGAAGGACTAACAGTCCACAGACACAAAGCAGAAGGGCAGAGCCCACACAGAAGGGCTAGCAGTCCACAGACACAAAGCAGAAGGGCAGAGCCCACACAGAAGGATTAGCAGTCCACAGACACAAATAGCAGATGGGCAAGAGCCCCAGAGAAAGGCTAAGTAGCAGCGCAACAGTGCATTCGCTAACCTGACGACCTTTTGGCATAACACACAATGCAAAGGCCCTGAATGCCAGTACTGCACTTTCTTATGAAGGCTCTCACTGATGATGTCACCTACAGCAGGACAGACGCAGGAAACACACTGACACCAAAGAGAGGCTTGAAGCACATAGGATGTGAACAGATGGGAGCCATCTTGGAAGCTGGAACAGAACAGGCGGAAGCCATCTTAGATGCTGGCCAGGCAGTAGCCATCTTGGAAGCTGGAACAGAACAGGCGGGAGCCATCTTAGATGCTGGCTCCCCAGAGAGGCATAGCCCACACAGGTGAGGTCTAGTGAAGTAATCAACACACAGAGACAGAGACAAAACTAACACAGAAACAGACAGAAGCCAGCACAGAGGCTGACCCCCAGAAATAAGGTAAGTCTGAGGGTGGTCACGACCACAGACGTGACACTGGGTCAGATCAATGGTCCTTCTAGCCCAGTATCCTGTTTTCCAAACAGTGGCCAAGCCAGGTCACAAGTACCTGGCAGAAACTCAATTAGCAGCCGCATTCCATGCTACCAATCCCGGGGCAAGCAGTTGCTTCCCCATGTCTGTTTCAATAGCAGACTATGGACTTTTCCTTCAGGAATTTCTCCAAACCTTTTTTTTTAAACCCAGATACACTAACCCCTGTTACCACATCCTCCAGCAATGAGTTCCAGAGCTTAACTATTTGTTGAGTGAAAAAAGTATTTCCTTCTATTGTGTTAAAAGTATTTCCATGTAACTTCCTCGAGTGTCCCCTAGTCTTTGTTCTTTTGGAAAGAGTAAAAAATCGATTTGAAATTGGACCACTTTGTTCTTCACAGCCTCAAATAGAAGAAGGTCTCCCCCCCCCCCCCCCCCCCCCCCCCCCCCCCCCAAAATAAATAAATAAATAAAACCTCTCCATCAGTCTTGGTGGTGGTGGCTTTTAGTTATTTTTTTTGTTGAAGGAAACTTAAGTAGAGAATATCATTTGTGTGACTGATGAGAAGGAAAAACTGCTTACCTTTAAAAACTGTTTTGTTGACAGCACAGACCCTCTCTCTTGCTCTTCTCTTCTAGAATTCTCCTACAGTAGTAGTATTAGAACTGAGGGAGCAGGTTAGGAATTCTTATGTGTGCGGTAAAAGCTTTTAGGCTTTTCTAGAAAGCTCTGGAGCAGATGTCTAGTGCCGAGTATGGTGACACCCACCTGACTCAACTTTTGACTTCAGAGAACCCCCTTTTTGGTGAGCAACTTTGCTTAAATCTAATTTTTTTACAGTACTACTAAGAATAAATCACAGGGTTAGACTCCTTGATTCTGACAAAAGAGAGGAATTTTCCTTTCAAATATAAAAGGCTTTCGACACACATCAGTATAATAAAAATTGACATGGGAACATGAGTGGTTCTGTACTGTTAGCAAAACAGAATTCTTAAAATATCCAGAGCTTGTTTGTTGGCTACTGTATTGGGGAATAGTCATTAAAGCCATTATCTGCAAATATGTCATGCATATATTTGTGGATATCTTGAAATCCAGATTGGCTGGATTTCTCCCAAAGATAAGCTTGAGAATACGAACCTGTAGAATTTTATGTGAACAATAGGACCTCAGTCAATCGATCTTTTGCTGACTTTATGGGAGATGTCTGCTTTTCTTGGTAATGTTTAAATTAAGGCTGCATTTTGATTAAAAATTTAATCACGATTAATTGCACTATTAAAAAAGGGGGGGGGGGTTCTTTTAAAATTTCCCACTGTAGCTCCTTGTTACTCTGGCAAATCACTTGACCCTTTATTGCCCCAGGTTCAAAATAAGTACCTGTATACAGTACATAAACTGCTTTGATTGTAAAAGGTGGTATATCAATCCTATCCCTCTTCCCTTCTTTAAAGCACTGATAATCTTGCTCCTTGCCACCCCCAGATCCCAACATCTCTCCCTTTCTTCCTCTTCCTCTCCTCTTCCCCCAGGTCTGTTATCTATCTTCTTGGGGTTTGGGGTCCATTATCTCTCTATTCTCCACCTTAATGAGCAGTTCCAAGCTGTTCTCATGGCTCCGGGAGATCACCACCTCGACCATAGCTTCCACTGGTGACCTCCCTCTCCAGTTCCCCTCCCACCAGACTACAGGAGGCCTGCTCCAATGCTTTTCCTCTGGCCCAACCCACCTCCTCTGACATCACTTTTCTGTTTTTGCATGGGTAGGATGGGTTAGAGGGAATGATTTGGACCAGGCCACAGGCAATATATGTGCAACACTGCTGGGGACTAACAGAAGACCATCTTTAAGGAAGACCAGCGCAGAGGGAGGATGATGTTGAATTGTGGGTGAGGGGAAAGGTACCAGATCTTGCTTAGGACAGGGGGTTGAGAGCAGAAGAGATGTTTGAAGGAGATGGGAGATGCTGCAACATGATTAATTTTTTAAATTGCAATTAATAGTGCACTAATTGCAGAGCTAACTGTGATTAACTTATAGTCTTAGTTTAAATGTTGTAACTGCAGAACATGAGAAATGCATTCAGCCTTTATGCAAAACCGAGATTTGCAGGGAGAAAACTTACCAATTAAAGCAATATGTGAGAGGAGACAGTTGTGACATTCTAGACAGAATATAAAGGATAATAATGAAATACATGGTTACATTAAGAGGCTTGAGAATTAAGCTAAATGACTCGTCTATAATCTTTAGACGGTAAGGAGAGAGTAATTACAAAAAGCATTGTTTATAATAAAATAAGGTGAAAGTGGAGTTTTCCAACTGATTATTTAACACTGGGCTCAAAATGAGATTGGAAGCCAGTGAAGAGAAATGGGTTAATGCATTGCAGAAAAGGATGAGTGATGTTTTAAGTATTCTATTTAGTTCATTATGGGAGAAGATGGGGGTCCTTAGTTTTGTTGAAGAATTTTAAAGCAATGAATGCTTGTTTGTATTTTGTTTGATGTGCAGGTTATGTATTTTCGACCAGGCCACGAGGCTTATGTTGAAGCAGTCAGAAAACGTGGTCTTTATAAATTGGATCCCAACAAAGAACCATGGAAAAAAATGATTATTAGAGTAAGTTTGTAGCAATCTGCTCTGGATTTTTATTCAGTTAAAATCGAACGATACATTGAAAAAATTTAGATGGAGCAGTCTGACAACCTACAGCTTAGCTAACTTAAATCCAGTGATTCCATCCTGTTTCATCACTAACCTGAAAAGGGTGCATAATTTTCAAAAGCTAGTCACAAATGTATTTAATTAGTTAAATAAGGGTCACATGCAGTTTGTTGGGACCACTTTTTCTAGGGATTCAAGTAGACTACCATGGTAGCCACAATGCTTTGCTCAAAAACTATTCTTTGAAATTCATTAAATGACAAGGATGTGGGTCAGCTCTGACTCAGAATGCAACACTGTACTGCAGCTTAGCAGTCAAGAATTAGTTGTCTGACCAGCAGAGCTAGTTGAGTCTGTCTTACAGTAACTGGCACTTAGCCTCAAGGAGGAACGGAAGATAGCTACTACTATAGCAGTCATCCTTCCCAGCTTCCTTCACCAACCAAAAAAAGTGTAGTTTAGGGTTAGGCTTAGTTGGAGATGCCCTTTTGGGTGGCAAGGGCACATACGCAGAGGCATGCCATTAGGGATGGGAAACAATTGGGAAAAACAGTTTCTTCTAAAACGGAAAAAAAAAATGTGTTCTTATTTGATATTGAAAATCCACCATTTGTATGTTTTTTTATGTTTAAACGGTTTTTATTATGGAATTTACACAGATAAACCATTGCAATACAAGTAATGCCGGAGGCTAAACAGTGCTTCTCAGAAAGTCATGTATAATCAAACATCTGATACATCTGTGACCATCTCCATAAACTTTTTAATATAATATCTCTCTCTCCCTTCCCTCCCCTCCCTCTCAACCCAATCCCTCCCCCTTGCGCCATGAACCAAAGTATAAAACAATCCTATATAATAATTCTCAGCTCCAACGTTCTGTGCCTGGCTTGAAGCCACATTCTGAGGTGGTCTGCTAGGCTGTTTAGATCAGATGATGTCGGACGCATTATGATGTCACATGACATCTCCAACATTCTGTGCCTGGAATGAAGCCACATTCTGAGGTGGTTTGCTAGGCTGTGTTAGCTCAGTGTCACACACAGACACACACTCCCCTCTCTCTCTCTCTCTCTCATACACACACACACAGTCTTTCACTCTCTGTGTGTCACTGTCACACACACATACACTCTATCTCACTGCACACCCCTGTGCTCCTGCAAGGGGTTGCCGGAAGGAGGAGGATATGGAGACACACATACTCTGTCACGCACACACACGCTGTCTCTCTCTCTCACTCAGTCACTTTCAGACACACTCTCTCAAATATACACAGTACGAGCAAAATCTCCATGATGCCCATTTCATTTGTGAAATTACACACACAGCAGGGGCGTAGCCAGACAACAGATTTTGGGTGGGCATAGGCAAAAAGTGGGTGGACACCAAGTGTTCCCTCCCCCCCCCCCCCCCCAAAAAAAAAAAAACAGCTGGCAGGAAAATGCTTCTTTCCAGCTTGGCAGTGTTCAGCAGGCATGCACTGAAAACTGAGCATGCGCAGGTGCCAGTACCGTGGAGAGTAGCGTCTCCGTTACCATCAGGGGGATGTCTTCAGCTGGCAGAGCTTGGGATCTCCACCAGCTACTGCTAAACGTGTGCTACTGTTGGGTGGGCCTGAGCCCTAAGTGCCTGAGCCACTGACAACACAGGAATGCAACGCACAATGTGAAGATGCAAAAAATAAACAGCAACACAACACATGGTTTAATGCACAAACACACAGACAAACCCGTTTGGAGAAAAAAAAAAAAAAAAAAAAACTTACTGCACATGGGACGAGGATTACTGCACATGGTGGTACAACACGGCAACACATGATTCATACATTAAAAAAAAACAATTACACACTCATGGATCATCTTCTACATTATACAAACTACACAAATATTCCTTCTCATTATAACACTTTTCAAACAACTGGTTACAAAAAAAAAACCTTTCAAATAAAACCTTGCTAGCGCCTGTTTCCTTTAAAACAGAAACGGGCCTTTTTTTACTAGTAACATATAAGATCAATAGTAAACATTCTCTCACTTCTTCCATCTCAAGTCCCCACCTCTGACTCTCATACTGATATATCGTACTTCTAACCCAATGGTCAGATTCCTCTTTCTATCATCTAGGCACTGATCCTCTCTCCTTCCTCTCTCTCCTCCCCTCTAGTGATAAAAATCAGGTGCTGGAGAATAGTGTGTGCATTATAGAATTTACAACCCCTATTTCTCTGTTTTTTAAACACTGAACATTCTTAGTGCTACCAAATGAGCATATTGGCGCTCTCTATAGACTTGTACCCTCTGATCAATACAATGTGTTAAATTGGTGTAGAAAACTAGGACACTTCATTTCTTAAAGCCACTTTTTAATTTCTTAGCCACTTCTTTTCATGTCCTGTCACTTATTGTGTTCTCTCATTCCACCCATCTTATTTTGTTCCCTGAGCAGCATAATAGTCCATCTATATTGCCAGCGATGTGACAGATGGTATCTACAATAATCAAGGTCTTCTGCAGTGAGTCTGGAGTTATTGTGCTGTGGTGGAAGGACTTTTGGTTGCCATTCTGGCTCCTCTCCTTGTCCTGATTTTCTTATGAGGAGTTTTCTGTTAAAAAAAACTAGTTATAATTCATTCATATCTTAGAGTAAGTCACTGCTAGAGAAAATTAGATAAATACGTAGAATTAAGTGAAGGGTTCAGTGTCAGCATCTGACTATTCAATTCAAATTAGGATTATATACTGCTAAAATCCCCTTATCAGGGTTCAGTGCGGTTTTCAGCAGTTAGATTAATTCAATATAGTATATTGTATGAGAAAACAGGTAGTGGGCCGTGAGAGAAAATAAAGATGTAATCAAATAGGAGCAAAATACAAACTTAGGGCAGTAGGAGTACAATGCAGTGATTGTAAATTACGAAGCAACATTTGGGAAAATGAAGGTTTTTAGCTTTTTCCTAAAGCTGATATAGTTGCTTTCTTTTCTGATAGCGATAGGGAGGGAGTTCCTGCCTCATGGAGGAGAGCAAGTTGAAAGTTTTCTGAGATCTAGTCCCCTGCTAAGTTCTAGAGGATAAGAACAGTTGGTCTTTCATTCTCTTTGATTAGGCCAGGCATAGCGATGATAAATTAATCAGCAGGTAGGATGCGACTCGTATAAAATTTTGAAAAACTATGCAGGTGGTTTTGAATCTGATTATTTTAGTAATCGGGAGCCAACATAAGTTGACCAGGTGTGATGAGACGCTATTGTATCTGTTTAGTTTGAAAATTTGTCTTGCAGTATTCTGTATTTTCATTTTCTTTAGATATTGAGCTTTAATTTCTAAAAATAGGATGTTGGTAGTCAAGATGTAGTAAGATCAGGAGATTCCAAGATGGCGCTGTGAATGGACACACCTGTGTTTGCTCCTGGAGGCTGCTCGCTAGTAAGCTCTCTTTGGTGCCTCCGTCGCCTCGTGGAATATGGGGAAGCGGAGGGGAAAGGTAAAGGAACGTCCCTCGGTTCCTGGGACCTCTTCGACAATGAGGCAAGCGACCTTGCAGTTCCCCAGACAGCAACTGGGTCCTCAAAGAACTTCGACCCCCTCTGTAACTCTCGGCGCGTCTGCGTCGGAGAGTGGAAACGGGGCTTCCTTGAGCCCCGTGGAACACATTGCACCGCCCCAGCCTGGAGGAGAGTTTCTGGCAGTTCGAACAGAGACGGAGACCGAAGGGGTTCAGCCTGATTTGTGCGAGGGAAAGCCAAATCTCAGCTTCGAGAACCACTACCGCAATTAGCTTTAAAGGTACTTCCTAGAGACAATAGTTTTCATGTTGGCTCGGGTTGAGGATCAGCCTCATTCACCTCCAGTGGCTAGTGGTGTGGGTAGACCAGCAACTGTGACGCTTGAGTCACTATGGGAGATGATGTACAACATTCAAGCCTCTATGCAACCTACTTTAAAATGGAATGTTTCAGATATTAAAACTCTTTCTGAAGCTTCCCTGCTTCAAGCGCAAATGACTGCACACCAAACTCTGAAATTGGAGAAGGTAGACATGAAAATTCAAGAAATGGGATCTGTAGAAGCAGCTTTGGTTAAAGATAATTTTCTTCATAAACGGTTAGAATACCTGGAAAATCAGGCTAGAAGATTAAACCTTAGGCTGCTTAATTTTCCCAAATCGCCTTTAATTTCCCCGCTGGAGATGGTCAAGAAATATATGGTTGACATTCTAGGGATAGATAAGGATTCGCTACCCCCATTACACGGGCTTATTACATCAGGCGTGGTGGAATGGTGGAAGGAAATCCCCTGGTAATGGGGGAAGGAATGAACCTTACATCCTTCCTGGAAGGTTCATTGGAAATAATTACCCAGAGGTTGACTTTGCTTGTTACTTTTGCGCTGGAGCCTGATAGGAATGCTGTATTAAGGCTTTCCTTGAGACACTTAGAATCTCTGTTTTTGGGCTCAAAGGTTAGAATTTTTCCAGATCTCTCAAGACCTACACAGATGAGACGGAGGGCCTTTTTGGAACTGCGTCCCAGGGTGGTGGCTTTGGGAGCAAATGTTGTTCTATGATTTCCTTGTTTTTGTAATGTGATGTTTGAGGGTAAACAGTTTCAGTTTGTAGATCCAAAACAGTTAAAAGAATTTCTACATGCTAGAGTTGATGTGAATGTAGTATACCCTCCATAAATGGCAGGCTGGGGTCTGAACCAGAGGTAGCGACCATTGTTTTTTGTTTTGTTTTTTTGTGCTTTTTGTAACTTTTCTTTCCTTATTCTTGGAATTTAATTTTCTTTTTAACTTGTGGACAAACAGGCAGTTTAGATATTTTCCTATTTTTATGTTACTTCTTGTAAATAATGCAGATTACATATTCACACTGTGTGGTGATGTATTGAAATATATGAATAAATAAAAAATTTAAAAAAAAAGATGTAGTAAGATCAGCATTTGGACCAGACATGCAAAGGCTTTCCGGTCGAAAAATGACCGCACTAGTTGGAGCTGTCTCATTTTAAACAGGGTTTTTCTCCATAATTGGTTGATATGGGAGGAGAATGTTAAGGAGGAATCAGGAAGTACTCTGAGCATGGTACCTTTGGATTCAACTACAAATGGCTTGTTGTACATTCTTATTGAGGATGGGATCTTGACCCCTGGATTCTGGAACCATAAGATTTTGATCTTGATTTTGATTCAGTTTTAATTTGTCAGGGCCCAGTTCTGGACAGTATTCATCCCAGCAGTCACTGACTTCGTAAGGTTGTGATTGGGCTGGAATATTGGTAGAAGGAGCAGGATGTCATCGGTGTTAGACAGTAGTACTTTGCTTAGGCAAGGTATATTGAACCCAGAGAGGACATAAAGAAGTTAAATAGAATTGGGGAAAGTGGTGATCCTTGGGTGACCCCAGATTCTGGGAGCCATTAATAGGAGAGAAGTTGATTTTGTTTGACTGAATAACTTGTGTTTGACAGGAATTCATTGAACCATTTAAAAGCATATCCTAAGAAGACTATTTGATCCAATCGTTTAAGCAGAAATATATGATCGACTGCATCAAAAGCTGCCAATATGTTGAACTGGAGAAGAATTACCTGATCACCTTTTACAAAGGTGGTGGTTGATGTATGTGGTTAAGGTTAGCAGTAAGGATTCCATACTATGTGCAGATTTGAAGCAGAATTGTGATCAATGTAGGATTGAGAATCTTTCCAAGTATGAGGAGAATTGCCTACTGGCTTAGGTTTCCAGCATCTTTGTGAAAAGGGGTATACTGGCGACTGGGCGGTAATTTGCAGCCAAGGTTGTGTTTAGGCTAGAGCCTTTCAGCAGTTGAGTAAGAACAGTTTTGCCCGTATCTGGAGGGAGAGAGCCATTCTCTAGAAGTTCGTTGAGTCTTACCATCAGCCACTGAATTACCTCTGATGGAATCGATGAGAATAATGATATAGGACAGTAGTCAAGGATACAATTAAAGCATCTGCATTTCAGCAGTAGCAAGTTTACTTCATCCTGTAGCAGTGGTTGAAATGAGGCCCAGATTTGGTTGATTTAGCCATCCAGGTAGGGCACATGGCAGCTGTTAAGCTCAGGTTTGAGTCTGATGTTTCTGCAGCTGGGTTGGCCTTGGAGTATCGGGGGTGAAGTAGTGTTAAGTCTTGAGCAGGCGGAGTGATGTGCTGTGATTTGTCCAAAAGTTGTAGCTGTTAATCTTGTTAATAGAGTGAACAGCTTTTTATTGTCTAGCAAATCTTATTTATTTTATTTATTTATTTATTGAATTTGTATCCCACATTTTCCCACCTCTTTGCAGGCTCAATGTGGCTTACAATACATCATGAGTGGTGGTAATATATTAGAAAGTAGACATATAGTGTTATAGAAGGATCTTGGGCAACATGATAATGAAAAAACATACTATAGTAGTATAACAAGAAGGATTTTGGGTAACATGATAATGATAAAACGTGATAGTAGTATAGCAAGCAGATATTGTAAGAGTTCTGTATGTATGTGGAGGAGCTGTGTATATTCACATTGGTTGATCTTTGTGGTATGCCTTGTTAAAGAGATGGGTCTTCAGTAGTTTGCGGCAGTTCGTTAGTTCGTAGATCGTTTTTAAGTTGTGCAGCAGTGCGTTCCAAAATTGTGTGCTCAAGTAGGTAAAGTTTGTTGCGTGCATTAATTTGTATTTTAGACCTTTGCAGTTAGGGAAGTGCAGATCAAGGAATGTGCAGGGTGATTTTTTGGCATTCCTGGGTGGCAAGTCTCAGGTCTGACATGTAGGCTGGTGCATCTCCGTGAATGATTTTGTGAAGTAGGGAGCAAATTTTGAACATGATGCATTCTTTAAGTGGGAGCCAGTGTAATTTTTCTCGTAGGGGCTTAGCACTTTCATATTTTGTTTTGCCAAATATAAGTCTAGCTGCTGTGTTCTTGGCCTACTAGAGTGCTATAGTATTTTCATTTGTCGGTGGCTACCTTCGATGTGTAGTGACTGAGCGCTCGCTTCGTTTGATTTATCGATGGACATACGGCTTTTTATCCATTGTTTTGGTTTTTTTTCTAAATGTCTGCATTCCAATTTGAGTTTAGGTAGATCATCTGAGTACCATGAGGAATTTCTGACTGCCTTGAACATTTTTTTTTTTTTTTAATTGAAAGAAGTCTTTATTTTGAATTAGGAGAAAAAACAAATTACAAACATTAAATTAGCGACCATCAGTAAACAAGTTGCAGCTAAAATAGGATTGGAATCCTGAATAGCGTATATGGCGCACAAAAAGACAATCCCCCAAAGTAGATATTACCCAATAAACTTCCAGTTTTATACAGTTTTGTAATAGTTATCCCGACTGCCCTTCCCTACCCACCAAAGCAAAAAAAAAAAAAACCCCACACATTTGTTTGTATACCTCAACACGAACAGTTAGACAAAAAGGGCTCCAGATAGCTTCCCATTTAGATAACATCTTACAGCGTTGAGCCCAGAGCCTTTCCATGTCGCACATGTACCAAAGCTTATTAAGCCACTTAGTGATTGAAGGAACCTGTGAAGACTTCCATGAAGCTGCCAAAACAACCCTGGCCGCCAACATAGCGTGCCGGACCAACAAAGATTGTGAAGTAGTCAGGCCAGGCGGTGTCTTTGGAAAAAGAAAAAACTCAGGAGACCACTTTATTGACTTGGAGAGCCACCTCTGGAGTCTATATTGCACCGACTTCCAAAAGGCACAAACTTTGACACAAGTCCACCAGAGATGCCCCATAGTGCCCTCTTGACCACAGCCTCTCCAGCACAGTGAGGACACCTGTGGGAACATATGATGAAGGCGCACAGGGGTCAGATACCACCTGTACAAAACTTTTAGTGCATTTTCTTTAAATGCTATTGAGATAGAGATCCTAGACAAAGCACATTCCATAAAGTTCCAATCATCATGATCCAGTGTCACCCCCAACTCCCGATGCCAGCGCTCTTGATACTGAACTGAGGCCCGGACCCGCCGACGCTGAAAGGAATACAAACAAGTGATCAGACCCCTCGTCACTAGAGTCCTCACACAAATCTTCCAAAAAAGAGTCTTCTCGCAAAACGTTTGCCTGTGTTTCACCTGCATATAAGCAAAGATATCTTTAGATGAAATTGCATAATTCTCCATCAAAGTTTGGAATGGAATAAAAGCACTTTCATCAAAGAATTGGCCCCAGGATTCTAGGCCAATTCCAAAAGTTCCAAATTCAAGTCCCGGAGGAAAAAGTGGATTGTTAATTACAGGTGTAAGCTTAGAAAATATCAGGTCCTGCTTAACAAATAAGCTGTCCCAGTAGTGAAAAGTTGTTGAAATGGAGGGATAGATCCCCTTGCCCAGCTTTCTATACCTCCGAGGAAGCCATATCGAAGAGCGCAACAAACATGCTCCAACCGAGTCCTGTTCCAAACCTATCCACCTCTTATGGGGGCTGGCATGGTACCACTCAGTGGTGACAAGCGCCTGAGCAGCTTTATAATGCCAGTATACATTTGGGACACCCAGCCCTCCCTTTTTTTGGTCCCTGTATAACAATGCTCTTGAAAGACGCGGCTTTTTATTGGACCAAATGAACCTAAGAAGGTGATTCTGAATGCCCAAAAGAAAGGAGCGGGACAAACACAGAGGAAGGACTTGAAAGAGACACATCAAACTTGGCAGCACGTTCATTTTCACTGTAGCAATCCTACCAAACCGTGATAATTCAATAGAACCCCAAGCCTCTAAATCTTTATATAAATCCTTTAAAAGGGCAAGGTCGTTAGTTGAAAATAGATCAGAGAATTTGCTAGTAAGGAGAATTCCCAAGTATTTAATGCCCCGGGTCACCCAACGAAATGTTCTTGTAGGGAAGCTAAAATTGGGCCAGGTATATCTACTGCCATAGCTTCAGATTTAGACATATTAAGCTTAAAGCCAGAGACGGAGGAATACTTCTCTAAAAGCTGAATCAGATTAGGCAATTAGATTAAAGATTTAGTTAAAGAGAGCAAAATATCATCAGCGAAGAGTGCCAGCTTGTATTCCTGACCCGCAACCTGAATCCCCGTGATATTATGTTTAGCATGGATAGCAATAGTAAGAGGCTCCATGACCAATGCAAACAGCATTGGCGAGAGAGGACAGCCCTGTCTAGTCCCCCTAGATAAAGGAAACATATGAGAATTACCTCCATTAATACGCACGCATGCTTTCGGAGAGTGATAAATAGCTTGAGTCCAGCTTCCAAAGCCCTGACCAATTCCCAGCCTTTCCATGACACTAATCATAAAAGGCCAGTGAACACGGTCAAAAGCCTTTTCGGCATCCAAACCCAAAAGGCACATTGGCCATACGATGCATATTATCTTTAGCTTGCCTGTGAGGAACAAATCCAACTTGATCAGGATGAACTAAATCCGGAAGGACCCTAGCTAGGCGATTTGCTAAAACCTTAGCTATGATTTTAACATCAGAATTAAGAATGGATATAGGACGATAAGAGGCACAGTCCACCTTATCTTTACCCGGTTTTGGGATCACAGCTATCCATGCTTCCATCATAAAAGGAGGAAGAACCTCTCCTTCCCGAACACCATTACAAATGTCCACTAGAAGAGGGGCCAACTCTCCCCTGAACACTCTATAAAAATCATTCAGCAGCCCATCCAGTCCAGGAGCTTTTCCTGTCAGCAAGTCTTTAATCACTGTGACAATTTCGTCCACCTTAATAACACTGTCAAGGAAGGATCGCTGCTCGTCTGACAAAGAGGGGAGAGACGTGAGGAGAGAAAAGCCTCAATTGTATCTTGATGAATATGCGAATCTGCCGAATATAAAGGTTTGTAAAAGGACTGGAAACATTCACGGATCAAGGAGGACTGAGTCAGCATCTTATTCTGTCTCCAATACGCAGATTAGTACGCTCAAACTTCCGCTGTCTGAGAGCTAAAGCCCGACCTGGTTTATTCTGCATGGAATAGTGATGTAGCTGTTGCTGACCTCTTACAAACTGTAGTTGTTCTGATTATATATTATCCAACCTAAGGCGAAGGACCTGAATTTTCCTCAAAATAGACACATCGTACGAAGACTTATGCTTGGCCTCCAGACAAGATAACTGTGACATACAAGTTGCTACCTCCTGTCTCCGGGCCCTGGCCTGGGTACTAGCATATTTTTTTTTTAAAAAGCCCGCGTTAGAGCCTTCAAAGCATCTCAAACAATCCCCATAGGAGGACCCGAGTCTACATTGATATCAAGATAGTCCTTCAGGAGAGCACGGTATGCAGCCAGCAACTTCTCATCCCATAACAAAGAGGCATTTAGGGTCCACCTAGTGTCCCTATCAGCCTCACAAAATGATGAGAGGTGTAACCAACTTGGGGAGTGATCTGAAATAGTAATGGATCCTATACCCAAGGTACTTCCGCCCTGAGATAGGGATATATCGAGGAATATATGGTCAATGCGAGAATAAGAGTCGTGGGAATGGGAATAAAAAGAATAGTCCCTCTCCCTAGGATGATGTAGGCGCCACATATCATAAACTGCTAAAGTTCGGGCTAGAGCCTCCAAAGCCTTAGAGTTTTTAACATCAGCCCTTGAGATTACACCCGTCTTGTCAATGTTCAGGTCCAATGTTGCGTTAAAGTTGCCCCCCAACACCAACTTACCAAACGGGTCAGCTTGCACCACTTTTCCAAACTTGAGCATAGAATTCTTCCCGAGATTCATTAGGCACATAGACAGCAACTAGAGAGAAAGCTGAATTGTTCGATAGCACCTGTAAAAGCAAAAATGACCCCCGGGATCACGCTTAACTTTCTGCACCTGTACCTGCAGGAAAGAATGAAGCAAGATAGCAACCCCCCGCTTCTTCGAGGCACTGGCATCGGAAGCACAGAAAACATTTTGGTAATGATGATGGGTCAGAAATTTTTTGTGGTCCCTCCTAAAGTGGGTTGCCTGCAAAAATACCACATGAGGAGTATGTAACTGCAATTCCCTAAATAACGTTTGGCACTTATGAGGAGAATTGAGACCCTTAACATTGTAAGTCAAAAATTTAAGATCAACATTCATTTATAGCACGTATCACATAGAGGACCAGGCACAACAGCAACAACTAAATGAGAAAAAGATGAGAAAAAAGGAAAAACAAAACCCACTACAACCCCCCCAATCCTTCAACCCCCCATTACAATACTTATAAACTCATAAACCCACCACCCCATCCCCCCTCCCAATCGTCAGAAGCCCCTAGACAAGGACCAACAAGGGACCCCTACTAGGCAAACCTAAGAAAGTGGTCCACCCACCCAAAATGGTGGCCAAAACCCAACATTCCCACACATCCCCACTGCTCCTAACACAATCCTCTCCCCTTAAAACATCCCACAAAAAATATCTCTTGAACTCCCCCTCCTCTCCACCCCCTCATCCAACCCCTCAGTAGCAACATTAGAACAAACTCTTTCTAGATATTATATATCACAAAGATTAATCATTAGAGTCCAGAAATAAACCTCCTCATTAAGCATAGAATCTTAGAAACCATCTAAGAGAATCCTGTAATAAGATCAGACAGTCTCCTCAGGTAGCCTTTGAGGGACTCTTGGATTTGTTGGAAACATGCGTCCACTGCTGAAGTTTTGCCCGGGCTGCAGGGGCAATATCCACAGGTGGGTGTTCAGCCGCCATCAAGCTTTCCTCGTGCAAAACCTTCAAAACTTCAGATAAAAGACAGATTTGGTGCATCCTCCTCCCCACTGTGAAGCAGAGCGCAAAGGGAAAGGTCCACCGGTATGGGATCTTATTTGTAATTAAGATATCCAAAGCTGGTTTTATCGTGCGATGCAGTTGAGACAGGTCCTGAAACACCTTCACCTGAGCCTCGTTGTAGTCGATATATGAGACCTGATGAGCCTTCTGCATCAATCGCTCTTTTTATAGCATAGGAGGAGAAGCAGGCTACAATGTTGCGTGGTTTATTGTCTGTTCTCTTCCCCAAGACTTTATGAGCTTGTTCCACCATAATGTCCTCTGAACCAAGCAGCTTACCACAAAGCAACTTGACCACCGCAACTACATCCTCTTTGTCCCCAACTTCTGGGACACCTCGAGTACGGAGGTTGTTCCTTCGCCCCTGATTTTCCTGATCATCCACCTTTTATTGCAGCTCATCTAAATATTCAAGGAGTTTTGAAATTTTTGTGTCATCCCCATTCAGTTGTTCTGCTTGTTCTTCAGCGCGCGCCTCTAAGTCCTCCACGTGCCCACCCAGGTCACACAAATCTTACACACAAGACATCCTTACGATCAAGTATTTCCTCTTTAGAGGATTTAATCTCTTCTCGGATTGCCTGCAGGCACTTAGCTAGATCCTTTGAAATGCCCCATTTAGCAGGTACGCTTCCTGCCTCTGCGGTAGACATAGCTGAGTCCAAATCAGAATGGGAGGCACTAGCCGACAATAGCACATGGCGGTTCGTGGCCTTTCCGGCCTGCCACGCTGACTGGCGCGCGCTCTCCTTTCGGGCAGAAGACATATTTCCCAACCAGGCAAAGACGATCGCAGTTGAGACCAACCCTTTTCCGCGGTACCGGGGAACAATTTAAGGGCGTGTGCACGCTCTTTTTTGCTAGTTAAAAGCAGGGACGCGATGGAGCTCCGGATTCAGTCAGCCATCTGAGTGCGTGACGTCACTTCCTCCACTGCCTTGAACTTTTTGATGGTGATAGGAGCAATTTTATCCAGGACCATTTTGGTATGCCAGAAGGATTTAATTGAGACTTGAGTTGGACTCTAAGAGGTGACAGTGTTTTCTAGCTTGGTCCAAAAGCAGGACTCATTTATTCTCCCTCTTCTAGATATCAGTTTCTGAGGTTTGTTTGAATGGGCATGATCAGCAAATGTTGATGGTAGTCTACTTGGTCATGGTCAGACCAGGGTATAGCCTGCTATTTGAAAGAGCTGATCAAACTAGTGGGATAGATGGTGAGAAAGTCAAGGGCATGGCCATGCACATGGATAGCACCCTTAGAAAGCAGAGTGAACGCGCTCATTTCCAAGAACGATTTGAAGTTACAAACGTTGGTATCAGCATCATTCTCTGTATGTGTAAGTTCATTCTCTAAGTGTAAGTTTAGATCACCTAGGATGATTCTCGAAAATTGAGACAACATGAATGAAATAATCTCAATGAGCTTATATTTTGCCAGGAGCCTGGAGGTTGATTATAGGAGAAACAGGCTGATGTGATCTGTGGGTTTGAGTCATCATCAAAATAATACATGTATTCCAATTTGAGGGACAAATATTAAGTGACTAGTAAGATACAAAAAAAACTTTTATAAATGAGAGCAAGACCCCCCCCCCCCCTTTTTTCCCTGTCTTGGGGAGTGTAGGATATCATAGCCAGGAGGTTTTATATGAGGTAGGAGTGGGCTTTCAAACTCCGCAAACAAGGTTTCAGTTACAAAAAGGAAGCCGACATCTGAAGATTCTAGGAGGTCTCTAACCAATACTGATCCTGGCTTTCCTGAATGTGTTGTAAACCACAGGAATCCTGCAGGGCATAGTGATGATAGATGAAGTGCCATTGGCAGCATCCAAGAGGGCCAGACATATCAAATCATGAACTCATGGGCAGATGCATTCCAACTAAAACTAAATGCAGAGAAAACACACTCTCATGCTCGCATCCCAATGCAACACCAACAAACCCAACAATGTTAACACCCCAGACTACACCCTTCCTGTTTCTGACAGCCTAAAAATTCTTGGAGTTACCATCGACCAAAGCCTCACACTGGAAACACAATCGAAAACTACAACAAGGAAAATGTTCCAGTCAATGTGGAAACTCAGACGAATAAAACCTTTCTTCCGGAGGGCAACATTCCACAACTTGGTACAATCAATGGTACTAAGTCACCTAGACTATTGTAATGCAATCTATGCGGAATGCAAAGAACAAATCTTAAAGAAACTCCAAACCGCACAAAACACCGCAGCCAGACTTATTTTTGGAAAAGCAAGATACGAAAGCGCCAAACTGCTACATAAAAAACTACATTGGCTCCCAATCAAAGAACTCATTGCCTTTAAAATCTGTACTCTAGTGCATAAAATCATCTACGGCGAGACCCCAGAATACATGACAGACCTCCTTGACCTCCCAGCCAGAAACACTACAAGATCAACAAGCACATACCTAAGCCTCCATTACCCAAGCTGCAAAGGACTTAAATATAAATCAACCTATGCATCCAGTTTCTCCTTCATAAGCACGCAACTATGGAACACACTACCAAACGTCTTGAAAACAACGCACGACCTAACAAATTTTCGGAAATCACACTAAAAACTAACTTATTCAAAAAGGCATACCCTAATGACCCAACCTAAAAGCCTCGATCCTGCAACACAACGAAACTGATACTCAAACTGGTCACAACTGAACCCTTCCTCCTTATTCTCTGATGTGTCTGCCCTACACGAACCTTCTACATTGTCACTCTGTATCTGTTATACTGGAATTGGCGATCGCCATCACGGTTATTATGTAAGCCACATTGAGTCTGCAAATAGGTGGGAAAATGTGGGATACAAATATAATAAATAAAAAGAAGCCACTACATGGTGAAAGGACTTTAAAGAGTTGAGGTGAGTAGGTGGAGTAAGATGCATATCATGAGATCTTAGGCCAGCAAAAGTCATCCTTTGGGTGCGCTGTAATCTTCAACTTCCGTTTGGCGTAAATAACGAGTCGGGGTCTCAGCTTTTGGTCAACGAGGTGATTCTGAAAGTAGCCTCACCTGGTAGGCAAACACCGGGTGCTGTAGTCATCCCTTATTCTATTACAATTGGGAAGCCTTGGAGTAGGCGTTCTGCCGCATCTAAGAATTTCTAGCATTGACTCGGTTAGTGCCCTATCTGGGAATCTATGATGGGGAATACATATGGTCTTGAAGAAATTTGACTTCAGGATCTTTCACTGAAGTACTCCATCATCAAGCTCTTTTGCGTGTTTAGTGAAATGGACGACTGTGCTTCCAGGAGAGGCTGAGGTTTGGAAATCCAGCCGTATTTAGTGCAAACTAGCTTGCCAAGCTCCGTCGCTATGCAAAGGTGCACTTAGGTGTGTGCTTTTGGCTTGCACATTAGGTGTTGCGCTGAATGGTGGTGGGCTGTTAGACACTGCAGAGAGCATCCCATGGCGTCTGATGACAGGCTAATGGGAAGGAGCTTCTTTTTGCCCCTAGCTTCTGTGTGCAGGGAAGATAAGGATGATGTCGGGCAGGTTGTTGCCTTCTTGTTGAGGAGCTACGGGCAGATGGAGTCCTCTCATTGGGGAGCTATGGTTCCAAGTGACGTAGCCACAGATCTGATGAGTTTTCTTGAATGAGGCTTTTATATTGTGATTCCCCCCCCCCCCCCCCTGAATATATGCCATGGTTGAAAAGAATGGATATGTGAGGTCTTCTGCCAAGTCTCCTTCACTGACCTTTGTGTTGGAACCAGACAAAGCCTGGACTTTAAGACTATATTTTTGCAATGGAGAAACTGCTTCTTGGTCAGAAGGTCTGGTTTTCTCTGATGTGTTTAGCTGCAGACGCAAAGAGGAGGAATGTCTTGCGATCCACCAAAGGGTGGGAAGCACTTGTTACTGTTTTTTCTTTTGCATGTAAATTCTTAATTAGATGATAACCTGTGTATCTTGATTGAACCCACACAATTATGAAGTTACCTAAATGTTAGAGAATCTCCTAGCAGCATGTTAGGAGCAGCATCTCCAAAGGCATGATGTTTTGGGGTTATAGATGATTGCCTGTAGTTAAAATTTATGTTAACATCAGCATTATTTGTTTAATTTGGGTCCTCCTTCCCTAATTTTTCTGATGGAGTTATAGGGAACAATTTGTTCTTTTATTGGTTTATTGGGTACTGAGTTGTATGATTTAATTTAATTGCATTTGGCCTATTCTGTTACTTATTTCAAGAATGTTTACTTGGAAGTTGTTTCAGAGCTTGAATAAAAAAGATAGAATTAAAATACTGAAATAAAATTATACACAATTATATAAAACTAATGAAACTAATTCATGGACAAACAGCTAGTAAGACACAAAGCTCTGCCATTTGAAATTTTGATGGCAAACCAGGATTCCTCAGCAACCCTCCAGACCGGTCAAGACGCTTGGGTTATGCATGCCTACCAGCAGAGGGAGACTGAGAACACTAACTTCAAACTGAGTACATATAACCTGTGCCTAGCCATCTATCTCCAGTATTTTCTCAGTCTCAGCAGAGGGTAGACATGCAGCCTGTGCAGCTTGTCCGGTCTGGTAGGATTTAGGTTCCTTGTTGTGAGATTAGTTAATTTTCAGTTGTTTTCTGGAGAACAGTGTTAATCCCTGTACCTGGAATTCTGTGGTGTGCAAGGGGTTGGTAGGTCCGGTGGGGCCTGCCATTGTCCCCTCTGGGGTGTCACACCCGGGTGGCCGGGTCCCTCCCCCCGACTGGCTCTCCCGTTTTGGGCAGCGTTGTGCCTCGGCTGCAGTGTTAATCCTGCAGCCTTGAGTGCCATACAGATTATAGTAGCAGGGCTCAAATAGTTTAAAAAAAAAAAAAAGAGCACACCTCGTGTGGAGAGCTGCAGGAGTGCACTCCGGTGTTTCCGGAGTTGTTCAGCCGGTCTGGGAGAGCCGAGCCAGTAATTAAGTGCCGGTGAGTGTTTTTTCTTTTTCTTTTCGCCGGTTGTTGTAATCAGCTGTTTCTGAGGCGCGAGTATGTCGGGGAAGTTGCTTCGTTGCCGGCTGTGTGCGCGTCGGGGTGTAGACGTGGCTGGCGGTCCCTGCCGGTTTTGTGGAGAGCCCAAGGCCCTATCCCTCGCGCCACCGGTGTTAGTGGCGGAGGTTCCTTCTGCTGGATCGCAGGAGGGTTGTGCGGCTCAGTTTGGCGCTTCAACGGCGGTTCCGATTTTGGCGGGTACCGCCGCCATCTTGGATTCGGGTCCTTTGGGCGCTGAGACGGTCGTGGGGCCGCAGTCTCTCCCGATTTCGAGCCCCGCTGGGGGGGGGAGGCCTTGGGCAGCATGGGGTTCCCTCTGGAGTTTGTTTGGAGTTTGTTTCAGGCTGGGAAGGCGGGCCCATCGTGTGCGGAGTCCCTTAGACCCGGGTTGGGGGGGGGGGGGGCTACCGCTAAAAGACCACGGGTGGAGTGGTCTGAAGATGTAGAGGTTTTTTCTCCTCCGGACTCTGAGGGCGATTTTAGCCCCCTGGAAGAGGAGGAGGGGTTGGCTACAGGTCAGGATGGGGACCTGACTTTGCCAGGGGAAGACCCCTCGGTGGTTCGGATTTTTCACAGGGATGAATTATCTGAACTCATTGAACAGGTGTCTGCCACTTTAAGGTTTGATCCTGCGGCAGCTCCCATTGGGGATGGGAAGCAGGTGGATCCTTTGGTTAAGGGCATCAGGCGGGTCTCTCGCTCTTTTCCTATGAATGCGGACTTGAGAGATATGATCACGCAGGAGTGGCATTCGCTGGAGGCTCAATGTAAGGTGGCTCGGGCTATGACCAAGCTCTATCTTCTTCCTCAGGAGGACAGAGATTCTCTCAGGCCCCCAACGGTAGATGCCGTGGTGACGGCAGTGACTAAGGCTACTGCTATTCCAGTGGATGGGGGGGCCGCGTTGCGGGACCCTCAGGATAGGAAATTGGAGACCTTCCTAAAGCGGAGTTTTGATCTGTCTGCCTTGGCGCTGCAAGTGTCTGTTTGTGGAGGTCTGGTGGCTCGGGCTTGTTTTCGCTGGGCTGAGAGGCTCCTGGATAGCCCGCAGGCTGATAGGGCTTCTCTTGTTCAAGATCTGGCCAAGTTGGAGATGGGGTTGTCTTTCTTGGCAGATGCGCTGTACGATTTGTTGAGGGCGTCTGCTAAGAACATGACCTTTGCGGTGGCGGCTCGACGGGCCCTGTGGTTGCGGGGCTGGGTGGCCGATGCCGCCTCCAAGGCTAAACTTTGTTCCCTTCCTTTTAAAGGCTGTTTGCTTTTCGGGGAGGAATTGGATAAGTTGGTGAAGGGTCTTGGTGATGCTAAGGCCCCTCGGCTTCCTGAGCTTCGTCCCAAGGTGTCTAAGGGGGCTGCGGGGTGGGGGCGGTTTCAGGAGGCTCGGCAGTATCGGCCCGGTAGGTCTTCTTTGGGGACTAGGGGTCGGTTTTTCCAGAGAACCCAGTCCTTTCGAGGTGACCGTCGCGGGGGTCGAGGCTCCTCTTTGGGAGCGTCCGGTACGTCCCGTGTGTCTCAATGATGGTTTGGGGACCCAGCCTCTGGTTCGCGTGGGGGCTCGCTTACGCTTGTCTTACCAGAGGTGGGTCCAGATCACGTCAGACCAGTGGGTGCTGCAGATAGTGCGAGACTGGTACGCCCTAGAATTCGACAGTCCCCTTTCCGATTTCTTTCTCGTGTCTCCCTGTCATTCAAGATGCAAGGCAAGAGCAGTGCGGGCCACTCTGTCGCGTCTAATCGGTTTAGGGGCGGTGGTACCTGTTCCCATGTTAGAAAGAGGTACGGGCTGTTACTCCATTTACTTCGTGGTGCCCAAGAAGGAAGAGGGTTCCTTCCGGCCCATTTTAGACCTCAAGAAGGTCAATGCAGCCCTAAAGGTTCCCTCCTTTCGGATGGAGACGTTACGCTCAGTTATTGTAGCGGTGCAAGAAGGAGAGTTTCTGACTTCTTTAGACCTGACACAGGCTTACTTACACATCCCCATTCTAGAGGCGCACCAGCGTTTTCTTCGCTTTGTGGTCTTAGGGAGACATTTTCAGTTTTGTGCGCTTCCATTCGGCCTGGCGACTGCGCCTCGCACCTTTTCCAAGGTGATGGTGGTGGTGGCGGCGGCGCTGCGCTTGCAGGGCATTTTGGTTCATCCGTATCTGGATGATTGGTTGATTCGGGCCAAGTCAAGGTCAGAGAGCGAGGAGGCCACCGGCCGTGTGGTGACCTTCTTGCAGTCGCTGGGTTGGGTGGTCAATCTGGCAAAGTGTCACCTGGTGCCTTCCCAGTCCCTGGAGTATCTGGGAGTTCGCTTCGACACGAAGAAGGGCCGGGTGTTTTTGACAGCTCCTCGCATCTCCAAGCTGCAGGGACAGATCCGTCAGCTCCGAGCGCAGAGGGCGCCTTCGGCTCGGGCGTATCTTCAGGTGTTGGGTCTGATGGCAGCAACAATAGAGGTGGTTCCTTGGGCCAGGGCCCATATGAGAGAATTACAGAGAGCTTTGTTGTCTCGTTGGTCTCCTCAGTCTCAGTGCCTGGAGGAGAGTTTCCCTCTGTCGGGGGTTGCCCAGTCGCAGCCTTCGCTGGTGGCTCCATTCTCCGAATCTAGCGAAGGGCATGCCGCTGGACACTCCCAATTGGACGGTGCTGACCACGGATGCGAGTCTCTCGGGCTGGGGAGCGCATTGCCTGGGTCAGGTAGCCGTTGGACGTTGGAGGAAGCATCTTGGTCCATCAATCGCCTGGAGACTCGAGCAATTCGATTGGCTCTTCGGTCCTTTCAGAGCCTGCTAGAAGGCAAGGCAGTCAGGGTTCTTTCCGACAATGCCACGGCCGTCGCATATGTAAATCGGCAGGGGAGAACGAAGAGCCAAGCGTTAGCTGTGGAGGCGGCGGAGTTAATGTTGTGGGCAGAAGCTCATCTTCAGGGTCTCTCGGCGGGCCACGTGGCAGGTGTGGACAACGTGAGCGCGGATTTTCTAAGCAGGCACACGTTAGACCCCGGAAAGTGGTCCCTCCATCCCTCAGTGTTCAATCGACTGGTGTTGGAGTGGGGTCGGCCGGTGCTGGATCTCATGGCCGACAACGCTCAGGTCTCTCGCTTCTTCAGTCGTCGAAGAGATCCTCGGGCCAAGGGCATCGACGCGTTAGTGCTCCCGTGGCCGACTCAACAGTTGCTCTATGTATTTCCGCCGTGGCCTCTGGTGGGCCGCGTGGTGCAGCGGATCGGGCGCCATGCAGGTCTAGTGGTTCTGATTGCGCCCAATTGGCCTCAGCGTCCGTGGTACGGAGACCTGGTTTGGTTATTAGTGCAGGCTCCGATTCCGTTGGGGCCCGGGGTGAGATTGATTCAGGGGCCGATCGAGATGGCCGACCCTTCTCCATTCTCGCTTACAGCCTGGCTCTTGAGAGGCTCAGATTAAGGAAGAAAGGTTTTTCAGCCAGGGTAATTGATACCATGTTGCGTTCTCGTAAGAGGTCTACTTCTTTGGCTTATGTGCGGGTGTGGCGCATTTTCGAGAACAGGTGTCAAGAGCGGGATTATGTTCCTCTACGTGTTTCGATCGCGGAAGTTTTGGAGTTCCTGCAGGACGGTCTTGACAGGGGGCTCTCGCTCTCTTCCCTGAAAGTGCAGGTTTCAGCGTTGTCTTGTTTCCGTGGAAAGATTCAATTTCCTTGGCGGCTTCGCCGGACGTGGGGCGGTTCTTGAAAGCTGTCAAGTTGCTTCATCCGCCTCGTCGTCCGACGGTTCCGCCTTGGGATTTGAATTTGGTCTTGGAGGCTCTGGTAGGCCATCCGTTTGAACCATTGGCTTCCATCTCGTGTAAAGATCTTACTTTAAAGACAGTGTTTCTGGTGGCCATTGCTTCGGCGCGTAGACTTTCGGAGCTACAGGCTTTGTCTTGTAGAGAGCCTTTTCTCTCCTTTGCTAAGGAGAAAGTGACTTTGCGGACAGTTCCTTCGTTTGTTCCTAAGGTGGTATCCTCCTTTCATGTAAATCAGGTGATTTCGTTACCAGTGTTGGGGGATAGGTCTGGTGATCTCTCTCAACGTCGTTTGGCTAAGTTGGATGTTCGACGCATTTTGCGGTCGTATTTGAGCAGAACTCAGGACTTTCGAGCGTCGGATCGTTTGTTCATTTTGTTTGGAGGCCCCAGAAAGGGTGAAGCGGCTTCCAAGGCTACTCTGGCTAGATGGTTGAAGGAGACTATTGCCTCGGCGTATTTGTTGAAGCGTCGGGCAGTTCCCTCGGTACTAAAGGCACACTCTACTCGGGGGGTAGCCGCCTCTTGGGCGGAAAGTAGTTTTATTCCTCCGCAGGACATTTGTAAGGCGGCGGCGTGGTCGTCCATTCATTCTTTTGTAAAGCATTATAGAATTGATGTGCAGGCAAAAGAGGATGCTCGGTTTGGAGCGGCTGTGTTGTCTTCTGCTTTTCGTGGGTCCCACCCTTAATGTGTCTACTGCTTTGGTACTTCCTAAGCGTCTTGACCGGTCTGGAGGGTTGCTGAGGAAGGTGAAATTAGGCCTTACCTGCTAATTTTCTTTCCTCTAGACCCTCCAGACCGGTCAAGAGCCCGCCCTGTCTTTTATCAGAAGTATTTTTCAGCCGTGTCGATTATCAGAAGTATTTTGAGCCGTGTTCTGCTATGACTGTTCATTTTATGTTCAGTATGGTCGGAGAACTTTCTTTGACTCTAATATTCTACAGAGTGGGACGCCTGGGCGTTTCATCTGTTTAAGCACACTGTTGGTGTTTAACTATTAGTTTTCCAGGTACAGGGGTTCTATTAGTTTGAGTTACTGTTCCAGGGATTTGTTTCTCTGCTTTGCTAAGTGTATACTGGAGATAGATGGCTAGGCACAGGTTATATGTACTCAGTTTGAAGTTAGTGTTCTCAGTCTCCCTCTGCTGGTAGGCATGCATAACCCAAGCGTCTTGACCGGTCTGGAGGGTCTAGAGGAAAGAAAATTAGCAGGTAAGGCCTAATTTCACTATTTTGAAGCTGCTTGGAAAAATAAAATTACCTTTTCAAGTGGGTGCACTAATATAAAATCATTCTGAATGAGAAACCCTGATTAGAGGTCGGGGGGGGGGGAGGTTGTCATCAAGCCTTGTCTCTCAAAACTGTCTTCAGCTTCTTTGCTGTCAGAGACAGCTGTTCAATAACTAGTTTAATGAGGGTCTTGTATAAACTTTTTTTTTATTCTAAATCCATCCTAGGACCAAGAGCTGGTAAAAATTGTTGGGATAAGGTATGAAGTTGGCCCTCCGACGTTGTGCTGCCTCAAACTTGCTTTTCTAGACCATGTTACTCGAAAACTCACAGACAGGTCATTCTCTTTGAAGTAAGTATTAATGCAGAATTGGTTACTAGGTTTTTATTTTTGTGCATTCTGTGTTTGCATTGTGCACTAATGAAGCAATTAACTTCTGTGTTTAGGTATCATGATATGCCAGATGTTCTTGACTTTCTTGTACTGCATCCTTTTTATGAGGAAGCACGACGGAGGAATTGGCAAGTCAGTAAGTTCTCCTTGCTCTTAAAATTCACCTGTACCTGAGCTCGCTTAGTAGCAATGGTATACCCTACCATGAAGAACATTTAGGTTTGTTTCTTTAACGAGTTCTCTCTGCTCTTTGGGTCAGCTAGGGATAACTGTTGAGCTTTGAGGGCATATGTCATCACTTCATAGTGATCCCTAAAGGCAAAAATTACAATCCACATTAGCTGAGTTTTGAACAGATTTGCATTCGTTAACTCTTAAGGACATTTGCCGTAATGACTGAGCTTGGTTCAGGCCTTAAATGCAAGTAAAAAGGATAGAGAAGTTGTAACTATACAGCTTTACCACCTCTACTGAGAGTCTGTTACCACATATCCACCACACTTTTCATTAAAAAAAATAAGAGGATGAACACCTTTTTCCTAAGGTAGGTCCAAGTAATATTCCCATAAATTATGTACACATAACATGTCTACCCACAGTCTATAAGCTATTCACTGTGATAGATGCCGATGAATATACGAGCATATTGACTCCAATAATATCATGACAATAGAGCAGAATGGAATAAGGAGGGAGCATATGGAACCAAAAATCAGTTAATCGTTTATCGTTTATTCATTTACTATACCGTTACAAATTGTATGCACAAAACAGAATGGTTTACAATATCAGTATAAAAAATCATAATATAAACACATAAAAGAATTCCATCAAATTGATAGGAAAGCACGGCAAACTTAAAACAGACCTTCTACAAGATGATCAATACCACTACACCTTAAACAGCCATTCACGACAAATACATTAAGCTAGAATATTTTTTCACTACATAATTACTTCTGTCTAAATACTGCCTTTCATCACAGTTTATTTTTGAACGTGTTTTGAAACAAATATGTTTTCAAAAATGTATGAAATTGAATGTAAGACTGCTCCAGTCTAAGGTTTTTGGGAAGGCAGTTCCAAAGAGAAGGGACTATAAAAAAAGAAAGCTAAGCTTCTGGTAGATTCCCATCTAGCCGTCTGTAATGATGGAATAACTAATCTATTGTCTATTGATAACACCCTCATCCTCCCCGTCTCATCTGCCCGCAACCTCGGAGTCATCTTCGACTCCTCCCTCTCCTTCTCTGCGCATATCCAGCAGATAGCCAAGACCTGTCGCTTCTTCCTCTTTAACATCAGCAAAATTCGCCCTCTCCTCTCTGAACACACCACCCGAACTCTCGTCCACGCTCTCATTACCTCTCGCCTTGACTACTGCAACTTACTCCTCACCGGCCTCCCACTTAGCCATCTATCCCCCCTTCAATCTGTTCAGAACTCTGCCGCACGTCTTATATTCTGCCAGAACCGTTATACTCGTATCTCCCCCCTCCTCAGGTCACTTCACTGGCTTCCAATCAGATACCGCATTCAGTTCAAGCTCCTCCTTCTTACCTAGAAACGCACTCAGTCTGCTGCCCCTCGCTATCTCTCTACCCTCATCTCCCCTTACGTTCCCGCCCAAAACGTCCGCTCACAAGACAAATTCCTCCTCTCAGTGCCCTTCTCCACCACCGCCAACTCTAGGCTCCACTCATTCTGCCTCGCCTCACCCTATGCTTGGAACAACCTTCCTGAGCCCTTACGCCAAGCCCCCTCCCTACCCATATTCAAGTCTTTGCTGAAAGCCCACCTCTTCAGTGCTGCTTTCGGTACCTAACTCTTACCTTTCAGGAAATCCAGACTGCCCAATTTGACGGCCCCTATTGGACTGACCATTTGTCCTTTAGATTGTAAGCTCTTTGAACATGGATTGTCTTTCTATGTTAAATTGTTCAGCGCTGCGTAACCCTAGCAGCGCTTTAGAAATGTCAAGTAGTAGTAGTAGTAGTAAGTGATCGAAGCGTTCGCCTAGGTGAATATAACAGGATAAGGTTAGCTAAATATGACGGAGTTAATGAATATAACGCTTTGTGTGTCAGGGTAGAAATTTTGAATTTTATTCTAGCTTCAACTGGAAGCCAGTGAAGCTGATATAATAGTGGTGTAATTCTGTCATGTTTTAAAGCCCTGCAAATGATACGAGCTGCTGTATTCTGTATCAACTGTAGCCGTTTTATATTCATCTTGGTAAGTCCTGCATAAATAAATATTGTAATAATCCAGACGTGTAGTAATGTATGCATGTGTCAGAGTACACAATGATGCTTTATCAACTGAATTTCTAATTGAGCACAATTTTCGAAGATGGTAAAAGGATTTCTTAACTACTTCAGATATCTGTTCATTAAATGATAAAGCTGAGTCAATAATGACTCCTAGATATCTGAAGGATTGCACTGTTGGTATTGGTTTACCAAATAGAATAGGTATAACAGAAGGGATTGAATCACGACCTGTAATCCATGAGGTAAGTCTTTTCTGGGTTTAATACTAAGTGGTGTCTTTTAAGCTAACTAGATACCTCGTCAAGGCAAGTTTGAATTTGTGTTAGGTTAATATGTGATGGTTTTTTTTTTCCTTTATTAATAAATTTCAATATTTCACTACACAGTGTGAATATGCAATCGGCATTATTATACAGATGAAATTTAAAGTACAGTTAAAGTAAAGAAAAATTCTTAACAGCCTATTTGTCCACAAGTAAAGAAATAGATTCCAATAATTCAAAAGTCTAAAAAGGATTAAAGAAAATAATCTAGCGGTTGCTACTTCGGGTTACCAACCCTAGCCTGCTATTTAGGGAGGGCATACAACATTCACATCAGCTCTAGCATCAAGAAATTCTTTTAACTGTTTTGGGTCTACAAACTGAAAATGTTTACCCTCAAGCAATACATTACAAGGAAATCGTAATACAAAATTTACTCCCAGTGCCAACGCTCTAGGGCGCTGCTCCAAAAAAGCCCTGCGCCTTACTTGTGTAGGCCTCGAGAGATCTGGGAAAATTCGGACCTTTGAGCCCAAAAACAAGTTTTCTAAGTGTCTTAAGGAAAATCTTAAAACAGCATTGCGATCAGGCTCCAGCACAAAAGTGACCAGCATAGTTGACCTCTGAGTAATTTCCAGTGAACTTTCCAGGAAGGAAGTAAGATTCATTCCATCCCCCACTACTGGGGGGTTTCCATCAGTCCCCTTCGGGTTCCAGATGTACCGGTAATAGGCCTGTGTAATGGGAGGTACTGAGTCCTTATCCATTCCAAGAACGTCTACCTTATATTTTTTCACCATTTCCAAAGGAGAAATTAAAGGAGATTTGGGGAAGTTAAGAAACCTAAGGTTGTCTCCTAGCCTGGTTCTCCAGGTATTCCATTTGTTTATGCTTGAAATTATTATCTTTAACCAGTGCAGTTTCTAAATTCCCCATTTCTTGAAGCTCAGTATTCACTTTCTCCAGTTTCAAGGATTGCTGTGCAGTCGCGCTTGGAGCAGCGCAGCTTCAGAAAGAATTTTAATATCACCAGTATTTTCTTTCAATGTATTCTGCATAGAGACCTGAATGCCATAAATCATGTCCCACAGTGACTCAAGTGTCACTATTGCTGGTCTAACCATGCCACTAGCAACTGGGAGAGATTGAGGTTGAGCCTCAGCACGAGATAATCTAGAAACAATATCTTGAGGCAATACCTGCAAAGCTGATTGAATTAACTGTTCTCGTTCTTGAGATCCACTCTCAGTTGCTGCAGACCTTCCCTCAACCAGGTTCGGTTGAACCACTTCGGTTTCCGTCGCTGTTCGGGCTGCTAACAACTCTCTCCTAGGCTGAGGCAGAGCAATACGTTCCACGGGGCTCAAGGAAGCCCTGTTAGCACTCTCAATCGACACCGATACGTCGAGAGTTGCAGTAGGGGTCGAAGTTCCCCGAGGACCCGGTTGCTGCTTCGGAAATTGCAAGGTCGTCTACTTCAGTGTTGAAAGGGTCTCAGGAACCGAGGGATGTTCCTTAACCTTTCCCCTCCGCTTCCCCATCCAGAAAAACGAGGCAACAGAGGCACTGAAGGAGCTGAAAACCAGAGCAGCCTCAGAAGCAAACACAGGTGCATCCGCTCACAGCGCCATCTTGGCAATATCTGATGGTTTTACATAATGGATCAAAAGGAAATCATCAGCATACGAGTAAAAACTAATACCTAGTGACTGAATAAGCAGGGCCAGAGGACTGACATAAATATTGAACAGAGTTGGTGATAAAACCGACCCTTGCGGAACCCCACAAGAAACAGGATATCCTTTTGAAGTAGAACAATTCTGAACAACTTTAAATGACTGGTTTGCAAGAAAAGAAGTAAACCAGTCATAAACTACACCTTTGATACCAATTTCCTTCAATCGATTAAGTAACAGATCATGATCTATAAGATCGAATGCTGCTGATAAATCTAGTGAAATGACTAAAGCAACAGAACCCTGTTCTAATCTAGCGTGTATTTCACTTAGAAAAGAGGTTATGACTGTTTCTGTGCTATGTCCTTTCCTAAAACCCAATTGTCTTGGATGTAACAGGGCAATAGTTTCCCGGAGAAGACGGGTCTAAGGAAGGTTTTTTTAGAATAGGCTTTACCAAGGCCTCTAAGTATTGTTGGAACTATTCCTTCTGTAAGACTCTTAGTAACAATTAAATATAAATGGGCTTGTAATTTTAAGGTGAAACTCTTCAACCAGTTTGATGGAATTGGATCTAATGCACAATACGTAGGAGAAATATGTGTCAAATTTTTGAAAAGCTATTAATGATGGAATCCAGATAAGGATAAGATTGAAGTAGATATTTCTTCTAGCTTTTTTGTTTTATCAAACTGCTGCCTTAAATTATCAATCTTTGACGTGAAAAATTGTGCCAGTGCTTCTGATTCTATATATCCTGTTTCTATAAGTGAACCTGGTTTTGATGTAAGGTCTTTCATAATACGAAATAACTGTTTAGTTGAATTTGAAGCATTTTGTATTTGTTTTGAAAAATAGTTTCTTTGCTATTTTCAGCTGCGTGGTATAATAACGTTGGCATTTTTTGCACTTATCCTTTAATTCTTCTGTTCTTCCTTTACGCCATAGTCGTTCAGCTCTACGTAGTTGCTGTTTACATAACTTTAAAGCAGGATGATACCATGGTTGAGATCTTTTTGTCCTTAATTTCACTGTTTTCATAGGGGCGATTTTTTCTAGTGCCACTTAAAGAACCTGATTCTAGATAGTAATTTGTTCTTCTAAAGCTAAATCAGAAAACGTTTTCGGAAACCTTTCTGCTAATGAAGGCAAAGTAGCAGGATCTATCTTTTGAATTCCTCTGGTTTGAATAGTATTTGCAGTCAGCATTAGGATTGATTTAGACAAAATTCAATTAAAATGAAGAAAAGAATGATCTGACCAAGAAACCGGTACTGTTTTTATCTGTGTACATGTAAACTCTTGTGACATACATGTCATGACCAAGTCAAGTGTATGACCTGCGTTATGAGTAGGTCCCTTCACATGTTGTGTTAAGATCTTGTAGAAATTTTGAAAAAAATTTTTGCACGTAAATTTGAAAAATCATCCAAATGAATATTAAAATCCCCCCATATTAAAAGATTTGGAAACTTCACAACTGCATCTGCTATGGATTGATATCTATTCTCCCAATCTTCCCCCGTTGTAGAGGGGGCACAGTAAAAAAGGAGTGCATGAAATACGGTATTCACTGTGTTTGTAGCAGAAGGAGTTCTGAGTATGCAAGACCATGCCCAGGAATCTCTTTAACTTTAAGATTTGAGGTATATATATAGGCTAGCCCCCCCCCCCCCCCCCCCCCCCCGTTTCCCTAGGCGAGATGTATAGCTCACTTTCTCCGAGGACAAGCAGGCTGCTTGTTCTCACTGATGGGTGACGTCCACGGCAGCCCCTCCAATCGGAACACTTTCTAGCAAAGTCCTTTGCTAGTCCTCGCGCGCCGATGCGCACCGCGCATGAGCGGCCGTCTTCCCGCCCGAACCGGCTCGTGCCGGCCAGTCTTCTTTTGTCTGCGCTCAGTACGGTCGTGTTTCGCCGTTCGCGCCCCAAAGTTGACCTCGCGCGTCGTTTTATCGACTTCGTTCAAAAATAAATAAATAAAAAGGTGTCGGAAGGAGACCTTTATGATTTTCTCCCTTCCCGTACTTCCAGTCTTTGCCCCGGTAAGTTTTCTTTCGTCGTCGGGGTAGGCCCTATTTAGGCCTCGGTCGAAGTTTTTCTTCCCCCTATTTTTGCGGTGCCATTTTCGCCATTTCGAGTTTTGATTTCGCTGGTGCGATTTTTCCGCCCATGACATCGAAGTCTTCCAGCGGCTTCAAGAAGTGCACCCAGTGCGCCCGGGTAATCTCACTCACTGACAGGCACGCGTCGTGTCTTCAGTGTCTGGGGGCTGGGCACCGCCCTCAGGCCTGTAGTCTGTGTTCCCTTTTACAAAAGCGGACTCAGGTAACGAGGTTAGCCCAGTGGAACATTTTGTTCTCGGGCTCTTCGTCGGCATCGGCACCGGGAGTATCGACTACTTCGACGTCGTCGGCGCCTGGACCTTCATCTTCGCCCCCGATTGCATCAAGTGCATCGAGGCATCGGCCCTCTGCATCAGGGCGACATCGGAAGGCTGCGTCGGCGTAGGTATCGAGACCTCCTCGGCTGCTGATGTCGTCGGACGGTGGTGCTTCGTCTGGAGTGCAGGTGAGGGCTGTCCATTCCCCTGCTGGTGGCGGTGAGCCTTCAGGTGGGTCTCCCCCCATTCCGAGGGCTCCTGCGGTACAGCCCCCCCGAGACCGACCTTCTTCGGTCTCGGCCCCGAGGAAGCGACGGCTGGATTCTACGTCCTCCTCGTCGGTGCCGGGAAGCTCCGGTGACATGCTTCGTCCCAAGAAGTCGAAGAAGCATCGTCACCGGTCCCCTTCCCATGTCGGCACCGAGAGCTCTGGGTCGCCGAGGGAGTCTGCACCCAGTAGGCTTCGGCACCGAGAGGACCGTTCGCCCTCTGTTCAAGAAGTGTCGATGCGCTTCCCTTTGGACAACTCGGAACAGCCTCCACACCCGGAACAGACTCTGACATCGACGCCTGCATCGGCTTCCATGCCTTTTTCTACAGCCGCTCTGAACGAGAGTCTCCGGGCCGTTCTCCCAGAGATCCTGGGAGAGCTGTTGTGCCCTACCCCTCCGGAACCGGGGTTCTTGCGCCACTGGTACCGTCGAGCCAGGCGCCGGCTGGCCCATTGTCCGGGGTGAGGTCTCTGACATCGGTGCCGCTTGCGGTACCGACTGCGGTAGCCTCCCAGGAAGGCTCCCCGACTACGTCGGCGGAGGGAGCTTCGCCGGTGCGGGCGAGGGAGTCTACCTCTCGACGCTCCCACCGTGGCCGTGGTTCCACGGAGTCGAGCCGGGCACGGTTGCAGACACAGGTCCGTGAACTTGTGTCTGATACCGATGGTGAGGCCTCGTGGGAAGAGGAAGAAGACATCAGATATTTCTCTGACGAGGAGTCTGAGGGTCTTCCTTCCGATCCCACTCCCTCTCCTGAAAGACAGCTTTCCCCTCCTGAGAGCCTGTCTTTCGCTTCCTTTGTCCGGGAGATGTCTACGGCCATCCCCTTCCCGGTGGTTGTGGAGGACGAGCCCAGGGCTGAAATGTTTGAGCTCCTGGACTATCCTTCTCCACCTAAGGAAGCGTCCACAGTACCCATGCATCATGTCCTCAAAAAGACATTGCTGGCGAACTGGACCAAGCCATTAACTAATCCCCACATTCCCAAGAAGATCGAGTCCCAGTACCGGATCCATGGGGACCCAGAGCTGATGCGCACTCAGTTGCCTCACGAGTTGTGGATTTGGCCCTAAAGAAGGCCAAGAGTTCTAGAGAACATGCTTCGGCGCCCCCGGGCAAGGACTCTAGAACCTTGGACTCCTTTGGGAGGAAGGCCTACCATTCTTCTATGCTCGTGGCCAAGATTCAGTCCTACCAGCTCTACATGGGCATACACATGCGGAACAATGTGCGGCAGTTGGCGGGCTTGGTGGACACGCTCCCCCCTGAGCAAGCCAAGCCATTTCAGGAGGTGGTCAGGCAGCTGAAGGCGTGCAGAAAATTCCTGGCCAGAGGGGTGTATGACACCTTTGATGTTGCGTGCAGGGCCGCTGCTCAAGGTGTGGTGATGCGCAGACTCTCATGGCTGCGTGCCTCCGACCTGGAGAATAGAATCCAGCAGCGGATTGCGGACTCGCCTTGCCGTGCGGATAATATTTTTGGAGAAAAAGTCGAGCAGGTGGTAGAGCAGCTCCACCAGCGGGACACCGCATTCGACAAGTTCTCCCGCCGGCAGGCTTCAGCCTCTACCTCTACAGGTAGAAGATTTTTCGGGGGAAGGAAGACTGTTCCCTACTCTTCTGGCAAGCGTAGGTACAATCCTCCTTCTCGACAGCCTGCGGCCCAGGCTAAGCCCCAGCGCGCTCGCTCTCGTCAGCAGCGTGCGCCTCAGCAAGGCCCCTTGGCTCCCCAGCAAAAGCAAGGGACGAGCTTTTGACTGGCTCCAGCAGAGCATAGCCGACATCCAAGTGTCAGTGCCGGGCGACCTGCCAGTCGGAGGGAGGTTGAAAGCTTTTCACCAAAGGTGGCCTCTCATAACCTCCGATCAGTGGGTTCTCCAAATAGTCCGGCAAGGATACACCCTCAATTTGGCCTCAAAACCTCCAAATTGTCCACCGGGAGCTCAGTCTTACAGCTTCCAGCACAAGCAGGTACTTGCAGAGGAACTCTCCGCCCTTCTCAGCGCCAATGCGGTCGAGCCCGTGCCATCCGGGCAAGAAGGGCTGGGATTCTATTCCAGGTACTTCCTTGTGGAAAAGAAAACAGGGGGGATGCATCCCATCCTAGACCTAAGGGCCCTGAACAAATATGTGGTCAAAGAAAAGTTCAGGATGCTTTCCCTGGGCACCCTTCTCCCCATGATTCAGGAAAACGATTGGCTATGCTCTTTGGACTTGAAGGACGCCTACACGCACATCCCGATACTGCCAGCCCACAGACAGTATCTGCGATTTCAGCTGGGCACACGTCACTTCCAGTACTGTGTGCTACCCTTTGGGCTCGCCTCTGCGCCCAGAGTGTTCACCAAGTGCTTGGCTGTAGTAGCAGCGGCACTTCGCAGACTGGGGGTACACGTGTTCCCCTATCTCGACGATTGGCTGGTGAAGAACACATCCGAGGCAGGAGCCCTGCAGTCCATGCAGATGACTATTCGCCTCCTGGAGCTACTGGGGTTTGTGATAAATTATCCAAAGTCCCATCTTTTCCCAGTGCAGAAACTCGAATTCATAGGAGCTCTGCTGGATTCTCGGACGGCTCGCGCCTATCTCCCAGAGACAAGAGCCACCAACTTGTTGTCCCTCATCTCGCGGGTGCTGACCACGGATGCGTCTCTCCTGGGGTGGGGAGCTCATGTCGATGGGCTCCACACCCAAGGAAGCTGGTCCCTCCAGGAACGCGATCTGCAGATCAATCTTCTGGAGTTGCGAGCGGTCTGGAACGCTCTGAAGGCTTTCAGAGATCGGCTGTCCCACCAAATTATCCAAATTCAGACAGACAACCAGGTTGCCATGTATTACATCAACAAGCAGGGGGGCACCGGATCTCGCCCCCTGTGTCAGGAAGCCGTCAGCATGTGGCTCTGGGCTCACCGTCACGGCATGGTGCTCCAAGCCACATATCTGGCAGGCGTAAACAACAGTCTGGCCGACAGGTTGAGCAGGATTATGCAACCTCACGAGTGGTCGCTCAATTCCCGTGTAGTGCGTCAGATCTTTCAGGTGTGGGGCACCCCCTTGGTAGATCTCTTCGCATCTCGAGCCAACCACAAAGTCCCTCAGTTCTGTTCCAGGCTTCAGGCCCACGGCAGACTGGCATCGGATGCCTTCCTCCTGGACTGGGGGGAGGGTCTGCTGTATGCTTATCCTCCCATACCTCTGGTGGGGAAGACTTTGTTGAAACTCAAGCAAGACCGAGGCACCATGATTCTGATTGCTCCTTTTTGGCCGCGTCAGATCTGGTTCCCTCTTCTTCTGGAGTTGTCCTCCGAAGAACCGTGGAGATTGGAGTGTTTTCCGACCCTCATCACACAGGACGAAGGGGCGCTTCTGCATCCCAACCTCCGGTCCCTGGCTCTCTCGGCCTGGATGTTGAGAGCGTAGACTTTGCCTCTTTGGGTCTGTCAGAGGGTGTCTCCCGCATCTTGCTTGCTTCCAGGAAAGATTCCACTAAGAGGAGTTACTTCTTTCTGTGGAGGAGGTTTGCCGTCTGGTGTGACAGCAAGGCCCTAGATCCTCGCTCTTGTCCTACACAGACCCTACTTGAATACCTTCTGCACTTGTCTGGTCTCAAGACCAACTCTGTAAGGGTTCACCTTAGTGCAATCAGTGCATACCATTACCGTGTGGAAGGTAAGCCGATCTCGGGACAGCCTTTAGTTGTTCGCTTCATGAGAGGCTTGCTTTTGTCAAAGCCCCCTGTCAAGCCTCCTACAGTGTCATGGGATCTCAATGTCGTTCTCACCCAGCTGATGAAACCTCCTTTTGAGCCACTGAATTCCTGCCATCTGAAGTACTTGACCTAGAAGGTCATTTTCTTGGTGGCAGTTACTTCAGCTCGTAGAGTCAGTGAGCTTCAGGCCCTGGTAGCCCAGGCCCCTTACACCAAATTTCATCATAACAGAGTAGTCCTCCGCACTCACCCTAAGTTCTTGCCAAAGGTTGTGTCGGAGTTCCATCTGAACCAGTCAATTGTCTTGCCAACATTCTTTCCCCGTCCTCATTCCTGCCCTGCTGAACGTCAGCTGCACACATTGGACTGCAAGAGAGCATTGGCCTTCTATCTGGAGCGGACACAGCCCAACAGACAGTCCGTCCCAATTGTTTGTTTCTTTTGATCCCAACAGGAGGGGAGTGGCTGTGGTAAAACGCACCATATCCAATTGGCTAGCAGATTGCATTTCCTTCACTTACGCCCAGGCTGGGCTGGCTCTTGAGGGTCATGTCACGGCTCATAATGTTAGAGCCATGGCTGCGTCGGTAGCCCACTTGAAGTCAGCCACTATTGAAGAGATTTGCAAAGCTGCGACGTGGTCATCTGTCCACACATTCACATCTCATTACTGCCTGCAGCAGGATACCCGACGCGACAGTCGGTTCGGGCAGTCAGTGCTTCAGAATCTGTTCGGAGTTTAGAATCCAACTCCACCCCCCAAGGCCCATGTTTGTTCTGTTCCAGGCTGCACTCTCAGTTAGTTGGTAAATTTTTTAGGTCAATCTCAGTTATGTCCTCGCCGTTGCGAGGCCCAATTGACCATGGTTGTTGTTTTGAGTGAGCCTGGGGGCTAGGGATACCCCATCAGTGAGAACAAGCAGCCTGCTTGTCCTCGGAGAAAGCGAATGCTACATACCTGTAGAAGGTATTCTCCGAGGACAGCAGGCTGATTGTTCTCACAAACCCGCCCGCCTCCCCTTTGGAGTTGTGTCTTCCCTTCTCTTTGTCTTGCTACATATGAGTGGCCGGCACGAGCCGGTTCGGGCGGGAAGACGGCCGCGCATGTGCGGTGCGCATCGGCGCGCGAGGACTAGCAAAGGACTTTGCTAGAAAGTGTTCCGATTGGAGGGGCTGCCGTGGACGTCACCCATCAGTGAGAACAATCAGCCTGCTGTCCTCGGAGAATACCTTCTACAGGTATGTAGCATTCGCTAAGTAGCCTGTTGGTAGACATTGAAATAAAATTCCTCACCTGCTAAAATCCAGGTTTCCGTTATCGCGAAAAGATCAAGCTGGTGCAGTTGTATAAGATCCTTTATATAAACATCTTTACGTTTCAAGGATCTAGAATTTATCAATGCTAAACATAGAGGCATATTTTCAAAGCACTTTGGGAGGCTAAGTTCCATAGGTTTCTATGGAACTTTGGGAGGCTAAGTGCTTTGAAAATGAGCCCGATAGTAACATAGTAGATGACGGCAGAAAAAGACCTGCACGGTCCATCTTGTTTATTTTCTCAGAATTTGCCTTTGCTAATCAGGCAGCGGAAGCAGAGGCCCATCTCATCTCTCTGGGCAAAGTTACATATGCCCTCCAAATATCTAGCTTTCCCTACTTTGAATCTGCTCATGGCAGTTCGGTACAGGCTCAGCCGTAGCTAAGTCTGTAATTAAAGAGGAACCCAGTTTTAATTAGTTAAAGAGATATAGTTTATTAGTATTAGCATTGATACATTACCCAATAATGAGGATACCAGCAATTCAGTCAATCATACAGTGGAACAGAATCACACAACACATCAGCTCTTGGTGGTGCTCTGTCTTTCTCCTCCATCACTATCTGCGTCTGCGTCTTACACCTCTCGGGGTGCTTCATTTATACTGTCTCAACCCAATGGATTCCAATGGGATCCAGCTTTGTCAGCAGAACTTGCTAGCCCTTATCAGCTGATAAGGAACCGATAAGGGTGACTTCATTGGGTCCCAGGTTCTAACTATACACAAAAGGGGTGCAAAGCACAGCTGGCGAGATGACTTCATCGGTCATTCTGCTCTTCTCAGCTATTCTCAGCTCCCCCCTCCCTCTGAGTACTCTCTAACTACGTACTTCTATCCCTTTATCTACATTCATTAGCCCAAAACATCTTTCATGACTCTTCACCGATGCCAGTCCCAGGCATGTTTATAAGAGCAAAGGACCCCCTCCCGTGCCAGCTCCCTGAGAACTCAGTTCAGCTTGTGCTGCAGAAAAATGTATTTTGTATCAGAGATGACTTTGGATTTTTAAGAGAAGCCTAGCTCTTATTATGAGCCATTTGCTTGTAGAGGCCTAGCTCTTTAGCCTGAGCCATTGACCTGTATTTTACTGAGAGCAAGGGCGGCCATATATATACAATCTAGTCTGCCCAAGAAGATAAACCCTCATATGTGCTACTTCTTGTGTATACCTTACCTTGATTTGTATCTGCCATTTTCAGGACACAGACCGTAGAAGTCTTGCCCAGAACTAGCCCCATTTTCAGGACACAGACCGTAGAAGTCTTGCCTAGAACTAGCCCCACCACCCAAACACCAGCCCCGCCTCCCAATCTCGGCTAAGCTTCTGAGGATCCATTCCTTCTGCACAGGATTCCTTTATGTTTATCCCACGCATGCTTGAATTTCACTTCCGTTTTCATCTCCACCATCTCCCGTGGGAGGGCATTCCAAGTATCTACCACTCTCTCCGTGAAAAAATACTTCCTGACATTTTTTTGTCTGCCCCCCTTCACTCTCATATAATGTCCTCTCATTCTACCGCCCTCCCATCTCCGGAAAAGGTTCGTTTGTAGATTAATACTGTTCAAATATTTGAACGTCTGTATCATATCACCCCTGTTTCTCCTTTCCTCCAGGGTATACATGTTCAGGTCCGCAAGTCTCTCCTCATACGTCTTGTAAAGCAAATCCCATACCATTCTCGTAGCTTTTCTTTGCACCGCTTCCATTTTTTTTACATCCTTCACAAGGTACGGCCTCCAGAACTGAACACAATACTCCAGGTGGAGCCTCACCAACGACTTATACAGGGGCATCAACACCTCTTTTCTTCTGCTGGTCACACCTCTCTCTATACAGCCTAGCAACCTTCTGGCTACGGCCACCGCCTTGTCACACTGTTTCGTCGCCTTCAGATCCTCAGATACTATCACCCCAAGATCCCTCTCTCCATCCGTAACTATCAGACTCTCCCCGCTTAACACATACTTCTCCCGTGGATTTCTACTCCCTAAGTGCATCACTTTGCATTTCTTCGCATTGAATTTTAATTGCCAAACCTTAGACCATTCTTCTAGTTTCCAAGATCCTTAGTATCGTCCGCAAAAAGGCAAACTTTACCTTCTAACCCTTTGGCAATGTCACTCACAAATATATTGAACAGAATCGGTCCCAGCACCGATCCCTGAGGCACTCCACTACTCACCTTCCCCTCCTCCGAGCGAGTTCCATTCACCACCACCCTCTGGTTTCTGTCCGTCAACCAGTTCCTAATCCAGTTCACCACTTCAGGTCCTATCTTCAGCCTGTCCAGTTTATTCAAAAGCCTCCTGTGGGTAACCGTGTCAAAAGCTTTGCTGAAATCTAAGTAGATTATGTCCATAGCACGTCCTTGATTCAATTCTCCAGTCACCCAGTCAAAGAATTCAATGAGATTCGTTTGACACGATTTCCCTTGGCGAAGAGGAATTGTCTGCGTAAGTTGATTTTGTGGGAACAGCCGGAGATGTGAGAAAACGCGGTCTACTTATGGTAATAAGTTTTTGCGTTGGCTTCCGACCCCATTGCACTGGAATACAAGAGGTCGCCTGAGGTAATGATGACAAAAATGAAGGCGGCATAGAGGATTCCCTAGACTGCACCAAAAAGTTGAAAAAGGTGACAGCTAGTACTATCTAAATTACACACTTTATTAACGATCGAGTTTTTGTTGTTCGCCTCAAGATTTGAGTCTTAGAAGTACTCACTTTTAGGGACAGGGTGAACCCTAGCCAAATACCAACCCAATATGACACCCTTCGTCGCACTCCCCAAGGAGCAAGCCTAAGGAGCAGGACCTGCTCCTCAGGCATGCTCCTCCGGCACAAGCGCCGCCGAGGCACACGTTTAAATAATGAGGAGAACTTGCTTTGATGACACACGCTGATGCATGGGTCACGTGACCCCACCCACAAACGGAGGTTAAGATGTTTAAAAACGTGTCCAAATAATCTGTAAGTAAAAGAACATAAAATAGCAATATTTTAGATTCTAAGATCTCTAGTCAACAGTAAAAGCACAAGCGCCGCTGAGGCACACATTTAAATAATGAGGAGAACTTGCTTTGATGATGATGCACGCTGACGCACGGGTCACGTGACCCCGCCCACAAACGGAGGTTAAGATGTTTAAAAACGTGTCCAAATAATTTTGATGACATTGCACGCTGAATAAAGCCATCTTGGCCAGTGCTAAGAAGGGCAGGAATCATAAGTTTAGCATAAAATGACTTTGTCCGGTAAGAACATAAGAATAACCATACAGTGGTACATCTAGCCCAGTATCCTGTTTCCAACAGTGGCAAAGTCAGGTCGCAAGTACCTGGCAGAAACCCAAAATGTGGCAACACTCCATGCTACCAATTCCAGGGCACACAGTTGCTTCCCTATGTCTGTCTCAATAGAAGACTATGGTCTTTTCCTACAGGAACTTGTCCAAACCTTTTTTTCTAAACCCAGGTACACTAACCATTGTTCCTACATCCTCTAGCAAATAGTTCCAGAGCTTAACTATTGAGTGAAAAAATATTTCCTCATATTTGTTTTAAATGTGTTTCCATGAAACTTCTTTGAGTGTCCCCAGTCTTTGTACTTTTGGAACGAGTAAAAAATCAATTTGCTATTTCTCATTCTATGCCACTCAGGATTTTGTAGACCTCAATCATATCTCCTCTCATCCGTCTCTTTTCCAAGCTGAAGAGACCTAACCTCTTTAACCTTTCCGCTGAAGAGCCCTAACCTCTTTAGCCTTTCCTCAGATAAGAGGAGTTCCATCCCCTTTATCATTTTAGTCGCTGTTCTTTGACCCTTTCTAATTCCGCTATATCTTATTTGAGATACGGCAACCAGAACTGAACGCAGTACTCAAGGTGCGGTCACACCATGGAGTGATAGAGGCATTATAGTGTTTTTGGTGTTGTTCACCATCTCTTTCCTAATAATTCTTAGCATTCTGTTTGCTTTTTTGGCCACCGCTACACATTGAGCAGAAGATTTCAGCATATTATCTACGACACCTAGATCTTTTTCTTGGTTGCTGACCCCCAAGGTGGACCCTAGCATCAGGTAACTATGATTCAGATTATTCTTTCCGATGTGCATCACCTTGCATTTGTCCACATTAAATTAAGTATGTCCCAAGGCCTAGGTTGAGAACCACTGGTCTGGACAAATCTGCTAAGGTGAACTTCCTGCTGGCCATGGTCCGGGAAGGGGAGTAGTTCTGGAAGGGGTTCCTGATGCCTGGGGCCACATCACATTATAGGGTATATGCTGATTTGGGGAGATTTTGCTCCTATTTGTGAAGGGACATGTAGGTGGGGGGGGGGGGGGGGGCGGTCCCTGATACCAAGGGCATATCAGGATGGAAGCTGTGTATGTGCTGCCACTTGGCTTCTATTTTACAACCTACACATTTATTTATTGATTGGGATTTATAAACCACCTTTATGAAGAGATTCATCCAAGATGGTGTACAAAACTTGCAATTTTGTTAAAGCATGACAATAGTAAAATAACCAAAAATAAACATAAATAAATGAGGTAAACTTGAAAACAGTAAATTGAAACCTAATAGAACTACTGTGAAACAGTAACAAAATATACACATCTAACAGCACTGTAATTGAAATAATAGAGATGTAATACAATATTAGCATAATATTTATATATACCTAATAAGCATGCATTAGAACATTCAAATAACAGAATTGATGCTAAAGATTTTCGACAATACGGCTTAACATATGGCTGAGGGACCCAAGAGCAGATATATGTTAGGAACAAGATGCGTGGTACAGAGTCATTTGGGATGATTTGATGGTTAGCTAAAATGAAGGCAAGTTCTTTGTATAGTTAAGCAAGAGATAAGCAACTGATGTAAGTTACAGTAAGTGTAGCAAGCTAGTCCAGATGCAGAATGGGTGTATAGTCAGTCACCCATATGTAACCCCTCTGAGAGTAAATTCCAGAGTGTGGGGGCTACTCTTGAGAAGGCTAGCTGGAGGGTATCACATTGTACAATTTCTTTTGATGATGGTATAGATAGTGATGATCCTTGAGAGGACCTTTAAGGTCTTAAAGGTGTTAAGGGTTAACTTATCTTTAAGTAATTGATGGCACACAAATGCTTAAGCACTGGTACTATTCTTGTCTATTTTTTAAACATTTAAATTACTAAAATAGCTCCTCCCTCTGTACATAGTACCTTAGCCTACAGGTGTCCCAGCTCACCTAAACTGTATATCTAATGCTCTTCCCCAATCCAACTCTTTGATTACCCACAGAAATAGATCAGATTTTGTTTGACAAGGTCTACCTCTAGTAAAATGTTGCCTCAGATCTTGTAATCCTTTGGATTTCAGAAATTGCATTATCTTCTGCTTTGTAGTAATGCCATTAATTTCTTCATCACTGAGAGTAGACTTCTACTTCTGTGAATAAGAGCAACATCTGCACATCTCCAGTTCTTTGTGATCTCTCTTCTCTCTAAAGAAGCTTTGAAAAAGTCAAGTCAGTGAAATTGCTAGAACTTTTCTAAATTGTACTTTCATATGTATTCCATTTTGGCTCTACCATTTTTGGTATGTGGGAAAGAGGAACCCGAACTATAGCTATGTAATGCAAGGTTCCATGTTAGGAGTCACCGACCAAGAAAGGGATCGCAGCGTCATTGTTGACGATACGTTGAAACCCTCTGCTTAGTGTGCTGCAGCAGCTAAGAAAGCAAATAGAATGTTAGGTATTATTAGGAAAGGAATGGAAAACAAAAGTGAGGACGTTCTAATGCCTTTGTATTGGTCCATGGTGCAACCACACCTCAAATATTGTGTTCAGTTCTGGTCAAAACATCTCAAAAAAGATATAGTGGAATTAGAAAAGGTACAGAGAAGGGCGACAAAAATGATAAAGGGGATGGGATGACTTCCCTGTGAGGAAAGAGTGAAGCGTCTAGGACTCTTCAGCTTGGAGAAAAGACGTCTGAGGGGAGATATGATAGAGGTCTATAAAATAATGAGTGAAGTGGAACAGGTAGACGTGAATCATAAGTACATAAGCATCACCATGCTAGGACAGACCAAGGGTTCATCGAGCCCAGCACCCTGTCACCGACAGCAACCAAAAGAACAAGCAATTTGTCCCGCCTATCCTAGAAATACTGTATTATTCCCTCGTCCATTCAATAACATTCTATGGCTTTTTCCTCCAGGAAGCCGTCCAACCCTTTTTGAAGTCCGCTAAGTTAACCGCCTTAATCACCTTTTCCGGCAGCGAATTCCATAGTTTACGCGTTGAGTGGAGAAAACTTTCCTCCGATTCGTTTTAAATTTACCACACTGCAGCTTCATCGCATGCCCCCTTGTCCTAGCATTTTTGGAAAGCATAAACAGACGCTCCACATCGACCCGTTCCATTCCACTCATTATCTTATAGACCTCTATCATATCTCCTCTCAGCCACCTTTTCTCCAAGCTGAAGAGCCCCAGCCTCTTCAGCCTGTCCTGATAGGGAAGTCGTCCCATCCCCTGTATCATCTTTGTCGCCCTTCTCTGCACCTTTTCCAATTCCACTATGTTTTTTTTGAGGTGCGGTGACCAGAATTGAATACAATACTCGAGGTGTGGTTGCACCATGGAGCGATACAATGGCAGAATAATATCCTTATTTTTGTTTTTAATCCCTTTCTTAATGATACCCAATATTCTATTTGCTTTCCTAGCCGCAGCAGCACATTGAGCAGAAGTTTTCAACACATTATCAATGATGACACCTAGATCCCTTTCTCGGTCTGTGACTCCCAACGCTGAACCTTGCATGACATAGTTATAGTTTGGGTTCCTCTTTCCTACATGTATCACTTTGCACTTGTTCACATTAAACTTCATCTGCCATTTAAACGCCCAGTCTCCTAGTCTCGTGAGGTGTACTTGTAGTTTTTACAATCTTCCCGCGATTTGACTACTTTGAATAACTTTGTGTCATCGGCAAATTTGATTATCTCACTAGTTACCCTCATCTCTAGGTCTTTTATGACTATGTTAAAAAGCAGAGGTCCCAGCACCGACCCCTGAGGGACCCCGCTAACTACCCCTCTCCATTGCGAATATTGACCTTTTAATCCTACTCTGTTTCCTATCTTTCAACCAGTTTTTAATCCACAGTAAGACACTACCTCCGATCCCATGTCCCTCATATTTCCTCTGTAGTCTTTCATGAAGGACCTTATCAAATGCCTTCTGAAAATCTAGATACACAATATCAACCGGCTCACCTTTGTCCACATGTTTGTTTACCCCTTTAAAGAAATGCAGCAGATTGGTGAGCAAAGACTTCCCTTCACTAAATTCATGTTGACTTTGTCCCATTAGTCCATGCTTTTGAATGTGCTCTGTAATTTTGTTCTTGATAGTAGTCTCTACCATTTTACCCGGCACTGACGACAGAGTCACCGGTCTATAATTTCCCAGGTCTCCTCTGGAACCCTTTTAAGATATCGGAGTTACATTGGCCACCCTCCAATCTTCCAGTACCACACTCGATTTTAAGGATAAATTACAAATCAATAACAGTAGCTCTGCCAGCTCATTTTTTAGATCTGTCAGTACCCTAGGGTGAATACCATCTGGTCCAGGAGATTTGCTACTCTTCAATTTGCAGAACTGCTCAATTACGTCTTCCAGGTTTACAGATAGTTCAATAAGTTTTTCCGACTCTTCAGCTTCGAATACCCTGTCCAGCACCAGTATCCCACCCAAATCTTCCTTGGTGAAGACTGAATCAAAGAACTCATTTAGTTTTTCTGCTATTTCTTTGTTTTCCTTGATTGCCCCTTTGACACCTTGGTCATCCAGCGGGCCAACCGATTCTTTTGCCGGTTTCCTGCTTTTAATGTATCTAAAAAAAATTTTACTATCGGTTTTCGCCTCTAACGCTATCTTTCTTTCAAAATCCCTTTTTGCCTTTCTTATCAGCGCTTTGCATATGACTTAACGTTCCTTATGCCGCTTCTTATTTTCCTCATTCGGCTCCTTCTTCCATTTTCTGAAGGATTTCTTTTTAGCTCTAATAGCCTCCTTTACCTCACTTTTTAACCACACCGGCTGTCGTTTGGTTTTCCGTTTTCCTTTTCTGGTACGTGGAATATGCTTGGCCTGGGCCTCCAGGACTGTGTTTTTGAACAGCATCCACACCTGTTGTAGGTTTCTTACCCTCTCAGTCGCTCCTCTAAGTTTTGTTTTTTTTTTACCGTTCTTCTCATTTTATCATAGCTTCCTTTTTTAAAGTTAAACTGTAACATATTTGACATCCTATGTTTACCTTTTTGAAAACAAATTTCAAAGGCGAACATGTTATGATCACTGTTGTCAAGCGGTCCCCGGACCGCTACCTCCCGTACCAGATCATGTACTCCACAAATGACTAAGTCTAGAATTTTTCCTTCTCTCAGCTCCTGTACCAGCTGCTCCATAAAGCTGTCCTTGATTTCATCGAGGAAGTTTACCTCCCTAGCATGCCCTGATGGTACATTAGCTCAGTCTATATGGCGGTAATTAAAATCACTGTAAATCTTGGAATATGTAGAATATAATCTCCACTAAACTCAAAAATTCTACAACTGTTAAAGTGTTCAAAGGTGAATATGGACTCTCAACCATGAAAGGTCGTGGAGAAAATAGACCTCAATATAACCGGAAACTCCTCTTTTTTTTTTTAATTTTTTGAAGTCTTTATTAATAGATAATACAAAACATCTGAAACATAGTACAATATGCAAGCCATAGTACATGTCATTTATGTAGGCCAAAGTATTCTCAAAAGTTCACGTTTATACAATACAAATCAAAGTGATTATTGCTCTATGTACCAAAAAGTAAGTAATTCTTATTGCATTGAAGTGTCAAATAAATTAGTCAGATTTATGGTTCCAAAACTTCACATTTTCAGAGTTTTCATTTATAATATTCTATTATTTACCCATCCCTCCCTCCCTGCCCCTCCCACCCACCCTTCCGGCACAACTTTAACAGAAACCTTAAATCAAATTATACATGAAGAAGAAAAGAATCCCAGATCTGATGCCATCTGCCTAATTGGTTATGCCTCTCTGCTAGAAGTCTTTCCATCTCGCAGGTGTATCTCAGTTTTTGGACCCATCTAGTGATAGGCGGAGTCATGGGCTGCTTCCAACATGCAGCAATTATAACTCTTGCGGCAGTTATGGCCTGTCCCACAAATATATGTTGGTTTCTGGAAAGGTTCACTGCTCCCCCAAAAAATAGAAAGAACATTGGGCTCCATGGCATTGGGCTGCCCGTCCATCCTTGTAACCTACTATGAATCGATCTCCAATAGGCCCTAACCTTCTTACAGGTCCACCATAGGTGGCCAGCTGTGCCACGTACCCCACAACCCCTCCAGCACAGCCCCGTCAATGTGGGGTAAATACGCTGAAGACGCTCAGGTGTCAAGTACCAACGATACAGCACCTTCACCGCATTCTCCCGGAAGGGCACATGAGACGACACCCTCACCACTGCCCGCTCCAACCTCTCCCATGTAGCTTCCTCCAGTTCCACACCCAGCTCCCTCTGCCAACTCTTCCTATGAAGTGTATAGCTCGGGGATTGTCTATTAATAATGTGATACAGGCGAGAGACCAGCCCAGTAGTCGTAGGAGGACCTTCACAGATAAGCTCTATCGCTGTTTGTTCTCTGGCCATAACCTCCCGAACTGCCCTTGTCTTAAGAAAGGATGCCAATTGAAAATAGGCGTATCGATCAGATCCCACTATCGGGAATTTCTCAAGAGCTGCAGAGTAGGACAACAAATTCTCGCCATCAAATAAATGGCCCCATTGTCGTAGTCCCTCAGTGTACCATCTTGTGAATATTCCCCTTGTCGTACCTGGGTAAAACAAAGGATTATAGGCTATGGGTGACAGACGAGATAGTGTTGTGCGCCGGAGTGTGAACATGCTATCCCAGTTTGAAAGGGTAACATATATTGAAGGACATAATCCTGTTTCCAGGGACCTAAGTGAGCCCGGTATCCACATAAGGGCCCCCAAGGACCTATCACCTAGGGTATATTGTTCAAGCTGCACCCATTGCCTATCTGGGTAGTCCTGGAACCACTCCACTGCTGCGCGTGCCTGAACTGCTCTATAATACCAGGCCAAATTGGGTACTCCCAGCCCTCCCCTCGCCCTATCCTGATACAGAATCGTACGTGCTAAGCGTGGGCGTTTCCCTCCCCAGATAAAGCGCATTATACGATCTTGTAGCATTGATAGAAATCTACGTGGCATGTTGATTGGAAGGGCCTGAAACAAGTAGAGCAGGCGCGGTAAGACATTCATCTTTACTGCTGCTATTCGGCCAAACCACGAGAGGGTGATATCCCCCCATCTACCCAGATCCTCTGTAATTGCCTCTCCCAAACCTTTATAATTAGCCGAAAAGAGATCTGATAGATCTGCTGTCAAGTTAATCCCCAGGTAGCGAATGCTCTTAGCCGCCCATCTAAATGCGTAGGAAGTCCTCAATGACTCCATAAGCTCCGTCGGAAGGGTTATGTTTAAGACTTCAGATTTGGACATATTAACTTTAAATCCCGACACAATCGAATATTCCTCTATTTCCCGCAGGAGCCCAGGGAAAGTGGTCAGGGGGTTAGTAACAAATAACAGAACGTCATCTGCAAAAAGGGCTAATTTATGTGTTCTCCCACCCATGGTGAGTCCCGATATATTGGGGTCAGCTCTCAACCTGGTTGCAAACGGCTCCATTACCATTGCAAATAATAAAGGAGACAAAGGGCAGCCCTGTCTAGTGCCTCTATGTAAGGGTATCATCCCTGAGTTACCCCCATTGACACGAACACAGGCTTTAGGGGAGCTATAGAATGCTTGTATCCATCCACAAAACTGTGGTCCTATCCCAAAGGTCTCCATCACCTTATACATAAATGGCCAATGCACCCTATCAAAAGCCTTTTCGGCATCTAAGCTTAAGAGACAAAGGGGTTTCTTCATTCTCTTAGCCAAGTATATTAAATCGACCACTCGCCTAGTGTTATCAGTTGCTTTTCTATAAGGAACAAATCCCACCTGATCAGGATGAATAACAGCTGGGAGCAAAGGTGCTAGACGGTTGGCCAGGACTTTAGCTAGAATTTTGACGTCAGCATTTAAGACAGATATAGGGCGAAAGGATCCACAATCCTTATGATCTTTATTAGGTTTGGGCAGTACTGCAATCCATGCTTCCAACATGGAGGTGGGCAAAGACTCCCCTTTCCCAATCAAATTAAATAAATCAGCCAACAGGGGGGCCAATTCAGGGGCATATTTCTTGTAAAATTCATTCGGGAAGCCATCTAAGCCTGGTGATTTACAGGAAGGTAAATGTTGAATGGCTTTTTGGACCTCAACCGGAGTTACCGGTGCATCTAGGGCTGCCCTCTGCTGGCTGGTTATAGAGGTCAGTTCACTCTCTGCCAAATAATCCAGGATAGCATTTTCAGGTGGATTGGTCTCCTGCGCATATAGTTTCTGATAAAATTCACTAAAGCGTTTCCTTATGGTCTCAGAGGTGTTCAACAACTCTCCTTTCGAGTCCCTAATGTGAGGGACCGTTCGGTCCACTCTTTGCCTACGCAGCTTTATTGCCAGGAGTCTACCTGCCTTATTAGTAAACTCGTAGGATCGGACTTTGTTTCTGGATTGTAACCAACTTAGCTGGTCAGAATAAATTGTATCCAGCTGGAGCCTCTGTCCACGCAGCTCCTCCAGAACAGAGGGGGAACCACCTGATTTATGCTGTGCCTCTAGGATCCTAATCCTGTCCAAGCACTGTGCCAGCTGGGCCCTCCGAACCCTCGCTCGCCTACTAGCTAACTGTATGAAGTACCCTCTTGAGACTGCCTTCATAGCATCCCATACCACGCTAAGGGGGGGGCCCGATTCCATGTTGAACTCCAAATACTCCTTCAGGACCTTCCTACACCCCTCTACAGCCTCCCCCTCCAGCAATAGGTCTGTGTTAAGTGTCCATCTTTGATCTTTGGCCTCAGCTCTGATACTCGACAAGGTTACCCAAACTGGGGCATGGTCTGAAAATGTAATGTTGCCAATTTCAGCTTTCGGGCCCCTCTCTGCTAGTGTAACGTCGAGGAAGATATGATCGATCCGGGAGTATGAGTTGTGTACAGGAGAAAAAAAAGTGTAGTCTTTGGTCGTCATATGAGTTAATCTCCATACATCCAGGGTGCCCAGTGAACGGACCAAAGAGCCCAGTGCCACCGAGTCCCTAGACGTTGGATGTTGAGAGTTCCCAGATCTATCCAACCCGGGGTCCATAACCTCGTTGAAATCACCCCCCATAATCAAAGAACCCCGAATAAATGCAGCCAGAGTGTTTTTCACCTTAGTGTAAAAGGACCCCTGATGTTCATTAGGGGCGTAAATCGAAGCAAGCGTGAGATCCACCTGATCCAGGACAATTTGCAAAAGTAAAAAACGCCCTCCCGGGTCCCGCCTAATTTTCTTTACTTGGACTGATATTGTTTTGTGGAACAGAATTGCCACCCCACGTTTTTTGGAGTCATCAGCAGAGGAAGCGAAGAAGGAGCATGGGTATTCTGGATGAGCTAACAGCCTCTCATGTGCCCTACGGAGATGGGTCTCCTGCAACACGGAAACTCCTCTTTTTAAAGGACACACCTTTTAGTTAGAGAGGGCACCTCATTAATCATAAGTCTTAAAAAAAACTCCACCTGAATTATTTTCATGCTGTATATGCCATAGCACCTATTCAAACACTCATAGGTAAAGACACAAATGCTGAATACAGTGTAACGAAAAGACGTTACTTTTCTTGGATGGTGAAAAAAGCGTGAAAATCTTCCACGATTAATGCAGCTATCTTCAACTCCTGACAGGGAAGCCCTGTTTCGCCAATAAATGGCTGCGTCAGGGGAATATTTTTCTTAAACACCTCCAAGTAACTAGCTCACCTCGTGTGCTTCATCTGGCATTAAAACTGAAATGGCAGCTGGCTTCTTCCTTAACCATCCCCGCTTAACTACTTGGCGTGTGACGTCACTTCTAATTATGTAAATTTCCTTATGGAAAGGCTTTCCATTCGATGGAGACATTTAAACCCATCGGAATTACAGACTGAAGTGTAAATATCCATCGCTGCTCTTTTTGCCATAGCAAACCTCTGATGTCCCCTTTCCGCTCTGTGATTTAATCTGCTCAACAACGATACATTTTAATTCCGAAAAATTATGTTGTTTGTTCATACAGTGTGACACCATGTGTTCATGTGTGCTATGGCTTATGCAGCATGAAAATAATTCAGATGGAGTTTTTTTAAGACTTATGATTAATGAGGTGCCCTCTCTAACTAAAAGGTGTGTCCTTTAAAAAGAGGAGTTTCCGGTTATACTGAGGTCGTTTTTCTCCACGACCTTTCATGGTTGAGAGTCCATATTCATCTTTGAACACTTGAACAGTTGTAGAATTTTTGAGTTTTGTGGTAATTAAAATCACCAATTATTATTGTGTTGCCTAATTTCCTTTAACATGACTGCGTCAGTCTGCTCATCCTGGTCGGGGCGGACGATAGTACACCCCTATCACCGTCCTTTTCCCCTTTACACATGGAATTTTGATCCACAATAATACCAAGAGGTCTTTTGTTTCCTGCAGAATTTTCAATCTATTTGATTCAAGCCTCTCGTTAACGTACAATGCTACTCCTCCCCCAATCCGGTCCACCCTATCACTACAATATAATTTGCAGCCCGGTGAGACAGTGTCTCACTGGTTGTCCTCCTTCCACCAGGTCTCAGAGTTGCCTATTATGTCTATTTCTTCATTCAGTGCAATATATTCTAATTCTCCCATCTTATGTCTTAGGCTCCTAGCATTTGCATATAGACACTTCAAGCTAGACTTGTTATTCCTTATCACATCATGTTGTTTACTTGACAGTACTATTTTACTATCTTTTGTCTGGTTTTTATTATTTTTATTTAAGGACATTGAATCTACTACAGTATCTTTTGCAACCTCACTATCAAGAAACCCTGTCTTCCCTGTTTGGGCGATATCTTTGCAAGATACCTTATTCCGAACCATATGCTTTTGTGCGACTGTTGGCCTTTTACTAAAGCTTAGCTCAAGTTCTCCGAGGACAGGCAGGCTGCTTGTTCTCACTGATGGGTGACGTCCTCGGCAGCCCCTCCAATCGGAAAACTTCACTAGCAAAGGCCTTTGCTAGCTCTCGCGTGCCCATGCGCACCGCGCATACGCGGCCGTCTTCCCGCCCGAACCGGCTCGTGTTTGTCAGTCTTCTTTTGTCCGCGCTCGGGACGGTCGTGTTTTGCTGCTGTTTCATGCCCCTCAAGTTGACCCTAGCGCATCTTCGCGATTTTCGCTAAAAAAAAAAAAAAAAAAGAGAGACCTTTCGGTCTTTGTCCCTTCCCGTGTGTCCAGTTTTTCCCCCAGCGTAAGTTTCCTTTCGCTTTCGGGATCGGCCTTTTTGGCCTCGGTATGGGTTTTCTCTCCCTTATTTTTGGTGCCTTTTGTCATCATCGCGAATTTTGATTTCACCGGCGTGATTTTTCCGCCCATGTCATCGAAGTCTCCCAGCGGCTTCAAAAAGTGCACCCAGTGTGCCTGGGTAATCTCGCTCACTGATAGGCACGCTTCGTGTCTTAAGTGTCTGGGGGCTGGGCACCGCCCGCAGGCCTGCAGTCTTTGCGCTCTTTTACAAACAGTGGAACGTGTTGTTCTCGGGCTCTTCGACGACAACAGCACAGGACGCATCAAGTGCATCGACGTCGACAGCATCGAAGTCTTCGACCTCGGCATCGACTGCATCGTCGGCATCGAGGCTTCAACCCTCTGCATCGTCGGTACCGAGACATCGGAAGGCTGCGTCGACGTCGGTGGTACCGGGACCTCCGCTGTTGCTGATGTCGTCGGACGGTGGTACTTCGACTGGAGTGCAGGTGAGGGCTGTCCATTCCCCTGCTGGTGGCGGTGAGCCTTCGGGTGGGTCTCCTCCTGCCCTGAGGGCTCCTGCGGTACAGCCCCCCCGAGACCGACCTTCTTCGGCCTCGGCCCCGAGGAAGAGAAGGCTGGATTTTACATCCTCCTCGTCGGTACCGGGAAGCTCCGATGACTTGCTTCGCTTGAAGAAATCAAAGAAGCATCGATACCGGTCTCCTTCCCGCCTCGGTACCGAGAGCTCTGGGTCGCCGAGGGAGTCGGCACCCAGTAGGCATCGGCACCGGGGGGACCGCTCACCCTCTGTTCAGGAGGTGTCGATGCGCTCCACCTTGGACAGCCCGGAACCGCCTCCACGCCCGGAACAGACTCTGACCTCGACGCCTGCATCGGCTTCCCAGTCTTTCTCCACAGCCGCTCTGCACGAGAGTCTCTGGGCCGTTCTTCCAGAGATTCTGGGACAGCTGTTGCGCCCTTCTCCTCAGGTACCGGGGGTGCTTGCGCCTCCGGTACCGTCGAGCGAGGCGACGGCTGGCCCTTTGCCCGGGGTGAGATCTCCGGCATCGGTACCGCTTGCGGTACCGGCTGCGGCCGCCTCCCAGGCAGACTCCCCGACGACGTCGGTGGAGGGAGCTTCGCCGGTGCTGGCGAGGGAGTCTACCTCTCGGCGCTCCCACCGTGGCCGTGTTTCCATGGAGTAGAGTCGGGCACGGCTTCAGACACAGGTTCATGAACTTGTGTCTGATACCGATGGTGAGGCCTCGTGGGAGGAGGAGGAGGACATCAGATATTTCTCTGACGAGGAGTCTGATGGCCTTCCTTCTGATCCCACTCCCTCCCCTGAAAGGCAGCTTTCTCCTCCCGAGAGTCTGTCTTTCGCGGCCTTTGTCCGGGAGATGTCTACGGCCATCCCCTTCCCGGTGGTCGTGGAGGGCGAGCCCAGGGCTGAGATGTTTGAGCTCTTGGACTATCCTTCTCCACCTAAGGAAGCGTCCACAGTACCCATGCTGGCGAACTGGACCAAGCCTCTAACTAATCCCCACATTCCCAAGAAGATCGAATCCCAGTACCGGATCCATGGGGACCCAGAGCTGATGCGCACTCAGTTGCCTCACGACTCTGGTGTGGTGGATCTGGCCCTAAAGAAGGCTAAGAGTTCTAGGGAGCATGCTTCGGCGCCCCCGGGCAAGGACTCTAGAACCTTGGACTCCTTTGGGAGGAAGGCCTACCATTCTTCTATGCTCGTGGCCAAGATTCAGTCCTACCAGCTCTACACGAGCATCCACATGCGGAACAATGTGCGGCAGTTGGCGGGCTTGGTGGACAAGCTCACTTCTGAGCAAGCCAAGCCATTTCAGGAGGTGGTCAGGCAGCTGAAGGCGTGCAGAAAATTCCTGGCCAGAGGGGTATATGATAGCTTTGATGTTGCGTCCAGGGCCGCTGCTCAAGGTGTGGTGATGCGCAGACTCTCATGGCTGCGTGCCTCCGACCTGGAGAATAGAATCCAGCAGCGGATTGCGGACTCCCTTTGCCGAGCGGACAACATTTTTGGAGAAAAAGTCGAACAGGTGGTAGAGCAGCTCCACCAGCGGGATAACGCTTTCGACAAATTCTCCCACCGGCAGCCTTCAGCATCTACCTCTTCAGATAGATGTTTTTATGGGGGAAGAAGGGCTGTTCCCTACTCTTCTGGTAAGCGTAGGTACAATCCTCCCTCTCGACAGCCTGCGGCCCAGGCTAAGCCCCACAGCTCCCCAGCAAAAGCAGGGGGCGAGCTTTTGACTGGCTCCAGCAGAGCATAGCCGATGTCAAAGTGTCCGTGCCGAACGATCTGCCGGTCGGGGGGGAGGTTGAAAGTTTTTCACCAAAGGTGGCCTCTCATAACCTCCGACCAGTGGGTTCTCCAAATAGTCCGGCAAGGATACACCCTCAATTTGGCCGCCATGCCTCCAAATTGTCCACCGGGAGCTCAGTCCTTCAGCTTCCAGCACAAGCAGGTACTTGCAGAGGAACTCTCAGCCCTTCTCAGCGCCAATGCGGTCGAGCCCGTGCCACCTGGGCAAGAAGGGCTGGGATTCTATTCCAGGTACTTTCTTGTGGAAAAGAAAACGGGGGATGCGTCCCATCCTAGACCTAAGGGCCCTGAACAAATATCTGGTCAAGGAAAAGTTCAGGATGCTTTCCCTGGGCACCCTTCTTCCCATGATTCAGCAAAACGATTGGCTATGCTCTCTGGACTTAAAGGATGCTTATACACACATCCCGATACTGCCAGCTCACAGACAGTATCTTCGATTTCGTCTGGGATCACGTCACTTCCAGTACTGTGTGCTACCCTTTGGGCTCGCCTCTGCGCCTAGCTGTGGTAGCAGCAGCGCTTCGCAGGCTCGGAGTGCACATGTTCCCTTATCTCGACGATTGGCTGGTGAAGAACACTTCCAAGGCAGGAGCTCTACAGTCCATGCAGATGACTATTCGACTCCTGGAGCTACTAGGGTTTGTGATAAATTACCCAAATTCCCACCTTCTCCCAGTACAGAGACTCGAATTCATAGGAGCTCTGCTGGATTCTCGGACGGCTTGTGCCTATCTCCCGGAGACGAGGGCCAATAATCTGCTGTCCCTCGTCTCCCGGGTACGAGCGTCCCAGCAGATCACAGCTCGGCAGATGTTGAGATTGCTTGGCCACATGGCCTCCACAGTTCATGTGACTCCCATGGCTCGTCTTCACATGCGATCTGCTCAATGGACCCTAGCTTCCCAGTGGTTTCAGGCTGCTGGGGATCTAGAGAACGTGATCCACCTGTCCACGAGTTTTCTCAAATCCCTTTGCTGGTGGACGATTTGGGCCAATTTGACTCTGGGATGCCCCTTCCAAATTCCTCAGCCACAAAAGGTGCTGACTACGGATGCGTCTCTCCTGGGGTGGGGAGCTCATGTCGATGGACTTCACACCCAAGGAAGCTGGTCCCTCCAGGAACGCGATCTGCAGATCAATCTCCTGGAGTTACGAGCGGTCTGGAACGCTCTGAAGGCTTTCAGAGATCGGCTGTCCCATAAAATTATTCTAAATTCAGACAGACACAACCAGGTTGCCATGTATTACATCAACAAGCAGGGGGGCACCGGATCTCGCCCCCTGTGTCAGGAAGCCGTCAGCATGTGGCTCTGGGCTCGTCGTTACGGCATGTGGCTCCAAGCCACATATCTGGCAGGCGTAAACAACAGTCTGGCCGACAGGTTGAGCAGGATTATGCAACCTCACGAGTGGTCGCTCAGTTCCTGAGTAGTGCGCCAGATCTTCCAAGTGTGGGGCACCCCCTTGGTAGATCTCTTCGCATCTCGAGCCAACCACAAGGTCCCTCAGATCTGTTCCAGACTTCAGGCCCACGGTCGACTGGCATCGGATGCCCTCCTTCTGGATTGGGGAGAAGGTCTGCTGTATGCTTATCCTCCCATACCTCTGGTGGGGAAGACTTTGTTGAAACTCAAAGAAGACGGGGGCACCATGATTCTGATTGCTCCCTTTTGGCCGCGTCAGATCTGGTTCCCTCCTCTTCTGGAGTTGTCCTCCGAAGAACCGTGGAGATTGGAGTGTTTTCCGACCCTCATCACGCAGGACGAAGGGGCGCTTCTGCATCCCAACCTCCAGTCTCTGGCTCTCACGGCCTGGATGTTGAGAGCGTAGACTTTGCCTCTTTGGGTCTGTCGGAGGGTGTCTCCCGTGTCTTGCTTGCCTCCAGGAAAGATTCCACTAAGAGGAGTTACTTCTTTTTATGGAGGAGTTTTGCCGTCTTGTGTGAAAGCAAGGCCTTAGATCCTCGCTCTTGTCCTACACAGACCCTGCTTGACTACCTTCTGCACTTGTCTGAGTCTGGTCTCAAGACCAACTCTGTAAGGGTTCACCTTAGCGCAATCAGTGCATACCATTACCGTGTGGAAGGTAAGCCGATCTCAGGACAGCCTTTAGTTGTTCGCTTCATGAGAGGTTTGCTTTTGTCAAAGCCCCCCGTCAAACCTCCTACAGTGTCATGGGATCTCAATGTCGTTCTCACCCAGCTGATGAAACCTCCTTTTGAGCCACTGAACTCCTGCCATCTGAAGTACTTGACCTGGAAGGTCATTTTCTTGGTGGCAGTTACTTCTGCTCGTAGAGTCAGTGAGCTTCAGGCCCTGGTAGCCCAGGCCCCTTACACCAGATTTCATCATAATAGAGTAGTCCTCCGCACTCATCCTAAGTTCTTGCCGAAGGTAGTGTCGGAGTTCCATCTGAACCAGTCAATTGTCTTGCCAACATTTTTTCCCCGTCCTTATCCCTGCCCTGCTGAACGTCAGCTGCACACATTGGACTGCAAAAGAGCATTGGCCTTCTATCTGGAGCGGACACAGCCCAACAGACAGTCCGCCCAATTGTTTGTTTCTTTTGATCCCAACAGGAGGGGAGTGGCTGTGGGGAAACGCACCATTTCAAATTGGCTAGCAGATTGCATTTCCTTCACTTATGCCCAGGCTGGGCTGGCTCTTGAGGGTCATGTCACGGCTCACAATGTCAGAGCCATGGCAGCGTCAATGGCCCACTTGAAGTCAGCCACTATTGAGGAGATCTGCAAAGCTGCAACGTGGTCATCTGTCCACACATTCACATCTCATTACTGCCTGCAGCAGGATACCCGACGCGACAGTCGGTTCGGGCAGTCAGTGCTTCAGAATCTGTTCGGGATTTAGAATCCAACTCCACCCCCCTAGGCCCATGTTTTATTCTGTTCCAGGCTACACTCTCTGTTAGTTGGATAAGTTATTAGGTCAATCTCAGTTATGTCCTTGCCGTTGGAAGGCCCAATTGACCATGTTTGTTGTTTTGAGTGAGCCTGGGGGCTAGGGATACTCCATCAGTGAGAACAAGCAGCCTGCTTGTCCTCGGAGACAGCGAATGCTACATACCTGTAGAAGGTATTCTCCGAGGACAGCAGGCTGATTGTTTTCACAAACCCGCCCACCTCCCCTTTGGAGTTGTGTCTTCCCTTGTCTTTGTCTTGCTACATACGGGACTGACGAACACGAGCCAGTTCAGGCGGGAAGACGGCCGCGCATGGGCGTGCGAGAGCTAGCAAAGGCCTTTGCTAGTGAAGTTTTCCGATTGGAGGGGCTGCCGAGGACGTCACCCATCAGTGAGAACAATCAGCCTGCTGTCCTCGGAGAATACCTTCTACAGGTATGTAGCATTCGCTTTATCTGCAGCAGGGCCCATAGGAATAAAATGGTCCCTGCTGCAGATAACTCGAGCTAAGCTTTAGTAAAAGACCCCCTTAGGTATTTAAAACCCTGGCTAGTCTAAAGAACAGAAGCCAGGTCTCAAAATCAAACACACGTTTCCTGCATAGCCATAAAACTTTCGCTGAGCCACTGGGCCAATTCCAGGATGCATGATTAATCTTGTAGGATTTGCAATATTGAATTTTGTAGCAATATCTATAAAATCTATTTTTCTTTTCAGGAGACAGATTTCGCTCAATAATAGATGATGCCTGGTGGTTTGGAACAGTTCTTGATCAGCAACCACATCAAACTGATTATCCAGACAGTCTCTTTCAGTGCTACATTGTCCAGTAAGCTCAATGATCTTACCTGATTATTGTAAAGCTTAAGCTAATTTATTACAAATGTAGAACCAGTTTATGAAGGTGTGTGTATCTTTTGAAGTAATTTATAATGTAGGTTTCCAATCCATACTCAGATTTTAATTAAAATAAACCATGTCAAGATAACTTTCTATAAATAGTATAATGGACAATAAGTGCTTGTGAACCTGAAGCATTTATAAAATATAGTGTGTTGCTAAAGAGACACGTATTTGGTGCAACCCACAAGAGAAACACTTTATTAAAAAAATAATAATAAGCATTCTAGTGGGTTTATACATATAAATAGCATTATGTACACAAATGTTTTTTTCAGTTTGTATGTAAATGGTACTACCTACATGTATAAATGGTAGCTTCTTTAAATCTGCACATCCATGAGGAGCTAAGGAGCTGTCCTCCAAACAAACCTTTTGCAAAGGGACGCGATTTTAAAATTGTAGTAGTAAGCACGGTTTCTCCCTTAAACATTCCTTTAAACCACAGGTAAGAGTTATACATCACTTATATCTTGTATAAATGCTGATGTGGGGAGCACTTTATATGTGTTTTGGCTGTTTTAAAATATGGAAAGCACATATACTTTAATGGGAGTTACATCCACAAAGTAGTTTCTTACCCTGTAACAAGGGTTCTTCGTGGACAGCAGAATACTATAGTCACACAATACCACCCATAAAGGAGCTGACATGGATCTGCTCTTCCAGAGCTCAGAGACTTCTGAGCTTGCCACAGTCATTCCTGTGCTCCAGAAATTGCCCCTCTTCTGTTCATGTTCTAACAAGCTTCAACCCCAGCATGGATGGATGAAGTAACTGGCTGTAATGTCCTGCTTTCAACAGAGAAACCTCATTACAGGGTAAGCAGCTACACTTTATCCATGTATATATAAGTAGTATGTCTGCAGCCACACAAGTGATAAAGCTGAGGGTCATGAATATGAGGAGTTTTTATTTCACATTTCATAACCCAAGTAAAGAAAACAAATAGAAGATTAGGTAGGTTGAAGCTTAATCACAACTTTTAATGAATATCTTTCAGAATCATATGCACATGGAGCAGGGTGAGAACTAGTTTAACTAGAAAAACTTCTGAAAACAGATTTACCAAATGCGGAATTTGCAGCTGAAGCTTGGTCAATGCAATAATGCTTTGCAAAGGTGTAGTGTTGCCCAAGTTGCTGACAAAACATTATGCAACTGTTCTATTGCTGCTGCCATAGCTCTAAGCTAATGGACAATGACTTTAACAGGAAGGCTGGTATTTGTTTGCTTATAGCAGAAAGAGAGAGATTATACAATGCATACAGATGGAGTAATGTTGCTGAGACACTGATCTTAGGGGGCTGTAGGACAAATTCAGTATGTTGGAACATTTTGTCCTTTGACTTCCAAAGACCTTCTGCAGTCCAAGGTGTGCATCAACTGCTCATCTGTTGGTCTGTGGGGCAGTGGGTAGAACGCCGGTAGCACCACTGGCTGATTAATGTGAAAAGTTGCAACTACCTTTAGTTTAAAAAAATAAAAATTGTGTGTGTGAAGCACCAATCTGATCAAAAAAGCTGTAAGTACAGTTTTGACTTGGTCTTCACTCATACAGTGGAATAACATCTTCCAGGAAAAACTTTAGAAGATTTAATGGTTTGAAGGGTGATCCCATTAATCGAGAGAGCTAAATTAAAATCCCAAGTTGCTGAAAGTTTCTTGACAGGTAGTCTTATATTAACCCTTTCATGAACCTTACTACCAGGGGATGTTTATATATTGGCTTTGCATCCACTTGCTCATGGTATGCGGAAATAACACTAAGGTGCACCTTGATTGAAGTTGTGGCAAGTCCTTAAAAAAAAAAAAAAAAAAAAAAAAGGCATTTCAAGAACAAATGCACAGGTGAGTGAACAGGATCAGAATTTTGACTACCACACTACAATACATATCTTTTCCATTTGAATTCATAAGAATTGGAGGATTGCTTTTTAGCAGATTTCCTGCACTTCTCTTAGAATGGAGTGCTGTGCTACAAAGTACCTTTTCTTGTCCAAGCCGCAAGAGCTTGGGAATGGAGGTTGATTTTCCCTTGAGTTATTAGAGATGGAATCTTTGATAGCTAAGGAGGAACTAATTTCTCGAGGAAAGGAAACCATATTTGTTTGGACCATTGAGGAGTTATTAAAGTTACCATCATTGCATTGTGGCGGTAGATCTTTGCTATTATAGGTATTGGTTGAAAAGAAGCCTCGTCTGACACTGCAAAGGCATCAGTTGTTAATGTGCCTTTGACTGGATAGAAGCAAAAACATGGACATTTCCTGTTTATTGCATTTGTATAAAGGTCTATGCTGGATGACCCCTATTTCTGGAAGATCTTGTCGAGGACTACCTCATCAAGAAACCTCATATGAGGATCTAAGTGCTGGCTTAAAGAGCCTGCAATTTGATTTTGATCCCCTGGGAGATATGATGTTATCAAAAAATCTTGTACTTACTGTTAAGATCCAGATTCTTTTACTTTCCAACAAAGCTCACGTGTTTTTGTTCGTCGATATAAAACAGGGGTGAGCAACCATGGTCCTCGAGGACCCACAACCCAGTCGAAATTTCAAGATTTCCATAATAAATATGCATGAGGTATATTTGTGTACAGTGGAAGCAGTACATGCAAATCAACCTCGCGTATATTCATTATGGAAATCTTGAAATCCTATCTGGGTTGTGGCTCTCAAGGACTGTGGTTGCCCACTTCTGATATAAAACATAGCAATTGATTGTCCATCTCAATCTCTGTTTTGTTGGACATCTGTTTCTTAAAGGCTTGCCTTGTATGGAGGACTGCTTGATTCCTTCTGATTTGTATGAAGGTGTTTCTCTTATAATTTCCAACATACTTGTGTAAGGTGTTGAATGTGAGCACTCCATCCTAATCTGGAAGCATCTATTCTGAGAGTTACGATTGGTTGAAGAAGGTGAAAACACTTCCCTAAGAGCAGGTTGCTGGATTTGATGGACCTTCGGTCTGTCCCAGTATAGCAGTACTTGTGTAATGACCAAACTGCATTCTGTGTGTACGAATTTGAGTTTCCAGGTGCAAGATATTATGATCCCACATCCGTCTTTTATGGATATAATATGGTGTCCCCTTTCGATACCGCCTTAGCGGTCTCCCAGAATAAAATGGGTGGATCTGTGTACTATTATTGTTGTAATAATACTGCCATTTCTTTTGAATATATTCCTGATAGTGTCATTGTATAACTGTAATGGGAATCTCCACTGTGATATGTCCATATGACTTCCCCCCTCCCCCGCTACTGAATCCAGATCAACGCGTGGTCCGAAATGCCATAAGGGACCCATCGCTGCCTGGGAAGGTAAAAAATAATCCAGTCTTGCCTGGGTAGAGTGTGCTTGAGATAGATGTGTGTAGTCTCTCTCCTGGGTGTTTTTACACATCTAGAAGATTGAACACTATATACAAGGGATAGCCCTTTACTGAAATCTAAATGAGTCTAAGCTGAAGGATGAGATCTGTCCAGTTGTGTGTCGTAGACTGTTAAAATCCTCTCCCAATATCACGTCCTCCGAAATTGGGAAGAGAAGATTTTATTAATTTGCAAAAAACCTGATTTTTAAATACATTGGGTGTGTAGAAATTGCACATCAAAATTTTTGTTTTTGGATTATTAACTGGGCTATTACATACCACCCATCTGGACTGGAGTGTGTTTTTATGAACCTGAAAATCCAAACCTCTATGTAATAGATTGAACACTCCTGCATTAAGGTGTAATACTGGTGATTCTATAATCGGTCCTAACCATCACCTATGAAATTTTTTATGTTCCAAAGATGATAGAGTTTCTTGGAGGAAAGCTTATATCCGTTTTTTGCCATGGTTTCCCTTTCCAGGGTTCAGTGTGGTTTACGTTTTAGGTGAGACAATAGCCGATAATGTTAGTGTGAGGTATGAAATCAATTAGAGAGCACTGGTGTAATGCATGAGACCAAAAACATTATAGGAAAGGATAATGGATGATGATAAGAGGTAGAAGTCAATGGATTGAAACAAGCTGAACTATTTGCAAAAACTGTGTGTCTCCAGCATAAAATAGCTGCATGTTTCTTTAGCAATGAAAACATTTCCCTAAAAGAAAAATGAAAATGATTAAAAAAAAAAAATAGAAGGATCAAGAAATGTACAAGCAATGAATGTAAAAACCTGAAAACTCAAGAAAAAAAAAAAACAATTTACCCCTTTCCCCATCCCTGCCCATTCCAATTCCCCTCTTTCTCATAATATTCCAGTTCTCACTTGATTGAGCTTGTCATGTCATGACACCCTCTTCCACCCCACAGACATCCCCTTCCAACATCATATAAACTGCCTGTGGTCCCCAGCACTGGCAGCTGAAACAAATTACATAGTATGTGATTTCGTAAAACTTAGTATAGTGCAACTTAAAAAATAAAATACAGTGCCATCCGCTTAAGTGCAAGGATGGCACTGTATTTTATTTTTTAAGTTGCACTCCAGATAGGCCCGCACGGTGTTGAGACTCTCCACGCTCTTGCAAAAGTGACAGCAGGAGGTTGTTGAATTTCGTTAGTATGTGCCTCGCTGCTCATTTCTTCACCTGTTTCATCATCGGCCGTTGTTGCCTGCGTGTAGGCGCATATCTGGACATCAGTGTTGTCATCAGCTGTTTGTAGGTCGTAATCAACAGCTATGTAGCGATGAAATTCCTCTTCAGTAACACCGGCTGGGATGTCTATAACCTGTTCATCTGACGCGTTCATAACAGCTGCATCTGTTTCATCCCTCTCCACATCCTTAACGCTTGCCCGCTTGTAGCAGTTCACAATGGTTGCTTGTGTAACATGATTCCAGGCTTCTTGTAGGGAATCCAACAGTGATAGATTAGAGCCAGTTCAACAGCACGTTTATCCTTGCCAGTCTGGTCATCCATAACGCTCATCAGACGACATAGCACAAGAGCCCGACATTGTTGTTTGAAATTGGCTATTATGCCCTGATCCATAGGTTGGATCAGAGAGGTAGTGTTTGGTGGCAGGAAGACCACCTTGACGTTAGACAGCCTGACATCATCCCTGTGTGCAGCACAATTATCACAAAGCAACAAAATCTGACGCTTTTGTGCCCGCATTCTGGTATCTAATTTCTTTAGCCACTGCTTCCAAATTTCCCCAGTCATCCATGAATTTGTGTTAGCTTTGTATGACACAGGAAGTCGCTTAACTTTCTTGAAGCAACGGGGCTGTTTGCTCTTTCAAATGACGAGGGGTTCCAACTTCTCTCTCCCATCCATATTGCAGCAAAGGAGGATCATCAGTCAGTCCTTCGACATTTTACCTCCAGTAGTTTTGGCATGTTTGATTGCAAGTGTTCCATCAGGTATCGCTCGCCAGTAGAGACCGTTTTCGTCAGCATTGAAAATGTCACGAGGTGCAAACTCGTTCAAGATGGTAGGAAGGACTGAAATAACCCAATTTTCAGCACCAAAGTTATCAGCATCTTGTTTTTCACCATGCTGTTTCTTGAATTTTGTTGTTCCTCTCCTTCCATCTTTCCAACCATTCAGCAGTGGCTTTGAATTCAGTTAGTCCAAGGCTTTCAGCTAGCTGGTTAGCTTTCTCCATAAGTAGTGGGCCACTGACAGGAAACTGTCTGCTCCTGACTCGAGAAAACCACCGAAGAAGAGCATCTTCTACCTCCTCAGCATTTCCTGCCCATTTTCGTTTCCGTTGTGGATTTGTATTGTTTTGCCAGTCTTCCAGAAGCTGGTCTTTCTGCTTCAAGACACGTGAAATTTGACTGGGATTGATACCATATTCTTTAGCAATAGATGCTTGACTTTGTTTTCTAATTTTTTAAGAACTTCTATTCGTTGAGACAGTGTTAAAAAGTCCTACAGTTCCGTCGCGATGACGACCCCGGTGCATGCTCTAACAGCATTCTTTCGCTTATTCTGCCTGTGGCAGTTAGAGGCAGTAAATTTGAAATCTCATCGGTTGTCACGCACCAATCGGCTTCCGTATTCTGTGCACACGCTTATGCAGAGTCTTTCCTGAAGAGGAGCGGTCTTAAACCATGCATATAAGCGAATCTTGAACTTATCAGTGGTGCACTAAACCGAAGTTTGTCCCCATAGAAATTGATGGCGCCAAAAATGGAACCAAAGTGCGGCATGCAGTTAAAACAGAGCATTCGCTTATCCGACGTGCACTTAAATGAAGTGCACTGTATATATATCTATATAATAATTTTTAACTCTGCTTCCCTGGATGGCTGGCTGGCTGGGTTTGTAACAGCATGCTGACATCAGCTCACCTCCAGCGTTGCATTCCCTTCCCTCTGTGTCCCGCCCTCGCGTAAAGACGAAATGACGTCAGAGGAGGGCAGGACACTGAGAGAGAAGGCTGGAGGCGACGATGCAAGCCCAGCCTGCCACTACTGCAACCTCAAGTAAGATGAACGACTTAAGGCAGGGCGGCAGGAAGGACAGAGTCACTTGCCATTGAGAGGAGGGGAGAATCGCTGGACATGGATGGGAGGGCAGGGCAGAGGAGAATTGCTGGATATGGATGGGAAGAGAGGAGAGAATCGCGGGACACGGATGGGAAGGCAGGGCAGAGGAAAATCGCTGGACATGTAAGGGAAGCCAGAATCGTGAGACACGGAGGGGATGGGAGGGGAGGGAAGAATCACTGGACATGGAGGGGAGGGCAGGGGAGAGAGGAGAAATCGCTTAGACGAGAGCCTTCCTAGGGCCCGAACTCTCGTCCACGCTCTCATTACCTCTTGCCTCGACTACTGCAACTTGCTCCTCACTGGCCTCCCACTCAGCCATCTATCCCCCCTTCAATCCATTCAGAACTCTGCCACACGTCTTATATTCCGCCAGAACCGATATACTCATATCGCCCCTCTCCTCAAGTCACTTCACTGGCTTCCGATCAGATACCGCATCCAATTCAAGCTTCTCCTCCTTACTTACAAATGCACCCGGTGTGCTGCTCCTCACTACCTCTCTACCCTCATCTCCCCCTACGTTCCTGCCCGTAACCTCCGCTCACACAACAAATCGCTCCTCTCAGTACCCTTCTCCACCACTGCCAACTCCAGGCTCCGCTCATTTTGCCTTGCCTCACCCTATGCCTGGAACAGTCTTCCTGAATCCCTACGCCAAGCCCCCTCCCTACCCATCTTCAAATCCTTGCTTAAAGCTCACCTCTTCAATGCTGCTTTCGGAACCTAACCTTTCGAACATATAGGTTGCCCCAATCTGTCTGACCTTTCAGATTAACTGTACATTTGTCTTTTAGATTGTAAGCTCTTCGAGCAGAGACTGTCTTTCCATGTTAAATTGTACAGCGCTGCGTAACCCTAGTAGCGCTTTAGAAATGTTAAGTAGTAGTAGTAGTATCGTGTGTATCAAAGTACCGCTTACAAAATTAATCCCATCGCATGGTTCCACACATCTGGATAGTCTTTATCAATGTCATCGTTCTGTGGCGGCCTCCGTTATTTCCAAAAAAATGAGTCTGACACCAATGGTGGATTTGCAACCTGGTTAGAAACAGAAGTATATTTTTGCTGAAAATAGCTTGGAACATATGGGCGAAAAAGTTTTCTCTTTGGTAGCTACCCCTGCTCAGTAATCCTGATATCAAAGTAATTAATTGTTCTGATATTGGAGTTTTTCTCCCCTTCCTCCCCTCTCCCCCCCCCCCCCCCTTTCCAGAAGTGCTTGAAGGATTGCCGCTTTATGTGCATAGTTCAATATTTTTAGAATTACCACTCAGGGTCTGAGTCTGATTTACATGGGCCTAATCTGTGGGCTTGTTCCACCTGCAGCGGTCCCAGGTGCTCAGGAAGACCCAACTCGTAAATAAACATCGCCTCCAAAAAGCCCAGGATCTCAGCATCCGTTATAGTGTCAGGGATGCCCAGCAGCCAAAGATTGTTCCTTTGGGAGCGATTTTCCAGCTTCTCAATTTTATCTTGACAAGTAGTGAGCTGTTTTCTTAGCTGGGCACTCATAGTTTCAGCTGCACTCCTCGAGTTCACCAACCCGCTGCTGGTATAGGGCCGTGTCTTTACCAAGCTCTGTTATTACCGCATGCATTTTGCTTATTTTCCCTTCCATTGGGGCCTGACATTTATTTAAGAGCATTTCCTTTAGTGTTGCTACTTGGGCTGCCACCTCCAAGACCCAAAGCGAACTTGGTGCAGTACATGCCAGGTTTGCTGCAGCAATTTCTTCCTGCATGCAGTTCCTCTCGTGCTCTTTCCTCGCCAGTTTCACCAACATTATTACAGCTCACGGCTGAAATCCACTCCGTTCTGATCGCATGGGTGTAATTATGATAGTATTGAATGAGGGGACTGACAGGTCAGTAAAATATTGGGTTCTTGAGATAGGAGAGCTGCAAATCAGCGTCTTCTCCTTCCCATAGCATTACGTGACCTCTTTTACATAATATGTTAAATACTTTATTTCTTTTCAATAAAAATATTGAAATAAAAAAAATTCTCTTCCAAGTTCAGTCATCACTGGATAATGTTGTACACAGAGAGAGAGAGAGAGAGACTGAATGGGAAGATCTTTTCTTTTATTGTCCTGAAGAACTATTCAAGATTAAGGGACCTTTTTACAAAGACATGATAGGCCTAACGCGGACCTACCACGTGTAAAAAGGTAAAAACTATATATTTTTAAAATTTTTGCCACGTGAGGTGTGTCTGGGGGCAGCGAGTAGGCAGGCAGTGGAGGGGTTAGGGAGTGGAGGAGTGGCCTAGTGGTTAGAGCACCGGTCTTGAAATTCAGAGGTGGCCAGTTCAAATCCCACTGCTGCTCCTTGTGATCTTGGGCAAGTCACTTAACCCCCCCCCCATTGACTCAGGTACAAACTTATTGTGAGCCCTCCTGGGACAGAAATATTTGTGTACCTGAATGTAACTCACCTTGAGCTACTACTGAAAAGTGTGTGAGCAAAATGAAAATAAAATAAATAAAAATAAATAAAATGCCTGTGCTAATCAAGTAGCGTGGGCACATTAGCACATGCTACCCAAATTAGTGCGGGAGCCCTCATCCCTTCTTAACCTAGAACGCATGACGTTAAAAATATACATATTAACGTCATGGGGGCCTTTTAGGCCCCCATGCACATAATGTAGAAAAACACACTTAAATAACTTTCACAAGTTTATTTCAAAATTGCTCAATAAAATATGAATAGTGGACAACATTTTAATTATAATTTTTCACAGAAAACACCAAAAAATCTTTTTTTTTCCCAAATTTCACGCAAAGACATGAAAACACACAAAAATGCATAGAAATCTATAGCAAACTAGCTGCAGCTACATTTTTATTCTAACTTTCTTTTCTATTATATTAGTCTTCCAAACAATTCTGACATGTTATTTTTTCAGAAGAGTGTTCTTTGCAAACAGTTTCCTTACAAGTGGAACAATATCGCTCAGTTTTCCTCTCTATGTTTCTTGGACACATGAAACAACGCTTTCGTTTTCTTTCTCCTGGCTCTGGAGTAATCTGAAACTGTACGCCACACCGTTTCATTGCTTCTTTAGTTTTCTTTGGCAAGCATTTCAAGTCGCTTCGCTCTATCATGTGAGGTATTACAAGTTCATGACAAAGGTCCTTCAAGAATAAGCGTCTCCTGTCCTTCCTCTGTGCATGAAATTCAGGATGAGTTTCTGTATAAATAATGAATGAATTTAGGGCTGCTACATCAAGCATATTTGAAAATAGTACTACAGGCCATCGTTTTGTTTGCCTCTTACACGAATATTCTCCCACCATCTCATCCATTTTATCTACACCTCCTTTTGTTGCATTGTAATGCAGGATGATTTCTGGTTTCAATTTTTGGTTATTGCTGTCAACACTGCAATCGTGATGCATGGTACTGAGTAAAATTACAGATTTCTCCTTCTTTGCCTTGTAAGATACCAAAGTCGCTTTGTTATTGAATCCAAAGACACTCTCATAAAGTGCTCGCTGACGATTGTGTTTGAGTGCTGCTGGAATTTCTCGTCTGTTTTGCTTTATAGTACCAACAAGTGTAATAGCTTTTGCAAGCAGAAAATTGCCTAGTTCAACATTGGTGAAATAATTGTCCATGGTGATGTTTCTACCTGAATTGAATATTGGAACAGCAAGAGTTTTGACTATTTCAGACCCCAGATCCTTCTGTACTGGTGCACCAACCTCTTTGCCACAGTAGATTACGCCATTTATGCCATAATAATTTGCAGAATCACACATCCAGAAGATTTTTATACCGTACTTGGCTGGCTTGCTGGGCATGTATTGTATGAATTTGCAGCGTCCTCTGAACGGTACAAGTTGCTCATCTACAGTAACATTAGTACTAGGATTGTAAAGTTTTGTGCAATTTTTGATAAATATGTTCCAGATATAACTGATAGGGGCTAATTTGTCTGTTTCAAACCTCGCTGCACGAGTTCGCTTATCATCAAAGCGAATGATCCTTCTAATTTCCTCATATCTGCCCACTGACATTGTCGCCTTATAGTGTGGATCAGAAAGTGGGTCCAGAAATAATTCTCGTATTGGGACATCATACGATTTTTGACTCCCTGCCAGCAGGAAGAGTCCAATATATGCATAAAGTTCCTCTTTTGAGATATTTTTCCAGGACTTATTTTTTGCTGAAGCGATACGTCTTCCTTCTAGGTTTGAACATAATAGGACCTCTTCTGCAATATTGTCAGAAAAATAAGTACAGAATACATCTTTAGGGGTAAAGTAACTGGGACTTCCCACAGCTCCTTGAGCCTGTCTCACAATATTGTGTATTGGAGTACGTCCGACTAATGTAGGATTACTGTCCCAAAAAAACATTCGTTTTGGATGTTCTACTTATCACTTCTTGAGGATCCACTAGATTCACTTCTTCATCATCAGAAGAATCACTGGATGAGGATGTTTGATTAGCTGGTGGCAGATATTCTTCATCAGACAAAGATAGTTCACTTTCATCATCGCTTTGAAACATAATCGCTTCAATCTCTTGGTCAGTCAGACACTTGGAGGAAGACTGTGCCATTGCTGACTAGATGTTAGAAAATGAAACAGATTTCCTCTCAACAGCTTATCTTATCACAGGTCCTTCAGCAATTAGCTCACAGTGTATACTGTCCTCAGTGTTCAGAGGACCTGAGGTGATGTCATGGCCTTATCACTCCCTCCAAAAATCACATGACATCCTCACATGTTATTATCCACACCCTGGCCCCTCCACCAGCATTACTGAGTACAAATAAAGTAACTTGAGACACAAACACTTCTGAGAACATGATAAAAACAGCGGGGGCCTAAAAGGCCCCCAATTCGTACAGATGTAGTTTTCACCAAACAAGCATTGTTACACCATAATGCCTATGAAAAAAAATTATATGAACAACTAGATATTATCAACAATGACATACTTGAGTAATACCTTGAGTTTCAAAATTCTAACTAAAGTAATTTTGCAGATAATAGCAAAAATGTAAGCATGGGGGCCTAAAAGGCCCCCAATATGCGTTCTAGGGTTAAATAGATGGCAGTAAGTGCTTCTGGCGGTAGTGGCCACACGCTAATGAGGAAATTAGTGTGTGGCAATTACACCCCCCACCACCACCACCACAACTGTGGCCATTTTACTGCCATGCTAAAAGTGGCCACAGAGGTAGGAAAACCACACACTGACAGCGCCATCCACCTTTTAGTGTGGCTTAGTAAAAGGACCCCTAAATGAGGTGATGGGGACCTTTGGTGAACTGGAGACAAATGTCTTGGCCCAGCGCTCCTTTAAGTCTTATTTTTAGCATGCTCTTTGTCTGCAGATTGCTGTCACAATGTGGAGGAGGAGCTGTCCTCTGACATCTATCTGCAACAGTATGATTTTGGTACCGTTTGCCATTTGGGGCTCTGGAGTGAATGAGTTGTGCTTGAAGAAGCCCTTTTCTATAGTAAAGTAGTTGGCATTGAGGGGAAGGAACCATTGTGTCTGGGGATGCCCTCCCACACTTACATAATCTCTGGGGAAACCTTTATTGTAATCAATCTGTTTAATCAGAGCTGAGGGGGAGGAGTTGCAGTTTGATGCCCCTATGCTGGGGATGTCCTTTTGAATTGATTGACCCTTGAGGAGCCATTGTGTTATGAGAATGTGTTGGAGCCAAGGTAGACACATTTATCACTTCCCTCGCCCTTAATTGTCTTGTCTTGTCTGTATTATTTTTAGATTGTAAGCTCTATTGAGCAGGGACTGTCTCTCTATGTCAGGTGTTCAGCGCTGCGTGCGTCTGGTAGCGCTATACAAATGTTAATAATAATCACATCAGTTCTATGCTGGAGAGTTGTACCTTGAATCTTGCCACTTCAAAGCTTAAGGGGAGGTGTGATTCGGCACATGACTTGAAAATCTCAAAATGATGGCATAAACAAGCAGACCTGATGATTAAAGTCAAACCAGATGTTTATTAAAATAAGTTCAAATTGCTTAATGTCAGACCTCATAGTAACATAGTAGATGACGGCAGAAAAAGACCTGCATGGTCCATCCAGTCTGCCCAAGATAAACTCATATGTGTATACCTTACCTTGAATTTGTACCTGTCTTTTTCAGGGCACAGACCGTATAAGTCTGCCCAGCAGTATTTCCCGCCTCCCAACCACCAGTCCCACCTCCCATCACCGGCTCTGGTACAGACCGTATAAGTCTGCCCTCCCCTATCCTAGCCTCCCAACCACCAACCCCTCTTCCCCCCCCCCCCCCACCTGCTCCGCCACCCAATTTCAGCTAAGCTTCTGAGGATCCATTCCTTCTGCACAGGATTCCTTTATGCATATCCCACGCATGTTTGAATTCCGTTACCGTTTTCATCTCCACCACCTCCCGCGGGAGGGCATTCCAAGCGTCCACCACCCTCTCTGTGAAAAAATACTTCCTGACATCTTTCCTGAGTCTGCCCCCCCCTTCAATCTCATTTCATGTCCTCTCGTTCTACCGCCTTCCCATCTCCGGAAAAGATTCGTTTGCGGATTAATACCTTTCAAATATTTGAACGTCTGTATCATATCACCCCTGTTCCTCCTTTCCTCCAGGGTATACATGTTCAGGTCAGCAAATCTCTTGGAACGCAAATCCCATACCATCCTCGTAGCTTTTCTTTGCACCGCTTCCATTTTTTTAACATCCTTCGCAAGGTACGGCCTCCAAAACTGAGCACTAGGTGGGGCCTCACCAACGTCTTATACAGGGGCATTAAAACCTCCTTTCTTCTGTTGGTCGCTCCTCTCTCGGTCCTTCCCCAGGATTTTCTTCAGTGAAAACAGAACAAAAGTATCTATTTAGCAAATTAGCTTTTTCTTCATCATTTTCTACATAGCGTTTCGCTGTATCTTTTAGTCTCACAATTCCCTTTTTAGTCTTTCTCCTTTCACTAATATACCTGAAGAAGTTTTTGTCTCCCCTCCTTACATTTCTAGCCATTTGTTCTTCTGCTTGCGCCTTCGCCAGACGTACCTCTCTCTTGGCTTCTTTCAGTTTCATCCCGTGTTCCTCCTCTTGAGATTTTCTGTATTTCTGGAACGCTAACTCTTTAATCTTTATTTTCTCAGCCACTTGCTTTGAGAACCATATCGGTTTCCTTTTTCTCTTGCTTTTATTTACTCTCCTTACATAAAGGTCTGTGGCCCTGTTTATTACTTTTCAGCCTGGACCACTGTCCTTCCACTTCTTGTATGTCCTCCCAGCCCATCAGCTCCTTCCTCAGGTATTCCCCCATTTTGTTAAAGTCAGCTCGCTTGAAATCCAGGACTTTGAGTTTTGAGTGGCCGCCATCCACATGAGCCGTTATATCAAAACAAACCGTTTGATGGTCACTGCTTCCCAGGTGTGCAGCCACTCGGACATTTGACACACTATCCCCATTCTTGAGCACCAGATCCAACGTGGCTCCCTCCCTTGTGGGTTCCGTCACAATTTGTCTGAGCAAAGCACTTTGGAAAGCATCCACAATCTCTCTACTTTCCGATTTCGCAGACGGAACCTTCCAATCTACATCCGGCAGATTAAAATCTCCCAACAACAGCACCTCTCTTTTCTTCCCCAACTTTTGAATATCAGCGATCAGATCTTTATCTAGTTCCTCCAATTGTGTCGGGGGTCTATAGACAACACCCACTTGGACCAAGGTTCTATCCTCTCTTTTTAAGGTGATCCATAGCGCTTCTTCCTTTCCCCAGTTCCCTGTCATTTCAGTCGCTGTGATATCATTTCTCACATACAGAGCTACTCCTCCACCTTTACGTCCCTCTCTATCTTTCCTAAAAAGATTATAGCCTGGTATGTCAGGCCTCAAAGCAACAACTAGGTTTGTGAGCCCTTGGGCCGCTGCCAGGGAGCGGCAGTGGCAGGCAAAACCACCCCAACCAGCACTGGGCTAACACACACACAAAGCAGGGACTGCAGACAGGGATAAGCAAAGCAGGAACACACTGGACAGTTGGACTGGAACACAGGACTGGAACAAGGCTTCACCTGCACTTGACCACCCTTCCCCAGGAGTTGAGCTCCTGGGTGCAGGTGGCCGGCAGGACTTACCGGACTGGGCAGGAACGGGATACCGGCAGGAAACACACAACAGAGTCAAGACTACAAGCTGCCAGGCAGCCACTAAGACAGAAACACAGACAGGAGGGAGTCAGGACTAAAAGCTGCCAAGCAGCCACTAATAGAGAACACAGACACAAGACAAGGAAATGCAGACCAGAAACAAAACTAGGAACTAAACAATAAAACCAAAGCTAACTACACACAAACAAGAACCAGGCAAGAACTCAGAATAAAACTGGACTAGGCAGAAGTGCACAGAGCACACCCACATACCAGGGACCTTAGACATTGCAAAGGCAAACACAGAAGTTTCTAGCTGATTAATAAAGCCCATCAGCACCTGAGGCTCAGCTGCAGCAATCTCCAGGCAACTATGGGTGCTGTTCAGGCACAAACAAGAGAGACAAGTCTGGCAGCCTGGAAGATCTGGACCGGACAGGGCTGAAGCCTGGAATGGGTAGGGACAGCAAGACAGTCTATGGCAGCCACCGGTTCTGGCCACCAGAGGGCGAGGGGAGCACAAACCAAGAAGCAGGCAGAAAGCATACTGAAGCACAGAGTGGCTCAACATGCACAGGTGCAGCACAGTGGAGAAATCAGAGCCATGCTGGAAGCAGCCAGCACACAGAGACAGAGACAAAGCTAACTCAGGAAGAACAGACAAAAGCCAGCTTAGAAGCTGACCGCAAGAAATAAGGTAAGCCTGAGAGGGGTCACGACCACAGACGTGACACCTTACACAGGAGCTGCATCAGGCTCTGTATGGTGGCAGCAAATAGTGTATCACCTTGATGGTTTGACTGGATTCTGGGCAACAGCTGCATAGATGAACAGGAGCAACGGTAAGTCATAGCCCCCAAGAATGCCTGTCGAGCATTGCAGTGCAGAAGAGGGAAAGTGTGGAAGGCTTAAGAGTTGCCAATTCCCTTGTAGATCCCGCCACTCTCGATTAGTGCCAGGATCTACAAGGGATAGGAGAAGGGAACTGATAACTCTTAAACCTTCCACATTTTCCTCCTTCTGCACTGCGATACTCAACAGGCATCCTTGGGGACTCCGACTTTTCCCATTCCTGGTCATCTATGTGGCTGTTGTCCAGAATCCAGTGAAACCATTGTGGTGATACTTTTTGCTGCCACCATACAGAGTGTCTGACGCAGCCCTGATGTGGGCGAAGCAAGACCTGTGTTGGGTAGTTTGAATTTATATTATTTTAATAAATATCTGGTTTGACTTTCTCATCTGGTCTGCTTGTTTTTGCCATCATTTTGGAGTTTGCAGCTCGCTTGCCCTGTAGTTTCCTGGGACCTTCCCTGCTGAAAATCTTTACAGGCAACAGAGGACGGCTGATGGCAGGTCTGCAACATGTTGCTAGGGCTTATTCAACTCTGGATCTCCCAATCTCTCTTTATGAGAGTCTGAGCTGAGATCTTTACTAACGTGGTGATGAATTGCCATGCACTGTTTGTCGTTATCAGTAGACAGCTATTCATTCAAATATTTTATTTTTAAACTGCTGGAGAGTTCCGAGCTTTGGGAGGGCAGACCTGGTTAGCTTTACCATGGGTGACGACATCGCTTGTATGACTGTAGTCAGCCTGCTTGTCTATGAAGAACACACCCCTTAGTCTTTGTATGCTGCCATCTATATGTTTAAGTAGCAGTTTTTTTTTAATCACTGTGTAGATGCTAATGAACAGATTCTTTTTATATGTGCTTCTAAAATTCACTCCATTTTTTGTAAATCTGCATGGATTTCTACAATGGTAAAAGTGCAGTTGGAGGATGGTTGGGAGGAAATGCGGGGTGGGGGGTTTGGTTCTTCCTGCATTTTCTTTGAATTTCTTTTGTTTGAGTACCACAGCTTTTATATTCAGATTTTACTCCATTCAGCACAGGTCAGTGAGGTTCATTTTGCTGCTTGTTTGAATCTGTTAAGTTGTTCTTGTTTTGTGATTGAACAGATGGGATAACGTCGAAACGGAGAGGCTAAGCCCCTGGGACATGGACCTTATTCCCAAAAATGGTATGTAAAAGGCTATTTATCTTTGAATTTTCATCTTTTGGTCATTGCTTGAGGGGATCCCAAGCTCAATTTAAAACGTTAAAGCAGAAAATGCTGTTTATCTTTAGTAGAAATATTTGGCATAAATGGCAGAACAAGCCTTGGCTAGACAGAAATGAAGTTTAATACATAGAATCGAAAAAATAAGCTGTCCCCTTTGTATTGGACTAACATGTTTATTTCTTACACACAATTTTTTTTTCTGATGTTTACTATATAGTTTAGTTTCTAATTGTTTAAATTACATTAACTGCTTTTTTTTTATATGTCTAGTCCATCTTTCTTAAATCCTAAATGGGTTTGACTAGTATCCATGTTATATTTGAATATTTAATTATTTTGTATTTAGTGTTTTTGTTATTGAAGGCTAATTAATTGGATTTGGTGGCTATAAGTTTTAATAGTAGCTGAATATGAAACGCAAGCACTTCTCTCCCTCATTTTTCTCTTTTTTTTTTTTTTTTCATCACACTTTAGACCACTAATGTGCTCATGGAGGTAGTACGATATTAAAAAAAAAAATGGCTATCAACCTACAAGTAATTTTAACATTTTAAGTTATTTCATAAAGAAAATGCATTCATCAATATTTAGTACACAGTGATCAGCCATTTGTAAGCCGCTGATGGCCGTGGGCTGAACTGTGCCCAGATATTTAATACTGAGCTATATCGAAGCATGAGCATTACGGTTTTAGAGAGCCTTCGAGGATAGCAAATGTCATAATTCAAAAATAATCCTCTTCCAATGAATATTACTTACTTTATATTATTATTCACTGACAATGGCAACGTTTCAATGACTTTGTCGGGGTCCATGGCACACCAACTGTTGAACAAAAAAAAGCCAGATCAGGATATCACTCTGCTAAGCAATTTGCTAACATCAGCATATTCATATACCTCACTTCATTTCATGGCTGTTTGGCTCGAATCTACACAGTCAAAAAATGGTGCCTAAATGCTCCACTAAAAGCTGTGTCAACAGTTTTTAATAGAAATGACACCATTCTAATTTAGAATTTAAGCCTCCTGGTTCCAGTGTTTTCAAACAAAAAAAATCAATTTTTTCTCTAATTGTAGTAAAATGCATCTTTCTGTCTCCTCCTTCTCTTCACTTTGGTTCTACTTGTTGCATGATAATGCTGCACAAAGATTCAAACGTATGTTGTTCCTTGTCACAATTCATTGCTAATGGTGAAGATACTTTTAGTATTAATAGTACTCGTGTTCAGTTAAACGTATCGACAGTCTTCTTGATGTTTGTCCAATGTATAGCTTCCTACATGGACACTGGATACTGTAGATCATAAAATCCGTCATACAAGATGTTCTTGATTGGAGAGGGATATTCATACCCGATTGTGGAGCATGTCAAATGTGTAGCATCATGATAGTCACAGCAGTGTTTGTAGATCCTCAAACATTATGTCCACTTTCTTCTGATTCAATAGCAACCTGCTCTCTATCCATTCTGAGCACCGCAGGACACAGGATCTCCTTCAGATTTTTACTTCTACTGTACGAAAACCTGAGAATCACCTCCGAAAACACTGGCATCGTTTGTACTACATGCCAGTGCTTTCTTATCGCTGCTGTCACCCTGGATGTAATAGCTGTAAACTTCAGGACCACAGGTCAAGATACCTTCGTCATCATCTTCCCCGTTTCTCTGCATTAATATCCACGATTATTAAAATTTGCTCTTCTATAAGCTGCTGTTTCAGATATTCTGTGTCTAGTAATCGCTTTTGTAGATCTGCCAATTTTTCTTTAAAATCCAAATCTCTAGAGCAGATCCAACGATATCTCGGAAACAGAGAGGGGAAGGCTGTCCCTCAATTTCTTTGGGTGACTACCGTAGTCTATAAAAGTATTCCTATCTGTGCTTTTCCTAAAGATAGCTGTTTCAAATCCACACTCTTCTTTTTTTTTTTTTTTTTTTTTTATTAGAAAATCCAGATATGAAATATCTGTCTTATTATATTGTGCAGTGAACCTCAGGGGTGAATGGCATCCATTAAGATACTGAATAAAATTCAGGAGATCCATTTCTTATCCCTTCCATGCAAAGAAAGTATCATCTATAAAACAGACCCACATATCAACCTCCAAAAAAGGGGAGCAGTATACATGCTGTTCTTCAAAGTGGGCCACAAATAGATTAGCTATGGAAGGGGCCATCATTACTCCCATGGTTACTTCTGATTTCTCTTTCATAGCCAAGGATGTCAAAGAAATAATAAAAGACATGGGGACTGTTTGAATCGCTACGCAAATTCAGTACAGTAGCCAGCGCATCCAATGCTGCTGCTTGCAGTGTCACTGTTTATAAACATACCACATCCAGTGTAGCCAACCAGCAATCCTTAAAAACTTGATCAACCTGATACAGATGACACAAAATAATCTCGGGAATCTCTTATATAGAATTTAGTTCGCTCCACAAATGGACGCAAAAAGCGTCAACATACATAGATAGTGGTTCCGAAAGGGATTGCCCTACTAGACACAATGGGATGTCCTGGTGGGTGATCCAAGGTTTTATGAACTTTTGGCAACATATAGAATACTGGGGTTTGAGGATACCTGGTATTCAAAAATGAAAACTCTTTTTGAGTCAGAAATTCTTGAGAAAAATCTGTGCATCCTCATTAAGCTAAGTGGAAAGTCCGTTTGGACTTTGTTTAAATAAAATTTTGGGAGGTTTTTTAGCCCATGATGATAGTTAAATACTCCTATAATTGGTCGGCTGTACTGCCAAGAAGGAGTCTGTTCAGGCTTTTCCTCATTTTTTAGAAAAACTGATAGAAATTGATAAAAGTTGATAAAAAGCGAATAAAAATATAAATTCAGTAGTAGTTGTTTGAAGAGTATTATTTTTGAGAAGCATGAGCATTAAACATCTGGGTTGCAACGATCATCTGAAAGCTAACCACAAACTGGCTGATAATTCAGACTGGCCTTTTTGCTGTCTTAACTTTAGTGCTTATGTAACCGGTTAGCATAATGAATTCATCACTGCTAACTGGTTAAGTACTGACTCTGCCCAAGCTCCACCCACAGATCACCCCAACACTAATGGTACAGTGCATAGGCAGTCACAGGCAATATTCAGTGGTACTACCCACTTAAATGACACTAAATATTGCTGGATGGCCAGCTCAGCAGGGTTTTAACCAGGAAGGAGCCTCTTCTGTCCAGGTAAATACCTTTATGTATCGACTCCATAGTATATCATTTTTGGTAATTGTTAGGATATCATTTAGGATAGTACTGTTGGCTCAACCTTTATGTATGCTTAGCAGCTTTTAATTTCTCCACAACAGCATCATGGTGTCTTATACAATTTCTTGTGTTTGTATTGCACTTCATTTCCTTTTTGTTAGTGCTTTCATGTTCGTATTTAATTATCCTCTATGGAAATCCCTTTTAGTTGAAGAGGAGTATCTGGCCAATCTGCGATCAACACTGTCATGGCTTTTGCATGTATTTTTATGAGTAGAATGGGTAGTTCTAGATGTGATTCCATTATGCTTCAAAAACCAGAATTGTATTGATATTCTTGGGACGTTCTAATAATTGATTTTGTTTCCATATACTCTACTTTATAAACTGCCCTTTAACAGCCTTAATCACAAAAAAAAAAAACCAAACAAACCTTGATATGTACTATGTTACTATTTTCTTTCTGGTTCTCCTCTGGGTTGATCTCTGCCTTAACACTTTGGGACGTGGAAAATTAGGTGGGGTGGTGCAGGTTAGGGTGGAGTATTGTTTTCTTTGCTATTGTATGTGTTTTGAAGTTGGCATTCAGCCAGCATTATGGATTTCTGCTGTAAATAAAATTTGAATTTTCAAAAAGAAAAAAAGATTAAAATAACAAAAATGTTTCTCATGGGAGATGCAGCAAATTTCTATGCACTTCCCATAAGTAAAAAGGTTCACTTAAAATATGCTTCTGAACATTGCCCAATTTGGGAGAAGTACATCTGTTGCCTCGCAATAATGTCGATCTTCTAGCAGAAATGTCCATGCTCTATAATAGGGATGTTTATTCATTTTTTTGACTAATAGCAAAGTGTAATGAATGACATTTTCGATTAGTTTTGCTGCCAACTTACCAAATGCATGACCATAGGGATGAACAAACTGCCTGTTTTCATCATATACACATGCACTCAACCAGAGGTGCTGACACCATTTTTGAGGAGGAGATTGAGAGGAAGTGGGGGAAACAAGTCAGAAGCACAAGGCACTTTAGCAAATCGTGTTGGAACTCTGTCAAGCAGCCTGTATTAGTGTGAATGAGTGTGGAGCCTCCACAGACACAGCCAATAACTGTAGAAAAGTAAAACAAAACTCTTATTAATGTACTCAATATATGCTGAAACCTATTCACTTCACAGGCATGGTAACTTAATAGCGAAAATAGTCTCTTGCAAGTCATAAAGGATCAGGACTGCCCTGGTGTTCCAAGAAAAATATTTTCCTTACTTGGATCAATGGTTATCAACCCAGTTCTCAAGACACACCCAGCAAGTTAGATTTTCAAGATACCCATAATGAATATGAATGAGAGAGTGTGCATGCAATGGAGGTAGTGCATCCAATTTTTTCTCATGCATATTCATTGTAGGTATCCTGAATACCTGACTGGCTGGGTGTGTCTGAAGGACTAGGTTGAGAACCACTGCCTTAGGCAGTTTTCTGTTAATTTACACACAAGGTTGTAAAAGTGTACGCTGGAGAGCTGCTGCTGTCTTCCCTGGGCCTCCCTGATTTGTCTTTACTTTAGGAGTTTATCCACCCTATTGAACTATACCCTTTCTGCTGCGCGCTCTAGATCTAGGCGTCATTAAGGTATCTCTGTGAGGGAGTGTTCCTAAAGAGGTCTGGACATTCCTGTATACTCCATTACATATGCTCTCCTTTCAGCTCAACCATGTTGAGCACCTGGACTCTACATTCTGATGCTGCTGGGTGCTGCACATCAAACTGAAAGTGCCGGAGACTAGAGAACCACCACATAATTCAAACATTGGATTCCTTGTGGGAACTCAGCCAATTTGAGAGTCTGTTACCAGAATAAATGGACAGCCTATCAAATACCAGAATGTTTTCAGCAACCGCTTGACAGCCAGTGCCACCGCCTCAATCACTGCATAGTTCTTCTCACGAGGAAACCGCTTCTGACTGTTGAATGTCATGGGATGTCTGCCCCATCAGTTTCTTGGACTAGAAGCACACCGAGGCCCACCTGAGAACTATCAGTCTGAACAATGAACAGTCAGGGGCAGATCAGTTCTGGAGCAAAAGGCATATTTCAGGGCTTGGAAGGTGATATCCAGCTCATTCAAGTAGTGAACCTTATCTGGAGCCTTCTGAAGGAGAGAAGTCAACAGCTGCATTGTCAGCAAAATTCTGAAAGAACCATGGGCAATGACGAGCCAGTCCAAGGCATGTACAAACTTGCTTGACTTGAAGAATGGGTACCCATGCAGTCTCCTTAACTTTCAGATCTGAGGTTCCACTTGCCCATTCCCTATGGTATAGTGCCCCATGAAAACTTCCTGGGATGCTACACAAGTCTCTACCCTCCCCCTTACACATGCTAAGTAACAGTCTGCTTTGCACATGTTGTTACAAAGACTAAACATTCAAGAGTTGCCTTCCTTTGCAAAGTTTTCCTGATGTTCACAGTCTCCCTCCTTGTTGCTTCTGAGCCCCCTACAAAGCTGCTTCCACTGCTAGTCCCCCTCTCCACCACCCTTGATGCTATAAAAGCCTGACTCCCCCCATATGGGACAGAAATGGGAACTGAAACAAACGCAACCAACAACGCCGCATCCACCTCTCCCCCCCCCCCCCCCCCCCCCCCGACAGTGGCATACAATAAACAGCATTGTGGGGCCTTGGGATCTGTGTGCGTGCACATTGTCTGCAGATCACATTAGATGGGACTAGACAGAAAGAGGCTGAGCATGCACAGGATCTACAAGGTCCTGCATTGATATTTTCTACAGTAGATAGTGACACAAAGGGATAGGGGAACATGTTGCACACAGAGGAAGATGAAAAGAGAAATCGGGGTGACGTGCTGGACTTGGTGAAAGAGGAGATGCTGGACGTGGAGGAAGATGGAGAGGGAGAGGTGGAAAGCTAGATAGAAACAATAAAAAGAAGGACCTTGGAGGGTGAGAAGGGGATTAAATTTAAGAGGCAGAAAAATAATTGGTAGCAAAGGTGAGTGTGAAAAATTAATATCTTGAGATAATTAAAGATAGGGGAGAGAAAAAATGGCAAATGGACGAAAGTCTTGGACAGCAAGCTAAAGAGGGTAGAGACAAGGACCAATATAATTAGAAAAATAAAATTGCTAGACAACAAAGGTAGGCAAAATTTTATTTTCCAGTTATTGATTTGATTTGAATGTCAATTTTGGGAGCAGACATCTGCTGACTTTATATTTTGCTCAGTATAGGAGGAAATGCCTCTCTTTATATTTCTATACTATTGCATTGCATACAGAGTCTAGCTTCTTGAAAGTTCAGGTTAATTCTTGTGTTCATATTTCTACCTTTAGTTTGTGGTCACATCCTGTATTGAAGAGGATCTGTTTCTGTTGTGTGACCAAGAACGAATATTCTTAGCATTGATTGTCTTTTGGGGCTTGTAGTAGTCCAGCATGTTTAATTTTCCCAATAGAATTCATTGTAAAATTTATAATGCTGCCTTTTCCTAGGAAGGTCCTTATAGATGCATTTATGGAATGGTAGATTTTTACTATAGGTCCTGAGTAATTTTTGTAGGGTTTTGTATAAATTCTTATTTTTTTAAATCATTTATTTATAAGTTTTCATTTTACAAGGGTCACTTGCAAACAGTAATACAGAGATGACTGCACATTAATACAAGAAAAGAAGAAAACAATCCCAACTAGATATATGGATTATATACAATTTTTCTCTTTCTTAGACCATAAAGTGAAGATAAATAGGGAGAGTGAAATAAGACAAGGAGATCAATTAAACAGAAAAAAGAAAACATGGTATTAACCTGATTATCCCCAGATATTACTCATCTAAATCATTATTCCACATTGATCATCTGGTTGGCTTCTTCAAGACCAAATACGGTGTATAGTCAATTCATTTCATTGAGAACATACTTATTGTCCAGATATTAGTTGGAAATAATATATCTGATTACATTCTCTCTCTTTTAAAAACCAGAAATTATTTAACAATACATTTACTTAAGTCTCTAATTCAAATCCCACTGATTAAAGCAATCCCAGTTTTCACAGGCTTCACTCCTTTCAAAGTAATTAAGGAAATATTTCTGAGGAAAACTTTAGGAGTCATACCTGGAACTCTGGGAAAAACAATAATCTCGACATTAATCATCCACAATAACATCCACCTTATCATTCAAAGTTTCTGGTCCATTATCATTTACAGGATCATAACCACTTCTTGCTTGTGTAGAACTTCATTTATTATATCAATTTTTCACTCAAAGGGTTCAGTCAAATTGTCCATATAACTCTCCAATAAGATTATATCTGAAACAGTTATTTACTACCGCCTTCAGGTCCCGAAGCACCTTCCAGATGGCATTCAATGTAACCTCCACGGAAGCCAAAAACTCCAAGGTGATTTCTCTGAGTGGTTCCGCCGATTTCGGGTTCTGCTGTAAACGTCCTCCGTTTCAGCATATGCCTCTAACTCACTCCTCCACTCCTTTGGATATGGTGGTTGAATAATTCGGGAGCGATGGAGTTGTTTTTCCAGGTCCAAGAGCGTCGACGCTCCTTCGCCAGCGCTAATCAAAGGACTCTCCAACCCTTTGTGGGCTGTTTGACGCGCAGCGGTCCCGCACTTGCTGCTCAGGGGACAAAACGCTGGCCATCAGCGGCTGACCGCCGGTTGTTCCCTTCCTCTCAGTTAAGGAAAGTGCAATTGGAGAGAGGAAATTTACATAAAGAAGACAAAACTTCAGAGGGCAGCTGGGCATACGAACTTCAGGTCACCATCTTACCACTCTCCCAGTTTGGAACACACTTTGTCTGGTTTCTCCTCAGAGGCCTGTCTGATATGGGTAACCCTTCAGCATAGCCCTCTGAGTCATTGAAACATGGAAGCCCCTCCACCACTAAAAGGTGGTGTCCCTTCGGAGGGGGGGTTTGTATAAATTCATGAGCAAAGTGGTGTGGTAGCCGTGTTAGTCCACTTTAGTAATAAATAAAACAAAACATAGAAAAGAAAATAAGATACTTTTTTTTTATTGGACTAACTTAATACGTTTCTTGATTAGCTTTCGAAAGTAACCTCCTTTCCTTCAAAAGCTAATCAAAATGTATAGTTGGTCCAATAAAAAAATTTCTTGTTTTCTCTCCAATGTTTTGTTTTATTTCTATTTACTACATTATAAATTCATACAATGGCTGCTACTAGAGAAGGGGTTATGTAGTTACTGAGATGAAACCGGAAACAGACTCTTTGTGTATAGTGAATTCTGTGGGGTAATGCCATAGTTCCGCTCAGCACTCACCACTGTTGCATCAGAAAGGCTTCTATGATCGTGGAATATATATTTACTTTAACACTGTAATGGTGCATTATCAGGGTTCAGTATTTTTCATGCAACATAAATTAACTAACAGTTTTATTCAGTATAACCAGCACTGGTGCAAAGTGTTCATTTTCGTGTATGTTTGGGAATATAAATTGTTCCTTTTTTCTTGGGGCAACTGCCTGACCTAGGGCCCTGTTTACTAATATATTCTAGCATTTTTAGAGCTTGCTAATAGAAACGTTCATATATTCCTATGGGTGTCTTTAGTGTTTAGCACGTGCTAAAAAAGCTAGCGTGCCCTTAGCGCTGCTTAGTAAACAGGGCCCCTAGTGTTCTGAGTGAAATGACCTCCTCACCCTCCTCCCTAATCAGAGTTTTCAGGGGACTCTTTCTTTTAGGTGTCTTTTGGGGAAAGGTCCATCTTATCCCTTGCCTAAAGCAGCATAACTGTTTTGACTCTTCCCTCTGGGTAAGTGTTGCCAGTGAAGGTGGACCAAAGAAAACTTTATGCCGGGGAGGGGAGCGGGGAGGAAAAAGATACCGCCAATGGATGGCCCCAGAAAAAAATTGCCTGCTCCTCTCGATCTCCTTCATGGGCCAAGGCAGCAGGGCTTGCTGGGAAGTTCTCCCTTGCGGGTTGTGGAGGTGCCGAACGCTCGACGGGGCTGAGGGAAGCCCGTCTATGCTGCTGTCCTGCACCGAAGTGTCTGCTCCAGCAGAAGGAGTAGACGCCGACATGGGACCGGGCACCACCGCGAATCGGTCCAGCATCGTCTGCTGAAGATGGGGTACTCCCCTCGGGACGGAGGGAACCTCCCGAGTCTGTTTATTTTCTCTGAATCTGCCTTTGCTAATCAAGCAGCGGAAGCAGTGGCCCGTCTCATCTCTCTCTGGGCAAAGTTACATATGCCCTCCAAATATCTAGCTTTCCCAACCTTGAATCTGCTCATGGCAGTTCAGTACAGGCTCAGCCGTAGCTAAGTCTGTAATTAAAGAGGAACCCAGTTTTAATTAGTTAAAGAGATATAGTTTATTAGTATTAATTAGCATTGATACATTACCCAATAATGAGGATACCAGCAATTCAGTCAATCATACAGTGGAACAGAATCACACGACACATCAGCCCTCGGTGGTACTCTGTCTCTCTCCTCCATCAGCATCTGCCTCTGTATCTGCGTCTGTCTCTCTCTCTCTCTCTCTCTCCTTCTGCATCTTACACTTCTCGGGGTGCTTCCTTTATACTGTCTCAACCCAATGGATTCCAATGGGATCCAGCTTTGTCAGCAGAACTTGCTATCCCTTATCAGTTGATAAGGAACCGATAAGGGTGACTTCATTAGGTCCCAGGTTCCAACTATACACAAAAGGGGTGCAAAGCACAGGTGGCGAGATGACTTCATCGGTCATTCTGCTCTTCTCAGCTATTCTCAGCTCCCCCTCCCTCTGAGTACTCTCTAACTACGTACATCTACCCCCTTATCTACTTTCATTAGCCCAAAACATCTTTAATGACTCTTCACTGATGCCAGTCCCAGGCATGTTTATAAGAGCAAAAGACCCCCTCCCGTGCCAGCTCCCTGAGAACTCAGTTCAGCTTGTGCTGCAGAAAAATGTATTTTGTATCAGAGATGACTTTGGATTTTTAAGAGAAGCCCAGCTCTTATTATGAGCCATTTGCTTGTAGAGGCCTAGCTCTTTAGCCTGAGCCATTGACCTGTATTTTACTGAGAGCAGGGGCAGCCATATATATACAAGTCTTGCCCCGTCTCTTACCCATCTGCAAGATAAGTAAGGCACTCTCAGTAGCGTTTCGGTTGGGCCGAGTCTCAGGCGCGTCAGTTGACGCTACCTAAACCGTCGCCATCTTGGATCCGTCATTTCTGATTTTCAGAGATTTTCAAAACCAAGGACGTCCATCTCAGAAACAACCTAATGCAAGCCATTTGGTCGTGGGAGGAGCCAGCATTTGTATTGCACTGGTCCCCTTGGCATGCCAGGAAACCAACCAGGTACACTAGGGGCACTGCAGTAGACTTCATAGATTGCTCCCAGGTACGTAGCTCCCTTACCCTTGAATGCTGAGCCCCCCAACCCCCCCTCAACCCACTACCTAGATCTGTACACCACTACCATAGCCCTTACGGGTGAAGGGGAGCACCTAGATGTGGGTACAGTGGGTTTCTGGAGGGCTCGCTGTTTCCTTCACAAACGTAACAGGTGGGTGGATGGGCCTGGGTCCGCCTGTCTGAAGTGCGCTCGCCCATTAAAACTGCTCCAGGGACATGCATACTGCTGTGATGGACCTGAGTATGACATCTGAGGCTGGCACAAAACATTTTTGTTTTTTGAGGGTGGGAGGGGGTTAGTGACCACTGGGAGAGTAACAGGAGGTCATCCCCGATTCTCTCCGGTGGTCAGTTTGGCACTTTTTTGTGCCTTAGTCGTAATAAAGACAGGTCTGGGTAAAAACGTACAAGTGTTAGTCAGGGACGTCCTTGTTTTTTTCAATTATGGGTCAAGGATGTCCAAGTGTTAGGCACGCCCAAGTCCCACCTTCGGTACGCCTCCGACACGCCCCCTTGAAATTTGGCAGTCCCTGCGACGGAGTGTAGTTGGGGACGTCCAAAATTGGCTTTCGATTATACCGCTTTGGACGACCCTGTACGAAGGACGTCGATCTTCCGATTTATGTCGAAAGATGGGTGTCCTCTTTTGAAAATGATTCCAAAAGTTATTCAAAGTTGTAAAATCGCAAGAGGATTGTGAAAAATTACAAGAGGACCTTATGAGACTGGGAGACTGGGCATCCAAATGGCAGATGACATTTAATGTGAGCAAATGCAAAGTGATGCATGTGGGAAAGAGGAGCCCAAACTATAGCTACGTAATGCAAGGTTCCACATTAGGAGTCACTGACCAGGAAAGGGATCGAGATGTCATTGCTGATAAGTTGAAACCTTCTACTCCAGGGGGTTTCAACCCAATCCTTGGGCACACCCAGCCAGTTGGGATTTTCACGATGTCCCCATTAAATTCAGTGAGGTTTAGCCTGTAAACCTCAACTGGCTAGGTGTGCCCCAAGGACTGGGTTGAAAACCCCTGCTCTACTCAGTGTGCTTCTGCTAAGAAAGCAAGTAGATTGTTAGGTATTATTAGGAAAGGAATGGAAAGCAAAAATGAGGACGTTATAATGCTTTTGTATTGCTGTGTGCAATTCTGGTCACCGCATCTCAAAAAAGGTATAGTGGAATTAGAAAAGGTACAGAGAAGGACAAACAAAATGATGAAGGTGGAGGTCAGCTTCCCTATGAGGAAAGACTTAAAGCGGCTAGGGCTCTTCTTGGAGAAAAGACAGCCGAGGGGAGAAATGATAGAGGTCTATAAAATAGTGGAGTGGAATGGGTAGACATGAATCGCTTGTTTACTCTTTCCAAAAATATTAGGACTAGGGGGCAAGCAAGCTACAAAGTAGTAAATTTGAAACGAATCGGAGAAAATATTTCTTCACGCAACGTAATTATACGCTGGAATTCATTGCGAGAGAATGTGGTAAAAGCAGTTGGCTTAGTGGTGTTTAAAAAAAAGTTTTGATAGCTTCCTAAAAGAAAATCCATTGCTTTTTTCTAGGATAAGCAGCATGAAATGTATTGCACTGTTTTGGGATCTTGCAGGTACTTGTAACCTGGATTGGCCAGTGTTGGAAACAGAATGCTGGGCTTGATGGGGCCTTCATTCTGTTCCAGTATGGCAAAACATATGTACCTATGCTGACCTCTAAGGTACAATATGTCTAAGGCTGCACACTAAAAAATCAACATGAACGAAGAGGGGTTCTACATCATAGTACCTAGCAAAGCCTCTGCAGAAATTTCTACAAAATACCAGTTCTAATTTCACTGTACAGTTAGCAAGACCACTGGATCTACGAGGACTGTGGGAAGTGGGTTTGGAGGAAATAAGATACCTTCACATGTGGGATAACATTACAAAAGACCAATTTGCATGTTGATGGTGAACAGCGCATCGGATGAAAACTTTTGTATTATGGAGAGGCTATTACCTGACCCTGGAAGCTTTAAGGGAGCGTATGAATGAGGACATCACTGCTCACCATAGCATGCATCCCCTGCAAATCTTTTATGACCCTATCCGATGTAGAATCAAAATAAAAGCTATTGGCTTACCAATGCTCCTCCGAGCAGACAGCAAATTAGTAAACATTTTAGGGTCAGAACAATGCTTATACTAACCATATGAACATGCCCATAAACACCACAGGCAGTGGGTTTAACACTTGTATCTTTACAAATACATTGTGGAGAATTAGCTCGTAGGAGATCTTGTACCACTGCTGCATTGCATTCCGGTTAAAAGGGAAAGTGATGAGTTTATCATCTTTACTTATAATAAGCCCCATTAGGTCCCCATGAACAAGCAACACATCGATACCATTACCTTTGAAATAAAGATGGACCAGAACAGACATGTCTCATTTTGCTACAGGAAGGTGATCCTTAAACTTCACTTGCAACTCCAGAAAGGGATTGTATTTAACATGTTAGCGATTAATACTTATGACCCCTGCAATGTACAGAGATTATTCAGGGTTCTGTTTATTTGACTAGCCACTTAAGATAAAACCAATAAAAAGGTGTACAATTACATTAAAATCACACAGAGAAAGCAAGCAAGTCAAAATTATTTGTCTGCCGTGTTCTCCATATCCAGCAGTGCTAGCCTATGGGCCAATATTATGCATTAATCACACTTTGAAACAGGTATGTCTTCAGAGTAACTTTAAACAGAGTGATGGCTCTGCTTGAAGAGACGGGGGGGGGGGGGCGGTATTGTACATTAAACATAAAATTATGCATGAACCACCTCCTTGTAAAAGTGGGCCATATCTCTAAATCTTAATCAAAGCTCATCAGATTTATGCTTTCCCCAGAGCCACTCAAAATGGTGGAGCTGTCTCCTTAACAACTTTAGTCTCTCCCAGAACCATGTTTTCTTCCTACTGCTGTTGAGAAGGGGCATTGAGATTGTTAAACAGCATGTGAAAAGCACAGCCAAAGATATGACGGGCCATGTCACCACAGCCATTCTGAATAATATAAATTAATAACATGGAGCAAACTAGCTTCGTGGAAAAAGCTGATACAAAAAACAACCCACCAAAACCTTTTAAAAGAAAGAAACCCTGCTGTATAACATCTCAGAGGTCAGTTGCAAGGGTAAGAAGAGAGCCAGCCGTGCAGAGGTATATTTTGAGAAAAATAGCATTTGTGCACAACTGTTCGGAAGAATGTGTTAAATCAGAATTGGACCTCTTTCAATTGTCACCTACCCAATCTAGTATAAAAAAAAAAACATTTATGTGGAAATACCACCTTTAGAGGCCTTATTGGAATTTACACTACTTGATTTTTTTTTTTAAATTGCCAGTCACTTGGAAAATTTGAATTTGAACAACAATACCTGACTTGTATGATCATAAAAGAAGATGGGTCAGATGTGACGGGTTGGCCAAAGCGGGGCTAGTAAATTATTTTATAGCTTTCCTCTTCAGCCAACTGGACGTCACAATCAGAGACACTCATCAACCACAGAAACAACTGCTAGGCTTATAGAGCCCTTGTAGAATTGCTTCTCAGTTATGGCAAAGAACCTCTTAAAATGCAGTTTGAGCTCTCTGTTTTATAAAGACTCTGCCAGGAGCCCCAAGGTTGCAGACCCTGGCGATCACAATGCTGGTTTCAATGGAAAGGCTTATGTCTCTAGCCATAAGGTAGAATTATTGGGTCATTGTACACAGCAATGTTTCCAAGAAAAAACTTGTGATCAGTGGGTTAGATGTTATGATAAAGCTAACAAGAAATAAAGATGCATTCTGTTTAATGAGTGAGAATGCTGATGAACGCTACAAAGTACAGATCCTATCCACCTTGCTGTTTGTAAAGAGTAAAAGTATCGCTGATGGTGAGATTGGGTCACACTGAATCACTGCTGAAGGCCAATGTCAAGTATGCTGTTGATCATGTGGGGCTAAAAACCCATTAATTTTCAACATTATATTAACTTTGCTGCTCTGTACGTGGATGTTGAACAAGTGCTGGGAAAGCGTCTTCAACCAGACTTTGAATTCAGTAATTGTGTAAGAGTATACAACAACTAGTACAAGGGACTGGTAAACATATGAAAGATGGCACTTTGATAGACAGTACAGAGTTTTGCAGAGGTTACACCTTGCTAGCTTTTGACCTGTCAGCCAATCAGGAATGTGTAGATCACTACTTCCTGATCAAAACTGGTAATCTGCATGCAGAAATCTGTTTTGCAAATGCTTTGTCCCGTACCATAAACGTAATCATCTAAGGAGTGTGATAGAAATCAACCTCAAAGGAATGTCCTGTTTGACTATATGTAAACAGTGACACAGTGCAGATCGGTCTGTGGCTGAAGGACTACCCTTATGCCGCAGAATGATTTTGGTCATTTTATCCAGCGATTAGTTACTCCGTATGCTAGTATCATGGAGACCATCAGCTTTAGTGGTAATACCTATAGGGGTTTGACCCCCGTCACTACACTTGTGCAATACAGAGCTTGGTCTACAGCTTGCTGCGCTCCAGAATACAAATGAGCTGTGTTGATGCTTCAATATAGTATGAACTTGCATTTTGGAAGGAAAATACCTGTGACCCATGTTTGGCTGATGCAAGAATTGGTCAACCATTGCAAGAGCCCTCTGTTGGCAGAATATGGAGAAAAATTCCCAGAATGACATAAAAAGACATTCTTGTGGTTTTTCAAACCATAACATACAAGACCACAACCAATCATCTATCTGATATTCGGCAACATTGCCATTATCAACATACTGTAAAAAGGGCATCAGCTGTGTTGAGCATTCTCTGTCATTAACTCCTCTGAATTAATCTCTACTCATCTCATCAGTTCCGAGCGTGCTTGGACAGTTTAAGATCACCTGATCCTGTCATTCCTGAGGGAAGAGACTTGCCTCACCATCAGGTTGTATAATTTGGAATTCTCTTCCTAAATCAAGTTTATAGATGATTACCTAACTTTTAGAAGTCTTCTAAAAACACATTTCTTTAGTCTGATTTTTCTAAATACAAAGAACTGTATTTGAATTTTATCCACTCCCTTTTCTTAATCTCGTTTCCCATCTAGTCCTGCCTAATTATTCTCTCACCTATCCACCCTTAATTATTTATCCTTGAGATAGTCTAAATCCCTGGTTACTTACTACACATGTATTAATTTGCACCTTGAAGTTATTGTAATTTGTGTTCTGAACATTATTATGTTTTATTCACTTTATTGTTTGTAAGCCACATTGAACTTGTCTATTTCAGGCTAATGTGAGGTATAAATGTCATGAATAAATTAAAGAAATAAATATAAGACTAGCTGTGTATTTGCTATCAGGTAATAAAACTGGTGGCCTGATTGTAAGGTTGCCAATTAGATCCAGATTCACCCAACAGGGTTCATCCAGTCCTGGGCTTAACCCAATGCATACAGGGACTTGATTTTCGTAATCCACTGCGGAAATCGGAGCCACAGGTCCCCTGCATGCAATGGGATAAGCATTTATAAAAGTTTTATTTCCATCTGCATTTTTTTTTTTTTTATTTTTTTTTTATTTGTATGAAGTCTTTATTAACAAGGTAAACATACAACAAGAGGAAGAAGAAAATAACACCAAGCCACATTAGATCAACCGACATTCAACGCAATTATTGAAAACCTAACAGCAACGGTCCTGTTATTGTTGTTCAACCTTTCATCTGAAAGCAAAAAAAACACACTCCAAAATTTATATAACATTTTTTTATGTACTTAACCAGACCCCCCACCTTCCCAATGCCCCTCCCCCCCTCCCGGTTAGGTCCCCGCCTCCTCTAACAATGGTTGTTCTCCCTCATGCCTCACTGACTCATGGCCAGGCTAGTGAAAGGGCCCCATATTAAGTGCCACCTTTGCTGTTGATTACGCCTTTCCGCCAGGAGCCGTTCCATTTCGCAAACATACCTCAGTTTACTAAGCCATCTCGCTAATGGAGGAGTCAAGGGCTTCTTCCAAAAAGTTGCCACAATCACCCTAGCCGCACTTATAGCATGCCTCAGGAAAGTCTGGCGAGCCTGCGGGAGGCCCGCCACCTTCGCAGAGAAAAGAAAAATAGTTGGATTCCACGGGACTTCGCATCCCAGCCAGTACTGCAGCCTACTGTGTACTGATTTCCAATAGGCCTGTACTTTCCTACAGGTCCACCAGATGTGTCCCATCGTGCCCTTAACCCCGCAGCCCCTCCAACACAAACCCATTGATGCGGGGTAGATGCGCCGAAGGCGCTCAGGCGTCAAATACCACCGGAACATCACCTTCACCGCATTCTCCCTGAAAGGAACATGTGAAGACACCCATCTGCATTTTTAAGCTTACCTAGCATTTGTACATAACTTTTAAATTTTTATTTTATTTTTTATTTTTGTTACATGTGTACCCTGCGCTTTCCCACTCATGGCAGGCTCAATGTGGCTTACATATTGTATACAAGTACTTATTTGTACCTGGGACAATGGAGGGTTAAGTGACTTGCCCAGAGTCACAAGGAGCTGCCTGTGCCTGAATTGGGAATCAAACTCAGTTCCCCAGGACCAAAGTCCACCACCCTAACCACTAGGCCACTCCTCCACTCCATGATGACACAAAGTTGAAGCATGTCCACCCAAGGAGGGTTTCATTCTCTCCAATGCGATAGCCACCATCTTGGTACACTGAAAACAATGTAATAGATAAAGGGCCAAGCATGCTCCTGTTGTCTCCTGTTCATCAAACCTCCTTGGTGTGTCCTGTAGTTACTGCCGTCCTCAAAAAGGGGTGTGGCCTGGGTTATTACAATTCTACTTCCTGTGACATCACAAATAGAGCAAGGTTTTGGGTGGGACTAGGATAAGGGGGTTTGCTTTCATCAGAAAATGGGTGTGGCTTGGGAGGATCCTCAATTCTGATTTGTTGATGTAATCAGACGAGTATATGGTCACCTGTCAAAGATTGAAAATTAACTTTGACAAAAGCTGGCAAACCGTAGGCTCACTAGACCCAAGAGTTCCTAACCCACTCCATGTGACACATTGAGCCAGTCAGGCTTTCAGGATGCCTATAAAGGATATGCATGATGAGGTAAATTTGCTTGTACTATTTCTGTTGCAAGTAGATCTAGCTCATGCATATATTTTGTGGGTGTTCTGGAAACCTTACTGGCTACGAGTTGTAAGAAAGGGCAAGCCCTCAATATGTAGGAAACCAGAGATACTTAGCTGACAGAACACTACTAAATAGCAATTATTCTGGACTCGTGTCTAGGAGGAGTGTACCTCTGTAGCCCAATGACTAGCTAGTTGCTGGAAAAAGGAACAATGCCACAGATGGAATATATATTATTTATTAAGTAAAGAAATATATATATAAATAGTTTCTGAAACAAAATGCCAAGCAAAATACAAAATAACTTGCTTTAAAAATAGATTATCACCCAAAATATAGATAATGGAATATGATTATCCTAATGGACTGAGTGATTACACAAACAATCACAATACTGATATCCTAATGATTAGCATGAGAAGTTACACCACACGTCTTATGCAAAATACCTTTAGCAGCTAAATTCATAGACCATCAGTCATGACATAACCTATCTGTCACAGACAAAGCCAAGGACTAATTATCCCCATGACCCTAGGTAGTAAATCCTGGTATCTCACCCTGCAGTCTGTGGTAGACTTCCAATGGTGAAGAAGCGGATTCCTTCTCTTAGACTTAAGCTGAAGTCTCAGCGAGTCTCTCAGTCCAGGAATAAAGTACGAGATCTGTATTCTGGACACAGATTACACAGTCATAAGTAAGGCCGTAAACTGTAGCTGAGCGAACCTTGTGAATTTGTGACAAGGTATGCAGTTCACTGGTGTTTAGGAAAATCAGTCTCTGGCTCTTTTTGAGCTTTCTATCCACCTGCAAGTCTTCCGGTTGCCTCTTTCTCTTTCTCCTCTTCAGTCCAAACTTTTGGTAACCAAAGGTCAGATGATACCTGTGGACCAATCACAGATGGTGTAATAATGTCCAGCCAGCTTCATGGTCATGAAGCGAGCCTTTGTTTGATGGCATGTAAACCTCCCTTTCTGCTCACATACTCCTGGAGCCATGTGTGTCTCTCTCCTCCAATCTTCCCAGGAGATAACTGGCTAGTTTGCAACACAGAATATGTCCTTGGATGAAATCCTTCTATGTTCAGCAGTAATGTTCCTTTGACAAAGCTACAGATGCATACAGGCCACAAGCTGTAAATCCATATTATTATAACAGTGGCTGTATAGGCCAAGACCAGCAAAGGTGAGATCTCAGGTAAATACTCCTACAGAGTCCTCTGAGGATTGGGTTGAGAACCTCTACACTAGACTGACATCCATAGCATCCTCATCTACTGTCAGAAAATCTATGGCAAAATGTCCCTTTTCTCCACAGTTGAACTAAGTGGGAAGGTCCAGCTCTTGAAACTGGGATGGCATTGCATCATGCAGGATTGAAATCCATTCATTGTGTTCTCCTGACTCCCTAGGCTCAAGGGCAGCTTCACTTTCAGTCTGGGGTTCTCAGGCACAGATTGAGCATGCTGGAAACCTTTCATTTCCTCCAGAGTGCACTCTGTTTAAAATGTTTGCATCTCTTCTGCCTCATGGGTGGACTCAGCCATCCAAAGAGCTGTTTCAGGAGGACAACAGTGGCTGTCTCCATTCCTGTCTTCTCTTTTGGTTTCATCCACTTCCAGGGAACTTCCTTAATTCTGTAGAAACTTCAGGGACTCTCTAGTTGGAGGAGCCTTTTCCAGAAAAACTGGCAGTATATTACTGGGGTACACTTAGGATGGCAGTCTTGCCTTGTGAATACATGACTCACCCATCTGGGTTAGCATCCTGAAAAAGATTCAAAGATTCATTTCAAAATTTACCTGAAAATAATTCAAATCATCCTAGGGAGTCATAAGCAACACAAGGATTGATGGCTTTGCTGGGACAGAGGCCTCTGCAGTACCTGGGACATCTGACCCAGAGAGCTCTTGTAGGCCTAAAAATGTTGTGAAGTTTGATGCTGTTCACAGTGCACCTGTACAATTCACTGTATCTGCTGCTATTGTTTCTCCACTAGGGCTCAGAGTAATCTTCCATTCTGATTTACCACTCTTTCCCCACTGGTACATCTAGTACATACTGTAAACAAACAAAGAAAAAATCCTTCGTGTCTGCTCTGACTTACTTTCTTCAAGACCCTTTCTAGGGCAGGGATAATCTCTTTAGCCCAAGTTCCTGGTTCTGTGCTGTAGTAAGGCCTGGAGGTTGATGGAGTTGCTTTTTTTAAACTAGGACATGCAGATCTCACCACCATGAGCACATGTGATAGTGAGAGTTGAGTATGAAGCCTCCACAGACACAGCCAACAACAGTAGAAGAGTAAAAATAAAAATCTTTGTTACTGTACTTAAACAATATATGCTAAAACCTGTTGACAGGTATGTTATCTTTGAAAATAAAGCCTCTTGCAAGTCAGTTACAATTTTCACAAGGCTTTTACTAGGCCCCACAATCATTGTGTGCTAGATTAAATTCAGTATTAAAACCGGGCCTGGCTCTAGACTGGTTATAAAATATCAGATCTCATAGCATTGGAGATGTCACAGACGTGGTTTAACTGAAGAATTCAAGTGCACAGTTAAGACTTTCCCAAAATTGTGCTCTTTTGGGATGCAAGAATTGCAATTGTGAAAAAAAAACCCTCCAGCTGTATGCTTGTATAGCTTTTAGTACTGTTCAGCATCGGTTTTTGCTACCACTAATAAAAAGATTGAAACATAAAAGATCAGGACCCTCCCATTATCCAAGGAACATCTTTTCTCCTGGAGCATCATGCCATATCTACACTGATGGGTGATGTCACAAGTCGACTAATGGAGTCTGTGTGGAGAAGCTCCTCAACATTGTTTTCCAGAAGCTTTTGGAAGCATGTTTACGTGCATGTCTTCCTGCCTCTCCCTCTCCCCCCCCCCCCCCCCCCCCCATACACTGTCGTGCAGGACCAAGCCAAGTCACCTTCTTTCCATGGAGCAGAGATGTCGCCTCTTTACAGTCTTCCGTCAGATTGCATCTGTTCTCATGCAATTTTTCTGACCATCTATTTTTTTTTCCATTTGTGTAAGTGCTCACATAGGGTCAGATAGGTTTTTCAGCATTTTTGTTTCCTTTCTTTTGTTGCCGCTTATCGGGGTTGAATTTTGGCAAGATTGCATATGGTCTTGGCTATTTTTTCTGAGCTGCCCCAGAAAACTCCCAGTACTTAAAGTGCTCCTGGTGCTGGAAGACCTTGTCCCTCACGGTGTAAGGTTTACAGTTGAACTCATAAGCCAGCACCACAGGTTTCTTAAGTTTAGGTATGTGATTCACTGGTTATAGTGTGGTATGGGGCTTTACCCCCCCCCCCCCCCTACAGTCCCCCTTCTTTTAAGGTGGGAGATGCCAAGGTTCACCTCACATGTTAGCTAATGTTTTTTTACTGTGCATATGTTAGATAAGTTCAGAACATCATGTCCACTGCATAAGAACATAAGAATTAGCCATACTGGGTTAGACCAATGGTCCATCTAGCCCAGTATTCTGTTTCCAACAGTGGCCAATCCAGGTCTCAAGTACCCAATTGGTAGCAAGATTCAGTCTACCGATCCCAGGGCAAGCAGTGGCTTTCCCATGTGTATCTCAATAGCAGACTTAGGACTTTTCCTTTAGGAACTTTTCAAACCTTTTTTTTAACCCAGATATCCTAACTGCTGTAACCACATCTTCTGGCAATGATTGATAAATATTTCTTCCTATTCATTTTAAAAGTAGTACCATGTAACTTTCTTGAGTGTCCTTTAGTCTTTACACTTTTTGAAAGAGTAAAAAAAATCAGTTCACGTTTACCCATTTTACACCACTCAGGATTTTGTAGACCTCTATACTATCCAAGGAGGGGGGGAGGAATATTCCCTGGGCCCGGTGCCAGAAGGTTCTGCTCCCTCGGTCTGTGGTTTGTGTCTCTCCTGCTCCTGTGTCGGGACCCAGGTGATTGTGTTAATGTGATAACCCAGGTCCCGGCACACAGGAGCTGGAGAGTGACAGATCGAGGAAGGAGCAGACCCAGAAAGGTAAGGGGGTGGAAATGTGGCCTGAAAGGGGGGGGGGGGGGGGCTACGGCCCGTCTCTGTGGCTCTGATAATATTCCCCCTCAGCCTTTTCTTATCCAAGCCGAAGAGCTCTATTGTTCTTAGCCTTTCCTCGTATGAGAGGAGTCCCAGCCCCTTAATTATTTTAGTTGCTCTTTGAACCTTTGTAACGCGCTATGGGGCTAATTTGCAAAGCGCTTAAAGTTCCATAGGTTATTATGTACCTTTGGACTTTGAAAATGTGCCTCCACATCTTTTTTGAGATAGTGACCACAGTTGTACGCATTCTCTGAGGACAAGCAGGCTGTAATATACTCACAAGTGGGTCGACGTCCACATCAGCCCGGGAACCGGCATTTTGCCATAGCAAAAACTTTAAAAAGTTTGTTAGATCCTTCTGGCTCGCGTGCAGCGTGTACCGCCTTCCTGCCCGCACCTCAGTTTCTCTTTTTCCACGATGAGGTGCATCAGGTTCCTCATGTGCTCCTTGTTTTGGCCCAGGAAAGTGTCTTCTGTTTTTGTAGCATTTTTTTGCATCTTTTTGTGTTCATCAAACATACTCTGTGCAACCGGACCATCTTACTCCTGGTGTATCCAGTGCCTTGGAACCGACCACAGCCTAGCTTCTTGTGCTTTGTGTCTTCGTATGAAGAAGCGGACCCAAGTAACTCGAGAAGCCCAATGCCCACGGTGCCAGGAGCTCCAGGGCGTCGAAGGACTTCGCACATAAGAATCGTCAGCGCCGAGAGGATCACTCCCTCCCCCCCCTCTATACAGGAGGTACTGATGCATTGGTCTCTTAGCAGCCTGGTACCTGCACCTGAGCCTCAGCAGATTCTGTCATTGGCTGATCCACCGATCTCGCAGTCTTCTCCGATGGCGGCTCTCGAGCACATCCGGGGCCTTGCTTCCAGAACGTCTGGAAGAACTGCGCCAGTCTGCTTCGGAGTCGGGGGTGCTAGCACCTTCCGTGCCATCTGCTGCAGTGGCATCTGGCCCTTCACCTGCAGTGAGGTCCTCGTCCTCAGTGCCACTTGCCACCCAGGTCGAATCCCCATTGACGTTGGTGGAGGAAACTTCGGCTCAGTCTCGGAGTTCCCTTAGGGGGAGGTACTTTCCGGTACTGAAGAGGAGTGTTCGTGGGAGTCAGAAGAAGATCCCAGATACTTTTCTTCCGAGGAGTTGTATGGGATTCCCTCTGAACCTTCCCCTCCACCTGAAAGGAGACTGTCTCCTCCTGAGTCTGTCTTTTACATCTTTTGTCCGGCAAATGGCTACGACTATTCCATTCCCTATGGAGGTGGAGGATGAGCCCAGGGCTGAGATTCGCGAGGTCCTGGATTATCCCTCACTCCACCTAAGGAGGCTGTGACTGTTCCTTTGCATAAGGTACTCAAGGAAGTCCTTATGTGAAACTGGTCGTTCCCTCTGGCCCCGTGATCCCGAAGAAAGCTGATTCCCAGTATTTGATCCACGGTGAACCTGGATTGATGAGCTCTCAGTTACCCACAATTCCATGGTGGTGGACTCTGCCTTCAAAAGAGCCAAGAGTACTAGGGACTATGCCTCTGCGGCCCCAGGCAGAGAAGCTAGGACCTTGGATTCTTTTGGGAGGAAGACGTATCAGGCCGCTACGCTCGCTGCCCAAATCCAATCATACCAGCTATTCTTGAGCATTCACTTGCAGAATTCGGTGAGGCAGCTGTCTTCCTTGGTTGATGCCCTCCCTCCGGAGCAGCCTGAGCGTTTTCACCAGGTGGTCAGGCAGCAGAAGGTGTGTTGTAAATTCCTGGCCATCTGCGCTTACGACTCTTTTGATGTGGCATCTAGAATCGCTGCTCAGGGTATAGTGATGTGCAGACTCTCATGGCTGCGTGTCTCTGATCTGGATCAGCAGCAGGATGGCAGATGTACCTTGCCTGGGGGATAATCTTTTTGGTGAAAAAGTAGATGATCTTTTTGACAAGATCAAAAAGCATAATGATGTTATAGATTCTTTTCTCCCGCCGGGCACCTTCTGCTACAACCTCCTCAACTAGTAGGTTTTTGGTGGGAAACGGAGTGCTCCCTATTCCTATGATAGACATAGGTACACTCCGGCTTCTCGACAGCCTAGTCAGGCTCAGCCCCAGCGCACTCGTTCTCGTCAACAGTATGCGCCTAATGCCCCTGCTGCTCCCCAGCAAAAGCAAGGGACGAGCTTGTGACTGGCTTCAGTTAAGCATAGCCTCAGTAAAAGTGTCCATACCAGATGGCTTACCGGTTGGAGGGAGGTTAATGTTTTTTTCACCAAAGGTGGCATCTGGTAACCTCCGACCGGTGGGTTCGTCAACTAGTCCAGTTAGGATACACCCTCAATCTGGAATCCAAACTGCCAAATTACCTAATTGGAGGTTATCCTTGCAGCTCCCAGCACAAGCAGGTACATGCAGAGGAACTCTCTGCCCTTCTAAAGGCCCATGTGGTCGAACCCTTTCCACCAGGAGAAGAAGGGCTGAGATTCTATTCCAGGTGCTTCCTTGTGCAAAAGAAAACAGGGGGATGCGTCCCATTCTAGACCTAAGGGCCCTGAACAAATTCCTAGTCCGAGAAAAGTTCAGGATGGTTTCCCTGGGAACCCTTCTTCCCATGATTCAGAAAAAAGATTGGCTGTGCTCTCTGGACTTAAAGGATGCTTGCACAAACATCTCAATATTTCCAGCTCACAGGAAGTACCTTCATTTTTGGCTGGGAACACAGCACTTTCAGTACCGTGTACTGCCCTTTGGCCTGGCGTCTGCACCCAGAGTGTGTTATTCTGGGCGTGAGCCCTTGAGCCCAGGCCGAGGCCTAGTATAGGATTTAGGCCAAGGCCTGGGCTGGACCAAACGGACCCTACGCACTACCCTAGCCACCAAACCTCGCACACTCACAACAGCCAACAGGCACCACCAGAAAGGGGAAGATAGAGCATTCAGGCGGGCCTCACGGCCGACCAGGAACAGAGTCACACTCTGGGATGGGAGAAAGAATAACAAGGGTTCCACAGGAACTGGGCCACAAGCAGTGCACACAGTGCAGGGTAGAGTCACAAAGGGAAGAGTGAGAGGCAGAAGTCTCTAAAGGAGGACAAGGCTGTGCCACAGGCAAACAAGAATACAGGAAGCCCCAGAAGGAAACACTCTAGGCTTATACTACACAGCATTCAAGGAAAAAGGAAATCAATTATAGGAATACACTCTGGGTTGAACCATTCAGCACACAAGGGAACTAGGCTGTACCTACAGCGTACAATAATACAGGGAGTCCCCCCCCCCCCCCCCCAAGGGAATACACTGGGCTGACTAAACAGCATACAAAAGGGAAAGGGAGAGCTACCTAAGGAATACACACTAGGCTGAACATACTGCAAACAAAGGGAAAGGGAGAACTACCTAAGGAATATACAAAGCTGGACCCACAACCCCCAAGGGAAAAAGAGAACTGCTAAAGGGAAAAAACAGGGCAGAGCACTCAGCAAAGATAAAGGAAGCTGCCTTTGCACACACAAACCAGAAAAGGAACGTACTCCCCGTACACAGGACACAGCTACAGCAAACAAAGAGAACTAAAACAAACAAGCAAACTACAAGGGCAGGGGGAGGTAGAACCACAGGGGGCAGAGCAGAAGCTCAGCACAACAAAGGGAACACTGAGGGAGAGAAAGTTAAACTAAAACGACTCAAGGCACAGGCTTACCCCAGACAGCACTACGTTAGGAGAAAGCAAACCAGGTGTGGGGAGTGAGGCAATCAGGCTCATGCTGGGAGAACCCAGTACACACACAGAAATCAAGCACAAGGAGAGAGACTAAACTCCAACGTGCACACAAGCGACCAAGAGCAGACTGGCTTCAGAAAGCAATCAGAGCAATCAAATGCCAAAGCAATGATTTCAGTGGAAAGGCAGGCTTAAATAGATCAGGCTACTGCCGTCTGCTGGCTCAGCCCCTGACAAGCCAATCAGGAGTGAGTTCCAAACCTTCCCCTGCCTATCCAGCAGAATCATAACAGAGTGTTTACAAAGTGTCTATCGGTAGTCACAGCGTCGTTACGCAGACTAGGAGTGCATATGTTTCCTTATCTTGACGATTGGCTGGTAAAGAGGACCTCGGAGGACGGTGCTCAGGAGTCCATGCAAATGACTATTCAGGTGCTAGAGCTACTGGGGTTCGAAATAAATTATCAAGTGCCATCTCATTCCTGTTCAAAAATTGGAGTTCATTGGAGCACTGCTGGACACGAAGACAGCTTGAGCTTATCTCCCCAAGACGAGGGCAGACAGCCACCTGTCCCTAGTGTCCACAGTTCGAGCGTCTCAGCAAGTTACAGCTTGGCAGATGTTGAGACTTTTGGGGCACATGGCCTCCACAGTTCATGTAACACCTATTTCATGTTTACATATGAGATCAGCTCAGTGGTGTCAAGCTGTAGGGAATCTGATCGAACTGTCCACTGAAACTTGCTTCAGTGGTGGACAGTCCGATCCAATTTGATCATGGGACGACCATTCCAAATTACTCAGCTACAAAAAGTGCTGACGACTGATGCATCCCTCCTAGAGTGGGGAGGTCATGTAGATGGTGTCAGGTCTCAAAGCAGCAACTAGGTTTGTGAGCCCTGCCAAGGAGCAGCAGTGGCAGGCAAAACCAGTACTGGGCTAACACACACACAAAGCAGGGACTGCAGACAGGAATAAGCAAAGCAGGAACACACTGGACAAGAACACTTGGACTGGAACAAGGCTTCACCTGCACTTGACCACCCTTCCCCAGGAGTTGAGCCCCTGGGTGCAGGCGGCCGGCAGGACTTACCGGACTGGGCAGGAACTGGATACCAGCAGGAAACACACAACAGTCAAGACTACAAGCTGTCAGGCAGCCACTAAGACAGAAACACAGACAGGAGGGAGTCAGGACTAAAAGTGCCAAGCAGCCACTAATAAAGAACACAGACACAAAACAAGGAAATGCAGACCAGAAACAAGACTAGGAACTAAACAATAAAACCAAAGTAACTACACACAAACAAACAAGAACCAGGCAAGAACTCAGAATAAAACTGGACTAGGCAGAAGTGCACAGAGCACACCCACATACCAGGGACCTTAGATGATGCAAGCACAGAAGTTTCTAGGTGATTAATAAAGCTGCTAAAGCTGAGCTGCAGCAATCACAAGGCAACTACGGGTGCTGTTCAGGTACAAACAAGGAAAGCAATTCTGGCAGCCCCGAAGATCTGGACTGAACTGGGCTGAAGTCTGGAACGGGTGACAGTAAACAGATAGTCCATTGCAGCCACCAGGTCTGGCCACCAGAGGGCGAGGTGAGCACAGACAAGGAAACGGTCACAAACGTGACAGATGGGCTTCACACTCAAGGAGCCTGATCCTTCCTGGAAACAGGTCTTCAGATCAACCTCTTGGAATTACTAGCGATCTGGAACGCTCTAAAGACTTTCAGAGATCGGCTGTCCAACCAAATCATCTTGATTCAAATGGACAATCAGGTTGCCATGTACTACACCAACAAACAGGAGGACACTGGATCTCGCCCTCTGTGTCAGGAAGCTATCCAGATGTGGCTTTGGCACGCTGTCAGGGCATGTTTCTCCAAGCCCTTATCTGGCAGGCGTAAACAATCTGGCCGACAGGCTGAGCACGGTAATGTAACCTCATGAGTGGTTGCTGAACATGGATGTAGTCCGCAAGATCTTCTGAGTGTGGGACACCCCCTCAGTGGGTCTTTTTGCCACTCAGATCAATCACAAGGTCCCTCAGTTCTGTTCCAGGCTTCAGGCCCAAGACAGGCTAACGTCAGATGCCTTTACTCCTACATTGGGGAACAGGCCTTCTGTATGCGTATCCTCCCATACTTCTAGTAGGGAAGACTTTGCTGAAACTCAAGCAACTCAGCAGAACCATGATCCTGATTGCACCCTACTGGCCGTAATAGATTTGGTTCCCTCTCCTTCCATCCTCCGAAGATCCGTGGAGATTGGAGTGTTTTTCGACCCTCATCACTTAGAACGAGGGGTTGCTTCTTCATCCCAACCTCCAGTCTCTGGCTCTCACGGCCTGGACATTGAGAGTTTAGAATTTGCCCCCTTGGGACTTTCAGAGAGTGTCTCCCAGGTTTTGCTTCCTTCTAGGAAAGATTCCACGAAAAGGTGTTACTCTTTCAAGTGGAGGAGGTTTGCCGTCTGGTGTGACAGCAAGGTCCTAGATCCTCTCTCTTGTCCTACACAGACCCTGTTTGAATACCTTCTACACTTGTCAGAGTCTGGTCTCAAGACTAACTCAGTAAGGGTTCACCTCATTGCAATTAGTGCTTATCTTCGGCGTGTAGAGGGTAAGCCTTTCTCTGGACAGCCTTTAGTTGTTCGCTTCATGAGAGGTTTGCTTTTGTCAAAGCCCCCTGTCAAACCTCCGCCAGTGTCATGGGATCTCAATGTCGTTCTCACGCAGCTGATGAAAGCTCCTTTTGAGCCACTGAATTCCTGCCATGTGAAGTACTTGACCTGGAAGGTCATTTTCTTGGTGGCTGTTACTTCAGCTCGTAGGGTCAGTGAGTTTCAGGCCTTAGTAGTGGTTGCACCTTATTCTAAGTTTCATCACAACAGAGTAGTCCTCCGCACGCACCCTAAGTTCCTGCCGAAGGTGGTGTCCTAGTTCCATCTGAACCAGTCGTTTGTCTTGCCAATATTTTTTCCTCATCCTCATGCCCACCTTGGACTTCAAGAGAGCATTGGCCTTTTACGTGGAGCAGACGAAGCCCTTCAGACAGACCGCCCAGTTTGTTTCCTTTGATCCCAACAGGAGGGAAGTCGCCATCAGAAAACGCACAATCTCCAGTTGGCTACAGATTGCATTTCCTTCACTTATGCCCAAGCTGGGCTGACTGGAGGGCCATGTCACGGCTCATATACTAAAAGATCAGCACGCACATTCCGAAATCTCCATTTCCCCAGCTGCAAAGGACTAAAATACAAATGAACACATGCATCCAGCTTTTCCTACATAGGCACGCAGCTATGGAATGCATTACCACTTGACGTGAAAAACCAGCGTGACCTAACCAACTTTCGGAAATCAATGAAAACCTGCCTCTTCAACAAGGCATACCGCAACAATCCTTCATATGAACTTTAACGCATTACCACTTTATCTATTATTCCGAATATGATCTCTTTATACCTGTTTGCTTAATTTTATTTTGTTATTCATGTTCTCTGTGTAATACCACTTACATCTTTCACTCTGGAATAGCGATTGCCATGATGGAACAATGTAAACCACATTGAGCCTGCAAAAAGGTGGGAAAATGTGGGATACAAATGCAACAAACAAGCAAATAAATAAATAATGTTAGAGCTATGGCTGTGTCGGTGGCTCACTTAAAGTCAGCCTCCATTGAAGATATTTGTAAGGCTGCAACGTGGTCTTCAGTCCACACATTTCACTTCACATTACTGTCTTCAACAGGATACCCGATGCGACAGTCGGTTTGGGCAGTTGGTGCTGCAGAATCTGTTTGGGGTTTAGGGAAAGGAAAATGGGACTTGATATACCGCCTTTCTGAGGTTTTTGCAACTACATTCAAAGCAATTTACATATATTCAGTTACTTATTTTGTACCAGGGGCAATGGAGGGTTAAGTGACTTGCCCAGAGTCACAAAGAGCTGCAGTGGGAATCAAAATCAGTTCCCCAGGATCAAAGTCCACTGCACTAACCACTAGGCTACTCCTCCAACTCCACCCGCCTAGGCCTATTTTATTGTGTTTCAGATCAATCTTCGTTATGTCCGAGGCCTACTTGACCAATGTTTATTGTTTGGGTGAGCCTGGATTCTAGGGATACCCCACTTGTGAGTATATTACAGCCTGCTTGTCCTCTGAGAAAGCGAAGATACTTACCTGTAGCAGGTATTCTCCGAGGACAACAGGCTGAATATTCTCACAATCCCTCCAACCTCCCCTTGGAGTTATTTTTTTAATGCTTTTAGACTTAACTGAGGTGCACGCTCGCGCAGCGGGCAGGAAGTCAGTCCGTGCATGCGCAATGCACGCGCACCAGAAGGCTCTAGCAAACTTTAAAAAATTATGCTATGGCAAAATGCCGGTTCCCGGGCCGACACAGATGTCGACCCACTTGTGAGAATATTCAGCCTGCTGTCCTCTGAGAATACCTGCTAAAGGTAAGTATCTTCGCCATACTCAGGGTGAGGTCACACCATGGAGCAATACAGCGGCATTATAATATTCTTCATCTTATTTTCCATTCCTTTCCTAATAATTCCTAACATCCTGTTTGCCTTTTTGGCTACTGCACACTGGGCAGAAGATTTCAGCTTGTCTTCAATGACACCTAGATCTTTTTCTTGAGTGCTGACTCCTAAGGTGGACCCTACCTTCAAGTAACTATGATTTAGATTATTTTTCCCAGTGTGCATCACTTTGCATTTGTCCACATTAAATTTCATCTGCCATTTGGTTCCCTTTCTTTCAGTTTCCTAAGGTCTTCCTGCAATTTTTCACAATCCGCATGTATTTTAACAACTCTTGAATAGTTTTGTGTTATCTGCAAATTTAATCACCTTACTTGTTCTGATTTCCAGATCACTTATAAATGTTAAATAGCACCAGTCCCAGTACAGATCCCTGCAACAAGTAATGTAATATAAATGCAGAAAGTGAATGTTCATGAAAGTAAAATATCTTTTCTTTGAAAGTTCACTAGTTATAGAAATGGTGTCTTGTTCCAGGTAGGAAAGTCGCTTTTAATGACAGTTCATGGAGTAGTGTTGGAAAACAATGAAGCAAATAAGGATGGATTTAATGCACAATGCACATCATAGAATGTCTTTTAACATGTAGATCAAACTGTAGTTTGCAGTCTGTATGTTTTAAGCCTGGTACAGTTCATTAATATGGTAATTAGTATTAGATTGCCTTGGTCCCATACGAGAAGGAGCTAGAAGACACACAGGCGCAGTAGCTTCTGGAAAGCTGTTGTGGGGAATGTCTCAGTACTGGGGCTTTTATTGATGATGTCATCCATCGATGGGGATATGTATCCAGCTGTCCTTGGAGAACACCTGCTACAGGTGCGTAACTTTGCTTTCCTTCTTTAGCCAACCTTCTGATACGTTGCATAGAGTTTGTGAAAGCACACAATGGAGGACTGCCCCTTTCCTGGTCCTCCCTGGTTTGTCTCTTCAGGGTTTTATCTACCCTGACTGGACAACACCCTCTCTACTGAGCACTCTAGAGCTAGACCTCTTAATGTGGTGCTGTGAGGAAGTATGCTTAAAGGGGGCCAGCAATTTCCTATGTACTCCATCCCACAGCCAAACAAGCCTATCCCTTCCTGACTTATACAAATAACAGGTACAGTGTCAGTTAGCTGTAAGATGTAGCCTTGCATCAAGGCAGACACCCATTTTCTCTGAGGCTTTCTGAGAGAGGAAGATAGGGAATCACATAGTTTGCTCCAGTAATTGTGCAAAAAATTGCAGAAGTTTATAAGTAGTCAAAAAAAGAAAGAATCTGCCAGAGAGACAGTATGCATACATCTTTTACAATAAGAGAAAACTATGTGCTCTTTCCAAGCTTGGGAGGGTTTCTTATTGGTCTTGGAGAGAAAGAGTTTGCTTTCTAGAGGGATCAGTACAGTGACAGAGAGAGTCAGGGCTAGAGAAAGATGCGCTTACTGCTTGCTTTGCTTTCCAACTTTGTTAGCATTTCTAGCCTTTATTTATTTATTTGTTACATTTGTATCCCACATTTTCCCACCTATTTGCAGGCTCAATCTGGCTTACATAGTACCGGAAAGGCGTTTACAGGTTCCGGTGTGAACAAATACAATGTGATGTTGTGGTAAGATGAAGTTTATATGGCAGAGGCACAATAAGGATCCTAGAGCAGAAGAGTAGAGTTTTGTTCATTGCGTGCTTTAGTTTTCTAAATGCCGAGGTCAGGCATTTAGGTTGGATCGGGAGGGTATGCCAGGTTGGTTTTTAGTGATTTCCGGAAGTTTAGGTGGTTGTACGTCATTTTCAAGGCTTTTGGTAGCGCGTTCCACAGTTGTGTGCTTATGTTGGAAAAGCTGGATGCACAGGTAGATTTGTATTTAAGTCCTTTACAGCTTGGGTAGTGTAGATTTAGATATGTTCGTGTTGAATCAGATGCGTTTCTGGTTGGTAAGTCGATTAAGTCTGTCATGTATCCAGGCACTTTGCAGTAGATAATTTTGTGAACCATGGTGCAGATTTTGAAGGCAATGCGTTCTTTGATAGGGAGCCAGTGTAATTTTTTACGGAGGGGTTTTGTGTTTTTCCAAATATAAGCCTAGCTGCCGTGTTTTGAGTGGTCTGAAGTTTCTTTAAGGTTTGTTCTTTGCATCCTGCATAGATTCCATTGCAGTAATCTAGGTGGCTTATTACCATTGATTGTATCAGGTTGCGAACTGTTTCCCTCAGGAAGAATTGTTTCACGCATTTGAGTTTCCACATTGAGTGGAACATTTTCTTTGTAGTGGATTTTACTTGGCTCTCCAGTGTTAGGTTATAGTCCATTATAACGCCGAAGATTTTCAGGCTGTCTGAGATAGGGAGGGTGTAATCTGGGGTGTCGATACTTGTGGGGTTGTCCGTGCTGTGCTGGGATGAGAGGATAAGACAATGTGTTTTTTTCTTTATTGAGTTTTAGTTGAAATGCATTTGCCCATGAGTTCATGATGTTCAAGCTTAGCTTGATTTCGTTGGTGATTTCTGTCAGTTTGGTTTTATAAGGAATGTATATTAAGAAATCGTCTGCGTAGATGAAAGGGTTAAGTCCTTGGTTGGCTAGGGACTTGGCTAGTGGGGTCATCATTAAGTTGAAGAGGGTTGGTGATAGTGGTGATCCTTTTGGTACTCCACAGTCTGCTTTCCACGGTGATGATATGTTTGTTTTACTTTACTTGATATGTTCTTGTGGTTAGGAAACCCTTGATCTAGCTGAGTATGTTTCCACTAATCCAGAACTTGTTTAGTAGTCTTATTGAATATATTGTGGTTTACCATGTCGAACGTTCTTGACATGTCGAATTGGAGGAGGAGGATGTTTTTGCCTTTTGCTATTTCTTGTTTGAATTTGGCTAGGAGAGTGAGTAGTACTGTTTCGGTGCTAAGGAGGGGGCGAAATCCTGATTGTGATTCGTGTAATATTGAGAATTTGCTTATATAATCTGTAAATTGTTTGGTTACCATGCTTTCCATCAGTTTGACTACCAACGGAATGGACGCTACTGGTCGGTAGTTAGTGATTTCATTTGTTTTTTTTCTTGGTGTCTTTTGATATTCGGATGAGTAGAATATTGCCATTTTCCTCGGGGAAGAGACCTTGTTGGAGCATGTAATTTAGGTGGGACGTGAGGTCTGTTATGAAGCGATCAGGGGCGGATTTCAGTAGATAGCTGGGACAGGTATCTAGTTTGCAGTGCAAGTTGGAAAACTTCCTGATCGCCTGGGTAACTGACTCGGCGGTCAAGAGGGCAAAGTTCAACGAGATTCGGTCAGCCGGGTATTCACCAGAGGTTGGGTCCAGCTCATTAAGGTCAGTATTGTGTTGAGATAGCGTGTTGCGTAGGTTTATGATTTTTTCATTAAAATACTTGGGCGAGTTTATCTGCAGGTGGGATGTCTGTATTCGTTGTAGTGACCAAGTTTGTATCTAGGAGTTTATTCACGATTTGGTATAGTTTTTTCATATTGTATATTATGGAATATTAGCACATAGCTGCTTTGGCATGCTAAAATAAGGGCATGTCCACGTAGAACAGGTTGATGTCTGGTGTAATTTGGTACGTCTAAGTGTGCCATTCTTCACCTGCAACTGATATTATTCTGAAATTTGAACGTGTTGCATGGTGACACGCCCATAGCCTACCCATGGTCCACTCAAGTGAATACCCTCTCACAGTTGTACTTTAAGCAATTTTAGCATGTATGTTATAGAATGGTGCCTAGTGCTTATGCACATAACTGCCAGTTATTGGTACCTTTGACGCTTGTAAGTTCTCTTATTCTCTAGCATACATGTGCATTTGGTGCCTAACATTAGGCACCAAGGTATATAATTGCCCTTCATGTATTTTCCTGTCCCCAGAGGGCTTACAGTCAATGGAGAATTAAATTACTTGCCCAAGATTACAGGGAATGGCAGCGGAAATGTCAGGTCTTGCTCATTTGAAATCTGTCTCTCTTACACTCTATGAACCCCCTCTGTTAGAGCCTCAGTTATAGTGCACCAATTCTGATCACAACTTTCATTAGAGGCAAACCTAGGAGAAGAAGAGCCAAGTGGCAAAACCGATGGGAAGAGATCTGTCACCTGTGTACTTTGCCTTCCCCCTATCTTATCTCTCTTTCATGCATCTATGCCCTGAAACCTATGCACATACTTTTAGTCACTACTTGGAGGGTACTTTTCAATCTGGAAAATTTTACACAATTGGGCAACTTCTTTTGAAAATTCTCATATTTCCTCTTCTCGGTCTATATCCTTTCAGACAATACTACAAGAACCAGAATATACGGGATGTTGAATCCAAATAAGTCAAATTTCCCCAGTAAGCGCCAAAATATATTGAAAGAATAGGAAGAAGCCTCAGAGTAATATAGTTCATATTCCATCTACCATGCAACAGTGTCTTTTTTTCACTATTATAATGACTGGCTGCTCAAGTGGCATACTACTTCTGTATTTGTGTTCAATGTGTTGTATGCTAAATGTATTTACATGTGCTCAATTAAATAATTCTAATAAGCATTCCTTTGGCTGTTTATTGGCTGGGTTGACAAAGAATAAATTCTTTTTTACCGCCCTGTTCCAGTATTCACAGTAAACACTTTTCACTTTGGAGTTCAATTGCTCCCTTGTAAAGCCAGCTTAATCGCCTGCCTTTTCAATCAGTTAATAAAATAACATATATTGAACTTAGCTTAAAAGAGCTTCTGCATTGAGGAACCATAAACTCACGTTTCCCATGCCTGACTTCATGCTTGAAGGTTCATTAGTCACAATGTTTCAAAGGCTGAAGATTCTCAGAGAGAATATGCAGCAGAGGTTTTTGGTGCTGGTGGACTTCATGCTTGTTCAAGTGGAAAAAAGGTTGACACCCCTCACAAAGGAGGATGTTTGTTTTCAAGCTGCATTCTGTGACTCATGGTGAAAGGACCCATTTCTCTGCACACTGGAAGGAGAAGCAGGTGATTGAGGTAAAGGAAAAGGAGTGGCAGAAACAGAAGAATTGTGGAGATGTAGCAGGGAAAAGCTTTGGGTTTTTGGATAAAGGCAGTGGCATAACCAGGAACTTTTAACAGGAGGGCGCCCCCCCCCCCCCCCCTCCCTGCCTATACCTTAAAATCACCTTCAACTCTAGTTTTTGCCTGAACAATGGCAGCGACACTCATAGGCTGCCTTCAGCCTGCACTTGGACTTTCTCTCTGACTGTCCCACCCTTCACAAAACAGAAAGTTGAGTCAGAAGGGACAGGACAGTTTAGAGAGAGAGTCCCAGTGCAGGCTGAAGGCAGCCTATGAGTGCCGCTGCCAAGACAAAGACTGGAGTAGAGATGATTTTAAGGCACGGTTAGGGGGCAGGGAGCCGGGTCTGACAGGGTGCATGTACCTTGAATAAATATCCCACTGGATAAAGGCATTTTCTCTGCTGATTTTAAAATGTTTTTCTTGTTTGGTATAAAGTTTGGGTAGAAAAGTTTCCATAAATTTTATATGTTGGAGCATTGTTTGATTCACCTTAAGGTTTGTTTTTCCATTTTATTTTCTCTAGGGGATTATTAAATAACTTGCTATAACATCCTAAAAGGGTTGGTTAACACTAAATGATTTTATTAATCTTTAAAATATGTTTCTACTCTCCATTCCTTTTTTTGTTTTGTTTTGATTAAACTTGTAGTTGATCAGCCAGCAGAGCTAGGAGCTGGCATTCCAGTGACTCCTGAGGAGCTAGAAAATCTGTTGTACAAACCTCAAGAGGGTGAGTGGGGAAAACGCTGCCGAGATGAAGAATGTGAGCGCATTATCCAAGGCATTGATGAGCTTGAGAGTCTTGGTAAGAATACAGAACACACAATATTTAAAATCTGAGATATTTATGAATCAATTACTGGTATAAACAAAGCACTATGTAATCATAGCACGTGAAGACTTGAAAGGCTTCTGCTCTAAGGTATTTATAACATCCAAAGTCCATAGAGTGTGAGCAAAAGAAAAAAGATCTTCTGAGTGTGTGTATATATATATATATATATATATATATATATATATATATATATATATATATATATATTTCTCCGAGGACAAGCAGGCTGCTTGTTCTCACTGATGGGTGACGTCCACGGCAGCCCCTCCAATCGGAAACTTCACTAGCAAAGTCCTTTGCTAGCCCTCGTGCGCCCGCGCGCACCGCGCATGCGCGGCCGTCTTCCCGCCCGAAACCGGCTCGAGCCGGCCAGTCTTCTTTTGTCCGCACTCGGTACGGTCGTGTTTTCGCCGTGTCGAGCCCTGGAAAGTCGACCTCGCGCGTCCAATTTATTTTGAGCGTGTTTTTTTCCTTCGGGAAAGTTTTCTCTTAGTCGGGAAGTGCTCCGGAAACCCCCCGCCGGGTTTCGTGTAAATCCTCCCCGTACTTCCAGCTTTTTGCCCCGGTAAGTTTTCTTTCGTCGTCGGGGTAGGCCTCTTTTTGGCCTCGGTCGAGATTTTTCTCCCTCTAAATTTTGGTGCTTCAAATTTCGCCATTTCGGCTTTTGATTTCGCCGGCGTGATTTTTCCGCCCATGACATCGAAGCCTTCCAGCGGCTTCAAGAAGTGCACCCAGTGCGCCCGGGTTATCTCGCTCACTGATCGACACTCGTCGTGTCTTCAGTGTCTGGGGGCCGAGCACCGCCCTCAGAACTGCAGTCTGTGTTCCCTGCTTCAAAGGCGGACTCAGGTAGCGAGACTAGCCCAGTGGAACGTGTTGTTCTCGGGCTCTTCGTCGGCATCGGCACCGGGATCTTCGAGTGCATCGACGTCGTCAGCGTCCAGACCATCTTCCTCGGCCGCCCCTGCATCGAGTGCATCGAGGCATCGGGCCTCTGCATCGGCGCCGAGACATCGGATAGCTGCATCGACGTCGGTGGTACCAGGACCTCGTCTGCTGATGTCGTCGAACGGTGGTGCATCGGGTGGAGTGCAGGTGAGGGCTGTCCATTCCCCTGCTGGTGGCGGTGAGCCCTCGGGTGGGTCTCCGCCTACCCTGAGGGCTCCTGCGGTACAGCCCCCCCGAGATCGACCTTCTTCAGTCTCGGCCCCGAGGAAGCGACGGATGGATTCGACGTCCTCCTCGTCGGTGCCGGGGAGCTCCGGTGACATGCTTCGGAAGAAATCGAAGAAGCATCGACACCGGTCTCCTCCCCGTGTCGGCACCGAGAGCTCTGGGTCGCCGAGGGATTCGGCACCCAGCAGGCATCGGCACCGAGAGGACCGCTCACCCTCTGTTCAAGAGGTGTCGATGCGCTCCGCTCTGGACAGCCCGGAACAGCCTCCACGCCCGGAACAGGTACTGACGTCGACGCCTGCATCGACCTCTCAGCCTTTCTCTGCAGCCACTCTAAACGAGAGCCTCCGGGCCGTTCTCCCAGAGATTCTGGGAGAGCTGTTGCGCCCTACCCCTCCGGTACCGGCGGTGCTTGCGCCTCCGGTACCGTCGAGCGTGGCGCCGGCTGGCCCATCGCCCAGGTTGAGGTCCCCGACGTCGGTACCGCGTGCGGTGCCGACCGCGGCCACCTCCCAGGAAGGCTCCCCGACCACGTCGGCGGAGGGAGCTTCGCCGATGCGGGCAAGGGAGTCTACCTCTCGACGCCCCCATCGTGGACGGGGTTCCACGGAGTCGAGCAGGGCGAGGTTGCAGACACAGGTCCGGGAACTCGTGTCTGACACCGAGGGTGAGGCCTCGTGGGAGGAAGAGGAAGATCCCAGATATTTCTCTGACGAGGAGTCTGAGGGTCTTCCGTCTGATCCCACTCCCTCTCCTGAGAGACAGCTTTCTCCTCCCGAGAGTCTGTCTTTCGCTTCCTTTGTCCGGGAGATGTCTACGGCCATCCCCTTCCCGGTGGTTGTGGAGGACGAGCCCAGGGCTGAAATGTTTGAGCTCCTGGACTATCCTTCTCCACCTAAGGAAGCGTCCACTGTTCCCTTGCACCATGTCCTGAAGAAGACATTGCTTGCGAACTGGACCAAGCCATTAACTAATCCCCACATTCCCAAGAAGATCGAGTCCCAGTACCGGATCCATGGGGACCCAGAGCTGATGCGCACTCAGTTGCCTCATGACTCTGGAGTTGTGGATTTGGCCCTAAAGAAGGCTAAGAGTTCTAGGGAACATGCTTCGGCGCCCCCGGGCAAGGACGCTAGAACCTTAGACTCCTTTGGGAGGAAGGCCTACCATTCCTCTATGCTCGTGTCCAAGATCCAGTCCTACCAGCTCTACACGAGCATACACATGCGGAACAATGTGCGGCAGTTGGCGGGCTTGGTTGATGCTCTTCCCCCTGAGCAAGCCAAGCCTTTTCAGGAGGTGGTCAGGCAGCTGAAGGCGTGCAGAAAATTCCTGGCCAGAGGAGTTTATGACACTTTTGATGTTGCGTCCAGGGCCGCTGCTCAAGGTGTGGTGATGCGCAGGCTCTCATGGCTGCGTGCCGCCGACCTGGAGAATAGAATCCAGCAGCGGATTGCGGACTCGCCTTGCCGTGCGGATAACATTTTTGGCGAAAAAGTCGAACAGGTGGTAGAGTCTCTCCACCAGCGGGACACCGCATTCGACAAGTTCGCCCGCCGGCAGCCTTCAGCTTCTACCTCTACAGGTAGACGATTTTTCGGGGGAAGGAAGACTGTTCCCTATACTTCTGGCAAGCGTAGGTACAATCCTCCTTCCCGACAGCCTGCGGCCCAGGCTAAGCCCCAGCGCGCTCGCTCTCGTCAGCAGCGTGCGACTCAGCAAGGCCCCGCGGCTCCCCAGCAAAAGCAAGGGGCGAGCTTTTGACTGGCTCCAGCAGAGCATAGCCGACATCCAAGTGTCAGTGCCGGGCGACCTGCCTGTCGGAGGGAGGTTGAAAGCTTTTCACCAAAGGTGGCCTCTCATAACCTCCGATCAGTGGGTTCTCCAAATAGTCCGGCAAGGATACACCCTCAATTTGGCCTCAAAACCTCCAAATTGTCCTCCGGGAGCTCAGTCCTACAGCTTCCAGCACAAGCAGGTACTTGCAGAGGAACTCTCCGCCCTTCTCAGCGCCAATGCGGTCGAGCCCGTGCCATCCGGGCAAGAAGGGCTGGGATTCTATTCCAGGTACTTCCTTGTGGAAAAGAAAACAGGGGGGATGCGTCCCATCCTAGACCTAAGGGCCCTGAACAAATATCTCGTAAAAGAAAAGTTCAGGATGCTTTCCCTGGGCACCCTTCTCCCCATGATTCAGCAAAGCGATTGGCTATGCTCTCTGGACTTGAAGGATGCCTACACACACATCCCGATACTGCCAGCTCACAGACAGTATCTGCGATTTCAGCTGGGCACACGCCACTTCCAGTACTGTGTGCTACCCTTTGGGCTCGCCTCCGCGCCCAGGGTGTTCACAAAGTGCCTAGCTGTGGTAGCAGCGGCGCTTCGCAGGCTGGGGGTGCACGTGTTCCCATATCTCGACGATTGGCTGGTGAAGAACACATCCGAGGCAGGAGCCCTGCAGTCCATGCAGATGACTATTCGCCTCCTGGAGCTACTGGGGTTTGTGATAAATTACCCAAAGTCCCATCTTCTCCCAGTGCAGAAACTCGAATTCATCGGAGCCCTGCTGGATTCTCGGACGGCTCGCGCCTATCTCCCAGAGACGAGAGCCAACAACTTGTTGTCCCTCGTCTCGCGGGTGCGAGCGTCCCAGCAGATCACAGCTCGGCAGATGTTGAGATTGCTGGGCCACATGGCCTCCACAGTTCATGTGACTCCCATGGCCCGCCTTCACATGAGATCTGCTCAATGGACCCTAGCCTCCCAGTGGTATCAGGCCGCTGGGGGTCTAGAGGACGTGATCCACCTGTCCACGAGTTTTCTCGAATCCCTGTTTTGGTGGACGATTTGCTCCAATTTGACTCTGGGACGTCCCTTCCAAATTCCTCAGCCACAAAAGGTGCTGACCACGGATGCGTCTCTCCTGGGATGGGGAGCTCATGTCGATGGGCTTCACACCCAGGGAAGTTGGTCCTTCCAAGAACGCGATCTACAGATCAATCTTCTGGAGTTGCGAGCGATCTGGAACGCTCTGAAGGCTTTCAGAGATCGGCTGTCCCACCAAATTATCCAAATTCAGACAGACAATCAGGTTGCCATGTACTATGTCAACAAGCAGGGGGGCACCGGATCTCGCCCCCTGTGTCAGGAAGCCGTCAGCATGTGGCTCTGGGCTCGCCGTCAGGGCATGGTGCTCCAAGCCACATATCTGGCAGGCGTAAACAACAGTCTGGCCGACAGGTTGAGCAGGATTATGCAACCTCACGAGTGGTCGCTCAATTCCCGTGTGGTGCGACAGATCTTCCAGGCGTGGGGCACCCCCCTGGTGGATCTCTTCGCATCTCAAGTGAACCACAAGGTCCCTCAGTTCTGTTCCAGGCTTCAGGCCCACGGCAGACTGGCGTCGGATGCCTTCCTCCTGGATTGGGGGGAAGGTCTGCTGTATGCTTATCCTCCCATACCTCTGGTGGGGAAGACTTTGTTGAAACTCAAGCAAGACCGAGGCACCATGATTCTGATTGCTCCCTTTTGGCCGCGTCAGATCTGGTTCCCTCTTCTTCTGGAGTTATCCTCCGAAGAACCGTGGAGATTGGAGTGTTTTCCGACCCTCATCACGCAGGACGACGGGGCTCTTCTGCATCCCAACCTCCAGTCCCTGGCTCTCACGGCCTGGATGTTGAGGGCGTAGACTTTGCCTCTTTGGGTCTGCCAGAGGGTGTCTCCCGCATCTTGCTTGCTTCCAGGAAAGACTCCACTAAGAGAAGTTACTTCTTTCATTGGAGGAGGTTTGCCGTCTGGTGTGACAGCAAGGCCCTAGATCCTCGCTCTTGTCCTACACAGACCCTGCTTGAATACCTTCTGCACTTGTCTGAGTCTGGTCTCAAGACCAACTCCGTAAGGGTTCACCTTAGTGCAATCAGTGCATACCATTACCAAGTGGAAGGTAAGCCGATCTCAGGACAGCCTTTAGTTGTTCGCTTCATGAGAGGTTTGCTTTTGTCAAAGCCCCCTGTCAAGCCTCCTACAGTGTCATGGGATCTCAATGTCGTTCTCACCCAGCTGATGAAACCTCCTTTTGAGCCACTGAATTCCTGCCATCCGAAGTACTTGACCTGGAAGGTCATTTTCTTGGTGGCAGTTACTTCGGCTCGTAGAGTCAGCGAGCTTCAGGCCCTGGTAGCCCAGGCCCCTTACACCAAATTTCATCACAACAGAGTAGTCCTCCGCACTCACCCTAAGTTTCTGCCAAAGGTCGTGTCGGAGTTCCATCTGAACCAGTCAATTGTCTTGCCAACATTCTTTCCCCGTCCTCATTCCTGCCCTGCTGAACGTCAGCTGCACACATTGGACTGCAAGAGAGCATTGGCCTTCTACCTGGAGCGGACACAGCCCACCAGACAGTCCGCCCAATTGTTTGTTTCTTTTGACCCCAATAGGAGGGGAGTGGCTGTAGGGAAACGCACCATATCCAATTGGCTAGCAGATTGCATTTCCTTCACTTACGCCCAGGCGGGGCTGGCTCTTGAGGGTCATGTCACGGCTCATAATGTCAGAGCCATGGCTGCGTCGGTAGCCCACTTGAAGTCAGCCTCCATTGAAGAAATTTGCAAAGCTGCGACGTGGTCATCTGTCCACACATTCACATCTCATTACTGCCTGCAGCAGGATACCCGACGCGACAGTCGGTTCGGGCAGTCAGTTCTTCAGAACCTGTTTGGGCTTTAGGATCCAACTCCACCCCCCGAGGGCCCTGTTTGTTCTGTTCCAGGCTGCACTCTCAGTTAGTTGGTAAATTTTTTAGGTCAATCTCAGTTATGTCCTCGCCGTTGCGAGGTCCAATTGACCATGGTTGTTGTTTTGAGTGAGCCTGGGGGCTAGGGATACCCCATCAGTGAGAACAAGCAGCCTGCTTGTCCTCGGAGAAAGCGAATGCTACATACCTGTAGAAGGTATTCTCCGAGGACAGCAGGCTGATTGTTCTCACAAACCCGCCCGCCTCCCCTTTGGAGTTGTGTCTTCCCTTGAAGTGTATTGTCTTGCTACATACTGGACTGGCCGGCTCGAGCCGGTTTCGGGCGGGAAGACGGCCGCGCATGCGCGGTGCGCGCGGGCGCGCGAGGGCTAGCAAAGGACTTTGCTAGTGAAGTTTCCGATTGGAGGGGCTGCCGTGGATGTCACCCATCAGTGAGAACAATCAGCCTGCTGTCCTCGGAGAATACCTTCTACAGGTATGTAGCATTCGCTATATATATATATATGGTGGTTTCTGTAAGACGTTTGTTGAGTCAATTTAGCCTGTGATGACATTTAATTTGGCATCGTAATTAGTATCCTGAAAATTGCCCTTATATCCCTAATATTCAAAGGAAGGTGTGTACTTTTTTTTTTTTTTTTTCAATGCGGTGGCTTCCAAAATACAATATTAAAAGAGCTTCTGCATTGAGGAACCATAAACTCACGTTTCCCATGCCTGACTTCATGCTTGAAGGTTCATTAGTCACAATGTTTCAAAGGCTGAAGATTTTCAGAGAGAATATGCAGCAGAGGTTTTTGGTGCTGATGGACTTCATGCTTGTTCAAGTGGAAAAAAGGTTGACACCCCTCACAAAGGAGGATGTTTGTTTTCAAGCTGCGTTCTGTGACTCATGGTGAAAGGACCCATTTGTTTCTCATTATCCTTTTTGCTACCACATATCCATTCCTCTCCCATCTTCCTACGCCTACCTCCCAACGCTCATTTCCTTCTGCACCCAATCCCTCCTATGCTCAATTTACTTATCCGTTAACCCCATTAATTTTGCGATTACTATAAACTGTATATTTTTCTTACGACTTTGTAATTCTTTATATTGTTACTATGTAAGCCGCATTGAGCCTGCCATGTGTGGGAAAGCGCGGGGTACAAATGTAATAGATCTCTAAGCTGTGGCTTTGTCTTCCCTGATCACCCCTTTTACCCCTCGGTCATCTAGCGGTCCAACCGATTCTTTTGCTGTCTTCTTGCTTTTAATATACCTAAAAAAAATTTTTTACTATGTGTTTTTGTCTCCAATGCAATCTTTTTTTCAAAGTCCCTCTTTGTCTTCCTTATCAGCACTTTGCATTTGACTTGACATTTCTTATGTTGTTTCTTATTATTTTCAGTCTGTTCCTTCTTCCATTTTCTGAAGGGCTTTCTTTTAGCTCTAATAACTTCCTTCACCTCACTTTTTAACCATGCTGGCTGTCGTTTGGTCTTCCTCCCTCCTTTTTTAACACACAGAATATATTTGGTCTGATGTAACTTTTTAACCCTCGCAGCTGCTCCTCTAAGTTTTCGTTTCACCGTTCTTCTCATTTTATCATAGGCTCCTTTTTGAAAGTTAAACACTAACGTATTGGCATTCAGCATTGTTGAAACCTCTCTACTGGGATTCTCTAGATTTCCTGTTTCAGTAGTACTACTACTACTACTTAACATTTCTAGAGCGCTACTAGGGTTACGCAGCGCTGTACAAATTAACAATTAAGGACGGTCCCTGCTCGGAATCCTTCAAGGATACTCCACACCGAACCATGCACTCCTTGGTGACTGTCAGCGCCCCCCCCCCCAAATTCTAGTTGAAAAGCTGCTCTATCTCCTTTTTAAAAGTTAGCGCCAGCAGCCTGTTTCCATCTCGGTTAAGGTGGGTCCTTGCAGTGCTTGCTGTGGTCCAAAGTTCAAGTTTTAAAACTAGGGGGGAAAGAGTATGGAGATTAGTTAATAAAGTTTGCTTTTTATATATTTTTATTCTGCCTATCACTGTCCTACAATTCCTCCTTTAAACACCAAGTTCCCAAAGCACAAAGCAAAATAATGGTCACTTACCAGAGCGATGTCCTCTTCTCTCAGAACTTCTCAGAACCTTACACTAGCATGTACCACCATGTGTCCAAGTGTCAGAAATAAAAGCCCGCTAACTCCTATTCACTTCTTCAGTACCCATTGTCTGTTTTAATCATTCCGACCATAAGAAATTCCTTAATACCTTATTTGTCCTGTTTGTCTTGATTAGATTGTAAACTTTGTCAAGCAGGGACTGTCTCATACATGTTTAGAATGCAACGCTGCGTACATCTAGTAGCGCTGTAGAAATGATTCTCCGAGGACAAGCAGGCTGCTTATTCCCACACGTGGGTTGAAGTCCACATCAGCCCAGGAACCGGCGTTGTGGCACAGCAAAAAAACAAAAAAGTTTCACTGGAGTTTTCTGGCTCATGTGCAGTGCGCACTATGCATACTTGGACTGACTTTTTGCCTGCCGCATGAGCACTTACTTCAGTTTTCTTTTCTCCGCGACGAGGTGCCACAGATATATTTCTGTGCTCCTTGTTTGGCCCAGGAAAGAGTCTTCTCTTTTTTTAAACTGTTTTTTGCATTTACGCGTAGGGTTTTCTTTTTTTTGTTGTTGTTTTATTTTTTTTTAATCTTTGGATCCCTTTTATTTATCCTTAATTTTTTTTTTCACACTTACCAAAGTTTTTTTTTCTTTTTCGACGCGTCCGTTTTCCCTTTTTGTGCCCTTTCTTTTTTTTGCACAATCGCGACTTTTTAATTTCATCGAGGCCGGTTTTTCTTCCATGCCATTGAAGACACCCAGTGGCTTCAAATGTTGTACTCGGTACAACCGGACCATCTCGGGTACAGATACCCGTTCCTGGTGTATCCAGTGCCTTGGGCCTGACTACAGCCCAGCTGCTTGTAGTCTGTGTTTTCGTATGTGGCTCGAGAAGCCCAGCAAGAGAAACTTTTTGGGGCTTAGTCTGGTCCTTTGACGTCAGCATCAACTTCGGTACCATCGACAGCAAGGGAGGCATCGACGTCAGGAGTAGAGGTAATGGCTGCTGAGAGACCAAGTCGCGCTGGGAGCAGTGAGGCTTCGAGTGGGTCTCCACCTGTCTCGAGGCCGCCTGCTATGCAGGCCCCCTGGGACCGACCATCGTCGGACCTGACCCCAAGGAGACATCAGGATTCCACGTCGTCCTCGTCGGTACCGAGGAGTCTCGATGACAAGCGAAGGCGAAGAAGCACCGTCATCGATCTCCTTCTACACTAGGTACCGGGAGCTCCGGGGCATCGAGGGATTTGGCACCCGAGAAGCGTCGGAGCCGAGAGAACCGCTCCCCCTCTATACAGGAGGTGCCGATGCGTCGGTCTCCTAGCAACCCGGTACCTGCTGCCGACCCTCAGCAGATTCTGCCACCGGCTGTTCCACTGACCCCGAAGCCTTCTCTGATGGCGGCTCTTGAGCGCATCCGAGCCCTGCTTCCGGAGCTTCTGTAAGGACTGCTCCACCAGTCTGCTTCCTTTTTGGGGGTGCTTGCACCTTCTGTACCGTCTGCTGCAGCAGCATCTGGCCCTTCACCTGTGGTGAGGTCCCTGTCCTCCGGTGTCGGCTGCCACCCAGGTCGACTCCCCTTTGATGTCATTGGAGGAAGCTTTGCCGCAGTCCATGCGGATGTCGGCCTCTCGACATCACCATCAAGGACGTCGATCCTCGGTGTCGAGGCAGGCTCAGTCTCGGAGCTCCCTGAGAGAGTTATTATTCGATACTGAAGAGGAGCGTTCGTGGGAGTCAGAGGGAGATCCCAGATATGTTTCTTCTGATGAGTCATATGGGATTCCCGCTGAACCTTTCCTTCCACTGAAAGGAGACTCTCCTGAGAGTCTTTCCTTTACATCTTTTGTCCAGGAAATGGCTACAGCTATTCCATTCCCTATGGAGGTTGAGGATGAGCCCAGGGCTGAGATGCTTGAGGTCCTGGACTATCCTTCTCCACCTAAGGAGGCTGTGATGGCTCCCCTACATAAGGTACTGAAGGAAGTTGTTATGTGGAACTGGTCGTTCCCTCTGTCTGGCCCCGTGATCCCGAAGAAAGCTGATTCCCAGTATCAGATCCACGGTGAACCTGGATTGTTGAGGTCTCAGTTATCCCAGAATTCCATGGTGGTGGTCTCCGCCTTCAAAAGAGCCAAAAGTACTAGGGACTATGCCTCGGCACCCCCAGGCAGAGAAGCTAGGACCTTGGCGTGGCGCACCCCCTCGATGGATCTTTTTGCCACTCAGATCAGTCACAAGGTCCCTCAGTTCTGTTCCAGGCTTCAGGCCCACAACAGACTAGCGACAGATGCCTTTCTTCTATTTATTTATTTATTTATTTATTACATTTGTGCCCCACGCTTTCCAACTCAAAGCAGGTTCAATGCGGCTTACATAGTAATTGGGATTACAAAGTATTGGTGGAGAGAAATAAGTTGAGTATTATCGGAGTAATAAAAGAAATAAGAATGAAGAAATGCAGGGATGAGGGGAGTAGGAGAAGCATGAGCAAGGGTAAGTGAGCAATTGGAGGGGTAGATTAATCGGAGGGGCATGGGCAAGAGTGAGGGGAGTAGGAGAGGTGTGAGTAAGGGTAGGTGAGCATTTGGGGAGGGGTCGATGAGGTGAAAGGGGATAGAACAAGGGATAAGCAGGGGAAAATGTGGCGGGAGATGTAGTCTAGGTCGTTCTCTCCTGGATATGTGATGAATATTTACATTGGGGAACAGGCCTTATGTATGTGCATCCTCCCATACCTCTAGTAGGAAAGACTTTGGTGAAACTCAAGCAAGTCTGCGGAACCATGATCCTGATCACACCTTTCTGGCCACGTCGGATTTGGTTCCCTCTTCTTCTGGAGTTGTCTTCCTATGAACCGTGGAGATTGCAGTGTTTTCCAACCCTCATCACTCAGAACGAGGGGTTGCTTTTCATCCTCCAGTCTCTGGCTCTCACGGCCTGGATGTCGGGAGTTTAGAATTTGCCCCCATGGGTCTTTCAGAGGGTGTCTCCCAGGTTTTGCTTGCTTCCAGGAAAGATTCCACGAAAAGGTGTTACTCTTTCAAATGGAGGAGGTTTGCCATCTGGTGTGACAGCAAGGCCCTAGATCCTCTCTCTTGTCCTACACAGACCCTGTTTGAATATCTTCTACACTTGTCAGAGTCTGGTCTCAAGACTAACTCAGGGTTCACCTCATTGCAATTAGTGCTTATCTTCGGCGTGTAGAGGGTAAGCCTTTCTCTGGACAGCCTTTAGTTGTTCGCTTCATGAGAGGTTTGCTTTTGTTAAAGCCCCCTGTCAAACTTCCACCAGTGTCGTGGGATCTCAATGTCATTCTTACGCAGCTGATTTCCTGCCATCTGAAGTACTTGACCTGGAAGGTCATTTTCTCGGTGGCTGTTACTTCATCTCTTAGAGTCAGTGAGCTCCAGGCCTTAATGGTGGATGCACCTTATACTAAGTTTCTTCACAACAGAGTTGTCCTCCACACGCACCCTAAGTTCCTGCTGAAGATTGTGTTGGAGTTCCATCTGAACCAGTCGATTGTCTTGCCAACATTTTTTCCCTGTCCTCATGCCTACCGTGGCGAAAGCAGCTTGCACACCTTGGACAGCAAGAGAGCATTGGCCTTTTATGTGGAGCAGATGAAGCTCTTCAGACAGTCCGCCCAGTTGTTTGTTGCTTTCAACCCCAACAGGAGAGGAGTCGCCATCAGAAAATGCCCAATCTCCAATTGGCTACAGATTGCATATCCTTCACTTATGCCCAAGCTGGGCTGACTCTGGGGTCATGTCACAGCTTATAATGTTAGAGCCATGGCTTCGTCGGTGGCTCACTTAGCTTCCATTGAAGAGATTTGCAAGGCTGCAATGTGGTCATCAGTCCACACATTCACATCTCACTACTGCCTTCAGCGGGATACCCGACGCGACAGTCGGTTTGGACAGTCGGTGCTGCAGAATCTGTTTGGGGTTTAGAATCCAACTCCACCCACCTAGGCCCTTTTTTATTCTGTTCCAGGCTGCACTCTCAGCTGGCTGTATATAGTTTCAGGTTAATCTATGTTATGTCCTCGCCACTGGGATGCCCAATTGACCAATGTTCATTGTTTTGAGGAGCCTGGATGCTAGGGATACCCCACATGTGAAAATAAGCTGTCTGCTTGTCCTCAGAGAAAGCGAAGATACTTACCTGTAGCAGGTATTCTCCAAGGACAGCAGGCTGATTATTCTCACAATCCCTCCCACCTCCCCTTTGGAGTTATTTGTTATGCTTTTTGATTTAACTGAGGTATGCTGTCGCATGGTGGGTGGAAAGTCAGTCCGCGCATGCGCACCAGAAGACTCCAGCAAATCTTTTTTGTGTTTTTACTGCGCCAAAACGCCGGTTCCCAGGCCGACGCGTACTTTGACCCACGTGTGAGAATAATCAGCCTTCCGTCCTGGGAGAATACCTGCTACAGGTAAGTATATTCGCTTTACTAGTAGTATTAAATAAGGCTTGGATACTATATAAGAAGATTAAAAATGGTGCCAGGAGAGCTTTGCATAAAAGCTTCATAAAAGTGAAGAAATGCAATGAGTTTGTCTAAAAAATGAAGCTCTTCTGTAAATATAATAGTGACCCCACCACTCCTCCTTTCTTTGTGTGTAGTGTAAAAAAAAATGGGAAAACTGAGGTGGGGGAGGGAAGAGGAGGCAACTGAAAGTAAGTTGAATTTTCAGCAGATGTTGCTGAATTGTCATCAGTAAATAGATGTTTGATCATTAAAGATCTAGCATCAATCAATTTTTACCTCCAGAATACTAGGAAACATAATGGGATTGTCTATATAGAGTAACCCCAAATTCTCCGAGGACAAGCAGGCTGCTTGTTCTCACTGATGGGTGACGTCCACGGCAGCCCCTCCAATCGGAAACTTCACTAGCAAAGGCCTTTGCTAGCCCTCGCGCGCCGATGCGCACCGCGCATGTGCGGCCGTCTTCCCGCCCGAAACCGGCTCGTGCCAGCCAGTCTTCTTTTGTCCGCGCTCGGTACGGTCGTGTTTCGCCGTTCGTGCCCCGGAAAGTTGACCTCGCGCGTCGTTTTCGACTCGTTTCTTCAGAGAAAGTTTGTGAAAGTGTTTCGGGAAGACCCTTTTGGTTTTTCCCTTCCCGTATTTCGAGCTTTTCGCCCTGGTAAGTTTTCTTTCATCGTCGGGGTAGGCCTTAGGCCTCGGTCGAAATTTTCTTCTCCCTATTTTTGTGGTGCCTATCTTCGCCATTTCGAGTTTTGATCTCTCCGACGTGATTTTTGCGCCCATGAAATCGAAGCCTTCCAGCGGCTTCAAGAAGTGCACCCAGTGCGCCCGGGTAATCTCGCTCACTGACAGGCACGCGTCGTGTCTTCAGTGTCTGGGGGCTGGGCACCGCCCTCAAGCCTGTAGTCTGTGTTCCCTTTTACAAAAGCGGACTCAGGTAGCGAGGTTAGCCCAGTGGAACATTTTGTTCTCAGGCTCTTCGTCGGCATCGGCACCGGGGGTATCGAGTGCATCGACGTCTTCAGCGTCCAGACCTTCATCCTCGGCCGCCAGTGCATCGAGTGTATCGAGGCATCGACCCTCTGCATCGGCGCTGAGACATCGGACGACTGTATCGACGTCGGTGGTACCGGGACCTCGTCTGCTGATGTCGTTGGACGGTGGTGCTTCGTCTGGAGTGCAGGTGAGGGCTGTCCATTCCCCTGCTGGTGGCGGTGAGCCTTCGGGTGGGTCTCCCCCTACCCTGAGGGCTCCTGCGTTACAGCCCCCCCCGAGACCGACCCTCTTCGGTCTCGGCCCCGAGGAAGAGACGGCTGGATTCTACGTCCTCGTCGGTGCCGGGAAGCGCCGGTGACGTGCTTCGCTCCAAAAAATCGAAGAAGCATCGACACTGGTCCCCTTCCCGTGTCGGCACCGAGAGCTCTGGGTCGCCGAGGGAGTCGGCACCCAGCAGGCATCGGCACCGAGAGGACCGCTCACCCTCTGTCCAAGAGGTGTCGATGCGCTCCACTCTGGACAGCCCAGAACAGCCTCCACGCCCGGAACAGACTCTGACATCGACGCCTGCATCGACCTCCATGCCTTTTTCTGCAGCCGCTCTGAACGAGAGCCTCCGGGCCGTTCTCCCAGAGATCCTGGGAGAGCTGTTGCGCCGTACCCCTCCGGTACCGGGGGTGCTTGCGCCTCCGGTACCGTCGAGCGTGGCGCCGGCTGGTCCATCGCCCGGGGTGAGGTCTCCGGCGTCGGTGCCGCGTGCGGTACCGACTGCGGTCGCCTCCCAGGAAGGCTCCCCGACTACGTCGGCGGAGGGAGCTTCGCCGGTGCGGGCGAGGGAGTCTACCTCTCGACGCTCCCACCATGGCCGGGGTTCCACGGAGTCGAGCCGGGCACGGTTGCAGACACAGGTCCGTGAACTTGTGTCTGACACCGAGGGTGAGGCCTCGTGGGAAGAAGAGGAAGACATCAGATATTTCTCTGACGAGGAGTCTGAGGGTCTTCCTTCTGATCCCACTCCCTCTCCTGAAAGACAGCTTTCTCCTCCCGAGAGTCTGTCTTTCGCTTCCCTTGTCCTGGAGATGTCTACGGCCATCCCCTTCCCGGTGGTTGTGGAGGACGAGCCCAGGGCTGAAATGTTTGAGCTCCTGGACTATCCTTCTCCACCTAAGGAAGCGTCCACAGTACCCATGCATCATGTCCTAAAAAAGACATTGCTGGCGAACTGGACCAAGCCATTAACTAACCCCCACATTCCCAAGAAGATTGAGTCCCAGTACCAGATCCATGGGGACCCAGAGCTGATGCGCACTCAGTTGCCTCATGACTCTGGAGTTGTGGATTTGGCCCTAAAGAAGGCCAAGAGTTCTAGGGAGCATGCTTCGGCGCCCCCGGGCAAGGACTCTAGAACCTTGGACTCCTTTGGGAGGAAGGCCTACCATTCTTCTATGCTCGTGGCCAAAATCCAGTCCTACCAGCTCTACACGAGCATACATATGCGGAACAATGTGCGGCAGTTGGCGGGCTTGGTGGATGCGCTCCCCTCTGAGCAAGCCAAGCCTTTTCAGGAGGTGGTCAGGCAGCTGAAGGCGTGCAGAAACTTCCTGGCCAGAGGGGTGTATGACACCTTTGATGTTGCGTCCAGGGCCGCTACTCAAGGTGTGGTGATGCGCAGACTCTCAGGGCTGCGTGCCTCCGACCTGGAGAATAGAATCCAGCAGCGGATTGCGGATTCGCCTTGCCGTGCGGATAATATTTTTGGAGAGAAAGTCGAACAGGTGGTAGAGCAGCTCCACCAGCGGGACACCGCATTCGACAAGTTCTCCCGCCAGCAGCCTTCAGCCTCTACCTCTACAGGTAGAAGATTTTTTGGGGGAAGGAAGACTGTTCCCTACTCTTCTGGTAAGCGTTGGTACAATCCTCCTTCTCGACAGCCTGCGGCCCAGGCTAAGCCCCAGCGCGCTCGCTCTCGTCAGCAGCGTGCGCCTCAGCAAGGCCCCTCAGCTCCCCAGCAAAAGCAAGGGACGAGCTTTTGACTGGCTCCAGCAGAGCATAGCCGACATCCAAGTGTCAGTGCCGGGCGACCTGCCAGTCGGAGGGAGGTTGAAAGCTTTTCACCAAAGGTGGCCTCTCATAACCTCCGACCAGTGGGTTCTTCAAATAGTCCGGCAAGGATACACCCTCAATTTGGCCTCAAAACCTCCAAATTGTCCACCGGGAGCTCAGTCTTACAGCTTCCAGCACAAGCAGGTACTTGCAGAGGAACTCTCCGCCCTTCTCAGCGCCAATGCGGTCGAGCCCGTGCCCTCCGGGCAGGAAGGGCTGGGATTCTATTCCAGGTACTTCCTTGTGGAAAAGAAAACAGGGGGGATGCGTCCCATCCTAGACCTAAGGGACCTGAACAAATATCTGGTCAAAGAAAAGTTCAGGATGCTTTCCCTGGGCACCCTTCTTCCCATGATTCAGGAAAACGATTGGCTATGCTCTCTGGACTTGAAGGATGCCTACACACACATCCCGATACTGCCAGCTCACAGACAGTATCTGCGATTTCAGCTGGGCACACGTCACTTCCAGTACTGTGTGCTACCCTTTGGGCTCGCCTCTGCGCCCAGGGTGTTCACAAAGTGCTTGGCTGTAGTAGCAGCGGCACTTCGCAGGCTGGGGGTGCACGTGTTCCCATATCTCGACGATTGGCTGGTGAAGAACACATCCGAGGCAGGAGCCCTGCAGTCCATGCAGATGACTATTCGCCTCCTGGAGCTACTGGGGTTTGTGATAAATTATCCAAAGTCCCATCTTCTCCCAGTGCATAAACTCGAATTCATAGGAGCTCTGCTGGATTCTCGGACTGCTCGCGCCTCTCTCCCAGAGGCGAGAGCCAACAACTTGTCCCTCGTCTCGCGGGTGCGAGCGTCACAGCAGATCACAGCTCGGCAGATGTTGAGATTGCTGGGCCACATGGCCTCCACAGTTCATGTGACTCCCATGGCCCACCTTCACATGAGATCTGCCCAATGGACCCTAGCTTCCCAGTGGTTTCAGGCTGCTGGGGATCTAGAAGACGTGATCCACCTGTCCACGAGTTTTCTCAAATCCCTGTGTTGGTGGACGATTTTGTCCAATTTGACTCTGGGACATCCTTTCCAAATTCCTCAGCCACAAAAAGTGCTGACCACGGATGCGTCTCTCCTGGGATGGGGAGCTCATGTCGATGGGCTTCACACCCAAGGAAGCTGGTCCCTCCAGGAACGCGATCTGCAGATCAATCTTCTGGAGTTGTGAGCGATCTGGAACGCTCTGAAGGCTTTCAGAGATCGGCTGTCCCACCAAATTATCCAAATTCAGACAGACAACCAGGTTGCCATGTACTACGTCAACAAGCAGGGGGGCACCGGATCTCGCCCCCTGTGTCAGGAAGCCGTCAGAATGTGGCTCTGGGCTCGCCGTCACGGCATGGTGCTCCAAGCCACATATCTGGCAGGCGTAAACAACAGTCTGGCTGACAGGTTGAGCAGGATTATGCAACCTCACGAGTGGTCGCTCAATTCCCGTGTAGTGCGACAGATCTTCCAAGTGTGGGGCACCCCCTTGGTAGACCTCTTCGCATCTCGAGCCAAACACAAAGTCCCTCAGTTCTGTTCCAGGCTTCAGGCCCACGGCAGACTGGCATCGGATGCCTTCCTCCTGGATTGGGGGGAGGGTCTGCTGTATGCTTATCCTCCCATACCTCTGGTGGGGAAGACTTTGTTGAAACTCAAGCAAGACCAAGGCACCATGATTCTGATTGCTGCTTTTTGGCCGCGTCAGATCTGGTTCCCTCTTCTTCTGGAGTTATCCTCCGAAGAACCGTGGAGATTGGAGTGTTTTCCGACCCTCATCACGCAGGACGAAGGGGCGCTTCTGCATCCCAACCTCCGGTCCCTGGCTCTCACGGCCTGGATGTTGAGAGCGTAAACTTTGCCTCTTTGGGTCTGTCAGAGGGTGTCTCCTGCATCTTGCTTGCTTCCAGGAAAGATTCCACTAAGAGGAGTTACTTCTTTCTATGGAGGAGGTTTGCCGTGTGGTGTGACAGCAAGGCCCTAGATCCTCGCTCTTGTCCTACACAGACCCTATACCTTCTGCACTTGTCTGAGTCTGGTCTCAAGACCAACTCTGTAAGGGTTCACCTTAGTGCAATCAGTGCATACCATTACCGTGTGGAAGGTAAGCCGATCTCAGGACAGCCTTTAGTTGTTCGCTTCATGAGAGGTTTGCTTTTGTCAAAGCCCCCTGTCAAACCTCCTACAGTGTCATGGGATCTCAATGTCGTTCTCACCCAGCTGATGAAACCTCCTTTTGAGCCACTGATTTCCTGTCATCTGAAGTACTTGACCTGGAAGGTCATTTTCTTGGTGGCAGTTACTTCAGCTCGTAGAGTCAGTGAGCTTCAGGCCCTGGTAGCCCAGGCCCCTTACACCAAATTTCATCATAACAGAGTAGTCCTCCGCACTTACCCTAAGTTCTTGCCAAAGGTTGTGTCGGAGTTCCATCTGAACCAGTCAATTGTCTTGCCAACATTCTTTCCCCATCCTCATTCCTGCCCTGCTGAACGTCAGCTGCACACATTGGACTGCAAGAGAGCATTGGCCTTCTATCTGGAGCGGACACAGCCCAACAGACAGTCCTCCCAATTGTTTGTTTCTTTTGATCCCAACAGGAGGGGAGTGGCTGTGGGAAAACGCACCATATCCAATTGGCTAGCAGATTGCATTTCCTTCACTTACGCCCAGGCTGGGCTGGCTCTTGAGGGTCATGTCACGGCTCATAATGTCAGAGCCATGGCAGCGACGGTAGCCCACTTGAAGTCAGCCACTATTGAAGAGATCTGCAAAGCTGCGACGTGGTCATCTGTCCACACATTCACATCTCATTACTGCCTGCAGCAGGATACCCGACGCGACAGTCGGTTCGGGCAGTCAGTGCTTCAGAATCTGTTCAGGGTTTAGAATCCAACTCCACCCCCCTAGGCCCATGTTTGTTCTGTTCCAGGCTGCACTCTCAGTTAGTTGGTAAATTTTTTAGGTCAATCTCAGTTATGTCCTCGCCGTTGCGAGGCCCAATTGACCATGGTTGTTGTTTTGAGTGAGCCTGGGGGCTAGGGATACCCCATCAGTGAGAACAAGCAGCCTGCTTGTCCTCGGAGAAAGCGAATGCTACATACCTGTAGAAGGTATTCTCCGAGGACAGCAGGCTGATTGTTCTCACAAACCCGCCCGCCTCCCCTTTGGAGTTGTGTCTTCCCTAGTCTTTGTCTTGCTACATATGAGACTGGCCGGCACGAGCCGGTTTCGGGCGGGAAGACGGCCGCGCATGTGCGGTGCGCATCGGCGCGCGAGGGCTAGCAAAGGCCTTTGCTAGTGAAGTTTCCGATTGGAGGGGCTGCCGTGGACGTCACCCATCAGTGAGAACAATCAGCCTGCTGTCCTCGGAGAATACCTTCTACAGGTATGTAGCATTCGCTTTATCATGGCTTTGTATAAGGCAACAAGGACATGTCAAAATATTGAATTGTCAAGAAGTAAAATGTCTGTGTCACTGCAGACTACAGAAAACAGATATGCTGTGGATGAAACATAGCTTAGATGAAAAAGCAGCAAGGTAGAAAATGAGAAACCTAATGATCAGGGAGAGTAGGAACACACTCAGAAAGTGCACAAAAGATGCTTTAAGTGCTGCCAAAGAAGTGGTTGGCCTGCTAAATGAGATTTAAGCAGGTAGGAGCCTCTGTTGCCCACTTAAATCAATTTGAATATCAGGCCACAGGTTGGAAACTATTCTCTTACACCATGCTAGAATATTGAGTCTGTAATAAGAGAAACGTTCACTCTACTATTTTAATACTAGTTTGTGCTGCAACTAGAGTTCCTTGTATGTTCCCTGTGAAATCATCAGCCAGGCCTAAGTTGGTATGGTAACAGAGTGTATAGTTAAAGGAGTAATGGAGGTATAAAATTGCAAAAATTATGAGCTCACTCTTATCAATAGATCACACCATGAGTGTAACAGAAATGAAAGTAAAATATACATTTATAGTTAAAGTGCACTACTGCGTTAGTACTTGCTAACTCAGTTAACACACATTAGTAGTAGTAACTAGGCACCATTGTATAAAATGGGACCAGTGGTAAATTGTGCATTAACGGCAGGTAGAGCACATTAGTAACGCTACCTGAAAGGAGTTCTCTGGTCATATGGAGAAATTGATGATTTTAGTAACATTGCAGCTGTTGAATTAGTAGGAGTTAATATATTTAAAAGTTAATCATATGTTCATACAAAACTGTTACATATTATGATATGCACTGTTTTAACAGGTATTGCAACTGCTTTTGCTGCTCCAGTTGATTTGCAAACCTATCCTACATACTGTATGGTGGTGGCTTATCCTACAGACCTCAGCACAATTCGGATGAGGCTGGTGAGCCGGTTTTACAGGCAAGTCTGAAAGTAGACACCCTATCCCACCATCTTTGTAATAGATGCCATTTTAAAAATAATGTAGAGGAAACTTGATGGGGTGGGAAGTCAGAGGTATTCTATGAGGAATGACAGAGACTTGCTGAAAAATAAAATTTGTCAAATATGCTTCACAAAATCAACTGCTACATATAAAGGCACTGGGCTCTGATAGTTTATTAAAAATTCTTATATGCCACCTACTATTCCCCAAAGAGGCTATCAAAACAGTTACAACAAAAACATAGCAATTTATATCATTAAAGACATTAAAACAGCAAACATTAGGTATAAATGTTATTTTTAGAGTAATTTTATAACAGATTGCCTAGGTTGGGAGTCAAAATAGTCACCTATTGTAAGCCTGTTATCTAAAGACAGGCACCCGTTACTGAAGAAAAATAAGCAGATCCCAGAATAACATTCTCTTGTGCAGAAATTATTTATTAGTAAAAGAACTCAACGTGGTCCACTTTTCACCCACTACAGGGCTGCCTCCAGGAGCATGACTAAAAGAATAACATATTAATAAAAATGTTCAAATGTTTCAACAGTTGATTTTGATGCAACTTATTGTAAGAAAACCTAATAAAAACAAAAATAAAAGTATATGCATATTGTGTGGGAACCCTCTGATGTAGTATGCACAAACAAAATACAACAACAGAAGCGTATAAATTAAATCAGCATACTGGTACAGTAATTTCATGCATAACAGAGCAGTTCAAAACATATCAGAATATTGTACATCATGCAGTACACCAGATGAGTCACTAATGGCCAGCATAACATATCAGAGCCCTTAAAGCCAGATACATACCAATAAAAGGTCAGAAGCACTAAACTTGACAGGTCCCCTTTAAGCTAATATTACAGCACTACTTGTGGTATAGAAGAAACAACAAGCCATTAGAAAGGGTTACTACTAAAAAAAAAAAAAAATTCCACACAAAAGCATGTGTTTCAAATAAGAGGGGCTGCTGGGAAAGACCATTTATATCCTACTTCCTCAATCTAAAACACATAGAATTAAAAAGAAAAATACCAAACCAAATAAAGTATAAATAAATGAAAAACTATTTTACAAAAGCTCAAAAACTGTGTACCAATGATGTCATACATGTGTCCAATAGAAGAATATCCAGGAAGCTTTAAGCTACTTCTAATGATTAAAAAAAGCACTATATATGATGCAGGTAAATATAAAATACTTTTTATGTGCCATTTAAAAAGAAAAAAATTGTTAAAAGGAAAAATTTTAAAGCGGAAACTGCCCATGACAAAAATTTAAAATCGGTCAAATTAAAAAAGTAATGAATACAGGATGGTTATAGCTCCTCACTCAAAGGGCTACATGAAGCAACTACAGTAGAAATGTGCCATATATTACAGTACTTAATATATGCATATAAAAAAAGAAAACAAGCAGATTAAAGAGGTCCATTTATAAGAACAAAGTGATAAGTAACTAAAATCAAGAAGTTCCTACAAAAAAAATACAATTAAAATCAAGGAGTTGATACATAGAAACAACATTTCGTATATATATTATAAGGCAACAGCAAGCTCAAGTTCTCAGAGACCTTTAGAGCTCACAATGTCAAAATCAAAAATTAATTTCTAATTTATCCTAACACATTGAACACATCCCCTCCTCTACATGGGGTTGTTGGTTTCATAAGTACAAAAAATCTGTATTCTTCAAATTTGTGATTTCTTTGAATAGAATGTTCCACCAATGGTTTCTCTGTAGCCTTTCTGTTGATAGCGCTACAACATGCAACAAGCCTCTAATGCATGTTTTGTTGTACCACAAGGGCTGTATCCAGTATAAATAACCTTCTCAGACTTGCAGTTAATGAAATGTCATAATGTGAATTGCTTGCCTATCACTGGGTGAGTGATACATTTGGTTTTAATATTAACACAACAAACTAAGCAGTTCCTGCCAGGATAATGACCATTAATTGTAGGTTCTATTCTCTTGAAAGGTCTTGGGATTTCTGAAGGTGCTAAAAGGTTTCACATTTTTTTCTATACACTATTATAGCTCACTGTCTGAAAGAGCTTCAGTGTTACAATGTGCTAATGCTTTTTTAAAATATGTACAATGTTCTTAGTCATGTGATAAACTTAAGAGTGCAAACAATCTTCTGCTTTTTTTTTTCTCTTACTTTCAACAACTCACTTCTATCCATTATATCCCCCCCACCCCCGATTAATCTATCAGGATATCTTTGTTCAAAAATTATTTTTCTCAATCACTTGGCATCCTTTCAAACACTATTCCGAGCATAAATGCTTGATTATTAAAAACTGGCTGTAGGGCAAATTATATTTGAGCCCTACTGTGACTTCAAAATGTAACAATTTGTTGACATCAGTAGGTTTTCTATAAACAGTAGTAACAATTTTCCCTTACGATTTTAGATGAGAATATCAAAGAAAGCTATTTATTTTTTACTAAAATTAATCTAAAGAACAGTGGTATTCGTTGGTGAATACTCTTCCAATATTAATAATTGAAAGTATGGAGTCCCCTATGCTGTTGTATAATATTGAAGGAAAAGACTTCAGTTACTCTGCTTTTTTTGTGTATTGTTACACTTTATCTGCCGGGCAAGCTTCCTCATTAGTCAGAAAAACCTCCAATAATTTGATCCCTGTGATGGTGCAATAATTATTGGTAGCTGTTATTTTTATCTCTGCTATTCCGCACTGCTACTTTTTATTTATTTTTTTAATTTGTAGAGACTGTTTATTGAACACAGGTTACAATACAATAATTGAAACGTACAATATAGAAAAATAACCTGTCACAATCTGAACCTGGGCCCCCAAAAGTTTGCTGGTTTGACTGGCGAGGTTCCCTAAGCCCCACCAGCAGCAGATTTCCTGCATCGATATTTGCTGCCTGCCCTGCTTCCCTCACGCACATGCTCAGTTTTAATGAAATTGAGTATGCGCGAGCTTCGCGTATGCTCAATTTGACTAAAACTGAGCATGTGCACGAGGGAGAGGGAAGCAGGGCAGGCAGCAAAGCGCCAAGTATCACCACAGGAAGGCTTCTGCTGACGAGGCTTGGGGACCCCTGCCAGCCCAGATATGGGGGGTTGGGGCGGGAGGAGGTGGGGCAAAATGTTGCCCCCCCCCCCACACTTTCAGCTCAGCCACCCCTCCCCCCCCAAAAAAAATTGAGGTTTAGCTACACCTCTGAAATAAAGTACTAAGTAGGAAGGGCCAGGACGTTCGATAGGCTTTTTCTGCATTTGTGCCTAATATCGGGGCCCAGCTCTACCTGGCCTCGAGTGGTATGAATCATATGTAGCACCCGCCAATGTTATCAAATGTTTGGCGCCCCAGGATAAAGCCAGTCTGATCATCTTGGTCAAGGGTGGGCATATAAACCTGTAAGTAAGTGGCCAAAAGTTTGGTAAAAATCTTAATTGGTACCAAGCAAGGAGATAGGCCGATAAGGACCCATGACTGGTTTTAAAATCGGTCATGGCAGCCAACCTCCATGAGTGAGGAAACTTGTCCCCATCCTGCAAGCTATTAAGCATGCATGTTAGGGGTTTTACCAGGAGCCCTCGGAAACACTTGGTTAGTGAACCAAGGCCCGGAGCTTTACCTAGAGCAATGATTTTATAGCCTGTAGGAACTCATCCTCACTGATGGGCATTGATAAGACATCAGCCTCCCTAGGGGTCAGACTAGGCAGATTCGCGCCGACCAAGTAATCATCCACTGTGCCCACCTTGGAGCAGTTTCAGGTGTATATAAATTCTTTTCACTGGAGGTCTCTATGCTCGACTCCCATTGGATCTTTATTTGCCAGGATATGGTTCCTAACTTTCCTTTGTTTTAATTTATGGGCCAAAAGACGACCTGCTGTATTGCCTGTTTCAAAATATTCCTGTTGTAAGGATTGCATTTTTTCCACATCTGCTCAAGTTCCAGATCTTGAAGGAGGGCGGCGTTTATGCTGTTGGTCTGGTTGAACCAGCTGCTGCTGCTGCATGGACTCTTGCTTTTGTGCTCATTGCTTGCACCTATAGACCCTCAATGAAATAACTTTCCCTTGCAGGACTGCCTTCAGAAACTTCTAGTGGAAATATCTGGCTGATCATTAAGCTCAATATATTCTTTAAAAGCGCCTTTCATCTGTGTCACATTGTGCGGGTCCAACAGGAGACTGTGATCAAACTGCCAATACCGAGTACCATGAGTCTCAGCAACCTCCTGGACTGAAAGCTAAACTGGGGCAGTATCAGACTATAGGTGGAGCTCAATGACAGCATTCCGAATCCAGAGAAGAACTGATAAATCCACCCCCAAAAAATAAATTCTAGAGTGGGATTTGTGCATCCCCAAGTAGTAAATATAATCTCGCTCCCTTGGGTGGAAATGCCTCCAAGGGTCAACCAGGTCTCACATGGAGAAAAGAGCATGCAACTGCTGCCTATCTGCATGGCCATATTGGATCCCTGAGACTGAGTTTTTTTAAAGCCGGATCATAAGTAATGTTAAATTGCCCCTGAAGATCAAAGCTGCCTCCATGTGAGATTTTATGTATATTTAAGATTGTCTCCACTAGAAATATATAAAGAGAGCTTTCCTTTGAAAATCTGGACTGGAATGGAGAAGTCTGTGCATATATTAAATAAAAGGAAGTTTTCAGCCCAGGGAATTTACCCTATTAAATTACCTGGGCAAATTCCTTTGAAAACTGTCCTAATACTGTCTCCACTGTGTATACTTTCAGAACTGTTAAAGCTAAATATTAAATTTTTCTTCAATTTTTTTCACTTGTAAAACTTGTAAATTTATACCTCATACATGTTACCTTTAAATCTCACTCTATGGGGCAGTCCACCCTTTGGCTTTTCTGGTTCGTACAAGAGACTGGAGAGGGAATATGATTTGCTTAGCTTCGCTGGTTCTCTGCCCACTGCTGCAGAGCTGCTAAGTTACTTCATTCCAATAGGGAGATTTTTTTGGCCAGTCCTGTTTTTCAATTTGCATCCCAATTCAATGCTTAAATGCCTGATACCACTATTTGAAATCAATGCTTCAGGTCCCATAATGTACCAGGTCGGGTTGTCAGAAATTCGGGATTTGCTCAGAGAGATGCGGTAGCTGTATTGGTCCACTTTTAAAGGTAATCAATAAAAATAGAATAAAACATAAAAAAGAAAATAAGATACCTTTTTTTATTGGACTAACTTAATATGTTTTTTTGATTTTTAGGAAATGGCAACTCTCCAGCTCTAACCATTAAGCTTCTGTATTCAAAGCATGTACTTGCATAGTCCACATACTCACTCACAGTCTATTACTACTACTACTACTTAACATTTCTAAAGCGCTACTAGGGTTACGCAGCGCTGTACAATTTAACATAGAAAGACAATCCCTGCTCAAAGAGCTTACAATCTAAAGGACACGTGAACAGTCAGACCGATAGGGGCAGACAAATTGGGGCAGTCTGGAATTCCTGCTATCATACTCATAGCTAGGCTCTGCACTTTTTCCTGCTACTTTTGGAGAGGTGAAATGTGTGAGGAGGGGAGGGGGCAGTGGTGAGAAGTAATAAATTTTGGGAGGAGTCCATCGTAGGAGAGCCCACAGATTTGTTTGTCTAGGACCCAATATAGTGTTAATCCAGCCTTTAGAACACCTGCTACAGGTGAGTAACTTTGTTCTGTGATACCTAAGCTAGGAAAAGATTGCCTAAACATGAACTCATATAGGCCTATTATTTAAATCAAGACATAGAGAAGGTAATTAAAGAATCCTTTCTCATCATCTACATGCAAATAGCAGTATTACACATATAAATACAATACACACATAAATGCCGATTTGAGACTGTTGCTGTTTACACATATGGTTGCCCCAGAACACACAGATTCAAAGGGGTGTGATTTTTAGGCAGGGCAAAAAATTGTTTCCCATTTTAGAATTTACATGTGGAAAACCCTGAAGGAAGACTTTCTTTTTCAACATGTGCTTATGGAATTGATGCTCCGGCCTACAAGTACACATACTGCATTCAACAGTGCCTTTTCTAAAACAGGCTGTTGTGAACATTCCAATTCCTACCTAGAGGTCCTATCCACTTCCAATCCAATATGATTTACTTATGCACTCTTATTTGTAATAATTGTAAAATTATTATTCCGTTATGATTGCTTTGATATTCTACTTACCCATCTGTATCTATATTTTGAAATTCTTATCCTATAATGTGTACATGTTGCTATAACATTTTGTGAGCCACATTGAGCCTGCAAATAGGTGGGGAAATGTGGGATACAAGTGCAGCAAATAAATAAATATATGTTAGTATTCTGTATATATACCAGCAAGCAGGCTCAAATATGTACTACCAAAGAACAAGTGGGATTTATGCTAATAGAAAATACGTTGGTGTATGGAAGGTACAGTGTCTTGTAAAAGTGTTAACCACCCTTGTATATTTCATATTTTGTTGTTAAAGATAAATACATATAATAGGCACATGTTTCACTGATGTACACAACATGCTCTACATTTTCAACATGAAAGAACAAAATATTCAAAAAGGTAAGAATGTATTAAAAGTATTGATTTTATAGATAGGTTTTATCACCCCTTGGCTCAATACTGATAAAAACACCTTTTCTAGTAAAAACACCCATGAGTTATTTGGGATAAATATTGTGACTGACTGGATGTGTTACGAAGAGTGAAAAGGGAAGACATCAGATATTTCTATCTGGATTCCCAAGAACCCTAGCTCAAAGCTAAATACTAGCTTATTAGAACCATGGTATGGACTAGAACATTGCTCCTGTTTTGGGCAGATATAGAAATCCTTACCTGACCTGGCCAAAAACAGCCCTGGGAGCGAATGTACACGCTCAGAGTTTGAGCCATGGAGGAGGAGACTGGTAGCAGCAACTTACCCAGCCCTGCAGGCAAGCCCGTTTTAGGGGAAGACACCATAATCAGGCTAGGAAAGGTAGTTTCTAGCACCAGGCACCAAACTACCTGGATGGCTCTGAGGTATTTCCCGGTGAACAGGGAAAGGGAGGGGCTCAGAACTCACAAGAGCTCCTGGGCAGCTACGAAAGCAGTATACCAGGGAAGCACAGCCAGGGAAGTAGAGCCTTGCTCTGAGTTGGAATCCATGGATACTTCGGTTTGTCCCACAGACTCTCTTTGAGGGCATGGACATTGATAATTGAAGAATCTAGGGTGCAGATGCTCAAAACTGTTTAGGATAGCACCAGAAAAATACACTACAACAGCGCTGTAGCACAGCTTCCTAATGCTCAGTGCTAATGACATGCAAATTTAGGCGTGCTTTTAGTGTTGAGCAGTAGAGTTGTTTTGAAGTGGGGGGGGGGGGGGGGAACAGTACCTGGCATCTGTGCTGGAGTTGTGCGTTAAGCACAGCTCTTCAGCGAATGCCTAGAACAGGGGTGGGGTGGGGGGGAGGGAAGGAGGAGGAAGAGGAGCTGTCCTGCTACGTCCAAGCACAAGAGTGCATAGCAGAAATGCATTTGAACAGAAAAAGTTACATTTCTCTTAAGCACATAGCACAAATGTATCCAATCCAAAGCTAGACTAGTTAGCGTTCTCTTCTTGAAGGAGAACTCTGTGCAGGCAGGTCCTGCAGCTGCTCCCCACTGAGGTTATCCGGTTGCTCTTATGTTAGGACAATAAAACGGACAAATTGTTTACTGTTGTACAGGGACGTACCAATCACAATCAATAATGACCTGAGCACTTAATTATTATTAATCACAGGAGCAGAGAAAGCAACCTGTCAAAATATAATTTATCTCAAGGGCCATCAGAATTTACAGCATCAATGCTGCTACTAAAACTTTCAAGCAGCTATATGCAAATCTTCATCGATTCAGATTTTACATTTTTTTTTTTCAAAAAGGTCCACTTATTCATACATCAATTAAAAAATTTTTTTTTTAACTATGACACAAGGTGCAACCAAATATAGTTATTTCAAAAGCTTTTTCAAAAAGCTCATGTTACTGAGGTGGCAGCTGATTTCAAAGTTGAGAGAACCTCCACCAACATTGCCAGTTTTTGAATCTTCCACAGGGAAGAGGTTCACTAAAAGACAATACAGAAAAGTAAAACTCTCCAAGTGGATAATAATAAAAAAAAAATAACAAGCTCATGTCACCCTCTTCCAGATAATTACTCACATTACCAACACCAGCATATTTCTCTCATACAAAGAAAATGACTGCGGTGTTTTTTTTTTTTGGATGCCGGTAGTTAAATAGGAAGCAGCTGACTAGCGAGTAATGAATTCTGATTGGTTTATAAAGCACATCCCCATTGCCAATCAAATTAAAAAGCACCATTCGAAATCTGAATTCAGCCCCATAGGAAAAAGAGTTTTAAAAAAGAAAATCCAACACTGTTCTTTGTAATTTAATAGTTGTTCCAGATTACCACCCTAACACAACACTATGTAGAATGCGCCATCTCATGTCGCTGATTTGATGGTGAAAATCCTGCCAGTGTTGTACCAACAGAACTGACACTACATTGTTCTTAATTTATGTTCCGTAGTCTGACTCTATTAGGGCGACTGGAGCACCCTATATACATTAACTGGCAAGGACAAATGATCATGTACACAGAATTTCTTGTTTGACAAGTGGTGTACGTATGAGAAGTTATACAACGTGAAGTAATCCGATGTCTCCAATCTGCCCCCTTCTATCGTGGTAGAACACCATTGGCACTCACCACACTTAAAGTGGCCCAACTTGTCAGAGTCCAAAGTGGCATAATCAAGGCGTTTGTACGATAACAATTCCACCAATTGTTTTGCTGCGCTGAAACGCACAAATAGGATGTTCCTGAAAACATTCGTGAATTTGTAAAATTTTCCAATGTGCACGAATATTCTGATTCATTTTGGAACTTAAATAAGAAAAAGGTAATACAGCAACAAGTTTGTCTTCAACATTTTGTTTATATTGTAACAGCAGATCACATTATGAAAACTTGGCTCTTAGATACGCTTTTAAGGTGAGCAGTGGAGTTCCTCAGAGGTCGGTGCTGGGGCTGTTTCTGTTTGATATATTTGTGAGAGATATTACTGCAGGGTTGGAAGGAAAGGTTTGCCTTTTTGCGGATGAAACGAAGATAGCCAATAGAGTGGATATCCTGGAGGGAATAGAAACAATGAGAAGGGATCTCCAAACACTGGAAGATTGTCAGATGGTCTGGCAGTTAAAAATTTAATGCCAAAAAGTGCAGAGTGATGCACTTGTAGTGCAGAAACCCAAAAGAGAGATTCCGGCTAGGAGGGGAGAGATTAGTAAGCTCTACTCAGGAGAGAGACCTTGGGGTGATGGTGTCCAAGGATCTGACAGTGAAGAAAGAATGCGACAAGCAGGTGGCCGTGACTGATGAAGGATTGAAGTCTGATGAGTGTTACTTTAATTAGCATACCACAGACTAATCCGTAGGGTGCTGTATTACCACAGATCTCTGAGGCCTTTTTCCCTTATTTGTATTAAAATAGAATTATGTTGGTAGATACTTAACACTTCATGGCTGCTGTTCTGCAAAACAATCTTTTACCAATATTGAGTAAAGAGATATGAAGACTTGTGCAATCAAGACTTCTTTGTTTTATTTACTTTTGAATATTTAAATTGTTCTTTCGAGTTGTACCTGTAGAGCAGTATTTCCCAAGTCGGTCACAGAGTACCCCCTTTGTTAGGTTTTCATTATATCCACAATGAATGTGCATGAGATTGATTTGTATATACTGCCTCCATTGTGTGCAAATCTTTTTCACGCATATTCATTGTGGATATCCTGAAAACCTGACTAGCAAAGGGGGTACTCTGTGACCGACTTGGGAAACACTATTGTAGAGTATGTTTTGTGCATCAGTGAAACAAATTACACTTTTTTTATCTCTATTTTTTAGACAGCAGAATGTGGAAAATATGCAAGAGTCTGAAGAATTTTTTAAACTAGAAATGGTATATGAAGTCAATGGAATTTTTGCTCTTTAATAATAGATTTTTAAAATACTGAACTTCAATTTTATTTGAAGGCGGATCTCTGCATTGGTTTGGGAAGTGAGATACATTGAACACAATGCTAGGACCTTCAATGAGCCTGATAGTGTTATTGCTAAATCAGCAAAGAAGATCACTGATCTACTCTTAAAGTTTATCAAGTAAGTATGTCACCATGAATTGTGTGTATGATTTTCATTATTTGATTAAATATCCTGAGCAACATGTCTATATATAGTAGCTGGCCTTTATAGAGAAATTCTGCACAAAAAATTTACAAATATTGCTGGAATTTTCAAAATGAACCTACTGGTAATTCTTACTTTTTTGCCTAGAATTCCCCCCAGTAGAAATAGATGGTTTGCCACTCTTCAAGAGGTTCTAAATCGGCAACCTGCCAGAATATTAGCACTGGATTTCTTCCTATCATGTTCCTACAATCTCCCTGACTAACGACACAGATACTTGCATGCCATGAGGCTCCTTAGGAACTCAGGTTGAAGAGTAACTCTGCAGTGGCAAGAATTCTCAAGAGGCCCAAAACCCCTTTCACTTGGATCGCCACAGCTATAACTTAACATATAGAGAGGTCAATTTGGAGCAGTCAGTCACATATCCTGAGAGCACCTGCTCCTTGGATGAAAGAAGAGGTAGGTTTGGGGTTCATTCTGACCTCTGACACATTTTATTTTATTTATTAGGATATAGTTACTGCTTTTTTGAAGGAATTCACTCAAGGCGGTGTACCTCAAGCAGATGTCAAAACATAGGCAATAGATAAATTACACCAGTAAAAATATTCAAACAATAAAGTATAGCATAGTATGCTACATTACAATGTCAACACAATATGCAATATGTTGTTTTAATAGACAGCACAGGGTGTAAGCAAAAATGGAACATATTGATAAGATAGAGTAAGCGGAGTTAGAAAATAAGGGGATTAATTTAAGGAAAGTTGTACATGAGGTTAGAAACATGCTTGAATTTTATCTCAGCTAGGGTAGGAGTGGATAAATATGTTTTACTATAGTATGTGCAGTTGGTGTCACACCTTATGTGTGTAACTAGCAAGTTAATTACTTCTATTAAGGTCTGGGTTAGTGAATGACACGGGGACAAAGTTTGTCCCCGTCCTTGTGGGTTCTGTCTCCGTTCCCGCCCTATCCCCGTAAGTTCTGTCACCATCCCTGCTCCTTCCCCATGGGCTCTGTCCTCATCTGCAGAATCCTCGAAGAATTATGATTTTATATTTAAATCTTTTTATTAAAGTATAAAAAGGAACAATATGCTGTGCAACTATTGTGTATAATTTACTAATAGAAAACAATAATAACAGTGAGCAGCAATAATAACCCTCCTCACCACCACCCTCTACCCTTCCAACCCCAACAATAGCTGAATTCTACTACCCCAAGGAATGCTAATCCACCCTGTTAAAATGTCCAGGGGTACAAAATACCACCCGTTCTGTATGCCCTAGAGGGGAGAAATATGCCCTATGAAGCACTGTCTAGCTCTCCTGTCTTCCACAATCCTTCCTTCAATAGAAGATGTCTTCTTAGAAGATGTGCTGGTAGCAGAATGTGCAGCATCCCCCATGCAAATTTTGCTAGTTGTGGCCAGCATGTTTGCTTGTTTTTACAAAATATCGTTATCTGCGTCACTCAAACATAAATAACAGTCCAGTTCATTAACAGACTTCAAAGTAGAAAATGACATAGGGACAAAGTTTGTCCCCGTCCTTGTGGGCTCTGTTCCCATCCCCGTGGGATTTGTCCACGTAAACTCTGTCCCCATCCCCACAGTTATTGCGGGTCCCTATCCCCATGTCATTCTCTAGTCTGGATGAAGTCAAGTTTTCACTTGCTTCATGAAGTAGAGGTGGTTTTGCGTTAAGCAAAACTTTTCAGGGAGTGCATTCCAGAGTGTGGGGGCTACTCTGGAGAAGGCTCGCTGGCAGGTATCACATTGCATGATGTCCTTTGGACAGGGTGTGGTTAGGGATACTCCTTGGGGAGGACCTTAGTGACCTTAGAGGTGTCTAGAGGGAGATCTGTTCTTTAAGCACTCTGGGCTATTTCCTTTAAGGGACAAAGATAAGACATAGTTTTAAATTTAGACCTGTATTATTGTACTGGCAACCTTCTGTTGGTCTTGCCACAACTTTCTGAATCAATTGGAACTGGTGCAAACCCTTTGTAGTCAGACCATTGTAGAGTGCATTACAGTAATCCAGTCCTGATATGGCATGCACTGCTGTGACCAGACTTGCCTTCTCTATGTAAGGAAAGAGGCAACATAGTTGTTGCAAATGATGCTAGCAGTTCTTGAAGGTTGCTTGGATTTGGGGGATCAGCATGATTCGTCTAGCTGTATTCAAGGTTCCTGGCTTGTGATAGTTTGTATTTCCCAAAAAAAGATTTTGATGTTGGGTATATGCCCACTTCTGTTAGGGACTCATAGAAGTTCAGTTTTATTTGGGTTCAGGCAAAGTTTGTTGTTGTTAGCCCATTCTTGACTTGATGTAAAACAGTCCATTTATTCAAGGCTGTAGGTAAGTCTTAGGGTGTAAGTATCTGCATGTCAATCGTGTAGATGTAGAGCTGAGTGTCCATTGACCAAATCAGCTCAGCTAGTTGCTTGGGGTACATATTGAACAAAATAGGTGACAGCATCAGTGGCGTACCTAGGGTAGTTGACACCCGGGGCCGGTCATTTTTTTAACACCCCCCCCCCCCCCCCCAAAAAAAAAAAAAAAAAAAATCCAGTACTAGGCATGCCGAGAATACAAAACACTCAGGACCTATAGAGCAATTCTACCATACCATAAGCAGTCATTTCTACGAGTCACACAAGGAAAAGGAAAGCATCTTAAACACTACAGTGAGCACTAGAACATCAATTCACCTATTGTAAAACGAAACCAGACAGAATAGTACAGATCGTAGATCCTGCACAGTCAATGCCAACTGAAAGCCATGTCTTTTTCACAAACACAGATACACCCTAATCCACTATAGAATAAGTAATCATAAACTTTCTATTTAGACAAAAATTAAACTGAACCCCCAAGATGCCAGACTCTGCATACAATGCAACACCACAGAAACAGAAACTGTCCCTTAGTACTGTGCAAAATATAAAGACAGCAGATGTAAATTTGAAAAAAAACTAACAAGTACCAATCACCACTTTACAAATTAACAAATAGAAATAAAACAAATATAGAAAGTAAAATAATACCATTTTATTGGACTAATACATTTAGCTTTCAGAGGCCAAAACCTCCGTCCTCGGGTCAGTACAGTATAGTGCTGTTACAGTATCCGATCCTGACCTGAGGAAGGGGGTTTTGTACTCCGAAAGTTAGTCAAAATGTATTAAAATTAGTCCAATAAAAAGATTACCTTGTTTACATGTTCTATTATAAACATTTATTAACACAGCTATAATACTACTTTATCCTAAAGCAAAAAACAAAAATATATATTTTATTTACAGTTTGTTGTCTTTGGTTTCTGCTTTCCTCATCTTCTTTTCACCATCTTCCTTCCATCCAGCGTCTGTCTTCGTTCTCTGCCATCCAGTGTCAGCCCTCTCTGCTGTCCCCTCCATCCAATGTCTGCCCTCTCACCCCGCCCCTTCCATCCACATCTGCCCTCTATCTCTGCCCCTTCCATTCACTGTCTGCCCTTTCCCTTCCATCCACTCCACTGTCTGCCCTTTCTCTCTGCCCCTTCAATCCACCATTTGCCCTCTCTCTCCCATCCATCCAGGGTCTGCCCTCCCTCTCGCTCCCCCTTCCATCTAGGATCTGTCCCCTCTCTCTCTGCCCCTTTTTTCAGCTCCCAGTTCCATCCCCCTTCTCCCCTCTGAACACCCCCACCCCAGTCCCCTTCTCCCCTCCCCTTCTCCTGTCTGTGACCCCCACCCCAGTCCCCTTCTCAACTCCCCTGTCTGAGACCCCCACCCCAGTCCCCTTCTCCCCTCCCCTTCTCCCGTCTGTGACCCCCACCCCAGTCCCCTTCTCCCCTCCCCTTTTCCCGTCTGTGACCCCCACCCCAGTCCCCTTCTCCCCTTCCCTTTCCCCCTCTGAACACCCCCACCCAAGTCCTTTTCGCCCCTCTCCTTCCCCACCTCAGTCCCGTTCTCACTACTGTCTGAATCGGCGAAGCAGCATCACAGGCAGCGCCTCGTCTGCCCTGCTGCTTGTAAAAAAATCAAATCTCCTTCTCCTCGTCTTGACGTCGACTCGGGCCTTCCAATCAATCACTATGTCCCGCCCGGCGCCCGCCCTCGCGGAAGTTAACTTAGAGGAGGGCGGGACATAATGATTGATTGGAAGGCCCGAGTCGACGTCAAGACGAGGCGAAGGAGAGATTTGATTTTTTTTCACAAGCAGGGCAGACGAGGCGCTGCCTGCGACGCTGCTTCGCCGATTTTTGTTTAAAGGAGGCGGCGGGAGCGGAGCACCCCCCACCAACTGGCACCCGGGGCGGACCGCCCCCACCTTGATACGCCACTGGACAGCATCAATCCTTGTGCTACCCCAAAGGTCAGCGCCTGAGGTGGTGGTGAAGTTCTGCTGAATAGTATGGACTGTTGCCTGTCTGATAGGATCTGAACAAACAAATACTGCTCCATTGATACCTGTTTCTGCCAGTAGTGCTAGCATGATGATATGATCCACAGTGTCAAAAGTTGCTGAGAAATCTAGCAGTACTAACACTAAGCCAAATCCCCTATCTTGGTTTCTGTGAATATCAACTAGTAGGGATGCAAGGACCATTTCTTTCCATAACCAGGTCTGAATCCAGATTGATCTGGATCTAGCCAGTTTTCTCTTCTAGCCATTCATTGAGATGAACACATACTGTTGTATAAGTTTTCCTAGAAATAGGATGTTAGATGCTGCCTGGTAACTTTCAAGCTTGTCCTGGTCAAGGTTCTTTAGCAAAAGACTCACCACTGCCTTTTTTAACGCTGTTGGTAGTTCCCCTTCTATTAGGGCATGATGTCATTCTAATTGCTCTGCACATAACTCTCTCTTAAAACATTTTTTGATAAATAGTCATTTTAGTTTTTTTGAATGGTGCCAGATTGAAATCCTAGCCTCCATTTATTCTTAGAACAGGTACATCATATGCAAAATAAGATTCTTTATACGGTCTGACCACAGTGTGTCAATCTTGCTGTGGAAGATCAGCTATAACAAGGTAAATTGAGCCTTTAGGCCTGTGTAGTCTTTGGCACCTCTGCTGAAAATGTCAACTAAGGTACCGGGATGTGAAGGTGTGTTAAGTAATATGAACACCTGGAAACTGAAATGAGAATATTTCACATAAGCCACCAGCTTTCAGCTAATAATGCCTTTCGCGCATTAGCTACCTCAGCTGGATTATTTATTTATTTATTTGTTTGTTTGTTACTTATATCGTGGATTATCGTGTGTGACCTAGATTTATTTATTTATTTATTTGTTGCATTTGTATCCCACCTTATCCCATCTCTTTGCAGGCTCAAAGTGGCTTACAATACATCATGATTAGTGGAAGAAAGTTAATAAGTAAACATTTGATATTACAGGATTTTGGTCATTTTGATGAAGGTATAACATACAGAATAAACGATTTCATAGTGTACAAGCAGATATTAAGAATCAAGTTCTGAAGTGTATATGCGAGTTGTGCCTTTTCTCATTTGTTGATCTTTGTGGTACACTTTATTGAAGAGATGTGTCTTCAGTAGGATGCGGAAATTCGTTCTTTCGAATGTCGATTTCAAAGTGCGTGGTAGTGCATTCCAGAACTGTGTGCTCAGGAAGGTAAAGTTTGACGCGTGCATTATTTTGTATTTCATTCCTTTGCAGCTGGGGAAGTGCAGCTCAAGGAATGTGCGAGATGATAATTTGGCGTTCCTAGGTAGCAGGTCTATTAGGTCTGACATGTATGCTGGTGCGTCTCCGTGGATAATTTTGTGGACTAGCGAGCATATTTTGAACGTTATGCGTTCTTTGAGTGGAAGCCAGTGTAGTTTTTCTCGTAGGGGCTTGGTTTTCGAATTTTGGTTTGCCGAATGTGAGTCTAGCTGCTGTATTCTGGGCTGTCTGGAGTTTCTTGATTATTTGTTCTTTGCAGCTGGCATATAGTGTGTTGCAGTAGTCTAAATGACTGAGCACCATTGATTGTACTAGGTTATGGAAAACACTCCTTGGGAAGAAAGGTCTTATTCTTTTTAATTTCCACATAGAGTGGAACATTTTCTTGGTTATGTTTTTTGCGTGGTTCTCTAGTGTTAGGTGTCGATCAATGGTGACTCCAAGAATTTTTAGGGTTTCTGAAATAGGGAGGTTTAGAGTTGGTATGTTAATGGCGGTGAATTCTTTCTTGTTGTGTTGTGAGGTGAGTATTAGGCATTGGGTTTTATCTGCATTGAGTTTTAGTCGAAATGCGTTCGCCCAGGAATGCATGATGTTAAGACTTTGGTTAATGTCATTGGAAATTTCTTTTAGGTCTTGTTTGAATGGGATGTAGATCGTTACGTCATCTGCGTAAATGTATGGATTAAAGTTTTGATTTGCTAGTAGTTTGGCCAGGGGTATCATCATTAAGTTGAATAAGGTCGGCGAGAGGGGGGATCCTTGTGGTACTCCGCATTCAGGTAACCATGCGGCTGAAATAGTCGAGTTTGATGTCACTTGGTATGATCTTGTGGTTAAAAAACCCTTGAACCAATTGAGGATGTTGCCTCCAATTCCGAAGTATTCAAGGATGTGTAATAAAATTCCGTGGTCAACCATGTCAAAAGCGCTTGACATATCAAATTGTAGTAGTAGTATGTTCTTACCGGTTGCAATCGTTTCTTTGAATTTAGTCATGAGAGTTACTAATACAGTTTCGGTGCTGTGGTTAGATCGAAATCCTGACTGGGAGTCGTGAAGTATTGAGAATTTGTCTAGATAATTTGTAAGTTGCTTGGTCACTAATCCTTCCGTTAATTTGGTTATTAAGGGAATGGATGCTACTGGTCTGTAATTGGTTAATTCACTTGCGCTTTTCTTTGCATCTTTGGGTATTGGGGTGAGTAGGTTGTTTCCTTTTTCTTAGGGGAAAAGTCAGTTTTGTAACATGTGGTTCAGGTGTTTCGTTATGTCGTTTATGAATTGTTGAGGAGCAGATGTCATCAGGTTGTTTGGGCATATATCTAGTCTGTAATATGATTTGGCAAATTTTTTGAGCGTTTGGGAGATAGTGTCCTCCGATAGTATCTCGAAGTTAGTCCAGGTCCTGTCCGCTGGGTGAATGCCAGGGGTTGGATCTAGGCAATTGAGGAGTTCAACGTAGTGGATGGTGCTGGTCGGTATTTTAAGTCGCAGTTGTACTATTTCTCGTTAAAGTATCTCGCGAGATTGTCTGCTCCAGGAGTGTCTTTGCTATTGGTGGTGACTGGTGTTGTATCTAATAGTTTGTTCACGAGTTGGAAGAGTTTGTGTGTCCTTGTAGTTTGGTCCGATTATGGTTTTGTAATGTAGTGTTTTGGTTTGTCTTATGGTGTATTTGTATTTTCTCCGAGGACAAGCAGGCTGCTTGTTCTCACTGATGGGTGACGTCCACGGCAGCCACTCCAATCGGAAACTTCACTAGCAAAGTCCTTTGCTAGTCTTTGCGCGCGCATGCGCGGCCGTCTTCCCGCCCGAAACGGCTCGTGTTCGTCAGTCTTCTTTTGTCCGCGCTCGGGACGGTCGTGTTTTGCGCCGTTTCGCGCCCGTCAAAGTTGACCCTCGCGCGTCTTCGCGATTTTCCAAAAAAAAAAAAAAAAAGACAAGATCTCGGTCTTGTCCCTTCTCGTGTGTCCAGTTTGTTTCCCCAACGTAAGTTTCCTTTCGCTTTCGGGGTAGGCCTTTTTTGGGGCCTCGGTACGGGTTTTTCTCTCTCCCTTATTTTTGGTGCCCTTCGTCGCCATTACGAATTTTGATTTCGCCGACGTGATTTTTCCGCCCATGTCATCGAAGTTTCCCAGCGGCTTAAAGAAGTGCACCCAGTGCGCCCGGGTAATCTCGCTCACTGATAGGCACGCTTCGTGACTTCAGTGTCTGGGGGCTGGGCATTGCTGGCGAACTGGACCAAGCCTCTAAGTAATCCCCACATTCCCAAGAAGATCGAGTCCCAGTACCGGATCCATGGGGATCCAGAGCTGATGCGCACTCAGTTGCCTCATGACTCTGGTGTGGTGGATCTGGCCCTAAAGAAGGCTAAGAGTTCTAGGGAGCATGCTTTGGCGCCCCCGGGCAAAGACTCTAGAACCTTAGACTCCTTTGGGAGGAAGGCCTACCATTCTTCTATGCTCGTGGCCAAGATTCAGTCTTACCAGCTCTACACGAGCATCCATATGCGGAACAATGTGCGGCAGTTGGCGGGCTTGGTGGACAAGCTCCCTCCTGAGCAAGCCAAGCCATTTCAGGAGGTGGTCAGGCAGCTGAAGGCGTGCAGAAAATTCCTGGCCAGAGGGGTATATGATACCTTTGATGTTGCGTCCAGGGCCGCTGCTCAAGGTGTGGTGATGCGCAGACTCTAGTGGCTGCATGCCTCCGACCTGGAGAATAGGATCCAGCAGCGGATTGCGGACTCCCCTTGCTGAGCGGACAACATTTTTGGAGAGAAAGTCGAACAGGTGGTAGAGCAGCTCCACCAGCGGGATACCGCTTTCGAGAAGTTCTCCTGCCGGCAGCCTTCAGCATCTACCTCCTCAGGTAGACGTTTTTATGGGGGAAGGAAGATTGTTCCCTACTCTTCTGGTAAGCGTAGATACAATCCTCCTTCTCGACAGCCTGCGGCCCAGGCTAAGCCCCAGCGCGCTCGCTCTCGTCAGCAGCGTGCGCCTCAGCAAGGCCCCACGGCTCCCCAGCAAAAGCAGGGGGCGAGCTTTTGACTGGCTCCAGCAGAGCATAGCCGACATCAGCATGTCAGTGCCGGGCCACCTGCCGGTCAGGGGGAGGTTGAAAGTTTCTCACCAAAGGTGGACTCTCATAACCTCCGACCGTTGGGTTCTTCAAATAGTCCGGCAAGGATACACCCTCAATTTGGCCTCAAAGCCTCCAAATTGCCCACCGGGAGCTCAATCCTACAGCTTCCAGCACAAGCAGGTACTTGCAGAGGAACTCTCCGCCCTTCTCAGCGCCAATGCGGTCGAGCCCGTGCCATCCGGGCAAGAAGGGCTGGGATTCTATTCCAGGTACTTCCTTGTGGAGAAGAAAACAGGGGGGATGCGTCCCATCCTAGACCTAAGGGCCCTGAACAAATATCTGGTCAAGGAAAAGTTCAGGATGCTTTCCCTGGGCACCCTCCTCCCCATGATTCAGGAAAACGACTGGCTATGCTCTCTGGACTTGAAGGACGCCTACACGCACATCCCGATACTGCCAGCTCACAGGCAGTATCTGCGATTTCAGCTGGGCACACGTCACTTCCAGTACTGTGTGCTACCCTTTGGGCTTGCCTCTGCGCCCAGAGTGTTCATGAAGTGCCTGGCTGTAGTAGCAGCGGCGCTTCACAGGCTGGGAGTACACGTGTTCCCCTATCTCGACGATTGGCTGGTGAAGAACACTTCCGAGGCAGGAGCTCTACAGTCCATGCAGATGACTATTCGCCTCCTGGAGCTACTAGGGTTTGTGATAAATTATCCAAAGTCCCATCTTCTCCCAGTGCAGAGACTCGAATTCATAGGAGCTCTGCTGGATTCTCGGACGGCTCATGCCTATCTCCCAGAGACGAGAGCCAACAACTTGTTGTCCCTCATCTCTCAGGTGCGAGCATCCCAGCAGATCACAGCTCGGCAGATGTTGAGATTGTTGGGCCACATGGCCTCCACAGTTCATGTGACTCCCATGGCCCGCCTTCACATGCGATCTGCTCAATGGACCCTACCTTCCCAGTGGTTTCAGGCTGCAGGGGATCTAGAAGACGTGATCCACCTGTCCACGAGTTTTCTCAAATCCCTGTATTGGTGGACGATTTGGTCCAATTTGACTCTGGGACGTCCTTCCCAAATTCCTCAGCCACAAAAAGTGCTGACTACGGATGCGTCTCTCCTGGGGTGGGGAGCTCATGTCGATGGGCTTCACACCCAGGGAAGTTGGTCCCTCCAGGAACGCGATCTGCAGATCAATCTCCTGGAGTTACGAGCGGTCTGGAACGCTCTGAAGGCTTTCAGAGATCGGCTGTCCCACCAAATTATCCAAATTCAGACAGACAACCAGGTTGCCATGTATTACATCAACAAGCAGGGGGGCACCGGATCTCGCCCCCTGTGTCAGGAAGCCGTCAGCATGTGGCTATGGGCTCGCCATCACGGCATGGTGCTCCAAGCCACATATCTGGCAGGCGTAAACAACAGTCTGGCCGACAGGTTGAGCAGGATTATGCAACCTCACGAGTGGTCGCTCAACTCTAGAGTAGTGCGCCAGATCTTCCAGGTGTGGGGCACCCCCTTGGTAGATCTCTTTGCATCTCGAGCCAACCACAAAGTCCCTCAGTTCTGTTCCAGACTTCAGGCCCACGGCAGACTGGCATCGGATGCCTTCCTCCTGGACTGGGGGGAAGGTCTGCTGTATGCTTATCCTCCCATACCTCTGGTGGGGAAGACTTTGTTGAAACTCAAGCAAGACCGAGGCACCATGATTCTGATTGCTCCCTTTTGGCCGCGTCAGATCTGGTTCCCTCTTCTTCTGGAGTTGTCCTCTGAAGAACCGTGGAGATTGGAGTGTTTTCCAACCCTCATCACGCAGGACGAAGGGGCGCTTCTGCATCCCAACCTCCGGTCTCTGGCTCTCACGGCCTGGATGTTGAGAGCATAGACTTTGCCTCTTTGAGTCTGTCAGAGGGTGTCTCCCGTATCTTGCTTGCTTCCAGGAAAGATTCCACTAAGTGGAATTACTTCTTTTTATGGAGGAGGTTTGCCGTCTGGTGTGACAGCAAGGCCCTAGATCCCCGCTCTTGTCCTACACAGACCCTGCTTGACTACCTTCTGCACTTGTCTGAGTCTGGTCTCAAGACCAACTCTGTAAGGGTTCACCTTAGTGCAATCAGTGCATACCATTACCGTGTGGAAGGTAAGCCGATCTCAGGACAGCCTTTAGTTCGCTTCATGAGAGGTTTGCTTTTGTCGAAGCCCCCCGTCAAACCTCCTACAGTGTCATGGGATCTCAATGTTGTTCTCACCCAGCTGATGAAACCTCCTTTTGAGCCACTGAACTCCTGCCATCTGAAGCACTTGACCTGGAAGCTCATTTTCTTGGTGGCAGTTACTTCAGCTCATAGAGTCAGTGAGCTTCAGGCCCTGGTAGCCCAGGCCCCTTACACCAAATTTCATCATAACAGAGTAGTCTTCCGCACTCACCCTAAGTTCTTGCCAAAGGTAGTGTCGGAGTTCCATCTGAACCAGTCAATTGTCTTGCCAACATTTTTTCCCTGTCCTCATTCCTGCCCTGCTGAACGTCAGCTGCACACATTGGACTGCAAAAGAGCATTGGCCTTCTATCTGGAGCGGACACAGCCCAACAGACAGTACGCCCAATTGTTTGTTTCTTTTGATCCCAACAGGAGGGGAGTGGCTGTGGGGAAACGCACCATATCCAATTGGCTAGCAGATTGCATTTCCTTCACTTACGCCCAGGCGGGGCTAGCTCTTGAGGGTCATGTCACAGCTCACAATGTCAGAGCCATGGCTGCGTCAGTGGCCCACTTGAAATCAGCCACTATTGAAGAGATCTGCAAAGCTGCGACGTGGTCATCTGTCCACACATTCACATGTCATTACTGCCTGCAGCAGGATACCCGACGCGACAGTCGATTCGTGCAGTCAGTGCTTCAGAATCTGTTCAGGGTTTAGAATCCAACTCCACCCCCCTAGGCCCATGTTTTATTCTGTTCCAGGCTACACTCTCAGTTAGTTGGAAAAATTGTTAGGTCAATTTCAGTTATGTCCTCGCTGTTACGAGGCCCAATTCACCATGTTTGTTGTTTTGAGTGAGCCTGGGGGCTAGGGATACCCCATCAGTGAGAACAAGCAGCCTGCTTGTCCTCGGAGAAAGCGAATGCTACATACCTGTAGAAGGTATTCTCCGAGGACAGCAGGCTGATTGTTCTCACAAACCCGCCCGCCTCCCCTTTGGAGTTGTGTCTTCCCTTCTCTTTGTCTTGCTACATATGGGACTGACGAACACGAGCCGGTTCGGGTGGGAAGACGGCCGCGCATGCACGCGCGAGGACTAGCAAAGGACTTTGCTAGTGAAGTTTCCGATTGGAGGGGCTGCCGTGGACATCACCCATCAGTGAGAACAATCAGCCTGCTGTCCTCGGAGAATACCTTCTACAGGTATGTAGCATTCGCTTTCTGTGAAGTTGCTTCCAATCGTTGTGTAGTGTCGTCTTTCTTCTGATTTGTATTTTAAGTTTTTTCAGCTCTTCATTGAACCACAGCGTTGAGTTCTTTCTGTGTGAGGTTCTTGTTTGGGTTGGAGCAATGTTGTCTAGTGTGAATCTGCATCTGTCGTCCCATTCTAATAGGAATTGGCTTGTATCTGTTTTTATTGACCAATATTGTGGTAGATCTGTTGCCAGAAAGTTTCTGGATCTATTTTTCCTCTCGTGGTATAAGTTTTGCATTCTTGTTTGTTCGGTAGTCCTTTTGTTCGCCATTGGAAGGAGATGTTTGCTTTGTAATGGTCTGACCATGGTGCGGGTGTCCATTTTGTGTCTGTTAGTATAAGGTTTGTGTTGAGATCAAAGTTGTATGTGATGATGTCTAGAGTGTGTCCTTTTTTATGGGTAGGTTGTGTGTGTGTCTTATGAAGATCCCATAATTGTAGATGACCTGTGCCAGATCCATTGAATCATCTGATCCTGCTTTTCTTTCTCTTTCAACAGCCCTATAAACCTTTTCAAAATTTCTTGAAATAATAGTTTGATATGATCATAATATACATGTGAAGAATAACTGTAGCAATTTGTTTTATATTTTTAATGTGATAGGCTGTCTTCAGCATTTTGTCCTCCATATGGCTGCTTAATACCATGACACAACCTACTGTGCAAAGCAGGAAAATGTACTAAGAAAGATCCTGTTATAGAATCAGATGATGACTACCAAACTCTGGCCATTAGGATAAACAGCAAAAGAGGTTCATTACTTGTGCCTGAAATTGAACATTTGATTTGTTGTCTAGATTTCTATAGAAGTATCTCTCAAAGAAGCTTAAGCCAAATCCTGCTTTAAGTACACTCTGTACAGCTCTGGGATGTCCTATGTAATAGTTGAGCACTTCTGGCTATGAATTAATTTGTAAAAGTAAGCATTTTAAAAATATGCCCAAAACAATTTTCAGAGGCTTTTTACTCTTTGGTTACTGATATGATAATCACAGTTAAAAATTTACTTTGCAGGGATCAAGATTGTGTGCATATTTTTGAGCTTTATAACAGCACAGAAGGAGATGAACAGGATTCCCCTAATGATGAGCAGGTACAAAATGTATATGTTATGTGTAGTATTAGGCTTGAGTATTTTGTTTCTATAAATGACATTTTGCTAAGATAGCTGATATCTCCTATATGCATGTAATCTAAAGTCTGTATGAGCAGTGTGACAAAATGCCTAGCCACCCGCCTGGGGCTAACCCTGCGGCCACTTAGAGGAAAACTGTAGTAAAAATTTCTTACAAACGCGTGCATTTCAAGATATTTTATAGACTTTAGTCATGAGATGTTTTGCTTCATGCTGGGTACTAAGAATTCGAATCGTTTCATACCCTGAGAAACGATATGCACCAGTTTTATTTTTGTATATACTTTTCCTACCTCACTAGGGGGGTCTTTTACTAAAGCTTAGCTCAAGTTATCTGCAGCAGGGCTCATATGAGTAAAATTGGGCCCAGCTGCAGATAACTCGAGCAAAACTTTAGTAAAAGACACTCTAGTCCATTTTTCCCTGCTTATATAAATGTCTTAGTGCTGTGAATGTTGAAAACTTGCTTCAGAGTAGTCCCTGTTCTCTATTCTAGGAATTTGAAGAAGAAAGCAGTCTTCCCAGATCCACTTCCAGAAGAGTGCGTATCCATACCTTTTAGTGAGCTAAACCTTTAGTAGTTTTTGAACATTTGGAAGTTTTGTTTCAACCTTTAAAATGGTGACCAAAGTACTGGAGGGGGGGGGGGGGTTGTTTGTCTCTTTTTAATTTTTTTTCTTAAGGTTTTTTTTTTTTTTTGGGGGGGGGGGGGGTTTAATGAAAAAATTTCAAACAGAAAATAGCTTTTTAATAAAAAAAAAAAAAATAGGAAAGTGAAATAAACAGTCATGCTTATCTAAAAGTTCCCAACATTGACAGGTAGCATAATGTAAAAAAAAAAAAATCGGAAGAAAAACAAGTCAAATAAGGTAAAATAATGTTGCAGGCTAAATACAGCATACCCAAAGAAAAAGCTATAGGACAAAGCACAAGAATTTCTTCCAAGAAACTTGAGGACCTGGAGAGAAATGAACCATGCAAAAGTACATATGTGCTTTAAAAACAAAAACATGTCCCTATCAGATGCTGATACAAAAGAGGCAGTTAAGATAGCTCAGTTAACTGAATCCTCAACTGTAGACTTGGCTATTTTAGTGATAAGCATGGAAGACACTAGACTGACTAACCCCACTTGAATTGCACCCAGTCTTCTCAATGAGGTTGGGATGCAATGTATTTGGATAAGGAGTCAAAAGGTAGCTTCGAAATCTAAAGAGAAAATAATTGATTTCAGCCTATAAGAAGCTTAGGGGGTCTTTTACTAAAGATTAGCTTGAGTTATCTGCAGCAGGGCCCATAGGGATAAAATGGTATCTGCTGCAGATAACTTGAGCTAACCTTTAGTAAAAGACCCCCCTTAAACATCTATTTGATGAAAAATTACCCTTCAATGTGCATTTAAGGGCTATACAATTCTTGGCAGCGTTTGTCTGCTCTATTCTCAGTTTTTGTGTTTGAAAATGTATCTGTTTTTAATGGAGCTCCTTTTTTTAACTAATTTTTGTGTTGTAAATTGCTTTGATTTGCTCTGTAAAAATGGTGTATTAGTTCAAGGATCTATGACTGGCAAGCAGTTGGCTTAGTCAGTTTATTGTTTATATTTGTTAAAATCACCTTTTTACAGAACAAATCAAAGCAATTTACAACACAAAAATTAGTTTAAAAAGGAGCTCCATTAAAAACAGAAAAGCCATACGTATATACACTGAAAACATTAGATATTACAAAGGTGACTGTTGATTTTCTCTGATCAAAGTCAAGAGTAGACTGAGCCACCAAGAGAACATATCCTATGTGCCCTTAGAAGCCAACGTAAAAAAATTGGTTTTTAGTTCCATCTTAAATTCTTCAAGTGAAGGTTCTGAATGGAGAGAGAGAGGGGAGGATTATTCCAAAGAAACAGGGTTAAAAAATAAAATGTACATTTTCTAGTGGATTCCCAATAGGCTCTTGAAGGGTTAGGAAGCACGAGCTTATGATTGGAACATATGGAATTGTTAATACAGCAAGGTAATCTAGTATTCTCATATGGAGTGCTTTGTGTTAATGTAAGAATTTTGAACGGAATTCTGTATTTGACCAGTAGCTAATGCAATTTCTGAAGAAGAGGAGAGACGTGATCTCTCTGTTTGGCCATGCATGCTGCTGTGTTCCTAATTCAGGTTTAGGAATACTTGCATACACAGTATTGTAGTAATTGAGACAAAATCTGAGAAAAGCGTGGAATAAGTTGTGTAAGATATTTTGACTTAAATAGCCACACACTCGTATGATTTTGCAAAGGGTCATAAAGCCTGATTTCAGCATTGATGAAATTTGGGGAGAAAAACTTAGTCCAAAATTACTTTTACATTTCTGAAACTTTCAACTGGTAGACCAAAAAGAACTAGTCGTAGATGGAGTGACATGGCCTGTAATCTAGCATATGGTTGTTTTTTATGGATTTAAAATCAGATGGTGTTTCTGAAGTCAATCAGCAACCCTGTCTAGGCAGAGCTGTAATGAGCCTAGATCAGGATTCTTATGGGAAATATAGTGGAAGATCAGCGTAATAGTACCCACTCAAACTTAAGGTCTGAGCTAGTATAGTGAGAGGTCTAAGGAATAGGTTGAAAAATGGGAGGTAAAAATTGATCCCCGAGGGACCCCACATACAAAAAAAAGTATCACATAATTTTTCAAACATTGCTACTCTGAGAGATGGTTTTGTAAAAAAATAAATAAAAATAGAGTGAACCAATTATAAACTGTACCAGATATGCCAATAGAAGCAAGTCACTTTCGAAGAAATGTATGATAACATCAAATGCTAATGCAAGCAAACCATTGAGTTTCTCATAAAACTCACTTAAGGGTGGTCAAGAAATTTTCAAGTACTGAGCTTAGATCTGAAGCCTGATGATGTGGATGTGAAGCAAGTATGGATTCTAAATGAGATTGTAGCTGTAGAAGTAGTGTTTTCTATTATTTTGGCCAAAAATGGAAGATTGGAAATCAGTTGGTAATTTTAGGGGGTAGAGGGGATCGGTGGTCGTAATTATGTCTGTTTTTAAAAGGTAGGAACAACACTGTCAGATAAGCTGCCTATAACAATTTGGTAGACAGATGGTAAAAGATCAAGAGAAGGCAGTAAGATATGTAGTGATATTCATGCCAGAGACAGATTTCAAAATTACTTCTAACATCGGCAGGTTGAAAGTAGACCATTGGGAATTTAAAGTTGAGAAATCCATGTCTTGTTCTACATTGTCAGTAATAGTTGGAAAGGATGATTGCAATGAAGTAACTTTCAAAAGAAAGTATTGTGCAAAAAGATCTGCAGAGGAAACTGTAGAAGAATTTAAAACCTGACTTTGGATGAGTTTCTATTAAACACCAAAAACAATATTTTCTCAGTAGAATTTCAAATTAGATTAGTGTAATAGGTTCTTTTTGTCTTTTTTAATTGTGCAGTACAGATGTGGTGTTGGAGTTTAGACATGATGATTCTCAGGGGTGTTTTTTTCTTATGCCAGAGGTGTTCTTCATGCCATACTTAATTTTTCAAAAGAGCAAGACCATGATGTTACCAGGGTTTACTTTTAATGTTTGGATTCTTCACAAAATAAGGAGGGGTGATTTCAATAAACTCGTTAGAAAGAAGAGAATTCCATAGATGGTGTTGATCTGCAAAAGATATGGCAGCAAAATTGTTTGGGAAAGGATCAGCAAAGGATGTCTGAGTAGTGAGATCTATTGAATGTGATTTTCTAATCCATCAGCCTGTGCAGGAGTTGGGAGTGGATCATTAATTAGAAAAGAATAAGGGAATAATCAGTCAGAATAAAAATTTCTATTGTTGGACAATATGGAGGGTATAGATATTACTAAATCTAATGTTTGTCCCTTTCAGAGTTGGTGTATGGATATGTTGAAACAAGCTAAGATAGCTAGAAATTAAGGAAGTGATTTGATTTTGCTGTAGCTGGAAAATCCTCATGAATATTAATCATCTTAAGACTACAAGATTTGGAAACGATGGTAATTCAGCCAAAATTTGGTAAACTAGGTCCCATTCTACAGCAGTAAGCGAAGGTGGGCAATAAAAAAAAAGTAGAATGTGTGTTTGGACAACCAGCCACTTCAAATAGAAGTACTTCTGGGTATGGAAACTCACTGTTTGAAAGCTCCTTAGTTGCCAAGGAGTCCGAAAAAAATAATGGTCAAGACCCGTCCATGTTTAGACAGCCTGGTTGAAAATAGTGTGGTATAATTAGGTGGTAAACAATGGAACAATAGCATTTATCACCCTGGAGGAGCTTCATTTCTACAAGACACAGTAAGTCAAAGCAATATTGGCAGTCAAGTTCAAATATCAAATGAGACTTTTGTCGGTGCAAGTGGTAACTAAGCAGTCTACACTCTAGAGTCACAGTAGACGATAAAGATGAAAGCTCAGGTTTACAAAGTATTAAGTTACTCATTTTTCTAGTACATAATGAAGCTGTTGACAAAAAAGGATGGCGACCATGTATCACTGGGATGGGATTACCTATTGTTATTGTATGGTCACTTAACTCAGAATTAGGTGCAGAGAAAGAAAGGAAAAAAGTGTAACAAAATAAAAAGTTAAAAATGTTCCAAGATAAATTTGCCCTAGATAATAAGGTCATCTCACACCATTGTCGCTCGGGAGCATGACCGGCTCCTTATGTGCGCTTCGGTATGTGCCCGTGGTGCAAACGCCACAGCTAGTACAATTTAAATAGTCACTTTTGGTAACATCCTAATGACATGTAGGTGTTGTGACAGTCTTTGGGAAACAGAGTAAGGAACCAGTGGGTTTCAATCAATAGCAATCCATTCTTAGTCACGTCTCAGACGCATAAGTCATGTGACAGTCTTTGGGGAAACTGAGAGTAAGGAACCAGTGGGTTTCAATAGCAGTTGTTAGTTTTGAATAGGAGGAAGAACAAATGGCTGCAGTGAATATACAAACAACACAAGACTGGGATATGAGCAAGTGTTTCCTTCCAGCCATTCAACTGGCTGTGTTGTATTGTTTGTACATTCACTGCAGCATTTGTTCTTCCTCTTATTCAAAACTAACAACTGCTATTGAAACCCACTGGTTCCTTACTCGCAATTTGTTACTTGGTTACAGGGTGTAGCATCCCTCCTGATCTTTATTCAGTTCTGTCATAGAGCTGTATCCCTCTTCTGCTTTCTCTCTGCAGTTCATGACTGGGTATTAGTGGTACTGATGGGAGCTCCCCCTAGTTGAGGTTGACAACCTTGAAGCCCTTTGGCTCCATCCAATGTGCCTCAGTGTTCAGTCCTCTTCCTTGGGGCTCTCTGCTCAGTCTGCACAGCAGTTTCAGAAATGATGCTCTTGTCTGGTCTTTGGCTTATATTGTCGCTGGTCCACCATCTCTCCCCTCTCCTCCCCCCCCCCCCCTCCTTTGCTCCAGGTCATTCTACCCCACCCCCACTGGCCAGTTTGGCATCTTTCCGTCCCTGCCCCCCCCCCCCCCAATGTCTGGGTCAGGCATATTTTCCTTTCTGCCCCCCTCCCCTCCCTCCCACAGCTGTGTGGGTCCGGCATCACTTCCCCACACGCGGCAGAGAGAGCACTGAAATCTGCCTCTGGCAGGCAGAGCCCTTGCTGTGCGCATCCCACCCATAGGAAGTTACATCAGAGAAGCAGGCTGTACACAGGAAAAGACCCCGCTGGCCAGAGAGGCAGATTTCTGTGCTCTCTCTGCCATGTGTGGAGGGCAGATGAATAATTTAAATAATGAAAGAGCATATTTTACCGCCAAACAAAATAGCCTCCGCACACATGGACCTCAGCTAATGAAAACTGAAACTAAAAGCCAGTGCTTTTACAATGGCTGACTTTGTGCCCCATTTGGAGTGACAGCTGATGCGATATTTCCACAGAGGCTAATTCCTAAGGAGCTTGTCATCCCAAATTTAGACTTAATTCCTGCTAAACTTTTGTATCAAAAGCATTTATTTGGAACACTCTACCATATAAACTACTATGTAAGATTATAACTGCACTGCTTGCAGTCACATCACACAAAAAAAAAAAATGCAAAGAGTAGCCCCTCTCTGACTACCTTAGAAATCCTGGTGGTGTAAGCAGGGCAGGAGTGATCCCCAGTCACTCTTGCCCATGTCAGGTCTACTCTCAAAATGGCTTCTTTGACCTCTTGTGGCAGTCTCATGAGAGGCCCATTTTCCAGGCGGCGCCGATGGAAGAGGGAGGGAGGTCACCTCCCATCTCCAACTGAAGGGGATGGGGAAGGGACGCTAGACCACCAAGTTGGGGGGGATTGAACTGCGGCCCACTGGGCCACCAGGAACATCTGATGGATGCTGGGGGGGGGGGGGGTTAGGGAGCTGGAGACCCACCGGATCTCCAGCCCCCCATGAACCTGTGTCGGGGAGGACTGGAGGTCCGCTGGACCTTCAGCCCCCTGTCGCTGGGGGGTCGGGTCAGGGTTCCTGTGGGGGGCTGCTGCATTAGGGGGGAATGGAGGCCTGCTAGCATGCAAATGCATGCTGGACAGGGCTCACCATTCCTCCTCAATGCTCTGCAAACCCTAATGCCAGCTCCGAGCTGGGGATAAATAGGTTTAGCATGGATTTGCATTCTATTTGCGCTGAGCCCTGTTTTGCATACATTTGCATGCTAGTTATGTTCAGAGTCCGCGAGTGCGTTTCACACACTTGGGGGGCGCTGATCATGGGGCGGTAGCAAACGCAGGCGCTAGTATGGCGCTAACAGCATCTAGCGTTTGCTTCTGATCATCGGCCCATGAGTAATCAGGGTGACCATTTCATTTACTACCATTTGGCACACTATATTAGATGACTAGACCTCCATTGATTCTAACCCAATTTTGGGAATAAATTGAGGAAGTTATTTTTGTCAGAACAAAGATAATTGGGTGTCTCTTTCAGGGTTACATAAGTCCATCCAGGCTTTGGGAGTTCACAAAGATTATATATGATTTACAGCAATCTCGGGAAAGGTACTTGGGATATCTGTTAATGTTACAAAATTAGAGAGATTCCTACCATAACGCACACTGCAGACCTATAAGAATGTCAATACATGATCCTTCTTAGAGTCTATTTTTCCCAAACACAAGCATTCAAGGCAAAAATAGTGGAGTAGCCAATGTGTAATGTGCAGGGAAAAGGATAATACTTCATTTCATGCTTTTTGAGTTTATATTGACATTCTGGAAATTGGGGGGAGGGGTCATTATTAATTAAATCAATTGCTAGGAGACCAACTTTGAGCCTGTTTGAATACAATAGTGTTGGAAAAAGTCAGGACCTTAGGGGTTTGAAGGAAAGGTCACTGGTTATTTGTTCAGAAAGCCATTCTGGTAGGAAAAATATATATTCTTCACTTGTGGGTGCAAACAGTTCTCCGAGGACAAGCAGGCTGCTTGTTCTCACGACTGGGTGACGTCCGCGGCAGCCCCCACCAACCGGAAAAAAGCTTCGCGGGACGGTCGGCACGCAGGGCACGCCCACCGCGCATGCGCGGCCGTCTTCCCGCCCGTGCGCGACCGCTCCCGCCAGTTCCTTTTTTCCGCGTCTGGAGAGAGTCGTGCCCCGCCGCTCTCTCTGATTTAGCCGCCGGATTTTCGATCGCGTTTACGCCGATCGTGCTTTTTCTTTGTTTATTTAGGTTCAGTTACCGTCCGGTTTCTTTTTGGAAAAAAAAAAAAAAAAGAAACCCTGCGCGTGTGGAGCACGCGCTCCCTTTTTCCCTCGCTTCCAGCGGGGACGCTGCGTTGCGGCCTAGTGGCCGCACGGTCGTTTTCCTTTTCGTGGTGTGATTTCAGCCACCATTGACGACTTTGACTTCGCCGACGCGATTTTTCCGTCGATGTCCTCGAAGGTCCCGAGTGGATTTAAAAAGTGTGGTCGCTGCGGCCGGCCGATCTCGCAGACCGACACCCACGCTTGGTGCCTCCAGTGCCTCGGGCCGGAGCACAATATCAAGTCGTGTTCTCTGTGTCTCGGTCTCCGGAAACGGACTCAGGTTGCGAGGCAAGTTCTGCGGGACCGTCTTTTTGGAACTTGCGCCGGCCCCTCGACGTCGACCTCGAAGGCATCGGTATCGACGCCCGGCCCTTCGGTACCGGTATCGATGCCCGAGACATCGGCACCGATGGCAGCGACCCCAGGAGAACAGGTCCCGTCGGCCTACCGGTCCTCCGGTGAGAGTGGGGGTGAGAGGCCGCGTGGGCAGTCGGCCCCGGTCACTCCCTCAGCTCGTGGGCCACGGGACCGAACCCTGTCTGACCCGGTACCTCGAGACCGAGGGGGATCGACCTCCTCCTCCTCCATGCCTTCCGGCGCCGGTGACGGGCATCGTAAGAAAGATAAGAAGCGTCGTCACCGGTCGCCCTCGGTGCATCCGGATATCGGAGAGGAGGCGACGCCGAAGCGTCATCGTCGAGAGGAGAGGTCTCTGTCGGTTGTGGAGGTACCGACGCGTCGGGGTTCCGGCACCTCGGTGCCGTCTCCTGGCCCCCAGCAGCTTCTGGCGCCGACACCCCTACCGGCCCCACCGCCTTTCCCGGCAGCGGGCCTGGACGAGTGCCTCAGAGCCATCCTTCCGGGGATCCTGGAAGGGCTGATGCGCCAGGCTGTGCCGGCGCCGGGGGTGCTTGCGCCCTCGGCGCCGATGACTGTGGCGCCGGCGAGCTCTAGCCCGGCGCCGGGGCCGTCGACACCGCCGCCGCTTGCGGTGCCGGTCTCGACCGCCACACAGGTGGAGTCCCCGTCGACGTCGATGGAGGGAGCTCCGTCCCTGCCGGCGCGGGAGTCCACCGCTCGACGACACCGAGACCTTGGTGCCTCGACGTCGAGCCGGGCCCGGTTCAGGACTCAGCTACATGAGCTTATGTCCGACACCGAGGATGAGGACTCGTGGGGGGAAGAGGAGGACCCTAGATATTTCTCCTCAGAGGAGTCTACGGGCCTTCCCTCGGACCCCACACCTTCACCGGAGAGGAAACTCTCACCTCCCGAGAGTCTCTCCTTTGCCTCCTTTGTGCGGGATATGTCTATTAGCATTCCCTTCCCCGTGGTCTCTGTGGAAGAGCCGAGGGCCGAGATGCTCGAGGTCCTCGACTATCCATCACCACCTAGAGAGTCCTCCACGGTGCCGCTGCACAATGTCCTTAAGGAGACGCTGCTTCGGAACTGGGTGCGACCATTAACTAACCCCACCATTCCCAAGAAAGCAGAGTCCCAGTACAGGATCCACTCCGACCCAGAGCTAATGCGGCCACAATTGCCCCATGACTCAGCGGTCGTGGATTCTGCTCTCAAGAGGGCACGGAGTTCGAGGGATACCGCCTCGGCGCCCCCGGGGCGGGAGTCTCGCACTCTGGACTCATTTGGGAGGAAGGCCTACCAATCCTCCATGCTCGTGACCCGCATCCAATCATACCTGCTCTATATGAGCATTCACATGCGGACCTATGTGCAGCAACTGGCGGACCTGGTCGAGGAGCTCCCGCCGGAGCAGTCCAGGCCTTATCAGGAGGTGGTCAGGCAGCTGAAGGCGTGCAGAAAGTTCCTGTCCAGGGGTATCTATGACACCTGTGACGTGGCATCTCGTGCTGCGGCCCAAGGTATAGTGATGCGCAGGCTCTCATGGCTGCGTGCCTCTGACCTGGACAACCGCACCCAGCAGAGACTGGCCGACGTCCCTTGCCGGGGGGATAACATTTTTGGTGAGAAGGTCGAGCAGATGGTGGACCAACTGCATCAGCGGGAAACCGCTCTCGACAAGCTCTCCCACCGGGCGCCTTCAGCATCCACCTCCACAGGTGGACGTTTTTCCCGGGCCCGGCAGGCTGCACCCTATTCTTTTGCAAAGCGTAGGTACAACCAGCCGGCCCGAAGGCCTCGTCAGGCACAGGGACAGCCCCAGCGCGCTCGTTCTCGTCAACAGCGTGCGCCTAAGCAGCCCCCTGCGCCTCCACAGCAAAAGCCGGGGACGGGCTTTTGACTGGATCCACGGGAACATAGCCGCCCTACAAGTGTCCGTACCGGACGATCTGCCGGTCGGAGGGAGGTTAAAATTTTTTCACCAAAGGTGGCCTCTCATAACCTCCGACCAGTGGGTTCTCCAAATAGTGCGGTGCGGATACGCCCTGAATTTGGCCTCCCTGCCTCCAAATTGTCCCCCGGGAGCTCAGTCTTTCAGCTCCCATCACAAGCAGGTACTTGCAGAGGAACTCTCCGCCCTTCTCAGCGCCAATGCGGTCAAGCCCATACCACCCGGGCAGGAAGGGCAGGGATTCTATTCCAGGTACTTCCTTGTGGAAAAGAAAACAGGGGGGATGCGTCCCATCCTAGACCTGAGAGGCCTGAACAAATTCCTGGTCAAAGAAAAGTTCAGGATGCTTTCCTTGGGCACCCTTCTGCCAATGATTCAGAAAAACGATTGGCTATGTTCCCTGGATTTAAAGGACGCATATACTCACATACCGATACTGCCAGCTCACAGACAGTATCTCAGATTCCGCCTGGGCGCACGGCACTTTCAGTATTGTGTGCTGCCCTTTGGGCTCGCCTCTGCCCCACGAGTGTTTACCAAGTGCCTCGTGGTGGTAGCGGCCTACCTACGCAAGCTGGGAGTGCACGTGTTCCCATATCTCGACGATTGGCTGGTCAAGAACACCTCGGAGGCAGGAGCCCTCCGGTCCATGCAGTGCACTATTCAGCTTCTGGAGCTGCTGGGGTTTGTGATAAATTACCCAAAGTCCCATCTCCAGCCAACCCAGTCTCTGGAATTCATAGGAGCTCTGCTGAATACCCAGACGGCTCAGGCCTACCTTCCCGAAACGAGGGCCACCAATCTCCTGGCCCTGGCTTCGCAGACCAGAGCGTCTCAGCAGATCACAGCTCGGCAGATGTTGAGACTTCTGGGTCATATGGCCTCCACAGTTCATGTGACTCCCATGGCTCGTCTTCACATGAGATCTGCTCAATGGACCCTAGCTTCCCAGTGGTTCCAAGCCACCGGGAATCTAGAAGATGTCACCCGCCTCTCCACCAGTTGCCGCACTTCACTGCTCTGGTGGACCATCCGGACCAATTTGACACGGGGACGTCCATTTCAAATTCCACAGCCCACGAAAGTGTTGACGACGGATGCATCTCGCCTGGGGTGGGGAGCTCATGTCGATGGGCTTCACACCCAGGGACTGTGGTCCCTCCAGGAAAAGGATCTGCAGATCAACCTCCTGGAGCTCCGAGCGATCTGGAACGCACTGAAGGCTTTCAGAGATCGGCTGTCCTGCCAAATTATCCAAATTCGGACAGACAATCAGGTTGCAATGTATTACGTCAACAAGCAGGGGGGCACCGGATCTCGCCCCCTGTGTCAGGAGGCCGTCGGGATGTAGCGTTGGGCGTGTCGGTTCGGCATGCTCCTCCAAGCCACGTACCTGGCAGGCGTAAACAACAGTCTGGCCGACAGACTGAGCAGAGTCATGCAATCGCACGAGTGGTCGCTCCACGCCAGAGTGGTACGCAAGATCTTCCGAGAGTGGGGCACCCCCTCGGTGGACCTTTTCGCCTCTCAGACCAACCACAAGCTGCCTCTGTTCTGTTCCAGACTTCAGGCACACGGCAGGCTAGCGTCGGACGCTTTTCTCCTCCATTGGGGGACCGGCCTCCTGTATGCTTATCCTCCCATACCTTTGGTGGGGAAGACCTTACTGAAGCTCAAGCAAGACCGCGGCACCATGATTCTGATAGCGCCCTTTTGGCCCCGTCAGATCTGGTTCCCTCTTCTTCTGGAGTTGTCCTCCGGGGAACCGTGGAGATTGGAGTGTTTTCCGACTCTCATCTCGCAGAACGACGGAGCGTTGCTGCACCCCAACCTTCAGTCCCTGGCTCTCACGGCTTGGATGTTGAGGGCGTAGACTTCACTGCGTTGGGTCTGTCTGAGGGTGTCTCCCGGGTCTTGCTTGCCTCTAGGAAGGATTCCACTAAAAAGAGTTACTTTTTCAAGTGGAGGAGGTTTGTCGTGTGGTGTGAGAGCAAGGCCCTAGAACCTCGTTCTTGCCCTGCACAGAACCTGCTTGAATACCTTCTGCACTTATCAGAGTCTGGCCTCAAGACCAACTCAGTAAGGAATCACCTTAGTGCGATTAGTGCTTACCATTATCGTGTGGAAGGTAAAGCCATCTCTGGAGAGCCTTTAGTCGTTCGATTCATGAGAGGCTTGCTTTTGTCAAAGCCCCCTATCAAGCCTCCTACTGTGTCATGGGATCTCAACGTCGTCCTCACCCAGCTGATGAAACCTCCTTTTGAGCCACTGAATACCTGCCATCTGAAGTACTTGACCTGGAAGGTCATTTTCTTGGTGGCAGTTACTTCCGCTCGTAGGGTCAGTGAGCTTCAAGCCCTAGTAGCTCATGCTCCATATACCAAATTTCATCACAACAGAGTAGTGCTCCGTACCCACACAAAGTTCCTGCCGAAGGTGGTGTCGGAGTTCCATCTTAACCAGTCAATTGTCTTGCCAACATTCTTTCCCAGGCCGCATACCCGCCCTGCTGAACGTCAGTTGCACACATTGGACTGCAAGAGAGCATTGGCCTTCTACTTGGAGCGGACACAGCCCAACAGACAGTCCGCCCAATTGTTTATTTCTTTCGACCCTAACAGGCTAGGGGTCGCTGTTGGGAAACGCACCATCTCCAATTGGCTAGCAGATTGCATTTCCTTCACTTATGCCCAGGCTGGGCTGACTCTTGAGGGTCATGTCACGGCTCATAGTGTCAGAGCCATGGCAGCGTCGGTGGCCCACTTGAAGTCAGCCACTATTGAAGAGATCTGCAAGGCTGCGACGTGGTCATCTGTCCACACATTCACATCTCATTACTGCCTCCAGCAGGATACCCGACGCAACAGTCGGTTCGGGCAGTCGGTGCTGCAGAATCTGTTTGGGGTTTAAATCCAACTCCACCCTCCAGGACCCGAATTTATTCTGGTCAGGCTGCACTCTCAGTTAGTTGTTCTTCGTAGGTCAATTTCTGTTGTACCCTCGCCGTTGCGAGGTTCAATTGACCTGGGTTCTTGTTTTGAGTGAGCCTGAGAGCTAGGGATACCCCAGTCGTGAGAACAAGCAGCCTGCTTGTCCTCGGAGAAAGTGAATGATACATACCTGTAGCAGGTGTTCTCCGAGGACAGCAGGCTGATTGTTCTCACCTACCCTCCCTCCTCCCCTTTGGAGTTGTGTGTTTCATCTTTTGCTAGTCATTCAACTGGCGGGAGCGGTCGCGCACGGGCGGGAAGACGGCCGCGCATGCGCGGTGGGCGTGCCCTGCGTGCCGACCGTCCCGCGAAGCTTTTTTCCGGTTGGTGGGGGCTGCCGCGGACGTCACCCAGTCGTGAGAACAATCAGCCTGCTGTCCTCGGAGAACACCTGCTACAGGTATGTATCATTCACTTTCTCTGAGGACAAGCAAGCCTTATTCTCACATTTGGGTGACATCATCCAATGGAGCCCGGTGCAAACGCTAACTAGTGAGTACAATAGAAAATTCTAGCAATGTCCCACCGCACATGCACTGATACCTTCCAGCCCGGCGTGCAAACGCAGGTCCTCCAGTCTTTGTTTTTTCACAGAGCTGAGAGGACACATTTCTGTGTTCTGTCACTCATGCTGTGTTTTTGCCAGAAGACTTGTTTGTGCTTTCCCATGTGGGTTTTTTCTTTTTTGATAATTCTTTTTCTTTGCTGCTATTTTTCCTTCGTATTTTATTAGATTTTTTAGCACTTCAAGTTTTCTTTATTTTAGGCCACAGCCCCGTCCTCTTTTATCTGTTCAGGAGTTTAATTTAGCCAAGATTCTTTTTTTGATGTCACGGAAGACCCCCAATTGCTTCAAAGGTGTGCACCAAGTGTACATGTGTGATTTCTGCCATGGACCTGCAGAGTTGGTGCATCAGATGCCTTGGGCCAGATCATGACACCACTGATTGTGATCTCTGTTTAAAAATGCAGCTGGTGCGACTAGCTCAAATGGAGCATCTTTTTGCCTCCTCGAAGGTTGGACCATCAACTTTAACACCAGAAGCTACATGGACCTCAATGACTGCTCCATATTCTGCATCCACTGGGAGTTCACCAGCATTGAGTGGGTCTCCACCTGCCTTGACACTGGGCGCTAGTAGCAGGCCCCGATACCAGTCTACATCGGTCCTGCCACCGAGGACACGTACGGATTTGGAGGCATTCTTGAGGCGTTATGTGTCGGGGCAAGCCCAAGAAGCACAAGCATCTGTCTTCTTAATTCATAGTGCCAGGAGCAAGGGACTTCGGATCCTTTGATACCCAAGAAGCGCCAGCACCGGGAGGAGTTCTCCCCCTCCTTAGAAGAGGTGCCAATGCACAAGTCATCGAGCAGCCCAATCCACGCCACTGATTTGACACTGACGTCTTCTCAGACTGCTTCTGCACCAACTCCCGTGCCTTTGTCGATGTCCACTTTTGAGTGGTTCCGCAGCAGGCTTCAGAGGAGCTGGCACAGTTGCTACAGGGGACTCACGCTTTGGTATCCAGGGTGCTTGCACCACCGTCGGAACAGCCCCAGGCCCTCTTCAAGGCTCCATCAGTGCCGATGCCCAGATGTCACGGTGGTGCCCAGGTTCCTTGCTTTGTCACCTCGGCCCCCGGTGGTTAGACCTGGTGGCTTCTTTGAACTGATGGCTTACCGTTTCCTATGTTCCAGAAGATATGCTGGTCCAGTCCGGATCTTCCAGCCTTCCAGATTGTTTTGGGAGTTTTTTGGAACTAAGCTTGTATGCTGCCTTTATTAACCACCTGAGGTCTCTAGTTTGCCTTGCAACAGAGGTCCTCAGAGGAGTTTGCTTTGGTGAGAGTTTGTTGCAGTGCTGCTGTGCTATTTCCTGATTGTGGCTTTGACCCTGCTTGTCTCCTGGTTTATTCTGTCTGCTGCCCACCCAGACCCGGCTTGTTTTCTGGTTTTATCTGCTGCTTGCTGCCTGCCTGGAACCCCGGTGTGTTTTCTGGAAGTACCTGCTGTTCGCCAGCCGGCTACTGTTCCTGCAGTTCTGCCTTCTTGCCCTGTCCGGTAAGTCCTGTCGGCCGCTTGCACCCAGGGGCTCAACTCCTGAGGAACGGCGGTTAAGTGCAGGTGAAGTTTGGGCTGAATTCCTGTTCTGCTTGCTCCAGCTTGTGTTGCCTTGGCTGCAGTCCTCGCCTGGTAGATCCTGTCCTGAAGTTGCTGGTACGTCTGTTCTGCCTTGTCTGTGCTTGGGTGATTCCTCCTGCCACTGCCGCCCTTCGGCAGTGGCCCAAGGGCTCACTAACCCCAAGGTTCCACAAGAAGCGTGACACAGATCTTCGACGCCAGGGCATCATAGGGTGTTGATTACAGAGTAGGCAGTACCGCCTTCCGCTCGGGGAGGGAGGAAGTTTCCCTGGAGCCTAAAGTTAAGGCTGCACCTTGAAGCCACTCAGAATGTGGATATCATTCCTTCAGGCCGAGGTCAGTACAGACTCATTCACTGCACCTGAGTATAGTGAAGAGTTACATTGGGACTGCTCGGAGGAGTCAGATGGGAATCCACATTACTTCTCTGAGGAAGAGTCATATGGAATTCCATCTGATCTCTCTCCTCAAGAGAGACTAAAATCTCCACTGGAGGTGTTCTTTCACCAGTTTTGTGAGGGAGATAGCTGTGGTCGTCCCATTTAAGTTGGAGACAGAGGAGGAGCCCAGAGCAGAGATGTCTGTCCTGGGCTATAAGTCCAGTCCTAAGGAAGGGGTCACTGTACCATTGCACCCTATCCTTAAGGACAAACTTTTGATGAACTGGGAATCTCTTCTCACGGTGCAGGTTGCACCCAAGAAGGTGGATACACACAGTATTGTATCCAGAAGGCTCCTGTTTTCAAGAAGGCACAGTTGCCACACAACTCCATGGTGGTCGAATCAAACAGGCCAAAAGTTCTCAGTCTTGTGCCTGGATGCCCCCAGGATGTGAGGCCAGAACATTGGATTCGTTTGGGAGGAAGACTTTTTAGGCCTCGATGCTCGTTGACCACATCCAGTCCTACCAGCTCTACATGAGCCTTTACTTGGATTTTTTAGTGAAAAGTACACCGACTCTGGTGGACTCTCTCTTCGGAGCAGTCCACAGAGCTTTGCCAGCTGGTCACAAGCAGATGGAATGTAGACATTGTCTGGTCAGGGGCACCTATGTATCAGGGCTATTTTGATGTTGCGTCCAGAATCTCTGGAATGGGTGTAGGGATGCCCAGACTCTCATGGCTGTATGTCTCTGACCTGGAACCAGTGGCTCAAGAGAGGATGTTGGATTTGCCGTTCCAAGGGGACAACTTGGTTGGAGAGATAGTGAAGGAGGTCACTGACCTCTGTAAGAAATATACAGATACTATCCACACTCTCTCTGTGTACTCCATCTGCATCTTCAGCAAGAAGATTTTCGACCGGGTCTAGGCAGTGTTCCTACTACTCTCAGGTGTAGGCTCCCACCTCCTGCTCGTTCCACTCAAGTGACTTGGACCCAGCCCCATCCTCAGAAGTCCAAGCTGGCTCCCCAATCAGGGCATGGGCTTTTGACTGGCTCCAGCAGAGCATAGCTGCACAAAAAGTATCCATCCCAGACAACCTTCTGGTCAGGGAGAGGCTAATTTTTCTTGGGTTCTTCAAATAGTCCTCCTCAGGTATGCACTGAATTGACATCAGAAACCTCCAGATTGTGCACCGAGAGTGTCTTTCATCAGTTCTGAGCACAAGTAGGTACTTGCAGAGGAAATCTACAGGCCTGAGTGGTTGAACCCGTACCACCAGGAGAAGCAAAGGGATTCTATTTCAGGTACTTCCTTGTGATCAAAAAATATGGGGGGGGGGGGGGATATCAGCCCATCAAATTCCTAGTCAAGGAACAGTTCAGAATGCTTTCCCTGGACACCCTTCCTCCTCTAATTCAGGAAAATGACTGGCTATGCTCTCTGGACTTGAAGGATGCATGAACCCTCATTTTGATACTTCCAAGTCACAGGAAGTATCTCGGATTTCTTGTGGGGAAATGCTACTACCAGTATCACATTCTGCCTTGGCCTAGCGTCTGTACCCAGCGTTTTCACCAAGTGTCTGGTGGTAGTTGTGCATCTACGCAGACTGGAGGTGTATATGTTTCCCTACCTGGATGATTGGCTGGTAAAGAGCACATCTCAGGAAGGAGTCAATGAGGATTATTATTCAGGTGTTTGAGCTACTGGGGTTTTGCCATCAACTATCCCAAGTCCCACCTACACCCAGTTCATCAATTGGAATACATAGGCATCCTGCTAGATAGGCTCGGGCCTTCCTTCCTCAAGCGAGAGCGGATACCTTAGTAACGCTTGCCTCGCAGGTCTGCAGCAGCCAGCAGGTTTCAACTCTGCAAATGTTGAGACTGATGGGCAAAATGGCCTCCATCATGCATGTCGCTCCCATGGCACGGCTCCATTTGAGAGTGACCCAGTGGACCTTAGCTTCCCAGTGGTCTCAGGCACCAGGGAACCTAATGGATGTCATTCGCATACCACCGGAACTGGCCCACACTCTTCTCTGGTGGACGATTCAGGCCATTTTAACTCTGGGGCTTCTGTTCCAAATTCCATCACCTCTGAAGGTGTTGACAACGGATGCATCTAACCTGGGTTGGGGAGCTTATATGGATGGGCTTCACACTCAGCACCATTGGTCCACTCAGGAGGTTCAGTTCCACATCAATCTCCTTGAACTCAGGGCTATTTGGAATGCTCTAAGGTTTTCAGAGATCGACTCCAGAATCAAAATTGTTCTCATTCAAACAGACAACCTGGTTGCGACATTCTGTGTTAACAAGCAGTGGGGTGTAGGATCATACTGCTTGTGTCAGAAAGCAGTGGGCATGTGGTAGTGGGCTTTACTTCACAGTATGGACCTCTGTGCCACTTACCTACCTGACAAGAACAACTGCCTGGCAGACAGATTGAGCAGGATATTGCAACTGTACAAGTGATCTCGAAACATGGACATAACCCAGAAGATCTTCTGAGAGTGGGACGTCCCTTCTGTGGATCTTTTCACCACTCACCTCAACAACAAAGTCCCTCAGTTCTGCTCCAGGCTCGGGTCACGTGGTAGACTAGTGTCAGAGGACTTCCTCCTATATTGGGGGGAGGGTCTTCAGTATATGTATCCTCCCATACCTCTCACAGAGAAGACTTTGCTGAAACTCAGGCAAGATCAGGGCACCATGATTCTGACCGCTCCTGGCTGCCGCACATCTGGTTCCCTCCTCTTCTGGCGTTGTCCTCCAAAGGTCCATGGAGATTGGACTGTTTTCTGACCCTCATCACGCAGAATGAGGGTTTCCTTCTGCATCCCAACCTCCAATCCCTAGCCCTCACTGCTTGGATGTTGAGAGTGTAGAACTTGAACCCCTGGGATTGCCTGAGGGTGTCTCCCGTGTCTTGCTGGCTTCCAGGAAAGATTCCACTAAGCGGTGTTACTCTTTTAAGTGGAAGAGGTTTGCCATCTCATCTGAGGGCAAGCCTTAGAACCCTTCTCTTGCCATACACAAAAACTGCTTGAGTACCTCCTAAAGCAAAAACCACCAAAGTGGAAAACAACAACAGTGTCCCACAGATGATTTCAGGAGCAGGAGAAGAGTGGGAACAGAATCAGGCTCTTCAACAAACAGATCAGAAACATCCAATATTTGAAGTAAAGTTTATTGAGAGAAGACTCTACAAGGTACCCTGTTTCGGCACTAGAAGTGCCTTCTTCAGGAGTCTCTGTACTTTGTCCCAAGAAAACTTATAGACAAAGCATACGAGAGCAAGTCCCTTGTTGAAAATTGTTCTGGTCTTGAAAATGACCTTTGGAGTACAGTAGAAAATATGGCTTCTAGATTCTGTTCCCACTCTTCTTCTGCTCCTGAGTACCTCCTACCTCATACACCTTTCTGAGTCTGATTTGAAAGTCAGTTCTGTGAGGGCTCATCTCAATTAGTGCTCACCATCACCATGTAGGAGGTGAGTCCATCTCTGTATAGCCTTTAGTTGTTCACTTCATGAGAGGTTTGTTGCTGACCAAGTCCCCTATCAAACCTCCCACTATGTCATAGGATCTCAACAGTCCTCAACCAACTGATGAAATCTCCTTTTAAGCCTCTGAATTCCTGTCATTTGAAGTTTTTGACCTGGAAAGTTGTGTTCTCCGAGGACAAGCAGAGGCTGCTTGTTCTCATGATTGGGTGACGTCCACGGCAGCCCCAGGAACTGAAATTTTCCTAGCAACAAAAAGTTTGCTAGAGTCTTCGAGCGCGCACACCGCGTATGCGCAGCCATCTTCCCGCCCGTCGCGTGAGAGTCCCATTTCAGTTCTTTTTTCTCCGCGGTAGAGAGTGACTGCTTGCGGTCTCTCTCTGTGTGCCCTGAAAGAGCCTTAGCTGATTTTTTTGTTTGTTTGTTTTTGCCTACCTTTTCCCTCGTTTTTCTTTTTATTTAAGTTGTTTCCCTTTAATATAAAAAAAAAATTCCTTTATTTCTTAGTTTTAGGTCCTGTTAAGTTTTCTTTTGCTTCTGCCACGTGTATGCAGTTTTCTCATTTTTTGTGTCTTTATTTTTGGCACAATCGAGAATTTTGATTTTGCCGCCGCTATTTTTCCGTCCATGTCATCGAGGGCGCCCAGCGGCTTCAAGAAGTGAAATCGGTGCAACCGGGCGATCTCGGGTATGGACCCTCACGTGTGGTGTCCTTCAGTGCTTGGGCCCCGACCATTGCCCAGTCATATGTAAGTTGTGTCTTAGCTTGAAAAAAGTGGACATAGGCGTTGAGACAAGCTCTTCAAGGATTGTCTTTTTGGAGCTTCGCCCCGTTCTTCGACATCGGTACCGCGGTTGGTAGCGTCGATATCGGCACTGGAGATGGTATCGACATCGGGAGCGCAGGTAATGGTGTCTGGACACCACATACTGGGAGCAGTGAGCCATCGAGTGGGTCTCCACCTGTCTCGAAGACTCCTGCTGGACAGGCCCACTGGGACCAACCACTCTCTGACCCGACCCCGAGGAGGCGTGTGGATTCCATGTCCCTCCTCATCGGTACAGAGGAGTATCGATGACGTGTTTCGAGCGAAGGCAAAGAAGCATTGTCATCGGACTCCTTCTAAACACGGTACCGGGAGCTCCGGGGCGTCGAAGGATTCGACACCCGTGAAGCGCCGACGCCAAGAGGAGCACTCACCTTCCATTCAGGAGGTGTCGGTCTTCGGACAGCCCGGTACCGCCTCCTCAACAGATTCTGGACCTGGTTCCTGCACTGACCCCGCAGCCTTGCTCGACAGCGACTCTGGATGAGCGCATCCAAGCCATTCTTCCAGGTCTGCTGGAGGGGTTGCTGCGTCAGCCTGTTCCGGTGCCGGGGGTGCTTGCGTCTCCGGCACCATTGATGGAAGCGGCAGCTAGCTCTGGCCTTGTGGTGAGGTCTCCGACGCCGGTACTGCTTGCGGCATCCCAGGTCAACTCCCCGTCGACATCGATGGAGGGAGCCTCATCGCCGCCGGCACAGGAGTCGGCTTCTCGGCATCGCCATTGGGGACATGGTTCCGGGCCCAGTTTCGGGCTGCAGTTCAGGAACTCTTGTCCGATCCCGAGAAGGATGCCTCTTGGGATGAGGGAGAAGATCCCGGATATTTCTCTTCTGAGGAGTCTTGTGGTCTTCCCTCTAATCCTACTCCTTAACCAGAAAGAAAGTTTTCTCCTCTGGAGAGTCTTTGTTTCTCTTCATTTGTCTGGGAAATGTCTGTGGCTATTCTCTTCCCTGTGGTATCTGAGGATGAGCCCAGGACTGAGATGCTCGAGGTCCTTGACTATGCTTCACCACCTACGGAATCATCCACTGTTCCTCTGCATAATGTCCTTACCCTAACACTAACCCTACCATCCCCCAAAAAGCTGAGTACCAATATCTGATTCATGGAGAGCCTGAGTTGATGAGGTCGCAGTTACCTCACGACTCTATGGTTGTGGATTCCGCTCTCAAGAGGGCCAGGAGTACTAGAGATTTCGCCTCAGCGCCCCTGGGGCGGAAATCTAGAACTCTTGACTCGTTTGGGAGAAAGGCCTATCAGTCCTCAATGCTCTTGTTCAAGATTCAGTCATACCAGCTCTACACGAGCATCCACATGCGGAACAATGTAAAGCAACTGGCAGACTTGGTGGACAAGCTCCCTGTGGAGCACACCAGGCCTTTTCAGGAGGTGGTCAGGCAGCTGAAGGCGTGTCGTAAATTCCTGTCCAGGGGTGCTTACGACTCTTCTGATGTTGCATCCAGAGCCACTGCTCAGGGTATAGTGATGTGCAGACTCTCATGGCTGCGTGCCCTCTGACCTGGATAATCGAGTCCAGCAGAGGATTGCAGATGTTCCTTGCCGGGGGGATAATATTTTTGGCAAGAAAGTCAAGCAGGTGGTTGAACAGCTCCACCAGCAGGAAACCACTATGGACAATCTTTCCCGCCGGCGCCTTCATCTTCTACCTCATCAGGTAGACATTTTTTCCGGGGAAGAAGGAATGCTCCCTATTTCTACAATAGGTGTAGGTACAATCTTCCTTCCTGACAGTCTTCTCAGGCTCAGCCCCAGTGCACTCGTTCTCGTCAACAGCGTGCGCCCAGACAGGCCCCTGCAGCTCCCCAGCAAAAGCAAGGGACGGGCTTTTGACTGGCTCCAGCTAAGCATAGCCGCTATCAAATTGTCCGTGCCGGACGATCTGCCGGTCGGAGGGAGGTTAAAATTTTTTCACCAAAGGTGGCCTCTTATAACCTCCGATCGGTGGGTTTTCCAAATAGTCCAGTTAGGATACTCCCTCAATTTGATCTCCAAGCCTCCAAATTGCCCACCAGGAGCTCAGTCCTTCAGCTTCCTGCACAGGCAGGTACTTGCAGAGGAACTCTCCGCCCTTCTCAGCGCCAATGCGGTTGAACCCGTTCCACCAGGGCAGGAAGGGCTGGGATTCTATTCCAGGCACTTCCTTGTGCAAAAGAAAACGGGGGATGCGTCCCATCCTAGACCTAAGGACCCTGAACAAATATCTGGTCTGAGAAAAGTTCAGGATGGTTTCCCTGGGCACCCTTCTTCCCATGATTTAGGAAAACGATTGGCAATGCTCTTTGGACTTAAAGGATGCTTATACACACATCCCGATATTTCCAGCTCACAGGAGGTATCTGTGATTCCGTCTGGGAGCGCAGCACTTCCAGTATTGTGTGCTGCCCTTTGGTCTCGCGTCTGCGCCCAGGGTATTTACCAAGTGCCTGGCAGTAGTTACAGCGTTGCTACGCAGACTGGGAGTGCATGTGTTCCCTTCCCTTGACGATTGGCTGGTGAAGAACACCTCGGAGGCAGCAGCTCTACAGTCCATGCAGATGACTATTCAACTGCTGGAGCTACTCAGGTTTGTTATAAATTACCCCAAGTCCCATCTTCTTCCTGTTCAAAGACTGGAATTTATTGGAGCTCTGCTGGATTCACAGACTGCTCGCGCCTATCTTCCCAAGACGAAAGCAGACAATCTTCTGTGTCTCGTTTCCATGGCCAGAGCGTCTCAGCAGATCACAGCTCAGCAGATGTTGAGGCTTCTGGGCCATATGGCCTCCACAGTTCATGTGACACCCATGGCTTGTCTTCAAATGAGATCTGCTCAATGGACCCTAGCTTCCCAGTGGTATCAAGTTGCAGCTGTCCACCGAATTTCACAGTTCCCTTCAGTGGTGGACAGTTCGATCCAATTTGACCTTGGGACGTCCCTTTCAAATTCCTCAGCCTCAAAAAGTGCTGACAACGGATGCATCCCTTCTGAGATGGGGAGCTCATGTTGATGGGCTTCACACTCAAGGAGCTTGGTCCCTCCAGGAATCAGGTCTTCAGATCAATCTTCTGGAGTTGCGAGCAGTCTGGAACGCTCTAAAGGCTTTCAGAGATCGGCTGTCCAATCAAATTATTCAAATTCAGACAGACAATCAGGTTGCCATGTACTACATCAACAAGCAGGGGGGCACCGGATCTCGCCCCCTGTGTCAGGAATCCGTCCAGATGTGGCTTTGGGCTCGTCGGTACAGTATGTTTTTCTAAGCCACTTACCTGGCGGGCGTAAACAACAGTCTGGCAGACATGCTGACCAGGATCATGCAGCCTCACGAGTGGTCACTCAATTCGGTCATAGTGCGCAAGATTTTCCAAGCGTGGGGCACCTTGGTGGATCTTTTTGCCACTCCGATCAATCACAAAGTCCCTCAGTGCTGTTCCAGGCTTCAGGTGGGAGGGTCGTCTTTGGCCGGGGGGGGGGGGTGATGCAGCGAGGGCTGCGACGTGGGGTTTGCGGCAGGAGGGTCATCAGCAGGGGGGGAGGTGGTGCAGATTTGATGGTGGTGGTGGTGGCATGGGATCAAAGCAGAGGTGCAGAGACTTTTCTTGACAGGAGGGGACAGGTGGAGATTATGGTGGTTTTTTATGGGGACTCGGGTGTTAGTCGTTCGGGAGGTGGTGGAGGGCGATGTTCCAAAGTTGTTGAAGAGAGAGAGGGAAGGAGGAGGTGGAGGGCAGTGTTCCGAGGTCGGAGAAGAGAGGTAGGTTTGCGGGTGCATTTTGGGGAGGAGGGTGGCTGTGGCAGGTTGATGTGGTCCTCTGTCGACTTTGGATATGTGATGGTTTTGGGGGGAGGGGAGGTTGTTGCGTGTGTGTGTGGGTTATTTTCCGTTGTTACCAGCAGTGTTGATGGAGCGAAGTAAGTTCTCTTGTTTTTTTCATTTTTTTCATGACTCGCCCTCGACGTCCTGACGTTTTGACGTGAGGGCAGGGCGGCTCAGCGATCCGATTCGTTGAGTATCATGCTCCGCCCTCCACATCATGACGTTTTGATGCGAGGGCAGGGCAGACACTTATGGGAGAAAATTCCGATCTACGCCACCATGCAAGTGGAAGTTGGACTTCATTAGAACATTGGGGTTGTGAATTATATGCGGAAGGGGCATGGCTGAGGGCGGGTCTATGAGTGAGTGAGTGGTGCTGATTGCCTAGCCTACCAACAGTGCAGGGCTTCCGTGTGTCCCTGCCACAGAGTGAGCTTCAGAATGTTCGAGGTGAGAATTATTTATATAGATAAGGCATGTCCTCTTGTTAGGTAAAATAAAAAAAAAAAACAATGCACCTGTCCTTGTCCCATTGCCCCCATATCCTCATCCTTGTAAATCTAGTACATTTCTGTGACTCCTTTAAAAAAAGAAGAGTTCCACTTGAGCCCCCTAGCAGGAATCTCATGAGTGAGACTATCTTTGCTTGATCCTTAGTGGTTGTTCAGAAACATTGCAAGATAACTGCTTGTGGCTTATGTGGCATCAGTTTTTTAAATGGCGCTGCTGGTAGGAGAGCAACCAGGATTGTACTTGCATTCACTAGAGTCCTGCTCAGTGTACCAATTAAGGTATGGGATTTGTGCCTGTCTAGAAATCTTAAGACTGTTTACACAGAACATAAATTTAAACATTGATTTAGCAGAATAATTATATTTACTTACACAGAAACAGCTTGTGAAGAAAGGAAACCATATTGTGGATACCATTTACAACGAAAATGCTTGGAAGATGCAGTGTAAAGAGCTGATGGATTTTGTTTTCCAATGTGAAGACTCAGAGCCTTTCAGACAGGCTGTTGACGTAAATGAATACCCAGTTAAGTTGTAACTATTTCATTAACTGGTATAATGTCTTGCCCTGAAACCTGGTGCACTATTTAGACAATCCTAGCACTACAAAATCTCAGATTTAAATGTGATTGTATACTGGTCTTGATAGAAATTAGACGTTATTTCTCTGAAAGTTTTCAGTGCTAGCCCTCCCAACCTTTTCCTCTAACAGCTGCAGGGGTCACCTGGTCTTGTAAGCAGGGTCTGTTTCACAGCAAAGGTGTAGTTAGTAACGTGTTTTAATATATACAGTTTTGAAGATTGGTTTCACAGCTAAAACAAATCTTTGGTTCTCTAGGCACACCCACCCCAAGGGTGACACTTCTATGTAATCTGTCTAATCCACTTCCTATCTCCTTCAATAAAGTTTACCTAAATTGCAGCCTATCTTGAAAGGAAAACATTGCTAATTGAGGTTACTTTTGAGCTGTTTGATTTTATATAAAAAGGGGTTTTCTTTAACTGTTACATATTTATAATCGAGTTCTACACCTCTGATAGAAGGGGATTAGTTTGCTACCCCTCTTCTTTACAAAACTTATTCAGCAACATAATCTTGTTTTTTCTTTTACCGCCACTTCAAAAGAGGAAAACAAATTATACTCTTTATACAGATCTAGCCCTACTCAAATTGTTATAAGCATTGGTATTATTCAGGTTTACTTTCTGAAGTAAGGCTGTTTTATAGCAATTCTGCATGCTGTTTTAGATTCTTTAATTTGTAATTTTTCAATTTGTATTTTGTTTTTGTTATTTCTTTGTTACTTTTATTCTTTAATTTTAATATGGCTGCATTTTGATTAAAATTTGTAATCGTGATTAATCGTGCAATTAAAAAAATTTTTCACCCACTGCAGCTTTTGTGACTCTGGGCAGTGGAGGGTTAAGAGTTCCAAGGACCTGGGAGGGGCGGGGGGAATAAATAACATAGCTTTAATCACCATTAAACTTTTAATTGAACTGCAGACCTAGATCTGATATTCAAAAAGTCACTAATAGGGATTCATTTTCAAAGCACTTAGACTTAGGACATAGTAACCTATGAACTTGTAAGTCTAAGTGCTTTGAAAATGCACCTCTAAGTCACATAGGACTGAAAGAATAAGCTAAATCACTGTCCAGCTCATAATCGAAAGTGATCGCCTGCCATTTCCCGACACAAATCAGGAGATGGCCAGTGATCTGGGAAAAGCGGCGAAATTGGTATAATCGAAAGCTGCTTTTTTTTACAGCATCGCCACTTTCCCGTCGCCTCGCCGGCAAAAGTTCAGAGGGCGTGTCGGCGGTGAAGCGAAGGCGGACATGGGCGGGTATGGGCGTGGATACCAGATAGCCAGCTTTCGCCGATAATGGGGGAAAAAATTACGGCGTTAAGCAGTATTTCGCCGGGTTTACTTGGTCATTTTATTTTCACGACCGAGCCTCAAAAAGGTGCCCAAACTGACCACATGACCACCGGAAGGAAGCGGAGATGACCTCCCAGTACTACCCCAGTGGTCACTAACCCCCTCCCACCAAAGAAACCCACTTTAAACACTTTTTTTTTCCAGCCTGTATGCCAGCCTCAATGCCGTACCCACCTCCACGACAGCAGAATGTGTTCTGTCCTCCGACAGCCTTTTCCTGCTTGTGATGTGGCTCTGGGTGAGTGTGACACATTTTCTGTTATTTGCACTGCAGAATCACATCAGCAATGCATTGTGGTGGGTGTAGGTATTGGTAGTTGGTAGGCTCTACTCCCCTGGTGCTTTCCCCCTGCTTACTGGGTCAGAGTGTGCCCTGTTTTGTTCCTGTTGTAGTCCATGCGGTAGTGGCCATTTTTGTAAGCCAGTTTTAGTTCCCTTTCCTGTGTTACCCACGTTAGAGAATAGTTCTTACCTTGAATGGTGCTAAAAGAGGGCATTGTACACCATTGTGCCATCTCTGACCTACTGCTAATCTTAGTACCAGGGGATTCTTTGCCAGTGGGGCACAACTCAGATCTGCAGTTAACTGTGAGTAAACGTGGTTATTCAAATAAAGGACTTTTTCAAAGAGATTAGTCTTCAGGTGTGAACTGGTGTGCAAAGGTATACACCAGCAATAAGTCCTAGAGGCTGTATGCAGGTCCCTGGAGCAGTTTTAGTGGGTTCAGTACATTTGTGGGTAGTGGGTTTTTTTTTTTGGGGGGGGTTGGGGGGCTCAGCTCCCAAAGTAAGGGAGCTATGCACGTGGGAGCTTTTCTGAAGTCCACCGCAGTGACCCCTAGGGAGCCGGTTGGTGTCCTGCCATGTCAGGGGGGCCAGTGCACTAAAAATGCTGGCTCCTCCCACGGCCAAATGCCTTGGATTTGGCCGGGGGTTTGAGATGGCGACATAACTTTCCATTATCGCTAAAAAATGAAGCCGCCCATCTCAAACCCCGGCCAAATCCAAGGCATTTGGCTGGCCGGAACCATATTATCGAAACAAAAGATGGCTGGCCATCTTTTTTCGAAAATACGGGTCTGGCCAGCTGTTTGCGACACCGCAAAATACATCGCGGCCATGTAGTTCGCCGGCGCCATTTGATTATTCCCCTCTGTATACCCCAATAAAGGTGAGAAAGTAAATAGAACTACACACAGGAAATCAGAACAGGTTCTTAGCTCTAGAGGTTTCTCCGAGATCATAGTGAGGAAGGTTTGTAGTTGTGGGCTTTATTGGTAAGGTCAGGGAGTACACATATAGTTTAGGGTGGCCAAGCCTAGGGCACGTAAGGGGAGGGGGGTAAAGGGAAAGAGGGGGGGAGGAGGGCTACAAGGGGTATAAGAGGATGGACAAAAAGATATATATATATATATATATATATATATATATATCTTCCAAAAGATAAAAATCTGATGTCCTTCAAAACAGAAATGGGCCTTTTTTACTAGTGTGTGTGTGTATATATATATATATATATATATACACATACATACATACATACATACTAGTAAAAAAGGCCCATTTCTGTTTTGAAGGAAACTGGCACTAGCAATTGGGGGGGGGGGGGTTAGTGTGTTTTTGGTAATCATACAGTTGTTAGTAAAGTATTATAATGAGAAGGAATAATTGTTAAATTTGTAAATCATTCCAAGCCTTTCTCCCCCTCCAGCCACCCATGTCCAGCGACCCTCCCCCTCCCTCAGCACATCACCAACCCCCCCCCCCCCCCCCCCCCCGGGCACATCAACCCCCCTCGCTACCCACAACCCCCAATAGTAACTGTGTCCAGCCGCTGCTGCAGGTGGAAGTTACCCCGCCTTTCTGTTTGAAGTTCCGTCCCTCCTCCTCCCTCTTGATTCTTTGGCAATGTAAGGTGCCTCTGCATGACAGAGTATGTGTGTGTGTGTGTGTGTGTGTGCTTGTCTTTCCATGACCCCCTTCTGTGTGACAGTGAGTGTATGTGTGTGAGAGAGAGTGTGTGGGAAATTGAGGCACATAGAGAGAATGTTTGTGTGTGGGTGTGACAGAGAGACAGAGTGTGTGTGGGTGTGTGTGTTTGTCAGAGTGTGTGTGACAGTGAGACACAGATAAATACTTTCTCCGAGGACAAGCAGGCTGCTTGTTCTCACGACTGGGTTGACGTCCACGGCAGCCCCCACCAACCGGAACAAAACTTTGCAGGCGGTCCCGCACGCAGGGCACGCCCCACCGCGCATGCGCGGCCATCTTCCCGCCGTGCGCGACCGTTCCCGCTCAGTCTTTTCTTTTCCGCGCTGGAGAGAGCCGTGTTCGTCTCTCTCTCTGTCAGCCCCGGAAACCGGATCGCGCCTTCGACGCGAATTTTTTCTTTTCTTCGTTGTTTCTTTAGTTTTGTTTTTAAAAAAAAAAAAAAAAAAAAACTAACTTTGTTTTATCTCCCCTCATACGTCGAGCGGGGGGCGCCTCGTTGTGGCCTTGTGGCCGCGCGGTCGATTTATTTTTCGGGTGTGCTTTTTACCGCCACCATCGACAACTTTGACTTCGCCGACGCGATTTTTTCCGTCGATGTCCTCGAAGGTCCGAGTGGATTTAAGAAGTGTGGTCGGTGCGGCCGGCATATCTCGCAGACCGACACTCACGCTTGGTGCCTCCAGTGCCTTGGGTCGGAGCATGATACCAAGACGTGCACCTTGTGTCTCGGTTTACGAAAACGGACACAGGTGGCGAGGCAACTTCTACGGGACCGTCTTTTTGAAATCGGCACCGACCCCAGGAGCACAGGTTCCGTTGGCCCGCCAGTCTTCCGGAGATGGCAGGGGTGAGCGGCCGCGCGGGCAATCGGCCCCGGTCACGCCCTCTACCCAGGGCCATCGGGACCGAACCCTGTCGGACCCGATCCCTCGAGGCCGAGGGGGATCTACCTCCTCCTCTTCGGTACCGCCGAGCGCCGATGACGGGCACCGGAAGAAAGCCAAAAAGCACCGTCATCGGTCGCCCACGGCGCATGTGGCTACCAGCTCCGGCTCCAAGGATGACTCGATGCCGAGGAAGCGACAGCGCCGGGAGGAGCATTCCCCCTCGGTGGTAGAGGTATCGCTGCGTCAGGGCACGGGCACTTCGGTGCCGTCTCCTGGACCCGAACAGATTCTGGCACCGGCCCCCTCGCCTTTCTCGACAGCGGGCCTTGACGATTGCCTCCGAGCCATCCTTCCGGGGATCCTGGAAGGGCTGATGCGCCAGACTGCGCCGGGGGTGCTTGCACCCCCGGCGCCGTTGATGGAGGCGCCGGCGTGCTCTTGCCCGGTGCTGAGGCCTTCGACGCCGCTTGCGGCGCCAGTCTCAACCGCCACGCAGGTGGAGTCGACATCGATGGAGGGAGCTTCATCCCCGCCGGCGCGGGAGTCCACCACTCGACGACGCCACCGAGGACTTGGTGCCTCGACGTCGAGCCGGGCCCGGTTGAGGTCTGAGCTACGGGAGCTCATGTCCGATACTGAGGAAGAGGCCTTGTGGGGGGAGGAGGAGGACCCCAGATATTTCTCCTCAGAGGAGTCTGTGGGCCTTCCCTCCGACCCCACTCCCTCACCGGAGAGGAAGCTCTCGCCACCTGAGAGCCTCTCCTTTGCCTCCTTCGTCAGGGATATGCATTCCCTTTCCCGTGGTCTCTGTGGATGAGCCGAGGGCTGAGATGCTTGAGGTCCTCGACTATCCATCACCACCTAGAGAGTCCTCCACGGTACCGTTGCACAATGTCCTCAAAGAGACACTGCTTCGGAACTGGTTGAGACCTTTATCTAATCCCACCATCCACAAGAAAGCGGAGTCCCAATACAGGATCCACTCAGACCCAGAGTTAATGCGGCCTCAATTGCCTCATGACTCTGCTCTCAAGAGGGCACGGAGTTCGAGGGATACCGCTTCGGCGCCCCCGGGGCGGGAGTCTCGCACTCTGGACTCGTTTGGGAGGAAGGCCTACCAATCTTCAATGCTCGTGACCCGCATCCAATCCTACCAGCTCTACACGAGCATACACATGCGGAATAATGTGAAGCAACAGGCGGACCTGGTCGACAAGCTCCCCCCGGAGCAGTCCAGGCCTTTTCAGGAGGTGATCAGGCAGCTGAAGGCGTGCAGAAAGTTCCTGTCCAGGGGTATTTATGACACCTGTGATGTGGCATCTCGAGCTGCGGCCCAAGGTATAGTGATGCGCAGACTCTCATGGCTGCGTGCCTCTGACCTGGACAACCGCACCCAGCAGCGGCTGGCCGATGTCCCTTGCCGGGGGGATAATATTTTTGGTGAGAAGGTCGAGCAGTTGGTGGACCAACTACACCAGCGGGAAACCGCCCTCGACAAGCTCTCCCACCGGGCGCCTTCAGCATCCACCTCAGCAGGTGGACGTTTTTCCCGGGCCAGGCAGGCTGCGCCCTACGCCTGCAACAAGCGTAGGTACACCCAGCCGGCCCGAAGGCCTCATCAGGGACAGTCCCAGTGCGCTCGTTCCCGTCAACAGCGTGCGCCTAAGCAGCCCCCTGCGCCTCCACAGCAAAAACCGGGGACGGGTTTTTGACTGGATCCATGGGAACATAGTCGCCATCAAAGTGTCCGTACCGGACGATCTGCTAGTCGGGGGGAGGTTAAAATTTTTTCACCAAAGGTGGCCTCTAATAACCTCCGACCAGTGGGTTCTCCAAATAGTGCGGTGCGGATACGCCCTGAATTTGGCCTCCCCTCCACCAAATTGTCCTCCGGGAGCCCAATCCTTCAGCTCCCTTCACAAGCAGGTACTTGCAGAGGAACTCTCCGCCCTTCTCAGCTCCAATGCGGTCGAGCCCGTGCCACCCGGGCAGGAAGGGCAGGGATTCTATTCCAGGTACCGTATTTTTCGGACCATAAGACGCACCGGACCATAAGACGCACCTAGGTTTTAGAGGAGGGAAATAGGAAAAAAAAAATTTTCTTCTTTCCCTCCTCTAAAACCTAGGTGCTCCGGTGCGTCTTGTCCGGGTTTTGGACCTCCGTTCTGTACTTACAGGATTCCATGTTCCCTGGTGGTCTAGTGACGTCGGGGCAGGAAAGAGCCCCTCTTTCCTGCCCATCGTGCTGCTCTCCGTGCTTCTCAATGCTTTCTGACGGTCTCGGCGAGATTCAAAATGGCCGCCGAGATTCTCTTTCCTGCCCCGACGTCACTAGACCACCAGGGAACATGGAATCCTGTAAGTACAGAACGGAGGTCCAAAACGCTACCTTCGGACTATAAGACGCACCCCCCATTTTCCTCCCAAATTTTGGGGGAAAAAAGTGCGTCTTATAGTCCGAAAAATACGGTACTTCCTTGTGGTAAAGAAAACAGGGGGGATGCGCCCCATCCTAGACCTGAGAGGCCTGAACAAATACCTGGTCAAAGAGAAGTTCAGGATGCTTTCCTTGGGCACCCTTCTACCAATGATTCAGAAAAACGATTGGCTATGTTCCCTGGATTTAAAGGACGCATACACTCACATCCCGATACTGCCAGCTCACAGACAGTATCTCAGATTCCGCCTGGGGACACGGCACTTTCAGTATTGTGTGCTGCCCTTTGGGCTCGCCTCTGCCCCACGGGTGTTCACAAAGTGCCTCGTGGTGGTCACGGCGTATCTACGCAAGCTGGGAGTGCACGTGTTCCCATATCTCGACGATTGGCTGGTCAAGAACACCTCGGAGGCGGGAGCTCTCCGGTCCATGCAGTGCATTATTCACCTCCTGGAGCTGCTGGGGTTTGTGATAAATTACCCAAAGTCCCATCTCCAGCCAGTCCAATCTCTGGAATTCATAGGAGCTCTGCTGAATTCACAGACGGCTCAGGCCTTTCTTCCCAAAGCGAGGGCCCACAACCTCCTGTCCCTCGCTTCCCAGACCAGAGCGTCTCAGCAGGTCACAGCTCGGCAGATGTTGAGACTCCTAGGTCATATGGCCTCCACAGTTCATGTGACTCCCATGGCTCGTCTTCACATGAGATCTGCTCAATGGACCCTAGCTTCCCAGTGGTGCCAGGCCACCGGGAATCTAGAAGATGTCATCCGCCTGTCCCTCAGTTGCCGCAATTCGCTGCACTGGTGGACACTTCGGACCAATTTGACCCTTGGACGTCCATTCCAAATTCCACAGCCCACGAAAGTGGTGACGACGGATGCATCTCGCCTGGGGTGGGGAGCTCATGTCGATGGGCTTCACACCCAGGGACTGTGGTCCCTCCAGGAACAAGATCTTCAGATCAACCTCCTGGAGCTCCGAGCGGTCTGGAACGCACTGAAGGCCTTCAGAGGTCGGCTGTCCTATCAAATTATCGAAATTCGAACAGACAATCAGGTTGCAATGTATTACATCAACAAGCAGGGAGGCACCGGATCTCGCCCCCTGTGTCAGGAAGTCGTCGGGATGTGGTGTTGGGCCTGCCAGTTCGGCATGCTTCTTCAAGCCACATACCTGGCAGGTGTAAACAACAGTCTGGCCGACAGACTGAGCAGAGTCATGCAACCGCACGAGTGGTCGCTCCATTCCAGAGTGGTACGCAAGATCTTCCGAGAGTGGGGCATTCCCTCGGTGGACCTTTTCGCCTCTCAGACCAACCACAAGCTGCCTCTGTTCTGTTCCAGACTACAGTCACATGGCAGACTAGCGTCGGATGCCTTTCTCCTCCATTGGGGGACCAGCCTCCTGTATGCTTATCCTCCCATACCTTTGGTGGGGAAGACCTTACTGAAGCTCAAGCAAGACCACGGCACCATGATTCTGATAGCGCCTTTTTGGCCCCGACAGATCTGGTTCCCTCTTCTTCTGGAGTTGTCCTCCGAAGAACCGTGGAGATTGGAGTGTTTTCCGACTCTCATTTCGCAGAACGACGGAGCGCTTCTGCACCCCAACCTTCAGTCTCTGGCTCTCACGGCCTGGATGTTGAGGGCGTAGACTTCGCTTCGTTGGGTCTGTCTGAGGGTGTCTCCCATGTCTTGCCTCTAGAAAGGATTCCACTAAAAAGAGTTACTTTTTCAAGTGGAGGAGGTTTGTCGTTTGGTGTGAGAGCAAGGCCCTAGAACCTCGTTCTTGTCCTGCACAGAACCTGCTTGAATACCTTCTGAACTTATCAGAGTCTGGCCTCAAGACCACCTCAGTAAGGAATCACCTTAGTGCGATTAGTGCTTACCATCATCGTGTAGAGGGTAAAGCCATCTCTGGAGAGCCTTTAGTCGTTCGATTCATGAGAGGCTTGCTTTTGTCAAAGCCCCCTGTCAAGCCTCCTGCAGTGTCATGGGATCTCAACGTCATCCTCACCCAGCTGATGAAACCTCCTTTTGAGCCACTGAATTCCTGCCATCTGAAGTATTTGACCTGGAAGGTCATTTTCTTGGTGGCAGTTACTTCAGCTCGTAGAGTCAGTGAGCTTCAAGCCCTGGTAGCTCATGCTCCTTATACAAAATGTCATCATAATAGGGTAGTTCTCCGCACTCACCCCAAGTTTCTGCCAAAGGTGGTGTCGGAGTTCCATCTTAACCAGTCAATTGTCTTGCCAACATTCTTTCCCAGACCGCATACCTGCCCTGCTGAACGTCAGTTGCACACATTGGACTGCAAGCGAGCTTTGGCCTTCTATCTGGAGCGGAAACAGCCCCACAGACAGTCCGCCCAATTGTTTATTTCCTTCGACCCCAATAGGAAAGGGGTCGCTGTCGGGAAACGCACCATCTCCAATTGGCTAGCAGATTGCATTTCCTTCACTTACGCCCAGGCTGGGCTGATTCTTGAGGGTCATGTCACGGCTCATAGTGTCAGAGCCATGGCAGCGTCGGTGGCTCACTTGAAGTCAGCCACTATTGAAGAGATTTGCAAAGCTGCGACGTGGTCATCTGTCCACACATTCACATCTCATTACTGCCTGCAGCAGGATACCTGGCGCGACAGTCGGTTCGGGCAGTCGGTGCTGCAGAATCTGTTTGGGGTTTAAATCCAACTCCACCCTCCAGGACCCGAATTTATTCTGGTCAGGCTGCACTCTGTTAGTTGTTCTTCGTAGGTCAATTTCTGTTATACCCTCGCCGTTGCGAGGTTCAATCGACCTGCGTTCTTGTTTTGAGTGAGCCTGAGAGCTAGGGATACCCCAGTCGTGAGAACAAGCAGCCTGCTTGTCCTCGGAGAAAGTGAATGATACATACCTGTAGCAGGTGTTCTCCGAAGACATCAGGCTGATTGTTCTCACCTACCCTCCCTCCTCCCCTTTGGAGTTGTGTTTTTTTCCTCATTCCTTTGCTTGTCATTCAACTGAGCGGGAACGGTCGTGCACGGGCGGGAAGACGGCCGTGCATGCGCGGTGGGCGTGCCCTGCGTGCAGGACCGCCCGCAAAGTTTTGTTCCAGTTGGTGGGGGCTGCCGTGGACGTCAACCCAGTGGTAAGAACAATCAGCCTGCTGTCCTCGGAGAACACCTGCTACAGGTATGTATCATTCGCTGTGTGTGTGAGTGTGAAAGAGAGAGTGTGTCTGTGTGCCAGAGTATGTGTGTGTGTCTGCATGACCCCCTTCTTCTGTCCGAGGTGGAAGTTAACCCTCCTTTCTGTTTGAAGTTCCGTCCCTCCCCCTCCCTCTTGATTGTTTGGCAATGTAAGGTTCCTCTGCATGAAGAGTATGTGTGTGTGTGTGTGTGTTTGTCTTTCCATGACCCCCTTGTGTGTGACAGTGAGACACAGATAAAGACTGTGTGTGAGTGTGTAAGAGACAGTGAGTGTGCCTGTTTCTCCCCCTTTCCGTTCTAAGTTCTTCTGCGCACACCCTCCTGTGTGAGTGCCGATGTAAGTTTTTTGTGTGACTTGGGCCCCCCCCCCCCCCCCTTCCGTTGGTTGCTGGACATAAAGGCAGTGGGACACTTACACAGAGCACTGTCTGGGGGGGAAAGGCTTGGAATGATTTACAAATTTAATTCATTTTCTTTTCCTTTTTTGAGCAGCGTGTCAGACGCTGTCCTGTCATTATTTTTTTTTTCCGGAGGGCGTCCTGACAGCGGAGCAGATTCTGAAGGGCGCTTTCTGAGGTAGTCTCGTCAGCCAGTTGTTTTTTTTTTTGTTGTTGTTGTTGCCGCCGGCGCTATGGGTCGATATTGCGCTTCGTGAGGGAGGCAGTCTCCTCAAGTGTTTCGTTGTTGTTTGGAAGGTGGCCGGTTCGGGAGCGCAGCACTCAGCTGTTTTTTTATTTTGCTTTTTTGTTTTGGACGACGGCAGGGTCGAGAGGGCGCTTCTTGAGGGAGGCAGCCTCCTCAAGTGTTTCGTTGTTGTTTGGAGGGTGGCAGGTTCGGGAGCAGCTGGTTTTTTCGCTTTTTTGTGTTGGACAACGGCAGGGTCGAGAGAGCGCTTCGTGAGGGAGGCAGTCGCCTGAAGTGCCTCGTTCTTGTTTGGAAGGCATCAGTTTCGTGAGCGCAGAGGCTGTCCTTTTCCTCTTTTGTCCGGGAAATGGCTACGGCTATTCCCTTCCATGTGGAGGTTGAGGATGAGCCCAGGGCTGAGATGCTCGAGGTCCTGGATTATTCTTCTCCACCAAAAGAGGCTGTGACAGTTCCTCTGCATAAGGTACTGAAGGAAGTTCTTATGCGAAACTTGTCGGCTCCTCTGTCTGGCCCTGTGATCCCAAAGAAAGCTGAATCCCACGGTGAACCTGGATTGATGAGGTCCCAATTACCCCACAATTCCATGGTGGTGGACTCCGTCCTCAAGAGAGCCAGGAGTACTAGAGACTTTGCTTTGGCACCCCCAGGCAGAGAAGCTAGAACTCTTTTTTTTTTTTTTTTTTAAATTTAAGAGAAGCTAGAACTCTTGATTCTTTTGGGAGGAAGACGTCTCAGGCCGCTATGCTCGCTACCAAAATTCAGTTTTACCAGCTCTTCATGAGCGTACACTTGCAGGACTAGATACGGCAACTGTCGAGCTTGGTTGATGCACTCCCTACGGAGCTGGCCGAGCCTTTTCACCAGGTGGTCAGGCAGCAGAATGCGTGTCAAAAGTTCCTGACCAGGGGTACGTTTGACACTTTTGATGTAACATCCAGGATTGCTGCTCAGGGTATAGTGATGCGCAGACTCTCATGGCTGTGCGTCTCTGACCTGGATCATTCGGTCCAGCAGCGAATGGCGGATGTTCTTGCCGGGGGGGCAACCTTTTTGGTGAAAGAGTAGAGGATCTTGTTGATCAGATCAAGAAGCATAATGATGCTATGGATTCTCTCTCCTATCGGGTGCCTTCTGCTACAGCCTCCTCATCTAGGAGGTATTTTGGGGGGAAGAGGAGTGCTCCCTATTCCTATCCTAGGCATAGGTACACTCCTGCTTCTCGGAAGCCTGCCGAGGCTCAGCCCCAGCGCGCTATGGATTCTCTCTCCCACCGGGCGCCTTCTACTGCCTCCTCATCTAGGAGGTATTTTGGGGGGAAGAGGAGTGCTCCCTATTCCTATCCAAGGCGTGAGTACACTCCTGCTTCTCGGCAGCCTGCCAAGGCTCAGCCCCAGCGCGCTCGTTCTCATCAACAGCATGCGTCTAAGGCCCAAACTGCTCCCCAGCAAAAGCAAGGGACGAGCTTTTTACTGGCTCCAGTTAAGCATAGCCTCAATAAAAGTGTCCGTACTGGAAGACTTACCGATTGGAGGGAGGTTGATATTTTTTCACCAAAGCTGGCCTCTTATAACCTCCGATCAGTGGGTTCTTCAAATAGGCCGGTCAGAATACACAATCTGAAATCCAAACCTCCAAATTGGCCACCTGGAGCTCATTTTTACAGCTCCCAGCACAAGCAGGTACTTGCAGAGGAACTCTCCACCCTTCTAAAGGCCAGTGCGGTCGAACCCATTCCACCAGGGGAAGAAGGGCTGCGATTCTATTCCAAGTACTTCCTTGTGCAAAAGAAAACAGGGGGGATGCGTCCCATCCTAGACCTAAGGGCCCTGAATAAATTTCTAATCCGAGAAAAGTTCAGGATGGTTTCCCTGGGCACCCTTCTTCCCATGATTCAAGAAAACAATTGGCTGTGCTCTCTGGACTTAAAGGATGCTTATACACACATCTCGATGCTTCCAGGAAGTATCTTCGATTTCGGCTGGGAACTCAGCACTTTCAGTACTGTGTACTGCCCTTTGGTCTGGCGTCTGCACTTAGAGTGTTCACAAAGTGCCTAGCGGTAGTCGCAGCATCGCTACGCAGACTGGGAGTGCATGTGTTCCCTTATCGCGACGATTGGCTGGTGAAGAGCACCTCGGAGCAGGCGCTCTACAGTCCATGCAAATGACTAATCAGGTGTTAGAACTACTGGGGTTCGTAATCAATTACTCAAGTCCCATCTCACCCCAGTTCAAAAGTTGGAATTCATTGGGGCTCTGTTGAACACAGACAGCTCGAGCTTATCTTCCCGAGACAAGGGCAGACAACCTCTTGTCCCTGGTGTCCATAGTTCGAGGTCTCAACAGATCACGGTTCGGCAGATGTTGAGACTTCTGGGGCACATGGCCTCCACAGGTCATATGACTCCTATGGCATGCCTACACATGAGATCAGCTCAATGGGACCCTAGCTTCCCAGTGGTATCAAGCTGCAGGGAGTCTAGAGGATGACTTCCGGAATTCTCTGCAGTGGTGGACGATTCGATCCAATTTGACCTTGGAACGTCCATTCCAAATTCTTCAGCCACGAAAAGTGCTGACAACAGATGCATCTTGCCTGGAGTGGGGAGCTCATGTAGATGGGCTTCACGCACAAGGAGCTTGGTCCTTTCAGGAAAAAGGTCTTCAGATCAATCTCCTGGAATTGCGAGCAATCTGGAACACTCTAAAGGCTTTCAGAGACCGGCTGTCCAACCAAATCATATTGATTCAGACAGACAAATCAGGTTGCCATGTATTACTCCAACAAGCAGGGGGGCACCAGATCTCGCTCCCTTTGTCAGGAAGCCATCAGCATGTGGCTCTGGGCTCGCTGTCACGGCATGTTTCTCCAAGCCACATATCTGGCAGGCGTAAACAGTCTGGCCGACAGGTTGAGCAGGATTATGCAACCTCACGAGTGGTCGCTCAACTCCAGAGTAGTGCGCCGGATCTTCCAAGTGTGGGGCACCCCCTTGGTAGATCTCTTCGCATCTCAAGCCAACCACAAGGTCCTTCAGTTCTGTTCCAGACTTCAGGCCCACGGCCGACTGGCATCGGATGCCTTCCTCCTGGATTGGGGGGAAGGCCTGCTGTATGCTTATCCTCCCATACCTCTGGTGGGGAAGACTTTGCTGAAACTCAAGCGAGACCGAGGCACCATGATTCTGATTGCTCCTTTTTGGCCGCGTCAGATCTGGTTCCCTCTTCTTCTGGAGTTGTCCTCCGAAGAACCGTGGAGATTGGAGTGTTTTCCGACCCTCATCACACAGGACGAAGGGGCGCTTCTGCATCCCAACCTCCAGTCTCTGGCTCTCACGGCCTGGATGTTGAGAGCGTAGACTTTGCCTCTTTGGGTCTGTCGGAGGGTGTCTCCCGTGTCTTGCTTCCAGGAAAGATTCCACTAAGAGGAGTTACTTCTTTTTATGGAGGAGGTTTGCCGTCTGGTGTGACAGCAAGGCCTTAGATCCTCGCTCTTGTCCTACACAGACCCTGCTTGAATACCTTCTGCACTTGTGTGAGTCTGGTCTCAAGACCAACTCTGTAAGGGTTCACCTTAGTGCAATCAGTGCATACCATTACCGTGTGGAAGGTAAGCCGATCTCAGGACAGCCTTTAGTTGTTCACTTTATGAGAGGTTTGCTTTTGTCAAAGCCCCCATCAAACCTCCTACAGTGTCATGGGATCTCAATGTCGTTCTCACCCAGCTGATGAAACCTCCTTTTGAGCCTCTGAATTCATGCCATCTGAAGTACTTGACCTGGAAAGTCATTTTCTTGGTGACAGTAACTTCAGCTCGTAGAGTCAGTGAGCTTCAGGCCCTGGTAGCCCATGCTCCTTACACCAAATTTCATCATAATAGAATAGTCCTCCGTACTCACCCTAAGTTCTTGCCGAAGGTGGTGTCGGAGTTCCATCTGAACCAGTCAATTGTCTTGCCAACATTCTTTCCCCGTCCGCATTCCTGCACTGCTGAACGTCAGCTGCACACATTGGACTGCAAAAGAGCATTGGCCTTCTATCTGGAGCGGACACAGCCCAACAGACAGTCCGCCCAAATGTTTGTTTCTTTTGATCCCAACAGGAGGGGAGTGGCTGTGGGGAAACACACCTTATCAAATTGGCTAGCAGACTGCATTTCCTTCACTTACGCCCAGGCTGGGCTGGTTCTTGAGGGTCATGTCACGGCTCACAATGTTAGAGCCATGGCAGCGTCAGTGGCCCACTTGAAGTCAGCCACTATTGAAGAGATCTGCAACGCTGCGACGTGGTCATCTGTCCACACATTCATATCTCATTACTGCCTGCAGCAGGATACCCGACGCGACAGTCGGTTCGGGCAGTCGGTGCTTCAGAATCTGTTTAGGGTTTAGAATCCAACTCCACCCCCCTAGGCCCATTTTTTATTCTGTTCCAGGCTACACTCTCAGTTGGATAAGTTGTTAGGTCAATCTTAGTTATGTCCTCGCCATTGCGAGGCCCAATTGACCATGTTTGTTGTTTTGAGTGAGCCTGGGGGCTAGGGATACCCCATCAGTGAGAACAAGCAGCCTGCTTGTCCTCTGAGAAAGCGAATGCTACATACCTGTAGAAGGTATTCTCCGAGGATAGCAGGCTGATTGTTCTCACGAACCCGCCCGCCTCCCCTTTGGAGTTGTGTCTTCCCTTGTCTTTGTCTTACTACATACGGGACTGACGAACACGAGCCGGTTCGAGCGGGAAAACGGTCGCGCATGCGCGGTGCGCATGGGCGCGCGAGGGCTAGCAAACGTCTTTGCTATTGAAGATTCCGATTGGAGGGGGTTCCGTGGACGTCACCCATCAGTGAGAACAATCAGTCTGCTGTCCTCGGAGAATACCTTCTACAGGTATGTAGCATTCGCTTCATGTGATTTCATTATCATTTATAAATGCCTATTTGTGGGTGGCATGGTGATGAATTGTTGACTTCCCTGTTTGTAAATGCCAGCTTTCAGTCATGAAGGAGTGTATCCCGCACGAAGCAGGGGGTGTCCGGTTGCCTTGTTGAGCAGACTAGATGGATTGTGCCATTCAGTAGCGTACCAAAGGTGGTGCGGTGGGGGTGGTCCACCCCAGGTGCAGGCAGCAAGGGGGTACACAGAGCAGGTGAGCAGCTGTTGGCTTTACCGGTCCCCTGCCCCGTTACTTCCTGTTCCAGGGCAGGGGACCAGCAGAGCCAACAGCCATGTGCCTGCTCTGCACATCCCCTTGGTGGGTGTAAAGGTCTGGTGATGCGCTTTAGGTGAGTGATGCACCAGGGGGAATATAATCGGGCTGATTGTAGGAGATCTTTTTATGCCAGTAGGAGCAGTTTATAAGAGAGAGAGTGCTATTGTTCTTGTTTTAGGAGGGGTGTGATATGATCAAATTTTTGGGCATTACACAGGAGTTTGACAACTGGATTATATGAGCTGTAGATGCTTCAACATAGCTAGTTAGACCAGAGAACAGGGCAGTACAGTAATCTTAAATGTGTATTAACCAAGGAAAGAAGGGTACATATGCATGAGGTAGACAAGTAAGGTTTTATCAAACAAATTTGTTGCAGTGTCAGAAATGCTTTATTCAGAATGGCATGACATCCACTGGAAATTGTGCAAACTCTTAACATTGCTGTACCACAAAAGTACGGGGTTCATGAATCCCTGGGGATTTCAAATGCCGAAAGATTAAAAAAAAAATCTCTTTGCAAGAATGACATTAGTGTGTTCATTGTGTGGAGAGAAGATCAAGTATCAGGAAATGGAGACCAATAAAATGTGGCTGAAAGTTAATGAAATCTCTCATGCTCCGTTTCACAAGTCTGATTGCAATCAATTTCTAAACACACCTTGATAAGCTTCCTGTACATATTACAGCCTATGAACTGCAGAAGGAAGCTGCTGTTAACATGATGCAAACATGATGGCAAGCTCTAGCAGTAGATGAGAGGCTGAGATCATATTCAAAATATCATGAATTAGTGGTAAGGTTTATGACCTGCCATAGTATATGCAAAATTAGTCTGTTTGGAGATATAGCCCTTCAGACTAACCTCTGCTAATTTTCTTTTGGATTGGAAAAAGAGGGTACAAAATTTTCTCCGAGGACAAGCAGGCTGAGTCATTCTCACAAGTGGGTCGATGATCTGCATCAGCCTAGGAACTGGCATATTGTATAGCAAAAACAAAAAGTTTACTGGAGCCTTCTGGCACGCGCTGCACCACACATGTGGATCGTCATCCCACTTGTGAGAATGATCAGCCTGCTGTCCTTGGAGATTACCTGCTATAGGTAAGTATCTTTGCTTTTCTATAATATCTCAAAGACCCTTCTAAAGTTGGAGGAGATTTGGGAGGTTCTGATTCTCTGTTCCTCATTGTTCAAGATAGATCTTACTCCCTTTTCTGTTGGAAATGTCTGTCAGGAAACTGATAGGTTTGGGATTCCCCATACTTTACCACACATAAACAATACAAAATCCCCAGCTGTCATAGGCTAAGAAGCTCCTGCCTGCTTAAACCACATTCAGTAGGCTGACCTCTGATATTCAGCAGCACACAGTGCCTCTGAATATCTCCCCTGACTACTGAAGCACTATGCAGTTAGTGCCGAGGCAGTATATGAGCAGAATCAGGGAGGAGCCAGCAGTTATGCCGGCACTGGCTATATTCAGTGTCATTTTCCACTTAGCTAACCAGGTAGATAGGACCACACAAAATTTTCCAATCTTTGCCTGGTTATCTATGTGGGTGCCAGCATTGAATAGTGGCCAGACCCACATAACTTCAACTGACCTGGTTATTCAGTGCCCCAGCATTGAATATCTAGGTTAGATTCAGTTCGTTGTGGACAGTGGTTTTAAAACTGCCAACTGCCATGGGCTGAATATCAGGAAGGTAAGAACTTTATTTTCATGCTGGGTTCTGGGCTCCATCGGATGACATCATTCACCTTTGAGGACTGATATCCTGCTGTCTTCTAAGTAATTTTGACTTGCCTCACGGGACAAGGCATGATGACGAAAGCAGGATTTGAAAACTTGTTTCCTAGTTCCCAGGCCCATTATTCTTGTCATCTGCTGTCCAAGATTGAGGGTTTTTTTAATATTGAGTTTGGGATTTGATATGATTTTGGACAGGTTAGTTTATCTTATCTTATTTGTTATTGTAATAGACATTTGAGGCCCTGTGTTTCAGCATTAAGCAGTATTATTATTATTAGCATTTGTATAGCGCTACCAGATGCACGCAGTGCTGAACACCTGATACAAAGAGACAGTCCCTGCTCAAAAGAGCTTACAATCTGAATAATACAGACAGACAAGACAGTTACGGGTGAGGGAAGTAATGGGTGAGAAGGAAGTAAGGGACAAGGGGAGGGAAATTGAGTAGTGGCTAGGAGCTAAAAAGCAGCAGTTCCTTACACCTAATTATGAAATACCTTGGTTCATGATTTGTTCATGATTTGTTGTGTTTACAACATGTAATATTTTTGACTATTCAAGTGAATGTGATAATGTTTTGAAGACAGTTTAATGTTTTTAAACGTTCATCTTTCATTTGTCTTCTGAAATACTGAAGCTATTTCCCTCTTTGTATATGTGTGTAGGATTACAGACAGATTATAGACACTCCCATGGACTTTGGAACAGTGAAGGAGAAGTTGGAGGCTGGAAACTATGACAGTCCATTAGAATTGTACAATGACATCAAATCAATATTTAGTAATGCAAAAGCCTATACACCAAACAAAAGATCAAAGGTATGTCTGGAGGAGTTGCTCGGTGTCAAGATTTGTTAAATGGATATATGTACTGCTGCTTTTCTTTGAAACTAGAAACAAATGAGGGATGTATGAAGGGCTTTTTAATTGAAATCTCTATAGGCAAGTGGGATGAGTTGGCTATTTAGTGGTGACATCCTAATGGCAGTGTGGAACATTTTTTTCAAAAGCTTTGGGGGAAAAGGGCTCTTCTGTGCATGTGTGAACATTATGCACAACCCCCGCTGCACAATACCCTCTATCTGTTTTTGTCTGTAATAGTGCTAGTCAAAGAGACCTGGCTTCTACAATAAAACCTACCAGAAAGTCTTACTTGTTAAATGCAAGAGGTTTTCCAGTCGCAGTGCCAGCGGCGGCACTAGTGAAAGCAGCAGGCTCGCCGCCTCCAGCCTTCCCTTCCCTCTGTGTCCCACCTTCCTCTGATGTAGTTTCCTGTTTCCGCAAGGGCGGGACACTGAGAGGGACGGACAGGCTGGAGGAGGCAAGCCTGCTGCTTTCAATAGCGCCGGTGCTGCGACTTCAGGTAAAAAAAAAAAAAAAAAAGATTTAAACGCGGGGTGGCAGGAACAGAAAGCAGGGCTGTCGGGGAGCTGAAGGTGGGCAAGTGAGCCGGCCCTGAGGAAAAAAAGGTGCCAGTACACTGTACCAGTGCATACTGGCACAAAAAAAGCACTGGGTATTATTAGGAAAAGAATGGAAAACAAAAATGAGGACATTATAATGCCTTTGTATCACTCTATGGTGCGACCTCACCTCATTGTGTTCAGGTCTGGTCACCACATCTCAAAAAAGATATAGTGGAATTAGAAAAGGTGCAGAGAAGGGCGACGAAAATGATAAAGGGGATGGGACAATTCCCTATGAGGAAAGGCTAAAGTGGCTAGGGCTCTTCAGCTTGGAGAAAAAATGGCTGAGGGGAGATATGATAGAGGTCTATAAAATAATAAGTGGAGTGGAAATGGTAGACATGACGCATCTGTATTCTTTCCAAAAATACTAGGACTAGGGCATTCAGTGAAACTACAAAGTAGTACATTTAAAATGAATCTGAGAAAAATTTTCTTCACTCAATGTGTAATTAAACTCTGGAATTCATTGCCAGAGAATGTGGTAAAGGTGGTTAGCTTAGTGGGGTTTTAAAAAGGTTTGGACGTCTTCCTAAAGGAAAAGTCCATAGTCCATTATTAAAATGGACTTGGGGAAAATCCACTGCACCATAAAATCTTCTGTACTGTTTTGGGATCTTGACATGTATTTGTGACCTGGATTGGCCACTGTTGTAAACATGAGGCTGGGCTTGATGGACCTTTGGTCTGGCCCAGTATGGCAATATGTACTTATGTAGAAAACCATCCTAACTCACTTAGGACATGGAAAGCAATGAGCACAAATGCTCATAGTCTGTTTTCAAGATCTGCAAGCCCAGATGTTTGAGGAAGACGTGGATATTGTTGCTATTACAGAGACATGGTTCAATGATGCGACCATACCGGGCTGTAATTTTTAGAAAGGATAGGAAGGGTACCTGGGGAAAGGAAGAAGCTATATGGATCACCCTGAAAAGAGAAGATGGAACCTGTAGCCACACAGGTGTTATCTACAGACCTCCAGCTTAAATGGAAAAGCTGGACAATGCTGTTCTCAGTGGTCTTGATTTTCGCATTTGTCTATAGGCGTTGGCTGTGAACGTTGGCTATGATCTCAGCGGAGAACACTTGGTCTGTGATCCTGATGCAGAAAGGATTCGAAACGCTGGCCGCCATAGATCACAGCCAAAGTTCACAGCCAACGCCTATAGACAAACGTGAAGATCAAGACCATTGAAGAACAGCATAAGCTAAGTTGAAAAGCTTTAATATTCTTAGTTTTAAGTTGTGATATCTGGAGGTTTTTTCAGCCTATGATGAGAAAGTCCAACTCCGATTAAAGCATTTGGTTGCACAAAAGAGGAGTTTTCTCAAGGCTTTTTCCTCCTAATTATACCCACACCTGTGCCATATTATATGTCAACCCTGCTGTTATTTTTGGATCAATCTTATCATATTAACATCACACCTTATACTTTCCTTTTTACAGAAACAGGTTTGGTTATGATATTAGTTTGTATGTTGGTTGACCAAATCAACAACTCCAACATAGTGAAGGTGCATCAGTTAAAAGCAAAAAACTATTTCATTAGCATGCTTGTGATCATCTTCCATTGAAAACATTTACAAAGCAGCCACATGGTCTTTGTAGATACAGCTTATTATCTAGACTAGGCTTCTGCAGGGGCAGTTCCTTTTAGACAAGAAGTGCTGTGCAGTTTAACAAATCTTCAACTCATCTTTCCAACTGCAAGTTGGAGTACTTGGATTGTTGTGATAGTGTTCGTTCCACCCTGTGCAACATATTAGAGAATGACATGGGGACAAAATTTGTCCCCATCCCCACAGGCTCTGTCATCATTTGCACAAGCCGTGAACATTTCTGATTTTATATTTAAATCTTTTTATTAAAGTATAAAAAATAAAAATATTCTGTACAACTGTTCATAAATCACAAATAGTAACATAGAAAACAATAATAACAGTGAGCAATTGAAATAACACCCCCCCCCCCCCCCCCCCGCAACCCCTCTACCCTTCCAAAGCCAACAATAACTGACTTCTACTACTCCAAGGAACCCTAATCCATCCTGTTGAAATGTCCAGGAGGACAAAATACTACACGCTCTATATGCGCTAATGGGGAAGAAATATACCCTATGAAGCACTGTTATGATTTTTTAATCTGTGGATGAATAAGTCATCAACAGTCTGAGGATTCAGTCTAGCTGTCCTGTCTTCCACAGGAATGTGGATCGTGGAGGATCCTGAGTTGTTGATTTTGATGGACTCGTTCTAAAATCAGATCGAAGTGGAAGGCTTAATCTTCTCAAAGATTCAGTTGCTTGTGTTTTTACATCATCTGGGAAGCTAATTGGATCTTCTTTCAGACATGGATGTAGAAGAGAAGCAACACTGTAGTGGATGAACAGGAAAATAAGTGTCAGTTAAGTGTTGGAAATGCTCCTTGACACCAGCAATAATGGATGAATCTGTTGTGATACCAGTAAGATGCTTGAGCAGCTGGACACGTGATAGGAAGGACGTTGCAGATGATAGGAGTCTGATCAGCAGAAGAGACTTTTGTTGCCATATCAAAGGCAGACAAGACACAAATTATGTCATTTAACAGTGCCTCATTTAAATCCAAAATCAGCTTCTGCAGTTTATCATTGAATTCAGTTGCCAGTAGTCTAAAATGTGTTGATTTTACATATTGATGATAGCATTTTATAGATGCTGTTCCATCTAGTTGGAACAGCCTGTTAAGACTAGTCTCGAACTTTTAGAGAGTGATGTGGGGACAAAGTTTGTCCCTCTTCCCTCGGGCTCTGTCCCTGTCTCATACCACAGGCTCTGTCCCTGTCTCCACATCCCTGCATCATTCTCTACATCATATCAAAGCTTTATTCCTTCAAACAGCCCTGCTTATCTCTAACGGGGTTTTTCACAGACAAGAAATTAGCCACACATTCTGAGTACAGTTGACGCTGAGCTACAAAAATGACTGAGGAGACTCACAAGGCAGGCAGCTGCATAAACAGACATGTTCAGAAAAACCTATTGTTTTCAGAGCTCTGAGAGATTGTCTTGGTGCCATTGGATGATGTCTCCCACTTGTGTGGCTGATTTATCCTTGAGAATCCCTGTTACAAGTAAGCAACTTTGTTTTATTTAAATTATTTTAAGTTTGCAACAAAATTCTGACTCTGCTCCAAAATTTACATATAGCTATGAGTTCTGTGCACAAGCTATATAAAAATATTTCCTAGTGATCATATGTCTTTACATGATGGTTTTTGCTGGACTCTGATTGTACTAGGTCAAGCAAACCTCTCCATTTGTTCAATTTAAAAGACAATCATGACATTCTTAGTACAGTTTAATAGCATATGTGTTAATGATACTTAGCTAAGCCATCTGAATATTTTAGTTGGTTTCCATATCTAGCACTGCTGTAATGATGAATTTATATTTTCTTTATTGTATAGGATATCTTGTAACTGAAGTTTGACTTCAAATCTTTTTCTTTTGTGCAGATATACAGTATGACTCTGAGATTATCTGCATTACTTAAGGAAAAAATTAGCATCATTATTTCAGATTTTAAAAATGCTCAGAAATGCAAAAGAATGAAAAGAAACCAACAGTATAGCAAAAGACGGCAACATGGAAAAGGTTCACAGCAGCATAAGAGGAAATTGCCCAGGTAAACTAATTACCCACTTGTGTGATACCAGAATGAATGTGAATATGTGGTGAATTAAATATACAGAGCTTTCTCCTAAGACAAGCAGGACTTAGTTCCTCACATGTAACATAGTAACATAGTAGATGACGGCAGAAAAAGACCTGCACGGTCCATCTAGTCTGCCCACGATAAACTCATGTGTATACCTTACCTTGATTTGTACCTGTCTTTTTCAGGGCACAGACCATATAAGTCTGTGCAGCAGTATTTCCCGCCTCCCATCACTGGCTCCGGCACAGACCCCGTATAAGTCTGCCCTCCCCCATCCTAGCCTCTCAACCACCAACCCCTCTTCCCCCCGCCACCCAATTTCAGCTAAGCTTCTGTGGATCCATTCCTTCTGCACAGGATTCCTTTATGCCTGTCCCACGCATGCTTGAATTCCGTTACCGTTTTCATCTCCACCACCTCCCGCGGGAGGGCATTCCAAGCGTTCACCACCCTCTCCGTGAAGAAATACTTCCTGACATCTTTCCTGAGTCTGCCCCTCTTCAATCTCATTTCATGTCCTCTCGTACTACCGCCTTCCCCTCTCCGGAAAAGATTCGTTTGTGGATTAATACCTTTCAAATATTTGAACGTCTGTATCATATCACCCCTGTTCCTCCTTTCCTCCAGAGTATACATGTTCAGGTCAGCAAGTCTCTCTTCATACGTCTTGGAACGCAACTCCCATACCATCCTTGTAGCTTTTCTTTGTACCGCTTCCATTTTTTTAACATCCTTCGCAAGGTATGGCCTCCAAAACTGAACACAATACTCCAGGTGGGGCCTCACCAACGTCTTATACAGGGGCATTAAAACCTCCTTTTTTCTGCTGGTCACACCTCTCTCTATACAGCCTAGCAACCTTCTCGCTACGGCCACCGCCTTGTTGCACTGTTTCATAGGCTTAAGGTCCTCAGATACTATCACCCCAAGATCCCTCTCCCCGTCCGTGACTATCAGGCTCTCCCCACCTAACACATACGCCTCCCTTGGATTTCTACTCCCTAAGTGCATCACTTTGCATTTCTTCGCATTGAATTTTAATTGCCAAACGTTAGACCATTGTTCCAGCTTCTTCAGATCCCAATGGGTCAGCTTAAGTGCTGCTATCAAGGGAATTCTCTAGTTGAATGGACCAAAATGGTAGTGTCTGATCCAGCACTTTACAATTTATTATACTTTTTAAAACTGCCCTAAGATATTAATAACTTTCCTTTTAAATAAATCTAGATATTGCCAATAATTATAGCAGTGTCAGCTATGTAAAAATGCCCCTCCCCTCTATCAGAGTTTGGCAGGAACAGAAAGAAAGAAAATAAGACAAAGAGAGGTTTCCCAGTGCTAATTAAATTGATTAAGCAACAAGCCTTAAAAATTTTAGACAATATCAGGTAGGTTTCTCACCTAATGCCAGTCAATTTGAGAAGAGTATGGGATTTAGGAGTCAGAATAAACCTGTCCTTTTTGTAGGAGCTTGGTTCAGTCCCAGCACCTGGAAGGTGGAAGTAAGAGTGGAATGACCTTTAGTTTGAGTCCAACCCTGCTTGCCCCCAGCTGTGGGGGTGCTTAAGTCCCAATGGGTCAGCTTAAGTGCTGCTATCAAGGGAATTCTCTAGTTGAATGGACCAAAATGGTAGTGTCTGATCCAGCACTTTACAATTTATTATACTTTTTAAAACTGCCCTAAGATATTAATAACTTTCCTTTTAAATAAATCTAGATATTGCCAATAATTATAGCAGTGTCAGCTATGTAAAAATGCCCCTCCCCTCTATCAGAGTTTGGCAGGAACAGAAAGAAAGAAAATAAGACAAAGAGAGGTTTCCCAGTGCTAATTAAATTGATTAAGCAACAAGCCTTAAAAATTTTAGACAATATCAGGTAGGTTTCTCACCTAATGCCAGTCAATTTGAGAAGAGTATGGGATTTAGGAGTCAGAATAAACCTGTCCTTTTTGTAGGAGCTTGGTTCAGTCCCAGCACCTAATGCCAGTCAATTTGAGAAGAGTATGGGATTTAGGAGTCAGAATAAACCTGTGGGTGATGTCTACTACTACTACTACTATTTAGCATTTCTATAGCGCTACAAGGCGTACGCAGCGCTGCACAAACATAGAAGAAAGACAGTCTGTCTCTAGATGGAGTCTGGGTGCGGACACTGCCAGCATTCCTCTACCTTTAAGAAGCCTTTAGCAGGCCCACATTGCGCAGGACCCTGAGTCTTATTCTCTCTGCAGAGCAGTAAAAACTTCTCTACAGTCACAGCACAAAGAAACTTTATTTTGTCTGTTTTTGTGCCTTCCTGCCTCGCAGTTTGAGAGTAGCACGGGGTATTTTATTAAATTTCTCTCTTCTCATTCTTCTTAGGGTTTTCAGCTCTGGTTTTTTGTTGTTTTTTTTTTCCCCACTGTTCGTGGCTATTTTGAGCCTGAACTCCCAGCCAAGTTCTCAGTTTACTAGGACAAAGGATTTTTTTTCTTTTATAAAATTCTCTCCACCATTGAACCATTTGATTTTACTGCGGCTATCTTTCCCCACAGTGTCCCAGAAACCTGCCAGTGGGTTTCAGAAATGCAGACTGCAATAGGACCATGTCTCTGAGTGACACACATGACTTATGCCTAAAGCATCTGGGGCGCAATCATGACTCTTTAGCATGTCCTCTTCCTTGGCGTCCCTCCGGACCGGACCGGGATTGGACTGATGGGTTGTGCTCACCTTCCAGCAGGTGGAGACTGAGAAAAAAAACTGTGACTCTAGAGAGCCAATAAGAGCCCTGGTCATGTGACCTTAGCCTCAGTATTTTCTCAGTCTCCAGCAGGCAGGAGGTGAGCCCATTAGTCTCTCTATCTCTTTCTCTTTTAGAGGTTAATAATGACAACATTCCTTAGCGTCCCTCCGGACCGGACCAGGATTGGACTGATGGGTTGTGCTCACCTTCCAGCAGGTGGAGACTGAGAAAAAAAACTGTGACTCTAGAGAGCCAATAGGAGCCCTGGCCATGTGACCTTAGCCTCAGTATTTTCTCAGTCTCCCAGCAGGTAGGAAGTGAGCCCATTAGTCTCTCTCCTTTTCTCTTTAGATATTACAGATATTTCTGATAATTCTTCTGTGCCTGGAATCTTATTTAGAGGTTTGACAGGGTTTCCTTTCTCTTCTTTCTTTGACAGCCTCGGGGGTGTTAAACTCGGGTGTCTCGAGTCCACCCCCCTTCCTCCCCATTTCCCTGGCTTAGCAGGGAAGGGCCGTCCCTTTCTCTGGAAAGGTGTACCGTCTTTGGGAGAGGCAGCCACTTTTAACAGGCAGCTGCTTTAAAAGAAATAAATCAAATAAAAGGAAATTCAAAGAAGCAGCTTTCTTTCCCCAGACTTCTAACGAGCAGGCAGCTCCAGTGTTTTATTATGATTGAGGGGTTATAAAAAAAAAAAAAAAAAACAGAAGAAAATAATTCAGTGTCTGTGACTTTAAACAGCGATTTTTCTCGTCAGATTTAATTTCCTCCATTTTCTTGCGTTTTGGCGGCGGCAGTTTAAACAAATGAAAAAAAAAAAAAAAGAAAGGTGCGAACCGCGTAAGCGCGGCCACCTGTTTTTTCCGATATGGCTTAAAAGTTCAAACAGCTGCTGTCGGTCAGCGTCGCGCAGTTCACGCAGCCGGAACGTGTAAATTTTGCTCTCCCTTCAAGGTTTCTTCGGGTCCGGTGCTGCCTCCGTTTTTTTCGGGGCCTTTTTCGCCGGCTGTTGTTTCTTCGCCGTTCCACTGGGTTCCGCTTGTTCGGAGGTGTCTGGTGCGCTGTCGACGATCGCCACGGGGCCAGTGGCGCGAACGGCGGCCATTTTGTTTCTCCCTCCATCTTATCAGTCAGGGATCTCTCTGCTGAAGGTAAGGCTGCAGTTCATAGAGCAGTTCGGCTCCAAGATGTGTACACTTTTGTATGTGCTGAACGGCGTATTCTAAAATGCTCTTCACATCAGCAGGCAATATTTGGTTGAAAGGGGGGCTCCTTTCATATATGGATATATAACAAGCTTTTCTTCTTTTAAATTTCTATGTATCACGGGGCTGTTAACATTAGTTTTTTCTGGTGCTCAGTCATTTTTCATTGCCTGGTGGAAAATCTACATCTTATCATAATATCATAATTCATTTCAAGCATTTTCCTCAATAGCTGTAGTATTATACAGTGTTTTAAGAACTTTAGAAACTTTCTCTATAGGCATAGAGTAAATTTCTGTCTTTCTCATTCCCTGGTGAATAGGACTACATTGTCTAAGAGTCAATTGATTGATACTTTGCAATTCTGACCATAATATCTTAGTTCCTTTCAAGCATTTTACTCCATGCCTATGATGTTATATAGTGTTTTAAGAACTTAACAGACAATCACTCTCAATGGCTGTAGTGTTATACAGTGTTTTCTTTTTCCGACTTTAAGAAGCCTTCTCTAGAGGCATACAGTATATTGTTCAGATGCCATGGGGATATATCAGCTCTTTCATATTCTCTGAGGGACAGTCCTGTCTACCAAGCTCCCAATCACTCAGCTGCCTTAGCAGGCATGCTTTATTCATGTCTTCCCTTCTTTTCCAACTGCCTTGAAGCCTCTCATATTTCATTTTAGCTTTCTTCTGGTTTTTACAGGACATATGGTCACTTAGAGAATAAAGTCATCCTTTCACTTAAAGATAGTGGACGGTCCTCAAACCATCTACTCGTGTTTGTCTTTACTCTTATCAGTTCAGCATTGGCAGATTATAAACATCCTGGTTTGGTCCAGTATGCCTATACATACCATCTGCTATCTCTTCCTCTTCCTTAGAGACCTGATGTTATATCAAGCTTTCTTGAATTCAGATACAGTCTTGTCTACACTGCCTTCACCAAGTGGCTGTGGCACAACTTCACTTTTTTCGTTACAGGTAATTTCCAAGTTTGTCCTTTTTTCATTTTCATTCTATGCGCCTTCACTCCAGAGTGTTCTTTCAATTGGAAGGGGATTCACTCACTTCCTGTGTATTTATGCCATAGGTACATAAGTATGGTTATGCTGGGTAAGACCTAAAGTCCATCAAGTCCAGCATTCTTATCTAATGGGCATAGGTACATAAGTTTTGCCATTCTGGGGAAGCTCAAATGTCCACCTTTCTACAGCCAGAACAGCATTAAAGAAAAAAAAAAAAAAAAAAAACCTCTCACGAGAGTATCGAACAGAAATATCTGCTCCAAAAGCAAGGCTTTGCAGTAATTCTGCAAACTAACGCATACAATATTTGCCATGGCTGTTCACCACTAGGAACACTGGGGACCCTGGGCCTAGGTTCGGTGTTTTAACCTGAAACAAGCTCAACATTCATATATCTATTGGGTGTGAATCTGGTACTACTACTACTACTACTTAACATTTCTAGAGCGCTACTAGGGTTACGCAGCGCTGTACAAATTAACAAAGAAGGACGTTCCCTGCTCAAAGGAGCTTACAATCTACATCTTAGTGAGGGAGGACGCATGACCGTGGTACGTGGATTAGTGGTATGTGGATTAGGGAGATCCAAGAAATTACAGGCCGGTGAATCAGACGTTCATACTGGGACAATTTTTTTTTTCTGTCCGGAGCGTACTACCATAGCTGGTGGACTCCTATATTCAGAACTTTCTATATTCAGAACTTACCCAACTATGGAACGCCATAGAGATAGGGTTGGAGTTTGTAGCCCTATTTAACTGGTGTCCTTGATCACCCTTCCTCTTCTCCTCAGGATCCAGAGAATGGCTAGTTTTTTGCTTATGCATTAACCGGTCATTTTCAGCAGTACTCTCTCTTCCGTTCTTTTATAGATCTAAGAGGATGTTCATTGCGCTCTTAGGGTCATTTCATTCTTACCTAGACGACTGCCTAATTGGAGAAAGTCTTATCAGCAGAGTTCTCAGGTCACGCACCGGGTGTTGCATTTCTTACAGTCTCTAGGTTGGGTGGTGATTGTAGCCAGGCCTCTCATTTGATCTCTCATTTGATCTCTCATCAGATATCTCTGATTTTCTCTTTGTTTAGTCAGGTTGGCGCAGTCTTTTGTCTCCTCTGCAAACATCCCAGTTTATATTTTTCTTGGTGACCTTGGGCCTTCGGCCATTTCCTCGCTCTATTCTGCAGAATGCAATTTTACTTTCTAATGCCCAAGAAGGAATTTTCCTTCATCCTATTGCGAATCTCAGGGTCATCAATCGCGCTATTTAAGTGTCATCTAGTTATCTCAAGAACCTTAGTTCTGTCATTGGGATGCTTCGTGCAGTACACTTTTTGGCAGAAGCTTGTTTGTATATATTTTTTTTTTCTGGGGGACCTCAGCAATTCGTTTTACCTTCGGGTGAATTTTGTTTTCCCTACTGACAAACAAGGCGGAGAGAGCTATGTTGGTCCTTGCCATGGCAATGGGTTATGTCATCCGCCAAGGAGGAGTTAAGAGTATACTCTTGAGTTTGTACTCATTTTTTCTTAGTTGTGTCACCCTGCATTTAGGTGAATGGACTCTCATTTTTTCAGCCTTACTTCCTCACTGCGACACTTCAGGGCTATCTCTTTTTGCCTTCAGGCTCACGAACATTTCTTGCTTCTTCCGTTCAGCAACAGTCTTGACGGAGACAGGGACAGATGCCAACGTCCAGCAGGAGTTTTTCAACCTTCTTTATGCGTTTCTTCCGTCATCTCACTAGGTGTTTACGCAGAACCAAGGCACCCTTCTACATCCGGACCCCCAGTCACTCAAACTTATGGCGTGGTTACTGGGTCCGCAACATCTTTGATATTTTCGCAGGAAGTACTTCAAGTTTTAATTGCTTCCAGACAGAAATCCACATTAAAGTCCTATGAATCAAAGTGGTGACAGTTCACTCTGTGGTGCTCCTCTCGCCACTTCATTCCACAAACAGTATCCATTTTGCATGTTTTGGAATGTCTTCTGCATCTTGCGAAATCTTGTCTGTCTTACTCATCCATTAGAGTTCATTTGGCAGCTCTATCAGTGATGCATGATACTGTTGACAACCGCACGCTTATGCAGCATCCACTGTCAAAGCGGTTTCTTAAAGGAGTCCTGCACCCCCCGCTTCGTCCACCAGCTAGGTGAACTAGGTGAACAGACTCTTAAAGTTCTGTTTTCTAGTAGCCATAACTTTTTCTATAAAGTTTTCCTCTTCAAGCAGTGTTTCCTAGTAACCATTGCAGCAAGTAGATCTATGTGTGGAATACTTCTACGGTTGGTAACTTCTTTTCGGTCTGCTGTAGTTTAAAGTTTTCACCTTTCCCAATCGGTTTTTTCTTATTGGTTTTGTCCTTCTAGCCAGTAGGCGTAAAAGTTTTTCATTGTTTCTAACCCGCTATATCGCGAAGGATCAAGGAAATGAGAATGTCTATTTCTCTTCTTGCTGAGAGGGCAGTTCCACAGCGTATTACAACATATTCCACAACTTCAGAAGCGGGCTCTATTCTTACTACGGCGATTTTTGGTGCTCTCGGTGCACATTGGTAAGTTGGCAACTTAGTCCTAGTTTCATTTTATTTTGCTCATTGGGACACACTACATGTTAGTTGTCGCCAGGTGGCCTATGCAGCATGAACATTTCTCTGCAGTTTTCATAGGGTCCCTCCCTTCAGATTACTGCTTTGGTACTTCCCATCAGTCCAATCCTGGTCCGGTCCGGAGGGACGCTAAGGAAGGAGAAATTAGATCTTACCTGCTAATTTGCTTTCCTTTAGTCCCTCCGGACCGGACCAGGCCCCTCCCATGTTCTCTCTACTCTTTAGCTTCTTTTATTAAGTAGGAAGTGTATTCAGTAGGAAGTGTATTCATTCCTTTACGATTCGTGGAACAATACTATATATATACAGAACTTTACGTGGTCTATATCATTTCTCTGGTGGTTGCTGGTGAGCTCAATTGCTGGAATCTATCTATAAAACCTTAAATACGCCATACCACTTCTCTGGTGAGAGTTGTGGCTGAGCTCAGTTGCTGGAATATCTATAAAACCTTAAATATGATTTACCACTTTTCTGGTGAGAGTTGCTGGTAAGCTCAGTTGATGGAATATATATAAAATCTTAAGTGGGCCATACCACTTCTCTGGTGAGAGTTGCTGGTGAGCTATAAGACAAGTGAGCCATACCACTTCTCTGGTGAGAGTTGCGAGTGAGCTATATTATACGTGAGCCATACCACTTCTCTGGGGAGAGTTGCTGGTGAGCTATATTACATGTGAGCCATATCGCTTCTCTGGTGAGAGTTGCTGGTGAGCTATAGTACAAGTGAGCCATACCACTTCTCTGGTGAGAGTTGCTGGTGAGCTGTAATACATATCGGGCCATACCACTTCTCTGGTGAGAGTTGCTGGTGAGCTCTGATACTTGGCATTGCCGAGTGCTTTGTGGCTGCTAGGATTCCATACGGCACAGAAGGTCTTTCTTTCTTTCCTGCTTTGTTATTCAAATACTGAGGCTAAGGTCACATGGCCAGGGCTCCTATTGGCTCTCTAGAGTCAGAGTTTTTTCTCAGTCTCCACCTGCTGGTAGGCGAGCACAACCCATCAGTCCAATCCTGGTCCGGTCCGGAGGGACTAAAGGAAAGCAAATTAGCAGGTAAGATCTAATTTCTCCATTATGCTGCTACTTCTGTGACTAGGAATTCTCTGTTAGACGCTGGTCAGGTAGGGATTTCTTTTCCTTCCTTTCTTTCTTTTACAGCCTCTGGGGTGTTACATTCTGGTGTCCCGAGTCCCTACCCCCTTTCCTCCCCATCTCCCATACTTAGCTGGGAAGGGCTACCCTTTGCTTAGAAAGGTGTATGTCTTTGGGAGAGGCAGCCACTATAGAAAATTAAAACTACAAGTACTTTTCTTTCCACAGCATTTTAACGAGCAAGTTCAGCTGTTTAAAAAAAAAAAAAAAGACAATCCACAGACTGCTAAGGCAGGGAGCTCTATGCTATTCTATTGCTCTTGAGCATTTTTTTCTTCTTTCCCAATCACTATAGGAAATTACAAGCAGAAGTATTTTTCTTTCCCCGGACTTGTAACGAGCAAGCTCAGCTGTAAAAAAATAAAAAAACCCAGCCTTCTAACGAGCAGGCAGCTCTGTGCTAGTCTATTTCTCTTCAGCACTGTTCTTTTCTAGCTTGGCTGTGAAAAAAAAAAAAAAAGCTTAAGAAAATCATTCTGCTTTACCGTGCCTTTTGTCTTTCTCACAATTTCTTTCGCCGTTTTCTCCCGTTTGCAGCAGCGGGCTGCGGCTTGTTTAAAACAAAAAAAAAAAGGCGCGAAGCACGAGTCCTCGGTCGGGCAGAGCTCCGCCATGCAGGGGAGGCTACCACATGTTTTTATCAAGGCCGCAGTGCAACTGTTTTTTTTTTTTTTTTTTTTTTTTTTTTACAGAGTGTGCGTTTCTTCGGGGGCTCTGCAGGCGCCGTCATGTTTCTTCGGCTTTTGATTGTCCTCCGTTTTTTCTTCATCGATTCTCACTCATTCTTTTATTTTTGGCGCGGAAGGCCGCCATTTTCTTCCCGCAGCTGCAGTTTCTCCGACGCAGCACGTTTTCTGTTTTTTTCTGTTTTTGTACTGTGCAGAGGGGAATGGAGACAGTGCTGTCTGGCGAATCTCAGGAGAGGGAAGGGTTTTTTCCCTGATCTGTTCCATGCTTAGCCTGCAAGTATGGCCTTGAAAAAGTTTCGGGGGATTTTTTCCACCCTTTTCTTATTTTAAAGGATCTTTATCCTTCCTTCGCCCAGGTTTAGCTCACTGTGCTCCTATTTTCTGCAGTGTATGTTTTTCACATGGAAGGCTGATTAGTTTTCACCTTTGTCCACATAATTTGCACAAATTGTTTCAGGCTGGTGGTTCTGTAATCTGGGCTATTCCGGGCCTGTGGGTTCCCAATGTTGGGGCTGTCTCATTATTTCTGATTCATTAGTTCCCTCCACGGTATGTACATTCTACACAGTTGTATAACCGGAGTTTCCTTTCTCAAGCTTGGTTTACAGTATTGTGTTTTCTGCAGCTTCGGCTGTAAAATCTAATTAATTGCATAGATAAATAAGTACTAATAATCCCCAGGGATTTTAATAAAGGTATGTTCAGTTCTAGCTTTTTCAACTTTAGTCTTTTTTACAAAGCCTCTGCTGGTTTTCTTACAGGGTCAGCATCTTAATGCGTTTTCTGCATGGTGAGGATTTTATTTTCAGACATTATTTTTTCACATAACTTACGGGTCTGTAGGAGTTTTTTTTGGCCATCTACAGTGGCTGTCATTTCATCTAAGACTATAGCTAAATCTGCGTTAGCAAGTGCTATATCTTTTCTTCTCCGGTGTAAGATATGTTCTATCAGTGTATATTTAGCTCTGCTGTAGTTCTCACTTTTTTTACTTTTATGTAATGAAATTTTACTTACCTGGCAGCCTTTGTGGGGTAGCTCAGGAGTGTTGCATGAGATCATTGGTAGCTCAGCTGGTAGTTTATCTGCACTTTCAGTCAAGTCTGCAACAGTCATTTATATGCCTTCTCCTCCTGCAGGATTTTTTCTTCTATCGTGGTATATTTGACTTTACTCTGGTTTTTCACCTCTTTAGCTTCAGGTGATCAGGTACTTTCTCGATGATAGCCTTTACATTCTTCGCTCTCTGTTTCTCTGAAGGCAGTGGTCTCCGATAACCTGTAGGAGTTTGTAGTTCAGGACTCCTGTTTCCACTTTCTGTAGCTGGGACGGAATCTTTGCAGATTTTTCGAGACAGCTAGCCCTCTAGCTTTGCCAATCTTTTTCAGCCGTCCTTTTACAGTCTCCCTGTTTTTCTTGCTGCACTGCTAGTGCGGTACAGGACAATCTTCAGCAGCTCTTGGATCTTCAAGTTTTTTGCTATGGAATCATCCTATTTTGTTTATTGGCGGCTCTTGCATCTTCAAGTTTTAGGCTTTGTAAGCATCCTATTTTGGTTTGTTGGCAAAGTCATACTGCTATTTCGTGCAGGGTACTGTTTTTAATATCCTTGGATCTGATGGCAACTTACCTACATATTCCTTTCAGGACCGCTTGCCAAAAGTTTTGTGCGGTTTCAGATTCTGGGACACCATTTTTTCGCTTTCATGCGCTGCAGTTGTATCTCGCAACAGTCACTCCCACCGTTACCAAGCTTTTGGTAGTGGTGGCAGTAGTTCTTATGGAAGAGAGAATTCTACTTTCCAGTATCTACATGTCCGGCTCATCAGGAAAACTTTTTATCAAGCAAGTTGACCGGTCTTAGACCGAGCGGCTGGCTACTAAGGTGGTACAGATTCAAATATTGCTTCTAAGTTGCGTTCTTTATGTTCGATATTATATTCAGGTTACTGCCCATGACAGCGATTTGTTGGAGTTCTTTCCTAGGCTATATTTTTCTTGACATTTCTCTGATATTCTCTCATATCCGGATCACCTGAGGTGGTCTCTGTCTTCTCAATAGTGCAGCACTCTGTTCTGGTGTTTCAACCGTAACGACCACTACCACCACAGTACTAAGGTTACCACACCTGTTACTAGTAGTAATGCTGGCTAATTCTTTGTAAAAGAACAAACTAAAACATCATTACTGCACGTTTGTCTCTATAATATTACACAGTGGACATGTTTTATCGTTCCTTGGCAGATTCTGTGGCTGGGGTGCCTGTGGGTTAGGCAGGCTACCCCATTTTCAGGTGGCAACTTGTCACTTCTTCAATTTCTTCAAAATGTAAATGATTTCTTTACTTCTAGAGGAGTTTCTTTCTCTGTGAGAGTCTGTCGGACAGTTCCTTGACAGTAGCCTATGTCTTTTCTCAAAGATCAATGTAGAGTCTACTCTTCACATGGCAGAAGGCGACTTTATTAGCATGGGTAGTTTTTCGCCTTACTGTCGCTCTCAGTTTTTTCATGTGGTCGGAGTAAAAAAACAAAAAACGAGATTTATTAAGTGCATTTTTCTCTTTTGTTTCTCCCTAGTTTCAGGGGAATGGACTCTCACCTTATGAGTGTGGTCAGCTGATAGTTCCTTATTGGGACGCTTCAGTTCTACAACATTTTGCTTTTGCAATGTCCTCACAGGCTCCTCGCTTAGTCTCTCACTGAACTGTCTCGTCAGCGGCAGGGGTAGGTGTCCTCTTACAGCGGTAGTCTTCTCTATCTCTTTCCTCCATTTTTTCTCTGGGGTCATCTTTTACAAGAGATCGTGACACATGGGGGCCCAGTAGTTCTGGCAGCTCTATATTGGTCCTGAGATCCAGGATATGCGAATCTTTAGCGTCTTTCTTGGTGTCTATTCTACATCTTCCTGTTAGCAAGGCCCTGCTGTTCCACAGTCCCATCTTTAATTCAGACCAGGTTTGTTTTGGTCGTCTTCTTTGGTTTTTTCTACGGCCTTGTTGAGCTAAGACAGGATTTGCTGCTTCAGTAATTGTAACTAGGCTGCGGTTGCATCATCGGACCGCGTCTCTCTCTTTTCTTTACCTGCAGGTTGCAGCTGTTTTTTCTTCTTCTTTCTCAATCAGTTTTTTCTTGCTGTTGTGGGGTCTTCTTCGTGATCTTAAGACAACAAGAGATTCAATGAGTTAGACATTAACAGAGATCTTGCCAATTAAGGGAGCTGTTACATGGTATTTCACAACTATTTATCATTTTCAGCGCTGGGATTGTCCTGTCCTTCTGTTACATGGTATTTCACAACTATTAAACATTTTCGGCACTGGGATAGTTCTTCTGTCCTAGCCGATCGGCGTAACATATTGGTCGTTTCTGCTTTGCTATATTTCGCTGCATTAGGAAGTTCAGACCTTCTAATTGTCTTCTCACCGGGGGTACAGTTACAGTAAGACCTAAAACTCATTTCACAACTAGATAATCGGTTGTCCCTTTGCAGAGTGATTTCTTTTGGGGGCCCTCAAAGTCCTTTGTACATTGAGTGGTCCCTGTCGCCAGTAGGCAGTCTTGGCAACTCCAGTATTCCCTCAGGGTTTCATAGGGTCCCTCCCGTAACATTACTGCTTTGGTACTTCCCATCAGTCCAATCCTGATCCGGTCCAGAGGGACGCCAAGGAAGGAGAAATTAGATCTTACCTGCTAATTTGCTTTCCTTTAGTCCCTCCGGACCGGACCAGGCCCCTCCCAGGTTTCGTCTTTTGTTTTTCACAGAATTAAAAAAAAAAAAAAACAACCAGATGCTACTATATATAGAGACTTTTAAGTGGGCCATGCCATGTCTCTGGTCGGAGTTGCTGGTAGGCTTAGTTGCTGGCATATATATGTAGCTATATGTATGTATGGTTTTATATATATATAGAACTTTAAATAGGGTCTTACCTCTTCTCTGCTGCGAGTTGCTGGTGAGTTATAATTCATGTGAGCCATCTGGTGGGAGTTGCTAGTAAGTTTTACTGCGAGAGGGACATACCACTTCTCTAGTGAGAGTTGCTAGGGTGCTCAGTTGCTGGTATGTATATGTAAAACTTTAAGTGGCCTATACCACTTCTCTGGTGGGAGTTCATAGTGAGCTATAATACAAGTGAGCCATACCACTTCTCTGGCGAGAGTTGCTGGTAAGCTGTAATACAAGTGAGCCATACCACTTCTCTGGTGAGAGTTGCTGGTAAGCTATAATACAAGTGAGCCATACCACTTCTCTGGTGAGAGTTGCTGGTAAGCTATAATACAAGTAAGCCATACCACTTCTCTGGTGAGAGTCGCTGGTGAGGTCTAATACAAAAGGGGCCAGACCACTTCTCTGGTGAGAGTCGCTGGTGAGCTCTAATACTTGGCATTGCCGAGTGCTTTGTGGCTGCTAGGATTCCATACGACACAGAAGGTCTTTCTTTCTTTCCTGCTTTGTTAGTCAAATACTGAGGCTAAGGTCACATGACCAGGGCTCTTATTGGCTCTCTAGAGTCACAGTTTTTTTCTCAGTCTCCACCTGCTGGAAGGCGAGCACAACCCATCAGTCCAATCCTGGTCCGGTCCGGAGGGACTAAAGGAAAGCAAATTAGCAAGTAAGATCTAATTTCTCCTTTGTGCTTAAATGCAGAAGAGAACTCTGAAGTCTAGAGAAATGGTGCATGAGACACGTTTTGGCATCCAGATCTCCGATACATTAATATCAGCACTGAGAGCATTGGTCCCCGTGGCTTCTGGAGCTGAGCCAGACATTGGTGATGTATCAGCATTAAGGAGGTCTCTGCTTGCCTTGGTGTCAAGCATCAGTAGTGCCTTGGACCAAGCATCCTCAGACCCAGAACTGAGGAAACACGTGGATTCTGTGTCGGCACCGAAAGACTCCGATGCTGGGCACTGAGTAAAGACGAAGAAACACCAACATTGGCCCTCCTCGAGGCGCAGTACCAGGAGCTCCTGTTCACCAGCATCGCCAATACCTGAGAAACATTGGCACCAAGAGGACTGCTCCCACTCAGTGCTAATGTGCCAGTCTTCTTGAAGCTGGGACCCCGTTTCCAATTTGGCACCAACCACCTCACAGGCTGTCTCCACACTGGCACTGACCCTGCTTTTACTGATGCCTGCCCTCGACGAATGAATCTGGGCATACTTAGGGAGGAGTTGGGGTACATCCTTTGACGATGTGATGCTGAGGCATCAAGAGCATCTGCGCTGTGGACTTACTCCAGCCCGTCCTGGAGACCCATTCGTTGTCTATTGGGCAGTCGTCAACACTGTTGTCCGAGCCATGGCTGTGTCTGATGCGGTGACTCTCTCCAGTCCATTGGGAGAGGAAGCTGCCCCAGAGGCACCTTTGTGCCTTCACTCTGGGCCTGGACATTCCAGAAGCCAAGGCAGGTGCAGACTTGGACTTTACAAGATGAATATTTTGCTTAGTTTGAGTCATACCAGTCTTGGGCGTCTGAGGAAGAGCCGGAGGACTTCTCGGAATCAAGGTCTCTGAGTCTTCCCTCAGACTCCTCTGTGCCGGAGGAGAGAGTCTCTGCCAGAGGACCTCTCCTTTGTGGGGTTTTTGAGGGAAACGGAGGCCATTCTTTTTCATTTGGAGGTGGGGGATGACCTCTGGGCAGAGTTGATGTCCTCAATTGAGTCTCCCTCCTAGGACTTGTGCCCATTCACAAAGTCCTGAAGGATAAGAGGGTCGTCTGCTCGTCGATCATGGAGCTGGTAGGCAGATTCCAAGATGGCGCTGTGAATAGACGCACCTGTGTTTGCTCCTGGAGGCTGCTGTGTTTGTGAGTTTCTCTCGGTGCCTCTGTAGCCTCGTTAACCATGGGGAAGCAGAGGGGGAAGGTAAAGGAATTTCCCTCGGTTCCTGTGACCTCCTCGACAATGAAACAAACAACCCTGCAATTTCCCAGGCAGCAACCGGGTCCTCAGGGAACTTCGACCCCCACTGCAGCTCTTGGCCCTTCGGAGTCGATTGAGAGTGGAAACGGGGCTTCCTTGAGCCCTGTGGAGCGAATTGCACCTCCCCAGCCTGGAAGAGAGTTGCTGGCTGTTCAAACAGAGACAGACGCCGAAGTGGCTCAGCTGGTCCTGTCTGAGGGTGTGACTGCAGCAACAGAGATAGATTCTCAACTTCGGGAAACATTACTACAACAGGCTTCAAAGGTATTGCCTCAAGCTATTGTTTCCAAGTTAGCTCGGGCTGATAGTCTACCTTAATCTCCTCCTGTGGCTAGTGGAGTGATTAGATCAGCAATTGTGACGCTGGAGTCACTATGGGATATGGTTTACCTCTATGCAAACTACTTTAAAGCAGAATTCTTCTGATATTGAAGTTCTTTCTGAGGCTGCCCTGCTTCAAGCACAAGTGACTGCACAGCAAACCCAGAAATTGGAACGTGTGGATATCAAAATTCAAGAAATGGGATCTATAGAAACAGCTTTGGTTAAAGACAATAATTTCCTACATAAACGACTTGAATACCTTGAAAATCAGACTAAAAGGCTTAACCTTAGGTTTCTTAATTTTCCCAAATCGCCATTAATTTCTCCTTTGGAGATGGTTAAAAAATATTTGGTGGACATCCTGGGAATGGATAAGGACTCATTCCCTCCCATTACACGGGCTTATTACATCGGGCGTACTGGAGTGGTGGTGGGAAATCCCCCCGTAATAGGGGAGGGAATGAATCTTACCTCATTCCTAGAAAGCTCATTAGAAATAGTTACTCAGAGGTTAACTCTGCTTGCCACTTTCGCGTTGGAGCCTGATAGGAATGCCGTACTATGGCTTTCGTTGAGACACTTAGAAAATCTGTTTTTGGGCTCAAAGGTCCGTATCTTTCCAGATCTCTCACGGCCTACACAGATGAGACAAAGGGCCTTTTTGGAACTTCGCCCCAGGGTGGTGGCATTGGGAGCAAATTTTGTTTTGCGATTTCCTTGTTTTTGTAATGTGGTGCTTGAGGGTAAACATTTTCAGTTTGTAGATCCAAAACAGTTGAAAGAGTTTATTGATGCAAGAGTTGATGTGAATATAGTAAACCTTCCCTAATTTAGCAGGCTGGGGTCTGAACCAGAGGAAGCATCTATTGATTATTAATTTTTGTATCTTTTTTTTCTTTTTTAATTTCCTTAATCTTGGAATCAAATTTCTTTAACTTGTGGACAAATGGGCTGTAAAGATATATACTTATCATTTTTGTTTCCTAATGTTAAATAATGCCGATTGCATATTCACTTTATGTGGTGATATATTGGAAAATTTAAATAATAAAAATAAAAAAGTCCTGAAGGATGCACACTTATTTTGTTCTTAAATGATTTTTTTATCATCGGGCTCTTTTCCATCTGCTCTGGGTGGTATTGTTTTGACACAAATTCTCAAAAGCAAAATTAGATGTTGGTCAACCCTCGTTACAGACGAGTGCCTAGCAGTACGCTTCTTGCTTAATTACTTCAAGCAAATGTTGCTGAGTTACCGTCAGAGTTTTTGTTTAAATTGTTTACATCCATTGCAATTTTGTGTTTGTTCTTTTCACTCTACTGAAGCAGTTTTACTGGCTGCTATTTCAGAAGTAAAAAAAATGTTATTCGCGCAGGGTAAAGCAGCAATACTCCTGCAGTTTCATCTTACCACCGCATTCGACATGGCAGATTATAATATCTTGTTGTACAAACTGAGAGCCTTGTTTATTAAGCCACCCTGTAGGCATGCTAATGTTTTTAGCGCGCGCTAACCCTAGAGAAACCCATAGGAATATATAGGTGTGTCTAGCATTAGCACACGCTAAAAATGCTAGTGCACCTTAGTAAACAGGGCCCTGAGTTTCTTAGGTATTGTAGGCAAGGTAAATTGGATGGAAGAATTTTTAATTCATAGACATAGACAAAAGGACTTTGAGAAGAAATTAGCGTTGGAAGCAAAAATACATAGTAAAAAATTTTTTAGATACATTAAAAGCAGGAAACCGGCCAAAGAGTCGGTTGGGCCGCTGGACGAAAATGGTGTTAAAGGGGCGATCAAGGAGGACAAAGCCGTAGCGGAGAAATTAAATGAATTCTTTGCTTCGGTCTTCACCGAGGAGGATTTCGGGGGGACACCGGTGCCGGAAAGAATATTTGAAGCGGGGGAGTCGGAGAAACTAAACAAATTCTCTGTAACCTTGGAGGATGTAATGGGTCAGTTCAGCAAGCTGAAGAGTAGTAAATCACCGGGACCTGATGGTATTCATCCTAGAGTATTAATAGAACTAAAAAATGAACTTGCGGAGCTACTGTTAGAAATATGCAATCTGTCCCTAAAATCGAGTGTAGTACCGGAAGACTGGAGGGCAGCCAATGTTACTCCGATTTTTAAGAAGGGTTCCAGAGGAGATCCGGGAAATTATAGACCGGTGAGTCTGACGTCGGTGCCGGGCAAGATGGTGGAGGCTATTATTAAGAATAAAATTGCAGAGCATATACAAAAACATGGACTGATGAGACAAAGTCAGCACGGATTTAGTGAAGGGAAGTCTTGCCTCACCAATCTAATGCATTTTTTTGAGGGGGTAAGCAAACATGTGGACAATGGGGAGCCAGTTGATATTGTATATCTGGATTTTCAGAAGGCGTTTGACAAAGTGCCGCACGAAAGACTCCTGAAGAAATTGCAGAGTCATGGAATCGGAGGTAGGGTATTATTATGGATTAAAAACTGGTTGAAAGATAGGAAGCAGAGAGTAGGATTGCGTGGCCAGTATTCTCAGTGGAGGAGGGTAGTTAGTGGGGTCCCGCAGGGGTCTGTGCTGGGTCCGTTGCTTTTTAATGTATTTATAAATGACCTAGAGATGGGAATAACTAGTGAGGTAATTAAATTCGCCGATGACACAAAATTATTCAGGGTCGTCAAGTCGCAGGAGGAATGTGAACGATTACAGGAGGACCTTGCGAGACTGGGAGAATGGGCGTGCAAGTGGCAGATGAAGTTCAATGTTGACAAGTGCAAAGTGATGCATGTGGGTAAGAGGAACCCGAATTATAGCTACGTCTTGCAAGGTTCCGCGTTAGGAGTTACGGATCAAGAAAGGGATCTGGGTGTCGTCGTCGATGATACGCTGAAACCTTCTGCTCAGTGTGCTGCTGCGGCTAGGAAAGCGAATAGAATGTTGGGTGTTATTAGGAAGGGTATGGAGTCCAGGTGTGCGGATGTTATAATGCCGTTGTATCGCTCCATGGTGCGACCGCACCTGGAGTATTGTGTTCAGTACTGGTCTCCGTATCTCAAAAAAGATATAGTAAAATTGGAAAAGGTACAGCGAAGGGCGACGAAAATGATAGTGGGGATGGGACGACTTTCCTATGAAGAGAGGCTGAGAAGGCTAGGGCTTTTCAGCTTGGAGAAGAGACGGCTGAGGGGAGATATGATAGAAGTGTATAAAATAATGAGTGGAATGGATCGGGTGGATGTGAAGCGACTGTTCACGCTATCCAAAAATACTAGGACTAGAGGGCATGAGTTGAAGCTACAGTGTGGTAAATTTAAAACGAATCGGAGAAACTTTTTCTTCACCCAACGTGTAATTAGACTCTGGAATTCGTTGCCGGAGAACGTGGTACGGGCGGTTAGCTTGACGGAGTTTAAAAAGGGGTTAGATAGATTCCTAAAGGACAAGTCCATAGACCGCTATTAAATGGACTTGGAAAAATTCCGCATTTTTAGGTATAACTTGTCTGGAATGTTTTTACGTTTGGGGAGCGTGCCAGGTGCCCTTGACCTGGATTGGCCACTGTCGGTGACAGGATGCTGGGCTAGATGGACCTTTGGTCTTTCCCAGTATGGCACTACTTATGTACTTATGTAATGGCCAATAAGCTTTCAACCAATTGGAGTCCACCTTGTGGTATCCCCTAAGGCTCTCCACTTCCCCATCCCTATTCGACATATATATGACCAGTTTTTACATAGTAACATAGTAAATGACGGCAGATAAAGACCTGAATGGTCCATCCAGTCTGCCGAACAAGATAAACTCATTTTACATGGTATGTAATACTTTATAAGTATATCCGAGTTTGATTTGTCCCTGCCGTTCTCAGGGCACAGACCGTAGAAGTCCGCCATGCACTGGTTTTATTCTCCAAATGCCGGCGTCGCCACCCAATGTCCGCTAAGATTCCATAGATCCCATTCCTTCTAAACAGGATTCCTTTGTGTTTATCCCACACATGTTTGAATTCCATTATCGTTTTCATCTCCACCACCTCCCGCGGGAGGGCATTCCACATATCCACCACCCTCTTTGTGAAAAACTACTTCCTGACATTACTCCTGAGTCTGCCCCCCTGCAACCTCAATTCATGTACTCTAGTTCTACCACCTTCCCGTCTCCAGAAAAGGTTCGTATGTGGATTAATACCTTTCAAATATTTGAACGTCTGTATCATGTCACCCCTGTTTCTCCTTTCCTCCAAGGTATACATGTTCAGGTCAGCAAGTCTCTCCTCATATGGTTTGCAACGCAAATCCCATACCATTTTCGTAGCTTTTCTTTGCACCGCTTTCCATCTTTTTACATTTTTAGCCAGATACAGCCTCCAAAATTGAACACAATACTCCAAGTGGGGCCTCACCAACGACTTGTAGAGGGGCATCAACACCTCCTTTCTTCTGCTGGTTATACCCCTCTCTATGCAGCCTAGCATCCTTCTAGCCACGGCCATCACCTTGTCATATTGTTTCTTCACCTTCATATCCTCCGACACCAACACCCCAAGGTCTCTTTCCTGAGTCGAGCTTGCTACTCTCCCCTCCTATTCGGTATCTTTTGAGTTTCTACACCCCAAATGCATCACTCTGCACTTCTTGGCATTACATTTTAACTTTGATTTACAAATAGAAACCCTTGGTAAAAAAATTTTCTTTTTTTCAAATTATATTCAGTCTCATCAAAATCTTTATTATAATAAATATATTATTAAATACTACAGTGCTCAGTTGTGCATATTAACAATCACTCCACATGATTGACTATAATATGTAATCACTCATACATCACTGCACTGTGTCCCTACCTACCTCCAAGATTAAAAACAAAAGGTTTTATATAACAAATTAGTTATATTGATTTCAAAGTACTTATCTGGAGACGGTATCCTGGGGCACAACTCGTGACAGCATGTCATAGTCCATATTCCAGAGTGAAAGATAAATGTGAAAGTGCGCTCGTGTATTCTTAAAATAGTCCTTCTCACTTCAGATCTTTCCTCAACCACTTGAGTGATCCTGTCCTCTTAATGATCTTCCAGACTGCCAGACCCTCTACCATTCTTCTAACTTTCAGAGATCCCTCCTCATCGTTTCTACTCCCTCCAGGGTATCCACTCGATTAGTTATCTTCGTGTCATCTGCAAAAAGGCAAACCTTTCCTTCCAACCCTTCAGCAATATCTCGCACAAATATATTAAACAAAATGGGCCCCTGAAGAACCCCACTGCTCACCATCCTTTCCTCCAGGCGGATTCCATTTACCACCACCCTCTGCCACCTGTCCGGTCAACCAGTTTTCTATCCAGTTCAGCCCTTTCAGCTTATTCACGAGTCTTCTGTGAGGGACCGTATCAAAGGCTTTGCTGAAATCCAAGTAGATTACATCTAGCACACGGCCTTTATCCATTTCTTTTGTCACCCAGTCAAAGAAGTCAGTGAGATTCGTTTGGCAGGATTTTCCTTTGGTAAAGTCATGTTGCCTCAGGTCCTGTAACTCGTTGTCTTCTAGAAAGTTAACTATCCTTTCTTTCATCAGCGACTCCATTAATTTTCCTACCACCGACATGAGACTTACCGGTGTGTAGTTGCCCACTTCTTCCCTGTCTCCACTTTTGTGAAGAGGGACCACATCCACTCGTCTCCAATCTCTCGGAACCTATCCCGTCTCTAAAGATCTATTAAATCTTTAAGAGGTCCCGCCAGGACCTCCATGAGCTCCCTCGGTATCCTGGGATGTATCCCATCTGGCCCCATAGCTTTGTCCTCTTTCAGATTCTCCAGCTGTTTATAAACTCTTCCGTAAACGGCACAGTATCCACTCCATTCCCAAATATTCCTTCAGCAGCCATCCGCGGTCCTTCACCAGGATTTTCTTCCGTGAACAGTGGTGTGCTGGAGCCGGCTCGCACGGTTGTTAACTTTGCTCGGCTCTTGTGAGCCGGTTGTTGAATTGCGTGAGCCGGCTCTCTTCCTCCCTCCCAATCCGGTCCCTTACATCAGCGACTTCACGAATTCTTCGGGATCGCTGCAAGTGCTGACTTTCCCACGCTGGCGCTGCAGGTTCGCATTTTGAAAATGGCCGCCGAGACTTCTGCCGAAGTCTTGGAGGCCGCCCTTGTAAGTCTCGGCGGCCATTTTGAATCGCGAACCTGCAGCGCCAGCGGGGGAGAGTCAGCGCTTGCAGCGACACCGAAGAATTCGTGAAGTCGCTGACGTAAGGGACCGGATCCGGAGGGAGGAGGGAGGGAGTTGAATTCGCCGAACTCGGGAGGGGGTGGCAGGGGAGAGAAGGGAGTTGCTGGGCATTTGTGAATGGAGGGGAGAGAAGGGTCGCTATAGGTGCATGCAGGGCAGGGCAGGGGAGAGGAGGGTCACTGCTGGACATGGGTGGATGCAGGGCAGGGGACAGGAGGGTCACTGAACATGGGTGGATGGAGGGCAGGGGAGAGGAGGGGAGAGAGAAGAAATGCTGGACATGGATGGAGGGGAGAGAAGAGTGAGGAAGGAGATGAGATGAGGGAAAAGGAAGAGAGGAGAAAAACTGCACATGGATGAAGAAAATAGGCAGAAGCTGAGGACCAGAAATGAAAAAGAAAGAAATGGAAAGGAAGCCCTGGAAACGGAGTTAAGAGGACAGATAGCAGCAGAATCGGATACTGGGCCAGCATGATCAGAAAAACAGTCACCAGACAACAAAAGTAGAAAAAAAATCATTTTATTTTCATTATAGTGTTTGGAATATGTTCACTTTGAAAATCAGGTGCTCAACATTAAAAGTTTATATTTATTTACTTATTTATGGCATTTTATCCCACATTAAACATGAATTAGATTGGAACCTGGGATCATTTAATTTTTTTTTTCTGGAGAGAGTAATGCATTGGGCCCCCCCCCCCCCGGCTATAGCCAGCTCTGCAATTTGGTGGGGGGGCATAGAGGTGGACGGGGGGGGGGGGCGCAGAGGTGGATGGGGGGGGTGCAGAGGTGGACGGGGGGGGGGGGGGGGTGCCGAGGTGGACCGGGGAGAGAGCCAGTTGTTAAAAATTTACCAGCACACCACTGTTCGTGGACACCAAAGAGAAGTAATTGTTTAGCACATTCGCTTTATCCTCCTCACTTTCCACATAACCATTCTCATTATCTTTCAGTCTCGCAATTCCATTCCTATCTTTTCTCCTTTCTCCAATAGGTCTTGTCACCTCTCTTTACATCTTTAGCCATTTTTTTCTTCCGTTCGTGCTTTCGCTAGCTGTATTTCTCTCTTCGCTTCTTTGAGTTTAATCCGATAATCTTTTCTGTGATCCTCTTGTTGCATTCTTTTGTATTTCTTGAACAAAGCCTCTTTTGCTCTTATTTTTTCAGCTACTTGGTTGGAAAACCATATAGGCTTCCTGTTTCTCTTGGTTTTGTTTACTTTCCTCGCATAAAGGTCAGGTGCCGTATTTATAGCAGCCTTCAGCTTTAACCACTGATGTTCCACTTCTCCTATGCCTTCCCACTTCAACAGCTCCTTTTTCAGTTATTCCCCCATTTTATCAAAATCAGTACGTCTGAAATCCAGTACTTTTAATTTTGTTCGTCCACACTGTGCCTTCGCCCTTATATCAAAACATATGGTGTGATGATCACTATTACATAGGTGGGCACCCACCTGGATATTAGAAACACTTCCTCTATTCATGAGCACTAGACCCAGCATCGACCCTTCCCTCAAGGGTTCCGTCACCATTTGTCTGAGCAAGGTACTTTGACAGGCGTCCACAATCTCCCTACTTCTTTCCGATTCCGCAGACAGGATGTTCCAATCCACATCAGACAAGTTGAAATCTCCCAACAGTAGCACCTCTCCTTTCATACTAATCTTTTGAATAACAAGGTATAAAACTAAAAATAATTATAAATTACTAAGACATAGCTTTACAAATTTCTCTAGAAATAATTATGATGACAGACAAATAGGAGTCTTTGTCAAAGCCTTTCTAAAAGAAAAGATATATATAATGTCTCTTTTGTCCATATGGGCTTTAATAGTTGCCAGCCCAATTCTTTTAAATTTTCATTGAATCAGTTTATATACTTACTGTCAGTCGGGTGTCGACTGGAAAGTCAGGCAGAATGCATAGGCAGTAGCAGACGATAATGTAACAAGTTCAACTAGAACACAGGAAGGAACTCGGGGAACAGGTTAACAGTGCAGCATCAGCAAAATAGCAAGTTCTCAAACTGCAAGCCCTGCTCAAGGGAAGATCTAGGGCTTTTATGATTTTCTCTCTAGCCTTTATAGAAAGCCACTAGTTCTGTGTTTTGAATCCTCCTGTGGGGACGAGCCCAAGTTCAGGCCTCTTATAGGCAGAAGCTGTTTTTTCCTGGGAGAAAATATGTATATATATTTTTTTTCTCCCAGGAAAAAACAGCTTCTGCCTATAAGAGGCCTGAACTTGGGCTCGTCCCCACAGGAGGATTCAAAACACAGTTCTGTTCAAACAAAACAAGCACAGTTCATACTTCATTTCAGTAGGTTCCAACACAAATAGGCTTTGGAGGCAGAAGAAAATTGATCAAAAATCCAGTCCCACTTGCTGTGAAAATGTTTGAACACTACCTAACTTAAGGAGCCCAGCAAGGTGCACTAAATCTGAAAGGTCCTGATAAAATTAAGAGGTTACTTTCCGAAAGAAAAATACTTTTCAGTAATGTTCAACTCTTTTTGTACTGTATATAATCAATTTTAAATGGGCATATCATAATTATCTAAACAAGTGCATAATTTACATTGACATTCATTTATATACCATCATATGTATTACATCATTCACATCTTCGTTCTGACATCCATCCTATCTCTGCTGTGTTGTTATCATAACTTTTAAAATGGCAATTAACAAAATACATTTCTTATTATTAATACAATTTTTTCTCAGCAAAAATCGCTACTTATATATTTCCTTCAACACAGATTTTCCCTAAGAATGTCTCTCCAGCCATAGGAGCCAGCTCTGTGGGTGCTATGGGTGCTTTAGAGTTTCAATTCATACACTTCAAAGCATTGTGAATTACTTTGAACAACTGTGCACAAAATAAACTCATAAGTTAGATATCCCCCTATCCACTGTCTGTAAATATTCACAGCTTTAAATTGTCCTAACTCACAGGCTCTTATTAAAACAAGAAACACAGCATAATCAGACAGGGTATTCTGGTTAAAGCTGCCTTAGCTGTTTCCCCAGATTCCTTTACCATGGCATAAAGAAATTCAGTACTTTGCATGCAATCTATTATCCACAAAAATACAGGCAATTTACAGATATGTTGCTTGGGGAAGACATTTTGAAGATAGCCATGATTCTTACAAAAATTATTTCCTTCCATGCATAAATTAAATACATTTCAAAAAATGTAATTCTAAATTTACAATATTATTTCTGTATAATTAACATGAACTTCTATATGATGTAAATATAGCAACAACTCTATTTGTAGCGTGTTAACATGTTTTTTTTTAAACTATTAGCATACATACTGTACCAGAGTGGGTACCAGGTTCTTGTAAATCCCTTAAAACACAGGAAAAGTGTTCACCATCCCACTGCATAATGCAGAAGCAAAAACAATTAGTACTTATAAGTCTGGTCAATTAATGTCCCTTATTGCAACTTTCCATCCATTAGGACACTGTTCAACATTTCCAATTATTTACAATGTCAGAGCATATTCATATCTATGTAAGAGGTTCTTTACCTTATCTCAGCATATAAAGCATAATAAAAATCACAATATAACTTAAAATCTAACTTTTATGCTTTTCTCATTACATCTTATAGTGTTTCAAATCTGTCACTAAGAAAACAGGATGTGAGCACCAAACCACACAGAAACAAGCAGACTTAATTTAAAATATCATTTCATTTCAGCAGCACTGAGGAAACTTCACTTATTATCAAAGTAGGTTAAGATTCAATCTAGCATATTTCAAACAATAGACATTAATTCTTTAACTTTCAACTATAGTTACAATTTACCAAAACTCAAAAGTTTCTATTTATTTTATGCTGCAACAGATCAAAGTGCTTCCTCAAATCTATTCTAGGCAGGATGACAGCATAAAACTTCATTCATACATAACAGATTTAAAATTGAGAAAACATAAGTTAGACACTTCAGTTATTGAAAGACCTTGGGGGTCTTTTCTTTCTTTTTGCTTAAGTAATTTCCCTGGGTGGAGCCTTCACTGTAATGTAGTTTCCATAACCCGTAAACCCAGACAAATGCAAAGACAACTACATTCCCCAGAAATCTCAGAAACTAGCAAGAGAAAACTCAGTCCTTTGACACATTCCTTCAACAGACAGATTCAAGAAAATACAAATACATTATCCTAAATCATGAGATTCTGTAGTTTCATATTCTTGCTCATATACATCAAATACATATCAAAGAAAGCAAATACAGTAACATTTTCTCTTACCCCTACTGTTGAACTGTGAAGGATTAAAAACACATTAGGAAAAGGAATTTACAGCTCTCACAAATCGCATAGCTTAGAATCATTTTCTTCCATTTCACCTACAGATCGCTTAGCTGACTTCAGTTGCAAAGCATGGCATGGCAAAAGTCATATTCTGTTAACACTTCTTGGTAGAAGAGAGGTACGTCAAGACAATATGTTAACAATCATTCTAACTCTCTCCTTAAAATTCTACACATTTAAATACAGCACAGGGCTGTTATCTTCATTACAAAATTTGTATTACTTCCTTTCCTGTCTCACTGAGAGGGAGAGAGACTAATCTTAAAGGCCAGCAAATAGCGTTAGACAAGAACATGCCAACCCAAGACTGCAGTCAGCCTACAGTTCTCTAATCTGATTACACAACACTTAACAGCTAACAGACTACACTGGAGACACACATATAAACAGGACACTGTCTGCAGACATAAAATTCTGAGCAGATTTTTATGTTTAAACAATTTTTATTGAACAAACAGTAATGTAACAAACCAGATGTCATCCATAAATTGTTCATTTTTCCAATTTCACATCCCCTCCCACCTCCCCATCCCCCCTTTCTTATGCGAAATCACACACAACAACTATACGTAGCCACACATTGGTATTATACCCATACCACTTGCCACATAAAATAGATACGAATAACCCAACTAGAGCACCTTTGCTTCTCATTTTTCTAATTAATGTCACCAATGTGAGACCATACTTCCTTCCATCTCTCCCGACCTCCTCTAACCCCCCCCCCCCCAAAAAAAAAAAAAAAAAATAAAAAGGAATAAATAAAAAAAAAGGAATGAATAATGGATGAGAGGGGCTCCCCACCCTAGCAGGACCCGCAAGTACTGTAGCTACCCAGTCGAACTACAATGGAGCATCACCACCCGTCCAGACGCCAGCCAAACAGCATTCAGTAGCAGACTCCTGGCCTTCTCCGAGGACAAGCAGGCTGCTTGTTCTCACGACTGGGTGACGTCCGCGGCAGCCCCCACCAACCGGAAAAGGCTTCGCGGGACGGTCGGCACGCAGGGCACGCCCACCGCGCATGCGCGGCCGTCTTCCCGCCCGTGCGCGACCGCTCCCACCAGTTCCTTTTTTTCCGCGTCTGGAGAGAGTCGTGCTTTGCCGCTCTCTCTGCTTTCAGCCGCCGGAAAGTCGATCGCGTTTACGCGGATCGTTGTTTTTTCTATTTAATTTTTTGTTACCGCCGGTTTCCCTTTTCTTTTTTCAAAAAAAAAAAAAAAAACCTGAGCGTGTGGAGCACGCGCTCCCTTTTTCCCTCGTTTCCAGCGGGGACGCCGCGTTGCGGCCTAGTGGCCGCACGGTCGTTTTCTTTTTCGAGGTGTGATTTTCGCCACCATTGACGACTTTGACTTCGCCGACGCGATTTTTCCGTCGATGTCCTCGAAGGTCTCGAGTGGATTTAAAAAGTGTGGTCGCTGCGGCCGGCCGATCTCGCAGACCGACACCCACGCTTGGTGCCTCCAGTGCCTCGGGCCGGAGCACAATATCAAGTCGTGTTCCCTGTGTCTCGGTCTCCGGAAACGGACTCAAGTTGCGAGGCAAGTTCTGCGGGACCGTCTGGAACTTGCGCCGGCCCCTCGACGTCGACCTCGACGGCATCGGTATCGACGCCCGGTCCTTCGGTACCGGTATCGATGCCCGAGACATCGGCACCGATGGCATCGACCCCATGAGAACAGGTCCCGTCGGCCCGCCGGTCCGCCGGCGAGGGTGGAGGTGAGCGGCCGCGTGGGCAGTCGGCCCCGGTCACTCCCTCAGCCCGTGGTCCACGGGACCGAACCCTGTCTGACCCGGCTCCTCGAGACCGAGGGGGATCGTCCTCCTCCTCCTCCATACCTCCCGGCGCCGGTGACGCGCATCGAAAGAAGGACAAGAAGCGTCGTCACCGGTCGCCCTCGGTGCATCCAGACATCGGAGAGGAGGCGACGCCGAAGCGTCATCGCCGAGAGGAGAGGTCCCCGTCGGTGGTGGAGGTACCGACGCGTCAGGGTTCCGGCACCTCGGTGCCGTCTCCTGGCCCCCATCAGCTTCTGACACCGACACCCCTGCTGGCCCCACCGCCTTTCCCGGCAGCGGGCCTGGACGAGTGCCTCAGAGCCATCCTTCCGGGGATCCTGGAAGGGCTGATGCGCCAGGCTGTGCCGGCGCCGGGGGTGCTTGCGCCCTCGGCGCCGATGTCTGTGGCGCCGGCGAGCTCTAGCCCGGCGCCGGGGCCGTCGACACCGCCGCCGCTTGCGGCGCCGGTCTCGACCGCCACACAGGTGGAGTCCCCGTCGACGTCGATGGAGGGAGCTCCGTCCCCGCCGACGCGGGAGTCCACCGCTCGACGACACCGAGACCTCGGTGCCTCGACGTCGAGCCGGGCCCGGTTCAGGACTCAGCTACATGAGCTCATGTCCGATACCGAGGATGAGGCCTCGTGGGGGGAAGAGGAGGACCCTAGATATTTCTCCTCAGAGGAGTCTACGGGCCTTCCCTCGGACCCCACGCCTTCACCGGAGAGGAAGCTCTCACCTCCTGAGAGTCTCTCCTTTGCCTCCTTTGTGAGGGATATGTCTATTAGCATTCCCTTCCCCGTGGTCTCTGTGGAAGAGCCGAGGGCCGAGATGCTCGAGGTCCTCGACTATCCATCACCACCTAGAGAGTCCTCCACGGTGCCGCTGCACAATGTCCTCAAGGAGACACTGCTTCGGAACTGGGTGCGACCGTTAACTAACCCCACCATTCCCAAGAAAGCAGAGTCCCAGTACAGGATCCACTCGGACCCGCAGTTAATGCGGCCCCAATTGCCCCATGACTCGGCGGTCGTGGATTCTGCTCTCAAGAGGGCACGGAGTTCGAGGGATACCGCCTCGGCGCCCCCGGGGCGGGAGTCTCTCACTCTGGACTTGTTTGGGAGGAAGGCCTACCAATCCTCCATGCTCGTGACCCGCATCCAGTCATACCTGCTCTATATGAGCATCCACATGCGGACTAATGTGCAACAACTGGCGGACCTGGTCGATAAGCTCCCGCCGGAGCAGTCCAGGCCTTATCAGGAGGTGGTCAGGCAGCTGAAGGCGTGCAGAAAGTTCCTGTCCAGGGGTATCTATGACACCTGTGACGTGGCATCTCGTGCTGCGGCCCAAGGTATAGTGATGCGCAGGCTCTCATGGCTGCGTGCCTCTGACCTGGACAACCGCACCCAGCAGAGACTGGCTGACGTCCCTTGCCGGGGGGATAACATTTTTGGTGAGAAGGTCGAGCAGATGGTGGACCAACTGCATCAGCGGGAAACCGCTCTCGACAAGCTCTCCCACCGGGCGCCTTCAGCATCCACCTCAGCAGGTGGACGTTTTTCCCGGGCCCGGCAGGCTGCACCCTATTCTTTTGCAAAGCGTAGGTACAACCAGCCGGCCCGAAGGCCTCGTCAGGCACAGGGACAGCCCCAGCGCGCTCGTTCCCGTCAACAGCGTGCGCCTAAGCAGCCCCCTGCGCCTCCACAGCAAAAGCCAGGGACGGGCTTTTGACTGGAACCACGGGAACATAGCCGCCCTCAAAGTGTCCGTACCGGACGATCTGCCGGTCGGGGGGAGGTTAAAATTTTTTCACCAAAGGTGGCCTCTCATAACCTCCGACCAGTGGGTTCTCCAAATAGTGCGGTGCGGATACGCCCTGAATTTGGCCTCCCTGCCTCCAAATTGTCCTCCGGGAGCTCAATCCTTCAGCTCCCATCACAAGCAGGTACTTGCAGAGGAACTCTCCGCCCTTCTCAGCGCCAATGCGGTCGAGCCCGTACCACCCGGGCAGGAAGGGCAGGGATTCTATTCCAGGTACTTCCTTGTGGAAAAGAAAACAGGGGGGATGCGTCCCATCCTAGACCTGAGAGGCCTGAACAAATTCCTGGTCAAAGAAAAGTTCAGGATGCTTTCCTTGGGCACCCTTCTGCCAATGATTCAGAAAAACGATTGGCTATGTTCCCTGGATTTAAAGGATGCATATACTCACATCCCGATACTGCCATCTCACAGACAGTATCTCAGATTCCGCCTGGGCGCACGGCACTTTCAGTACTGTGTGCTGCCCTTTGGGCTCGCCTCCGCCCCACGAGTGTTTACAAAGTGCCTCGTGGTGGTGGCGGCGTACCTACGCAGGCTGGGAGTGCACGTGTTCCCATATCTCGACGATTGGCTGGTCAAGAACACCTCGGAGGCAGGAGCCCTCCGGTCCATGCAGTGCACTATTCAACTCCTGGAGCTGCTGGGGTTTGTGATAAATTACCCAAAGTCCCATCTCCAGCCAACCCAGTCTCTGGAATTCATAGGAGCTCTGCTGAATACCCAGACGGCTCAGGCCTTCCTTCCCGAAGCGAGGGCCAACAACCTCCTGTCCCTCGCTTCGCAGACCAGAGCGTCTCAGCAGGTCGCAGCTCGGCAGATGTTGAGACTTCTGGGTCATATGGCCTCCACAGTTCATGTGACTCCCATGGCTCGTCTTCACATGAGATCTGCTCAATGGACCCTAGCTTCCCAGTGGTTCCAAGCCACCGGGAATCTAGAAGATGTCATCCGCCTCTCCACCAGTTGCCGCACTTCACTGCTCTGGTGGACCATCCGGACCAATTTGACCCTGGGACGTCCATTCCAAATTCCGCAGCCCACGAAGGTGCTGACGACGGATGCATCTCGCCTGGGTTGGGGAGCTCATGTCGATGGGCTTCACACCCAGGGTCTGTGGTCCCTCCAGGAAAAGGATCTGCAGATCAACCTCCTGGAGCTCCGAGCGATCTGGAACGCGCTGAAGGCTTTCAGAGATCGGCTGTCCTGCCAAATTATCCAAATTCAGACAGACAATCAGGTTGCAATGTATTACGTCAACAAGCAGGGGGGCACCGGATCTCGCCCCCTGTGTCAGGAAGCCGTCGGGCTGTGGCGATGGGCATGCCAGTTTGGCATGCTCCTCCAAGCCACATACCTGGCAGGCGTAAACAACAGTCTGGCCGACAGACTGAGCAGAGTCATGCAACCGCACGAGTGGTCGCTCCATTCCAGAGTGGTACGCAAGATCTTCCGAGAGTGGGGCACCCCCTCGGTGGACCTTTTCGCCTCTCAGACCAACCACAAGCTGCCTCTGTTCTGTTCCAGACTTCAGACACACGGCAGGCTAGCGTCGGATGCCTTTCTTCTCCATTGGGGGACCGGCCTCCTGTATGCTTATCCTCCCATACCTTTGGTGGGGAAGACCTTACTGAAGCTCAAGCACGACCGCGGCACCATGATTCTGATAGCGCCCTTTTGGCCCCGTCAGATCTGGTTCCCTCTTCTTCTGGAGTTGTCCTCAGAAGAACCGTGGAGATTGGAGTGTTTTCCGACTCTCATTTCGCAGAACGACGGAGCGTTACTGCACCCCAACCTTCAGTCTCTGGCTCTCACGGCCTGGATGTTGAGGGCGTAGACTTCGCTGCGTTGGGTCTGTCGGAGGGTGTCTCCCGGGTCCTGCTTGCCTCCAGGAAGGATTCCACTAAAAAGAGTTACTTTTTCAAGTGGAGGAGGTTTGTCGTTTGGTGTGAGAGCAAGGCCCTAGAACCTCGTTCCTGCCCTGCACAGAACCTGCTTGAATACCTTCTACACTTATCAGAGTCTGGCCTCAAGACCAACTCAGTAAGGAATCACCTTAGTGCGATTAGTGCTTACCATTATCGTGTGGAAGGTAAAGCCATCTCTGGAGAGCCTTTAGTCGTTCGATTCATGAGAGGCTTGCTTTTGTCAAAGCCCCCTATCAAGCCTCCTACAGTGTCATGGGATCTCAACGTCGTCCTCACCCAGCTGATGAAACCTCCTTTTGAGCCACTGAATACCTGCCATCTGAAGTACTTGACCTGGAAGGTCATTTTCTTGGTGGCAGTTACTTCAGCTCGTAGGGTCAGTGAGCTTCAAGCCCTAGTAGCTCATGCTCCATATACCAAATTTCATCACAACAGAGTAGTGCTCCGCACCCACCCAAAGTTCCTGCCGAAGGTGGTGTCGGAGTTCCATCTTAACCAGTCAATTGTCTTGCCAACATTCTTCCCCAGGCCGCATACCCGCCCTGCTGAACGTCAGTTGCACACATTGGACTGCAAGAGAGCATTGGCCTTCTACTTGGAGCGGACACAGCCCCACAGACAGTCCGCCCAATTGTTTGTTTCTTTCGACCCTAACAGGCTAGGGGTCGCTGTCGGGAAACGCACCATCTCCAATTGGCTAGCAGATTGCATTTCCTTCACTTACGCCCAGGCTGGGCTGGCTCTTGAGGGTCATGTCACGGCTCATAGTGTTAGAGCCATGGCAGCGTCAGTGGCCCACTTGAAGTCAGCCACTATTGAAGAGATCTGCAAGGCTGCGACGTGGTCATCTGTCCACACATTCACATCACATTACTGCCTCCAGCAGGATACCCGACGCGACAGTCGGTTCGGGCAGTCGGTGCTGCAGAATCTGTTTGGGGTGTAAATCCAACTCCACCCTCCAGGACCCGAATTTATTCTGGTCAGGCTGCACTCTCAGTTAGTTGTTCTTCGTAGGTCAATTTCTGTTGTACCCTCGCCGTTGCGAGGTCCAATTGACCTGGGTTCTTGTTTTGAGTGAGCCTGAAAGCTAGGGATACCCCAGTCGTGAGAACAAGCAGCCTGCTTGTCCTCGGAGAAAGTGAATGATACATACCTGTAGCAGGTGTTCTCCGAGGACAGCAGGCTGATTGTTCTCACCTACCCTCCCTCCTCCCCTTTGGAGTTGTGTGTTCATATTTTATTGCTTGTCATTCAACTGGCGGGAGCGTTCGCGCACGGGCGGGAAGACAGCCGCGCATGCGCGGTGGGCGTGCCCTGCGTGCCGACCGTCCCGCGAAGCCTTTTCCGGTTGGTGGGGGCTGCCGCGGACGTCACCCAGTCGTGAGAACAATCAGCCTGCTGTCCTCGGAGAACACCTGCTACAGGTATGTATCATTCACTATATGCGAAAGGGTTTCAATATACACATCCCATACTGCATGAAAATGTTTTAGCCTTTTGGGGGATTGTCTAGCATATTGCCTCTCCAGGAGCATCACCGCATGTAATCGGTTTCTCCAGGCCCAAAAGGATGGTGCATCCTCCCCAACCCAAGTCCCCAATATCACTTTCTTGCCCAGGACCCCCGCTTTCCTAAGGAGCAGGACATGCGACCTTTGGCATATATGAAAAAGCTCATAATTGTCCAACAGCACTGCGGCCGGGGAAACGGGTATGGTACATCCTAATAACCTTCCTAAATAGAACAGTACTGCTTTCCAAAAAACTTGCACCCTCCTGCATTCCCAAAATGAGTGAAAAAATGAGTTTGACCCCTGCTTACATTTCTGACACTGCCCCTATTTTGAACAGGCGCTCCTGAGTGAAATGCGCCCTATGTAGCGTACGGAACTGACACTCCCTTAACTCCACACTCACTGAGATCTCAGGTATCCGCTTGATAAGCTTTAATGGATCTAAAGTAGTGCCCACTCTTCCTAAATCTCGGTGCCACCTTTCAATAAGATCCTCGTATAACCTAGCCTGGGACTTCATGTGCAAGGCTTTGTGCAACCCTGATACCGATATGTCTCCCTCCCGAAATTTGCCGAAAAACTCCTGCAGTCGCCCTCCTAGTGATGGGACAAGCGATCTGAGCAGATTTTTTTAATTTAATTGGGAATATCAAGTTCTGCTCCCTCTGCACATAAATATTCATTAGAAGGAAATCCTCTAGTATTCTCTTTAAAGAACACAATTTAGAATGATTTAAAAAAAACCTCAATTGCAATGCATTGTTTTCTCTAGATTATTCATGCTTGTTTTCTTTTCAGTTCCACTGCAATTTTAACAGACAGCAGCATAAGTGAAACAGTGCACTTATGCATTCTGCTTCCCTATTGTAAACGGGCCCGCTGTTCCAGTATGTGGGGGGAAGGAAGTCTTCTCCCCACGAATAGCCAGATCTCCACAAATTGCCCCCAGTGGATACTTTCAAATATTCTTTTATTTGTTTCCAAGTTAATGACAAACACTTCAGTCCAGAGCCCTGGGTTAGGGCTTCCCCAGGCAGGGCTGTTCTGCCTCTCTTAGGGTACAAGCCAGCAACACAAAGTCTCTGCCCTTTCTTGAAGGGCTGCAATAGTCCCTTTGAAAATCCCTCCTTTTCAAAGTCAGTAGCAAAATCAGGGCTTGCCTCCAAGCAGGATTTCCCCCTCCTGCCCAAACAAGGTTTTCAGTTTCAACATAGTCTTTCCACAATAATCAGGGTGCAGCTTGAGGAACCAGGCTTGTAACTCTTCCAGCCACCTCCCCCACAGTCAAGGTTTCCCCCACAGCTAACAGGTCTAACCAACAGAAAACAGGCTTCTTTCTTAAAGCAGGTTTTAAATCAAAATAACTTCCAAACAACATAGATTTTCACCTTCAGGTGCTGCCTTCCTCAGGGCTCTCCAGCTCCCATTCCATTCTGCTGTCTTCTCCCTGCTTAGCCTGATTAACTCCCTCTTCCACCCAATCCATCCAATCCTCCTCCTGCTTCTCACCCCACCCTTCCCTATTACAGGTGGGCGACATGATATACTGATTGCGGGTCCAGGGGAACTGGGCTTCTTCCTTCTCCCTCCCTCTTGTGGTCAGAGACGGTATATGGCCAGCTTGCCTATCCCCTGGGCTCCCCCCGCTGAGACTGGAAATGCATTCTGGGAGATGTAGTTTAGGGTTTTGCTGCTTCATTTCGTACATCTGGGCTGTAGCCTTGTCACAATATCCATGTTGTTTCCTGTCACCACAAATTAACAGTCATGGCTTTTCCGTTTCTTTGCATGATTCTCGGACTCCTGGGTTGCCAGACACAAAAATAGCTTCTACCCCTATCAAGGAATAAGAATGAGAGCTTTTCCTACCATGACCCTAATACCAACTGGTCACAGCCACTCCTAACCCGTGGCTCTCTTTATATCTTAATACTTCCTGGAGCAGTTTCCTTTAAACAACCAGAACCAATCCATGGTCCTACCTGAGTAAATGCGTGTGTCCGTTGGCAACTTCTAGAGAGAAATCCGAGTCACGACATAAAACTGATTGCCTGGGACCCCCCGCCCAGAACAGGATCATACCTGGCCCTTTATTTTCAACTCTAGGAGGCCAAAGGAAAGAAATCCACACACACACTACCAATAAAAAAATATATAGATCAAAGGCCTTTGGGAGAGAGTGTGGGTCCCACTTAATGACAATGAGTTCACCCAGAACTATCTCAAAATCCCTGAGGTCCACTGCTCTTTTATTAAGAATGCATTAAGTCATAAATTAACTGGTTACATCACAAATCATGGGACACAAACTTTGAAAAATCATTGGCTAGATTATATTGTGCTTACATCTGCAAATTCAGGGTACTGTCCAAAACTGCTAGTGGTTCCAATAAAAATCAAACCTTTATCGGAATATGGAACTATCCTACGTTATTCCATACATCTGTATGCTCAGACATCTGCATGTATCGCATTCACTTCCCTGTTCTCTTCCAAACATGTTTATGTCTAATAAAAGTTTCCTGCATCTGATAAAAGACAGCATTTAGTCATTTTCCATATTATTTACTATACTAACATTTAATTTCTAATATTCCTCTCTGTAAATTGAGGTACCATTATTATCAATATCATCACCACCTCATCATACACCTAAATGCCCTGAGCAAATACCTGGTCAAAGAAAAGTTCAAGATGATTTCCCTGGGCACCCTTCTCCCCATGATTCAGAGAAATGATTGGCTATGCTCGCTAAACTGCTACGAGAGTTAGACTTTGAGCCAATACTATAGATCTTCACAGTGCCTTTTTTGTAAAAAAAAAAAAAAAAAAGGTGCCTGTACTCATTGTGGGCGGAGTCATCACATATGACTCCACCCCTATTATAGCTACACCCACATTGGCCACGCCCCTTATACCAGCCATAGCGCATATAAACCGACATTATTGAAAATATTATACTAGTATAGGAGAAAAAAATAACGTGATTTTTTTTTCATTATAAATAATTTATGTAAGCTGTTACAGCTCCAGTATACCCAGTGCAAAATAAGACAGCAGATGTAAATTCTCAAATTGGACATATTCCACACACTGAAATGAAAATAAAAGGATTTTTTCTACCTTTGTTGTCTGGTGACTTTGTTTTTCTGATCATGCTGGCCCAGTATCCGATTCTGCTGCTATCTGTCCTCTTAACTCCGTTTCCAGGGCTTCCTTTCCATTTATTTCTTTACTTTCCGCCTTTCTTCTTCATTTCTTGCCCTACATCCGTAAGTAAAAGTTGGGTCCTCTGCAGACTTGACGGTCCAGTGGATCCAGCTTCTGCCTATTTTCTACATCCATGTGTAGTTTTTCTCCTCTCTTCCTTTTCCCTCACCTCATCTCCTTCCTCACTCTTCCCTCGCCTCCATCCACCCACCCATGTCCAACATTTATTCTCTTTCTCTCCCCCTGCCCTCCCCTCCATCCACCCACGTCCAGCGGCCCTCCTGTCCCCCCTGCCATCCACCTATGTCCAGAAACCCCCTCCCCTCCATCCACCCATGTCCAGCGACCCTCCTGTCCCTCCTGCCATCCACCTATGTCCAGAAACCCCCTCCCCTCTATCCACCCATGTCCAGCGACCCTCCTGTCCCCCCTGCCATCCACCTATGTCCAGAAACCCCCTCCCCTCTATCCACCCATGTCCAGCGACCCTCCTGTCCCCCCTGCCATCCACCTATGTCCAGAAACCCCCTCCCCTCTATCCACCCATGTCCAGCGACCCTCCTGTCTCCCCTGCCATCCACCTATGTCCAGAAACCCCCTCCCCTCTATCCACCCATGTCCAGTGACCCTCCTGTCTCCCCTGCCATCCACCTATGTCCAGAAACCCCCTCCCCTCTATCCACCCATGTCCAGTGACCCTCCTGTTCCCCCTGCCATCCCAGATGCCAAACAATTCTCTCTTTCCTTCCCTCTCCTCCCCTCCCATCGATGTCCAGTAATTCTTTCTTCCCTGCCCTCCCCTCCCATGATTTCCAACGATTTTCCTCTCTTCTCCTGCTCTCCCGTCTTCTCCCATGTCCAGCGCAGCGATTCTTCCCACAGCCCATCCTCCTCCCAGCGTGAACGCCGGTGCAGGTAACGAATCAGCGAGTGAGAGAAGCTGTCAGCGTTGGAGCTTCCCTCTGCGAGTCCCGCCTATGTTGTTACAACTTCCTGTTTCCGCATAGGCGGGATTGGCAGAGGGAAGCTTGACGCTGACAGCCTCTCTACTCGCTGATTCGCTACCTGCATCGGCGTTCGCTCTGCTGCTCGCTCAGTCCGACGCTCGTCGCTGACAACAGGGGGAGAAAAAGGTGCCGGTACGCCGTACCGTTGCGTACCGGCACAAAAAAAGCACTGGATCTTCATTTGAAAGTGGACTGTCCGATTTAAAAACAGTTGCTGCTACTTGTAAAGGGGTCTGCTTCTTCCACTCTGGGTTGTAGTCAGAAGTCCTGTTCCTCGCACAGGATTCCAGTAAGGTACAATACTGCAATTAGGACTTATGGCAAAAAGTTTTATTTCAAGTTCAGTTCCATACACAGAATCTCAATGCAGTTCCCAAAAGTCCAGGCCTGGTTCAAGAAAAACACTGGCCCAATTCAGTTGGCTCACCCCCCCCCCCCCCCCTTAAAGGCCGGGTGGGGGTTGCCCTCTTCTGTCCAAGAGGGGACCCTTTCCCCCTTTAGAAGGGTGCTTTAACAGTTCCACCTGCTTTTCTCTATAACAGCACAGTTCCAACAAACTCTCATAGAAAAATCTCCACAAAGGAAAACAATACTTCATTCACCTTTCCTGCTTAGCACGGATGATGCCCTACAGTGAGCAGGGCTGGCAGTTCACCTCCCTCTTCACAGCACCTCCATGTCTGTGACCTCCCACATTGCCCTTATGTGCTGGAAAGGGCTGTGTTTGTATTCTCCCATGCCATGGTAGTGTGCTCTTCCTGACAGGAAAGATCTAGTGGCAGGCTCTCTCCCTCCTCCATGTACTCCATGGATTCCTTCCTTGAATAAGACTCCTCTCTCTCTCCTGATTACTGGGAGCTTCCAGGAAATCTGACCCTCCCTTCTCACAGCTGTGGGGGGGGGGGGGGTGGAATTATATACTGCCTTTGCAGCCAAGGGAACTGGGCTTCCTCCCTTCTTCTCCCTCTAGTGGGGAAGGGAGTAACTGGCTCACCTTGCACGGAGCCACTTCTCCCCCTGCTGAGGTTAGAAATCTCTTCCACCCTTTTAGGGCTACTCTTCTCTCTCTTACTTTCTTCCTTGCAAGGGCTTCTGGGGATTGTAGTTCGGGGATTAGCTGCTTCTCTTTGGGGCCACGGGTGCTAGCCTTATCACATACTGCTGCCAAGGGTGATGCATTTGGGAAACAGGAACCCGAACTATAGCTACGTGATGCAAGGTTCCACGTTAGGAGTCGCTGACCAGGAAAAGGATCTAGGAGTCATTGTTGATGTTCATTTGAACCCTCTGCTCAGTGTGCTGGGGCAGCAAAGAAAGCATATAGAATGTTAAGTATTATTAGGATTGGAATGGAAAATTAAAAATAAGGATGTTATAATGCCTTTTGTATCACTCTATGGTGTGACCGCACCTTGAAAACTGTGTTCAATTCTGGTTGCTGCATCTCAAAAAAAGATATAGTGGAATTAGAAAAGGTACAGCGAAGGGCGACAAAAATGATAAAGGGGATGGGACAACCTCCCTATGAGGAAAGGCTGAAACGGCTTGGGCTCTTCAGCTTGGAGAAAAGATGGCTGAAGGGAGATATGATAGAGATCTATAAAATAATGAGTGGAGTGGAACGGGTAGACATGAATCGCTTGTTTGCTCTTTCCAAAAATACTAGGACTAGGGGTACAAAATGAAGCTACAAAGTAGTACATTTAAAACAAATCGGAGAAAATATTTCTTCACTCAACGTGTAATTAAACTCTGGAATTTGTTGCCAGAGAATGTAGTAAAAGCAGTTAGCTAGCGGGGTTTAGAAAAGGTTTGGATAGCTTCCTAAAAGAAAAGTCTATAGTCCATTATTAAAATGGACTTTGGGGAAAATCCACTGCTTATTTCTAGGATAAGCAACATAAAATGTATTGTACTGTTTTGGGTTCTTGCCAGGTACTTGTGACCTGGATTGACCTGGGCTTGATAGACCTTCGGTCTGTCCCAGTACGTCAATACTTATGTACTTATGGCAGTAGGGAAGAAGAAAAACAGAAGCAAGCAGTTTCTTCTCTGTTTACACTGCCTAACTAATAAGTTGCACCTGTGCCCCGGCAGGGCTTTAAACACAGGAGAAACGTAGCAAGATTATAGAGGGAAAGAGAAAACACATTCTCCGAGGACAAGCAGGCTGCTTGTTCTCACTGATGGGTGACGTCCACGGCAGCCCCTCCAATCGGAACACTTTACTAGCAAAGGCCTTTGCTAGTCCTCGCGCGCCGATGCACACCGCTCGTGCGCGGCCGTCTTCCCGCCCGAACTGGCTCGTGTTCGTCAGTCTTCTTTTGTCCGCGCTCGGGACGGTCGTGTATTTGCGCCGTTTCGCGCCTCTCAAGTTGACCCTCACGCGTCTTCGCGTTTTTTCGAAGAAAAAAAAAAAAGAGAGAGAAAAGGACCTTTACGGTCTTTACCCCTTTCCCATGTTTCCAGCTTTTGCCCCGCGTAAGTTTCCTTTCGCTTTCGGGGTAGGCCTTTTTGAGGCCTCGGTTTGGTTTTTTTTTCTCCCTATTTTTGGTGCCTATTTCGTCATTGCGAGTTTTGATTTCGCCGGCGTGATTTTTCCGCCCATGTCATCGAAGTTTTCCAGCGGCTTCAAGAAGTGCACCCAGTGCGCCCGGGTAATCTCGCTCACTGATAGGCACGCGTCGTGTCTGGGGGCTGGGCACCGCCCGCAGGCCTGTAGTCTTTGTGCCCTTTTACAGAAAAGGACTCAGGTAGCGAGATTGGCCCAGTGGAACGTTCTGTTCTCGGGCTCTTCGTCGGCAACAGCACCGGGGGCATCGAGTGCATCGGCGTCGACAGCTCCAAGACCTTCGATCTCAGCATCGGCTGCATCGACTACATCGAGGCATCGACCCTCTGCACCGGTACTGAGGCATCGGAAGGCTGCGTCGACGTCGGTGGTACCGGGACCTCCACTAGTGCTGATGTCGTCGGATGGTGGTGCTTCGACTAGAGTGCAGGTGAGGGTTGTCCATTCCCCTGCTGGTGGCGGTGAGCCTTCGGGTGGGTCTCCCCCTACCCTGAGGGCTCCTGCGGTACAGCCCCCCCGAGACCGACCTTCTTCGGCCTCGGCCCCGAGGAAGCGACGGCTGGATTCTACGTCCTCCTCATTGGTACCGGGAAGCTCCGGTGACATGCTTCGTTTGAAAAAATCAAAGAAGCATTGACACCGGTCTCCTTCCCGCATCGGTACCGAGAGCTCTGGGTCGCCGAGGAAGTCGGCACCCAGTAGGCATCGGCACCGGGAGGACCGCTTACTCTCTGTTCAGGAGGTGTCGATGCGCTCCACCTTGGACAGCCCGGAACAGCCTCCACGCCCGGAACAGACTCTGACTTCGACACCTGCATCTGCTTCCATGTCTTTCTCCACAGCCGCTCTGCACGAGAGTCTCCGGGCCGTTCTCCCAGAGATCCTGGGAGAGCTGTTGCGCCCCTCCCCTCCGGTACCGGGGGTGCTTGCGCCACCGGTACCGTCGAGTGAGGCGCCGGCTGACCCCTTGCCCGGGGTGAGGTCTCGGACATCGGTGCCGCTTGCGGTACCGACTGCGGTCGCCTCCCATGAAGGCTCCCCGACGACGTCGGCGGAGGGAGCTTCGCCGGTGCGGGCGAGGGAGTCTACCTCTCGACGCTCCCACCGTGGCCGTGTTTCCATGGAGTCGGGCACGGCTTCAGACACAGGTTCATGAACTTGTGTCTGATACCGATGGTGAGGCCTCGTGGGAGGAGGAGGAGGACATTAGATATTTCTCTGACGAGGAGTCTGATGGCCTTCTTTCCGATCCCACTCCCTCCCCTGAAAGGCAGCTTTCTCCTCCCGAGACTCTGTCTTTTGCGGCCTTTGTCCGGGAGATGTCTACGGCCATCCCCTTCCCGGTGGTTGTGGAGGACGAGCCCAGGGCTGAAATGTTTGAGCTCCTGGACTATCCTTCTCCACCTAAGGATGCGTCCACAGTACCCATGCATCATGTCCTAAAAAAGACATTGCTGGCGAACTGGACCAAGCCTCTAACTAATCCCCACATTCCCAAGAAGATCGAGTCCCAGTACCGGATCCATGGGGACCCAGAGCTGATGCGCACTCAGTTGCGGATCTGGCCCTAAAGAAGGCTAAGAGTTCTAGGCAGCATGCTTCGGCGCCCCCGGGCAAGGACTCTAGAACCTTAGACTCCTTTGGGAGGAAGGTCTACCATTCTTCTATGCTCGTGGCCAAAATCCAGTCTTACCAGCTCTACACGAGCATACATATGCGGAACAATGTGCGGCAGTTGGCGGGCTTGGTGGACAAACTCCCTCCTGAGCAAGCCAAGCCATTTCAGGAGGTGGTCAGGCAGCTGAAGGCGTGCAGAAAATTCCTGGCCAGAGGGGTATATGATACCTTTGATGTTGCGTCCAGGGCCACTGCTCAAGGTGTGGTGATGCGCAGACTCTCATGGCTGGGTGCCTCCGACCTGGAGAATAGGATCCAGCAGCGGATTGCGGACTCCCCTTGCCGAGCGGACAATATTTTTGGAGAAAAAGTCAAACAGGTGGTAGAGCAGCTCCACCAGCGGGATACCGCTTTCGACAAGTTCTCCCGCCGGCAGCCTTCAGCATCTACCTCTTCAGGTAGACGTTTTTATGGGGGAAGGAAGACTGTTCCCTACTCTTCTGGTAAGCGTAGGTACAATCCTCCTTCTCGACAGCCTGCGGCCCAGGCTAAGCCCCAGCGCGCGCGCTCTCGTCAGCAGCATGCGCCTCAGCAAGGCGCCTCGGCGCCCAAGCAAAAGCAAGGGGCGAGCTTTTGACTGGCTCCAGCAGAGCATAGCCGACATCAACGTGTCAGTGCCAGGCGATCTGCCGGTCGGGGGGAGGTTGAAGGTTTTTCACCAAAGGTGGCCTCTTATAACCTCTGACCGGTGGGTTCTTTAAATAGTCCGGCAAGGATACACCCTCAATTTGGCCTCCAAACCTCCAAATTGCCCACCGGGAGCTCAATCCTACAGCTTCCAGCACAAGCAGGTACTTGCAGAGGAACTCTCCGCCCTTCTCAGCGCCAATGCGGTCGAGCCCGTGCCATCCGGGCAAGAAGGGCTGGGATTCTATTCCAGATACTTCCTTGTGGAAAAGAAAACAGGGGGGATGCGTCCCATCCTAGACCTAAGGGCCCTGTACAAATATCTGGTCAAGGAAAAGTTCAGGATGCTTTCCCTGGGCACCCTTCTTCCCATGATTCAGGAAAACGACTGGCTATGCTCTCTGGACTTGAAGGACGCCTACACGCACATCCCGATACTGCCAGCTCACAGACAGTATCTGCGATTTCAGCTGGGCACACGTCACTTCCAGTACTGTGTGCTACCCTTTGGGCTCGCCTCTGCACCCAGAGTGTTCACCAAGTGCTTGGCTGTAGTAGCAGCGGCGCTTCGCAGGCTGGGAGTGCACGTGTTCCCCTATCTCGACGATTGGCTGGTGAAGAACACATCCGAGGCAGGAGCTCTACAGTCCATGCAGATGACTATTCGCCTCCTGGAGCTACTAGGGTTTGTGATAAATTATCCAAAGTCCCATCTTCTCCCAGTGCAGAGACTCGAATTCATAGGAGCTCTTCTGGACTCTCGGACGGCTCGTGCCTATCTCCCAGAGGCGAGAGCCAACAACTTGTTGTCCCTCGTCTCACGGGTGCGAGCGTCCCAGCAGATCACAGCTCGGCAGATGTTGAGATTGTTGGGCCACATGGCCTCCACAGTTCATGTGACTCCCATGGCCCGCCTTCACATGCGATCTGCTCAATGGACCCTAGCTTCCCAGTGGTTTCAGGCTGCTGGGGATCTAGAGGACGTGATCCACCTGTCCACGAGTTTTCTCAAATCCCTGTATTGGTGGACGATTTGGTCCAATTTGACTCTGGGACGTCCTTTCCAAATTCCTCAGCCACAAAAAGTGCTGACTACGGATGCGTCTCTCCTGGGGTGGGGAGCTCATGTCGATGGGCTTCACACCCAAGGAAGTTGGTCCCTCCAGGAACGCGATCTGCAGATCAATCTCCTGGAGTTACGAGCGGTCTGGAACGCTCTGAAGGCTTTCAGAGATCGGCTGTCCCATCAAATTATCCAAATTCAGACAGACAACCAGGTTGCTATGTATTACATCAACAAGCAGGGGGGCACTGGATCTCTCCCCCTGTGTCACGAAGCCGTCAGCATGTGGCTGTGGGCTCGCCGTCACGGCATGGTGCTCCAAGCCACATATCTGGCAGGTGTAAACAACAGTCTGGCCAACAGGTTGAGCAGGATTATGCAACCTCACGAGTGGTCGCTCAACTCCAGAGTATAGTGCGCCAGATCTTCCAGGTGTGGGGCACCCCCTTGGTAGATCTCTTTGCATCTCAAGCCAACCACAAGGTCCCTCAGTTCTGTTCCAGACTTCAGACCCCCGGCAGACTGGCATCGGATGCCTTCCTCCTGGACTGGGGGGAAGGTCTGCTGTATGCTTATCCTCCCATACCTCTGGTGGGGAAGACTTTGTTGAAACTCAAGGGAGACCGGGGCACCATGATTCTGATTGCTCCCTTTTGGCCACGTCAGATCTGGTTCCCTCTTCTTCTGGAGTTGTCCTCCGAAGAACCGTGGAGATTGGAGTGTTTTCCGACCCTCATCACACAGGACGAAGGGGCACTTCTGCATCCCAACCTCCAGTCTCTGGCTCTCACGGCCTGGATGTTGAGAGCGTAGACTTTGCCTCTTTGGGTCTGTCAGAGGGTGTCTCCCGCATCTTGCTTGCTTCCAGAAAAGATTCCACTAAAAGGAGTTACTTCTTTCTATGGAGGAGGTTTGCCGTCTGGTGTGACAGCAAGGCCCTAGATCCTCGCTCTTGTCCTACACAGACCCTGCTTGAATACCTTCTGCACTTGTCTGAGTCTGGTCTCAAGACCAACTCTGTAAGGGTTCACCTTAGCGCAATTAGTGCATACCATTACCGTGTGGAAGGTAAGCCGATCTCAGGACAGCCTTTAGTTGTTCGCTTCATGAGAGGTTTGCTTTTGTCAAAGCCCCCCGTCAAACCTCCTACAGTGTCATGGGATCTCAATGTCGTTCTCACCCAGCTGATGAAACCTCCTTTTGAGCCACTGAACTTCTGCCATCTGAAGTACTTGACCTGGAAGGTCATTTTCTTGGTGGCAGTTACTTCAGCTCGTAGAGTCAGTGAGCTTCAGGCCCTGGTAGCCCAGGCCCCTTACACCAAATTTCATCATAACAGAGTAGTCCTCCGCACTCACCCTAAGTTCTTGCCAATGGTTGTGTCTGAGTTCCATCTGAACCAGTCAATTGTCTTGCCAACATTCTTTCCCCGTCCTCATTCCTGCCCTGCTGAACGTCAGCTGCACACATTGGACTGCAAAAGAGCATTGGCCTTCTATCTGGAGCGGACACAGCCCAACAGACAGTCCGCCCAATTGTTTGTTTCTTTTGATCCCAACAGGAGGGGAATGGCTGTGGGGAAACGCACCATATCCAATTGGCTAGCAGATTGCATTTCCTTCACTTACGCCCAGGCTGGGCTGGCTCTTGAGGGTCATGTCACGGCTCATAATGTTAGAGCCATGGCAGCGTCGGTGGCCCACTTGAAGTCAGCCACTATTGAAGAGATTTGCAAAGCTGCGACGTGGTCATCTGTCCACACATTCACATCTCATTACTGCCTGCAGCAGTATACCCAACGCGACAGTCGGTTCGGGCAGTCAGTGCTTCAGAATCTGTTCGGGGTTTAGAATCCAACTCCACCCCCCTAGGCCCATGTTTATTCTGTTCCAGGCTACACTCTCAGTTAGTTGGAAAAATTGTTAGGTCAATCTCAGTTATGTCCTCGCCGTTGCGAGGCCCAATTGACCATGTTTGTTATTTTGAGTGAGCCTGGGGGCTAGGGATACCCCATCAGTGAGAACAAGCAGCCTGCTTGTCCTCGGAGAAAGCGAATGCTACATACCTGTAGAAGGTATTCTCCGAGGACAGCAGGCTGATTGTTCTCACAAACCCTCCCTCCTCCCCTTTGGAGTTGTGTCTTCCCTGGTCTTTGTCTTGCTACATATGGGACTGACGAACACGAGCTGGTTCGGGCGGGAAGACGGCTGCGCATGCGCGGTGTGCATCGGCGCACGAGGACTAGCAAAGGCTTTTGCTAGTAAAGTGTTCCGATTGGAGGGGCTGCCGTGGACGTCACCCATCAGTGAGAACAATCAGCCTGCTGTCCTCGGAGAATACCTTCTACAGGTATGTAGCATTCGCTTTACTAACTTTGCTAGGAAGAAAAGAAAAAAAGAGGGAACAAATTTCCAGAGAGGAACCTTGCTGACAAAGAACACCCAAGTATAATTGTTTATGCACAGTGATGCAAAGAGTGGATAGAAGTATTAGACCAAAATGTAACACAAAACAAAGTGCTAGGACTGTTGTCTTATTTGTTTGCAAAAGTGGTCAGATTCCTAGGTTAAGCATTTATCTTAATTTCTGGCAAGATTACTTCAGTGCCTATCACAGGGAGAGAGACGGGGAGAAAAGTGACGGGGTGGGGAATGTGTTTTAGATGACAGACTCACACTAAGCCTGGCCACAGCACAGACCAAGCCAAAACACAACCGCTTGTTTGTCCACACATCCACATAAATTCAGAAATGTCCAAGTGACAGGAAGTGGGACAACACCACTACCAGTATTGCGTCCTGCTGTTTGGCCTCATGTCCACTCCTAGAATACTTGCAAAAATGCCTTGCTGTATTCGCAACATCATTATTTAGACTGGGAGTCCACATGTTTCCCTACTTGACGATTGGTTGATAAAGTGCTCGTCGATGGAAGGTTCTCAGAAGTCTGTGCAGAGAACTATTCGAGTACTGAAGTTACTAGGGTTTGTTGTCAACTACCCCATCTGCTCCCGTTACAACAATTGGAGTACATTGGAGTTCTTCCAGATCAGTGCAAACTCAGTCGTTGCCATCATCACTCGGGTTCAAAGCAGCCAGCAGGTCACAGCTCAGCAGATGTTGAGGTTGATGGGCCGCATGGCCTCCAGTGCATGTCACTCCCATGGCTTGCCTCCACTTGAGAGATGCCCAGTGTACACTTGCTTCCCAGTGGTGTCAGGCCACAGGGAACCTTCTAGGTGTCATCACAGTTAACTCAGAGTTTATTTTATTTTATTTTTGTTACATTTGTACCCCGCGCTTTCCCACTCATGGCAGGCTCAATGCGGCTTACATATTGTATTCAGGTATTTATTCAATCACTCCTCTAGTGGATGTTTCTAATCAGTTTGACCCTGGGACTTCTATTCAAAATTCCTTTGCCACAGAAAGTTGACAACAGATGCATCCACTCTGGGGTGGAGAGTTCATGTAGACGGGCTTCATACCCAGAGGACCTCGTCTGCTCAGGAGACTGAGCTTCACATTAACCACCTGGAGTTACAAGCAATCTAGGATGCTCTAAAGACTCATGGATTGGCTGCTTAACCCAATTGTTCTCATTCAGACAGACAACCAGGTTGTCATATACCGTGTCAACATGCAAAGAGGTACGGAATCCTACCCCTTGTGTCGGGAAGCAGTTGGGACATGGCAGTGGGCCAACAGTCATGGCATGGTGCAATAAGCCAAATAATGGGGAAAGAACAGTCTGGCAGACAGGCTGAGCAGGGTAATGCAACCGCAAGAGTGGTCTCTTAGCATGGAAGTTGCCCGCAAGATGTTCGAGAGTGGGGTATTCCTCTTGGTGGATCTCTTTGCATTCATCTCAACAAGGGCTCAGGTGACATGATAGGCTAGCATTGGATGTCTTCCTCCAAGATTTGGGGGGGGGGGGGTCTTCTGTGTGCATATCTTCCTGTCTATTTCATAGGGAAAGACCTTTGTTGAAACTCGAGCAGGACTGTAGAACCATGATCCTCATCGTGCCCTACTGGCCAAGGCACGTATAGTTTCCTCTTCTTCTGGAGTTGGTCCTCTGAAAAACAATAGAGACTGGACTGCTTTCCAACCCTCATCAGACATAACAAATAGTCTCTTCTGCAACCCAGCCTCCAGTCCCTGGCCCTCATAACTTGGATGTTGAGCATAGAATTTCCATTTCTACAGCTGTCTGAGGGTGTCACCAGGATCCTGCTGACTTCCAGGAAAGATTCCACTGAGAGTGTTAATACTTTTTAAAAGAAGGAGGTTTGCTGTTTGGTGTGAGGGCAAAACCCTAGATCCTCTCACCTGCCCTACACAGAACCTGCTTGAATACCTGTGAAACCTCTGACACTGGGTTTAAAACTCTGTAAGGGTTCTCTGCAGTGCAGTTGGTGCTTGTCACTGGGTAGGAGGTAAGCTCATCTCTGTACAGCCTCTAAGTACTTACTTTATCAGAGGTTTGCTGTTGACAAAGCCCCTTATCAAACCACCTGCAGCGTCAGGGGATCTCATCATTGTCCTCACTCAGCTGATGAAAGCTACTTTTGAGCCTCATGAATCCTGTCATCTGAAGTACTTAACCTGGAAGGTCTCGTTTTTGGTGGCAATCACGTCAGCTCGCAAGGTGAGTGAACTTCAGGCCATAGTAGCAGATCAAAAGATTTCATCAAAAGAGAAGTTTTTCACATGCATATTTTCTTCCTAAGGTGGTGTCAGAGTTCCATCTTAGCCAGTCAGTCGTCCTGCCAACATTCTTCAAAAACCTCACTCCCATCCTGGCGAAAGTGCACTTCATACATTGGACTGCAAGTGAGCCTTGGCCTTCTATTTGGAGCAGAATAAAGTCAATAGGCAGTCCACCCAAATTTTTATTTCTCTTGATCCAAACAGGATGGGGACAGCCATTGGTAAACTGGCTGGCAGACTGCATCTCTTTTACTTACGCCCAGGCTGGGCTGACTTGAGGATCATATCATGGAGATCATTCTCCATGGAGGTGATTTGCAGAGCTGCAACATGGTCTTCACTACACACATTAACATCTCATTATTTTGAGCAGCATACCCGATGCAACAGCCCAGACAATCCAACAGAATTTGGCATCTAGAATCCAACTCCATCCTCATAGGCCCATTCTTTTCTGTTCCAACCTGCACCTTCACAACAGACCTGTTTATTTTGTTAGTGGTATTGGTTCTGGTTGGGCATACTGTTGCAAACCCCAGTTTTTGGTGAGCCTGGAAGCTAGGGATTCCCACCTGTGAGAACTCCAAGGACAAGCAGGACTGTGTTTCTCACAGGTGGGAATCCCTAGCTCCTAAGCGAAGTTACTCACCTGTAGCAGGTGTTCTTCGAGGACAACAGGACACATTCTTTCATACCCTCCCACCTCTCCTAGGAGTTGAATTTTGTATGCTTTTTGTCCAAACTGAGGATTCTGAACGACACAAGATGGTGGGAAGGCACTTGTGCATATGCAGTGTGGACCTGCCAGAGGCTTGTTAAAGATACAGGAACACTGGGTAGTGTCAGCACCAGGACTCCTTTGAGGGACGTCTCCCATATGTGAGAATACTAGTCTTGCTGTCCTTGGAGAATACCTGCTACAGGTGAGTGACTGCACTTTCTGGTAGACTTAAGTGTTTACCCTTTACAATCAACTATCAAAATGCAGTGAAACCAAGAAAATAAGGCAGAAAGATGCAGAATTAGTCCCAATTGTGTTGGACACCACTGGCTTGATTAGCAAACGTCTAAGCGTATCTTGATATATTACTTACACTGTGTGAGCTCCAGAAGAAAGTTCACTGTCACAATGCTAACATGACAAGGAAAAGAAGTAGTGTAGCCAACACAACTCTTCCAAAGACCAAGGAAACAATGTCAATCAAAATGGTCTTTAGTGAATCAAGGAATTAACACTGCACCCATGTTTCGGCCACGTGCCTGCCTCAGGAGTCTTTGCTGATGGTATCAAAATGAATCTTGTCAAAATACAAAAAACAGCATATGAAAGCAGTCTGAAAAAGATGCCAAATATATCATGATCACTATGCTTATTTTTGTTGTCCCTTGCTGATATATTTGGCGTCTTTTTCAAGGCTGTTTTTTGTATTGTGACAAGATTCATTTTGGTACCATCAGCAAAGACTCCTGAGACAGGCATGTAGCTGAAACACGATGCTGTGTCAGGTCCTTGATTCAATAAAGACCTTTTTGTTTGACAACGTCTCCTTGATCTTTGGAAGAGTTGTGTTGGCTACACTACTTCTTTTCCTGGTTGATAGATTGTAGTGTTTTACATCCCTCCACTTTTGTGATTTATTCCACATAATGCTAACATGAACATAGTAGTAAATTTGAGATTGTAACCAGCATGCAATGGCTTACAAGGTTTTTCTGTAAAGATATGTACAAAATCAATTTGGAGATATCACCCTCCCTGTTCTTATTTTTGGTGGTATAGAAAGATGCTCATTTTGTTTTAACTTATATATCTATATAATTTGGCCAAGATACAAATTTAGGAATCTTTGACAAGTGCATACTGTAGTGATTATCTATTCCTGTCCACCAGCGGGTACACAGTTAATCTGGAAGTTCTATTAAAAGCTGTAGAATTAAAGTAGGCAGAATTTGGTTGGTGGTGTTTTAAAAAGTTAAGATGGGAGCTCTAATTGTGGTGCCATGTCTAAATCAGAGTAGTTTTCATTTGTATTTTATATAAGAATGAACTGGAGTGGGATAAATTGAAGGACTTGCTTTTATGCTGGGTTCCATGGTATTATACTTAGTCACTTGGTTGTGGGAGTAAACATTAAGTATGTGAAACCCTTTCAGAAACCAGGAAAAGTACTGAGAGGCTTGAGTGAAGAGATTTATTTATAATAATCCTCAAGAACATTTTAATGTTTTTTTTCTCATCTTAAACTGTATTAATGCGTTTGTTTCTCCTCATAGTTTGGTCAAAAATGTGAAGCAGAAAGAATTCAAATCTCAGGCAAAAGTTGAACTACGGCTGGAAAGTGGTTTTGACAAATCCACTTCAAGTAGAACTGCATGTGTTCAGAATAGTAAATGCAGTGCCAGCACCTCCAGCAACAACAGCACCCTTAGTGAATCTTCTGATCATGTGTGTGTCGTATCCTCCAAGCGAAAAGGAAGAGTTAATACAATGTCTTCAGCAAATAGCTCCACCACTTCATCTGGTAAGAAATAGCCACAGTTCTCTGGTATAAGAAAATAAAAAAAATTAGATCCTGTGGCTGCTAGAGGCTATCTGTTAATGCTGTGGTACAAAGTTCAAGTTTTAAAACTAAGGGGAAAAGACTATGGAGATTAGTTGATAAAATTTGCTTTTTTTATATTTTTATTCTGCCTATCACTAACCTACAATTCCTCCTTTAAACCCCAATTACGTTCCCAAAGCACAAAGCAAAATAGTGTTCACTTACCAGAGAAATGTCCTCTTCTCTCAAAAAGTAAATCTCTTGCTCCAAGAAGAATGTCATTTATCTGGTTCTGTTATTCCCTTGGTTTCAACTACAACATTCTATTAAGAAATTTATGAAGAAGTATACCAGTTTTACCAGTGAATGTATACTTGATACCTTTATTTTAAAAATGTTATCTTTCTTATTGAGCTTCATTGTTATATAAAACTTTGCAATTAAATAAAAACACAGTAACAGAACTCAAAGTTTTGGAAAAGGACCTAAATGATTATCTGACGATTTTCTGGTTCAATGACCCAAGAATCTCAATGTCTGCGTCCATTACTCAAGACTCTTTATCAAGTTTTAAGTTTATTTCAAAATTTGCTACCCTGTCCATCAAGGAGATGTCTGAGGGGCTTACAGACTAAAAATACTAAGTAAGAAGGAGAGAAAGTATTAGGAGAAGAAGAGAGGGGTGGAACTATAATTGCATATAGGAAAGTAGAGGGGGCAAAAGGAAAGAAGGCTGAGACTGGTTAGATGGGTCCCACAGGACCCATTTCTGTAGTACCCAAAGCAGAATAAGGAGTACACATCCTAAGAAAGGAATGTATTAAGATTAGTTTTATAATTCTGAAGGGATGTTTCTTGGCGAAGGGACTGGGGCAACTTGTTCCAATACCCAGGAGCTTCGACTGAAAAGATGGCCTTTCTGGTGTATTGATGGATAACTTCTCAGAAGCATGGGATAATTAGGTTTTGGGAGTTTGATCATAAGATTTTTGTGTTTATGTAAGAGGTTAACAAACAGGAAAGGTAGACTGGTTCACCTGACTGATGGATTTTTAAAACCAAGAGCAAGATTTGTAGATGAAACAGTGGGGAAGAGGGAGCCAGTGGGCTGCTTTCAGTAGAGGTATGACATGATCAAATTTCTTTTTGCCACTGATAAGTTTAATGGCTGTATTCTGGACTACTTGTAGGTGTCTAGTGTTAGTAGTTCTGAATCGTATGTATAGAGAAATTACGTTGAAATTTTCTCTGGTATTGGTGCGCCTAGATCATGCCCACAGAATAGGCCATTGTAAACCGGCGGATGTAAAACCATGTGTGATTATAACGAAGTCTCATTAGTACCAGCACAAGGTTGATATTCTTCGGCTATGCCAGCTTACAAGGGTGCTCTTCAGTATGATGATTCTCCTATGCACCTATTCCAGGATTTTTCGACAGCATTAATAGAAAAGAGAAGGCGCTATGGACCTATTTATGCAGATCTGGTGGAAAGGATCACTTTCTTCATGATGGTTTACCATGCAATTCTTTTCATAAAGTTCCTCATGAGGGACTCCTGAGAAAATTAGAGAGTCATGGGATAAGAGGCAACATTCTGGTGTGGATTAGGAATTGGTTATTGGACAGAAAACAGAGGGTAGGGTTAAATGGACATTTCTCTCAATGAAGGAGGGTGAACAGTGGAGTGCCACAGGGATCAGTACTGTGACTGGTTCTGTTTAACATATTTATAAATGATATGGAATTCGGAACAACGAGTGAGGTGATTAAATTTGCAGATGACACAAAATTATTCAAGGTTGTTAAAAGACATGTAGACTGAAATATTGCAGGAGGACCTTTGGAAATTCGAAGACTGGGCATTCAAATTGCAGATGAAATTTAATGTGGACAAATGCAAGGTGATGCACATTAGAAAGAATAATCTGAATCATAGTTACCTGATGCTAGGGTCCACCTTGGGGGTCATCACTCAAGGAAAAGATCTAGGTATCATCTTAGATAATATGCTGAAATCTTCTGCTTAGTGTGCAGCAGCGGCCAGAAAAGCAAACGGGATGCTAGGAATTATTAGAAAAGGGCTGGTGAATAAGACCGAAAATACTATAATGCCTCTGTATTGCTCCATGGTGCGACCGCACCTTGAGTATTGTGTTCAGTTCTGGTTACCGTATCTCAAAAAAGGTAGAGCGGAATTAGAAAAGAAGCGCGACCAAAGTGATAAAGGGGATGGAACTCCTCTCGTATGAGGAAAGGCTAAAGAGGTTAGGGCTCTTCAGCTTGGAAAAAAGACTGATGAAGGGCGATATGACAGGTCTACAAAATCCTGAGTGCTGTAGAACGAGTAGAAGTAAATCGATTTTTTACTCATTCCAAAAGTAGAAAGACTAGGAGACACTCAAGGAAGTTACATGGAAATATTTAAAAACAAATAGGAGGAGCAGAATTCTTATCTTAAACAGCCTCTGATAGGTCAATCTCCTTAATATTGCCTTGCCTTGTACTTTTGATAGCCTACTTTCTCTGACTGGCTGCCAGTGTAGGGGAGGGAGGGAGATAAGGAATTTAGGCATATCGGTCGCCACTTCCACTCTTCTTCCCAGGGGTTATAAGGACACAGACCCTCTGGGGGATGTGGATGGAAAAGGAATGTCCTCTAGGATAATGTGTGGGATTAGAGGAGAGATGGGGGGATCTAATATTGGATGTACTATTGTGTTTAAGTTGAAGGTGGGGTGTAGGTTAGTAGGGAGGGGAGGAATAAAAGTTGGGCTGGGCTTTCCAAATGCTATGTTTTACTTTTGCAACGTATTGCCTTCATTGTATTTGGATTCCTCACTGATAAAACAATATTGCATAACAGAGGGTTTTGGAAGGGGGAGGGGGAAACAATGAAAATTTGATGACGGACTTCGTCTTTTTGACTTTGTATAAGATCTGGTAATTTGACTTTTTGTATATCTAGATTTATAGTTGTATATGTTTTGTATAAGGTCATCAATGATAGCACAGCATTGATAACTGTAATCCCAAAACTGGGTAAACCAAAATGTGCAGGTCGACTCTTTTTTTTTATGACTTTTCAATAGTTGACATCATGATAATAATACATCAAAATGTATAAGAATTTGAAACATAAATTTTAAAGAATTCTAATACAATGAAACATTCCTTATTATTTTGTCCACAATGGGGAGGATCCAAGAATAGGAAACACATTTTTCTAAAAGAATTTAACAATTATCATATATAGACTGGAAGGATGTCGGGAGCCTGCAGCCTAGACAGTGCAATTAATTGGGAGATGCCATCTCAGGGACATCTTGCATACTCTCCTTAGCTATAATGAAATCACGTAGTTTCATAGGACAGAAAAAAAGGTATTTAACATCACTTAAGGAAATCATACATCTACATGGATATTGAAGAATAAATGTACCTCCCAGGGAAAGGATTCTTGGTTTATATACCAAAAATTCCATCTCCTGGTCTGAGGTTCCTTAGCTAAGTCAGGAAAGATTTGAATTTTCCCGCCCATGAAAATAGCATTCATTTTTCTGAAATAAGAACGCAAAATTAAATTTTTGTCCATCTCCAATGCAAACGTAACAAGTAAAGTTGCTCGATCTGAAATTTCAGATCGTTCTAGAAAATCAGTTAGATTATCCTGTGGAGTTTCTGGAACTGTTGTCGCTGGTGTAGGTTTTTTAATATATTTTATTTATTTATTTATTTTATTGCATTGCATTTGTATCCCACATTTTCCCACCTATTTGCGGGCTCAGTGTGCATTCTAGTCACCAAAGGGTGACTTTCTAAAGGAATGTCCAGAACTTCCAGAAAGTATTTTTTTAAAAGTTCTGCTGGTAATATGAATGGTGAAATCGGAAAACTCAATATCCTAAGATTAGCCCTCTTATACTGGTTTTCTATATATTCCATCTTTCGTGCTTGGATTTTATTCCCTCTTATGACCGTCGCCACTGTAGTTTGCATTAATTTAAAATTAGAGTCAAAAGTTTGCATTTCAGCCTGATGGGATTCAACTTTAGTGGCTAGTTGGTCAGTTTTTTGATTCAATTGTCTTTTCAGTCTGCGTATAATTAAATATGCGTTGGAGGGATGCATTTACCCCTTGTATGGCTTCCCAGATCGTGTCCATAGTGACAATTGCTGGTTTTTCCACACCACCTCCTAACCCAGAGAATATCTCTTCTTCGGTTAAGGCCAGGGGCAAATATCCCCCTTCCGTTGTAACAATACCTAGAGTTGAAGCAAAGGCTGGAACGCTCATCGCCAACGACAGATCGCCCACTTCGGACGTCTGTTCAGTCGACCCATTCTCAGCTCTCGCTTTCCTTCCGGGTTGTGGCGGGGTCAGACCAGTCGGAGGGCTCAGAGTTACTCCCTCTGCGCTGTGTTCCGTTGATAGTGGTACGGAAGTTCTAGAAGCAAGATCCCTCGGTCCCGGTGGTCGGATACCAAAGTTTTCTAACGTGGGCTGCGACATGGCGGGACCCAAAACTGCGCTCAAAGAGGTAGGAGCCACAGTTTTTCCTTTTCTCTTCCCCATTTCTTAGGGGAGCGCTCCGTGGCACAAATCCAAATCAGAAAATCTCCGGAGCTCACGCACACACGTCCAGTCTGGAAGCCATCGTGGATCCTCCCGTCCAGGTCGACTCTTACCGCCCTATTTCACTGCTATATGTGGACACTACAGTAAATGGCTATCTAAAGTACTAGCTAATCGTTTGGCAGTAGAGCTTCCTCAACTTATAAGTAGTGCACAGATGGGCTTAGTACCAGACAATCTGTCATTAATATCTAGAAGGTCTTGCTGGTGGTGATCCATTGTCAAGCCTCCATTCTGTCCCTGGCCATAAGATTGGACGCGGAGAAGGCCTTTGACAGGGTGCGTTGGCCTTATTTATTTGAAGTTCTCAAAAAAGTGGGGATCCAGGGCTGGTTTCTTCAAGCAGTGCAGACTCTCTATATACAGGTCCACAGGCACAACTATGGGGAGTGCACTCCTTCTTTTGTCATCCAGAGAGGGACCAGACAGGGGTGCCCCTTGTCCTCTTATGCTTCCTGTTTCTTGAACCCTTGCTTCAGGTCCTAAATCGGGATCCTGACATTGTGGGGAGTGATGGTGCATGACACTAATTAAAGCACTGGCTTTTGTTGATGATCTTATGATTGTTAACAGAGCCTGCACGGTCACTTCTTGCATTGTTAACCTTAATAGCTGTTTATGGAGCACTTTCTGGTTTCACCTTGAACCATAGTAAATCCAGTGTTGCGTATTCTTCCGGAGGTGTGTTCCTCATAGGTGGGGTCCCTTTCTCCTTGAGTGAGAGGGAGATGCTCTTTGATATTTTGGGAGCAGTTACACCCTAGAATCAGCACAAATAGGATGATAGCTGACGTGGAGGACCAGGATTGGGATTAATGTCCCCAGCGGAGAGCAGGAGAAGAGTAGGAGAGGTATGACGACAGTGACGAAGGCGAGATGTACTCACATAGAAAGGAGATGGATGAATGGAAGGAAGGAAATGTTGAAGGTTGAGAGCTGAGAAAAAGGAAGAGGAAATAAGAGATGGCGAGATGATGAATACAGAGGGTGGACAATGTGTTCCTGCAGTGTACAGTGGTTTAAGATGGAGAAACAAATTAGGAAGGGACAGTACCAAGAAGAAAAAGTGTACTGGAACCATAAGTAGTAACTGGGAGAAAAATAAATATAAAGAGAAAATGGCACCTAGAGCAGAAGCCCTGAGTGGATCGGAGTGGACCTGGGAGGAGGGTGTGTGTGTGAAAGTTATCAGATGATGGTCAGAAAGGGGAAGAGTTGAGGCACAGAAACTGGAGAGTGAGCAGTTTGAGGAGAGGATAAGATCAAGACAGTGGCCATTCTGGTGAGTGGGGGCAGTGGAGCACAGTTGAAGATTGAAAGAGGATGTTAAAGCAAGCAACTGTGAAGCATAAGAGTCAGAGCGAGCATTAGCATGAATGTTAAAATCCCCAAGAATGAGGGAAGGAGATGAAGGTTCAAGAAAGAAGGAAAGCCAAGCATCAAAGTCAGTGAGAAAGGAAGAAAGGGACTTATCAGGGAGTCGATAAATGACTGGTACTCGGAGAGGCAGAGGAGCAAATAGACGGATGGAGTGGACTTCGAAGGAAGAAAAACAGTGAGACTGAGGTAGAAGAAGAGGTTGAAATCTACAAAAGGGTGAAAGTAGTAGCCCAACACCACCTCCGTGGCCAACCGGGCGAGGAGTATGGGAGAAAAGATAACCTCCGTAGCAGAGGGCCGCGACTGAAGCAGAGTCTTCAGGGTAAAGCCAAGTTTCAGTTAGGGCAAGCAGATGGAGAGTACGAGAGATAAAGAGGCCATGGATGTAGGAAAGTTTGTTACAGACAGAGAGGGCATTCCACAGAGCACAAGAGAAAGGCATGGAAGGAGGGGAGGAGAGGAACAGAAATTAGATTGGAGATATCGACCCCCTGATGAGTCCCTTTCTTCATCTGTTCTCCACTGCCCCCACTCACCAGAATGGCCACTGTCTTGATCTTATCCTCTCCTCAAACTGCTCATTCTCCAATTTCTGTGCCTCAACTCTTTCCCTCTCTGACCATCATCTGATAACTTTCACACTTAAACAACCTCCTCCCCAGTCCTGTCCAATCTTAGCCAATACATTTAGGAATCTTCAGGCTATTGACCCTTCTACTCAGTCCTCCAATGTTTCAAATCTCTTCTCTACCACTATGTTTTCCAAGTCTGTCAATGAGGCTGTCTCTTCCTATAATACTATTCTCTCCTCTGCTGTGGATACTCTCGCTCCTCCCATTCCCTGTTCTTTAAAACGTACCAAACCCCAGCCTTGGCTGACCTCTAGAATCCGCTACCTACGTTCCTGTGCCCTCTCTGCCGAACGCCTTTGGCTGAAATCCCGTGCCCATGCTGACTTCATACATTTCAAATTCTTGCTGACCTCCTTCCAGTCTGCTCTTTTACTTGCCAAACAGGACTATTACATCCAGTTGACAAATTATCTTGGCTCAAACCCTCAACGTCTCTTTGCCACACTGAACTCTCTCCTCAAAGTGCTTTCACCTCCAACCCCCCCTTCACTTCCCCCCAGACTCTGGCTGAGTTCTTTCATGATAAGGTTCACAAGATTAAACTTGAATTCTCAACCAAGTCACCTCCACCTTTTCTTCCCTTAGTCCATACTCTCAACCCTCCAACCCCTGCCTCCTTTTCTTCCTTTTCTGAAATCACTGAAGTGGAAACTACACATCGTCTTTCCTCCTCGAAACTAACTACCTTTTCCTCTGATCCTATTTCCACCCATAACACTATCTCTCCTACTGTCATCCCTTTTATCTGTCATATCCTCAATCTTTCACTGTCCACTGCGACTGTTCCTGATGCCTTCAAACATGCCGTAGTCACACCACTCCTTAAAAAAACCTTCATTGGACCCTACCTGTCCTTCCAACTATCGCCCCATCTCCCATTCCTATCCAAGATACTTGAACATGCTGTTCACCGCCGTTGCCTTGACTTTTTCATCTCAAGCTATTCTTGATCCACTTCAGTCTGGCTTTCGCCCCCTTCATTCAACTGAAACAGCGCTTGCTAAAGTCTCCAGTGATCTGTTCCTGGCCAGATCCAAAGGTCTCTATTCTATACTCATCCTTCTCGATCTATCTGCTGCTTTTGACACTGTTGATCACAGCCTACTCCTTGATACGCTATCCTCACTTGGATTTCAGGGTACTGTTCTTTCCTGGTTTTCTTCTTATCTCTCCCAGCGTACCTTTAGTGTATACTCTAGTGGATCCTCCTCTACTTCTATCCCACTGTCAGTTAGTGTACCTCAGGGATCTGTCCTGGGACCTCTTCTTTTCTCCATCTATACTTCTTCCCTTGGTACTCTGATCTCATCCCATGGTTTTCAGTATCATCTTTACGCTGATAACTCCCAGATCTACCTCTCCACACCAGAAATCTCAGCTGAAATCCAGGCCAAAGTATCAGCCTGCCTGTCTGACATTGCTGCCTGGATGTCTCAGCACAATCTGAAACTAAACATGACTAAGACTGAGCTTCTCATCTTTCCCCCTAAACCAACCTGTCTCATCAGCTTGTAACCTTGGGGTTATCTTCGACTCATCCCTCTCCTTCTCTGCACATATTCAACAGACTGCTAAAACCTGTCATTTCTTTCTCTATAATATCAGCAAAATTCGCCCTTTCCTTTCTGAGCACACTACCAAAACCCTCATCCACACTCTTATCACCTCTTGCTTAGACTATTGCAACTTGCTTCTCACAGGTCTCCCACTTAGCCTTCCCTCTCCTCTTCAATCTGTTCAAAATTCTGCTGCACGACTAATATTCCACCAATGTCAGTATGCTCATATTAGCCGTCTCCTCAAGTCATTTCACTGGCTTCCTATCCGTTTCTGCATACAGTTCAAACTCCTCTTATTGACCTATAAGTGCATTCACTCTGCAGCTCCTCAGTACCTCTCCACTCTCATCTCTCCCTACATTCCTCCTCGGGAACTCCGTTCACTGGGTAAATCTCTCTTATCTGCACCCTTCTCCACTGCTAACTCCAGACTCTGTTCCTTTTATCTTGCTGCACCATATGCCTGGAATAGACTTCCTGAGCCGCTACGTCAAGCTTCATCTCTGGCTGTCTTCAAATCTAAGGTAAAAGCCCACCTTTTTGATGCTGCTTTTAACTCCTAACCCTTATTCACTTGTTCAGAACCCTTATTTTATCATCCTCACTTTAATATTCCCTTATCTCGAGGATCCAAGATGGCCGCTTAGAGAGCTGTTGTACCAGACGTGCTCAACTTGCTCTTTCAGAACGCTGCGACAGGGCTTTGATTCCCTATCACTATGGGAAAAAGGAGAGGGAAAACTCGGGTTAATCCCTCAACTCCGAGTGGAACCCACCTTCTACAGCAGTCGACGCTCGAGCAATTTGGTGTGGTCTCTGGCCCGAGTCAAACTTCTTCCCCTGCTATCGGAGCCGGAACTAATGAGCTGGCCGACAGTGTAGACGGGGTTTCTTTCGGCCCTGTCATGCGCACGGCTCCCCCGCAACCAAGAGGGTTGGAAGCTGGAGAAAGTCCTGTGTCACAGCTTCCCACAGAGGAGCTGAGAGAGCAGGGAGGGAGCCTCTCTTCAGCAGTGTTAACATGGAGGGCTGAACCAGTGGAAGAGCAGACTGTGAGTACATTGAGGCAAATTGCTAATGCCCCCCCCCCCCCCTTTGGCTTTTCAAGCGGAATGTGTTAAAAAAACCTGCCATGGTGACATTAGAGTCACTTTGGGATCAAACTGCTGCTTTGCATTCCTCTTTACAACAACAAACAATAAAGAACTCAGCTGAAATTAAGTTGTTATCTCAAGTTGCCCTCCAGCAAGCACAGACAACTAATCAACATACTTCTAAAATAGAACAATTGGGAGAGAAAATGCAATCTTTGGAAGTTATCATTCAAACCTCAATTAGGGATAAAAATAATATGTTACGATGTTTAGAATATCTTGAAAATAAATCAAGAAAACTTAATTTGAGATTCACGAACTTTCCAAGATCTCCCTTAATTTCCCCGATTGATATGGTGAAAAAATATCTGACTGAGGTATTAGGAATGCCAAGTGATTCCTTACCTCCTATTGTTCAGGTACAATATCTACAAAATAAATTCAGAGACTCTCCAACCGAACAGAGGAGAAGCGATGAACTTGACATAATTTCTTAAATCATCTTTGGAAGTAATTTCTCAGAGGTTGACTGCTTTGGTTGTTTTTGTTTTAGAAATGGACCGCGACGCAGTCTTAAGACTTTCATTTAGACATTTAGAATCTACTTTTTTTGGATCTAAAATAAGAATATTCCCTGATATGGCTAGAGAGACCCAAAAAATTATATGTTAAAATTTCCTTGTATATGCAGAGTATTATATCAAGCCAAATCATTTCAGTTTTTTGATCCTAAACAGAGGAGTTTTTAGTTTCAAAAGAGGATGTGAATGTAGTAGTAGGATTACCAGACCATACTGTATGATATGCTTAGGGAAGGTTTACTTGGTAACAACAACCCCACTGCAAAAACTTTGTCCTTTTTTTTTTTTTTTTCCTGTTCTCTTCTTGGATCCTATTACTTTATATTTCTGGTCGAAAGCAGAGTGTAAACATTTCAATTGTAATAGATATTAGAGATATTGTAAATTTTCTCATATTGTAATCTTCTCTTGTGAGTTATTAAATTTGGATGAAAATTATAAATTAATATTCCCTTATCTCTTGTTTGTCTGTCCTAATTAGATTGTAAGCTCTGTCGAGCAGAGACTGTCTCTTCATGTTCAAGTGTACAGCACTGCTTATGTCTAGTAGCGCTTTAGAAATGATAAGTAGTAGTTGTAGTATGGCAGTGTGGCAGACCCTGAAGTGGCCAGTGGCATGCGCCATATTAAAGATTGGTATCAGGATGTGCAACACTTTTCTGTTACCAAGTTGGAGACTCGTTTGATTCCGCATATACATTTTAGTGCTGTTTTGTATGCTACCAGTACTACATTTCTGGGACTCTTCAAGTCACACCCAATACTGCGAGCAGCTCGGGCTACCTGGAAATGGATTTGTAAGAGACACTTCTCTCCCACTGTACTTATCTATCCCTTTGAGACAATCCTGCCTTTTCCACCTGGACGGGGTCGCTCAACATTTTCACAATGGTCTCAGAAAGGAATACAATATCTATTGCACTTGGTGAATCTGGAGTGGTTAGTGCAGTGGACTTTGATCCTGGGGAACTGAGTTTGATTCCCACTGCAGCTCCTTGTGACTCTGAGCAAGTCACTTAACCCTCCATTGCTCCTGGTACAAAATAAGTACCTGAATATATGTAAACCGCTTTGAATGTAGTTGCAAAAGCCTCAGAAAGGCGGTATAGCAAGTCCTATTTCCCTTTTCCTTCACCTTTTCGGCAAGACTTTGGGCTCTCTGCTTCAGACTTCTTTACATGTTTTCAAGTACAACGTTATCTACTGAGTTACAATGTACACAATTCCAGGCTGTTGTGGTGGGACTTTTGAAGTATACAGATTTTGTTCTCTAGCTGTTCAGATTTATATTATGTCTCTACCTGTCTCCTTATCGAGCCTGGAAGGCAAGGGTGGCTCCGCTGGGTGGGTTCCCCAAGTGTGAGGTCCTTGAAGTGAGGCTGGGACATATGTTTTGGCAATGCCTGTGCATTGTTACCTTTTGACGCCATGTTCTCTTCACCATTTCTCAAATGTGGGGGTGTACAGTACGCTATGATCCACTGCTACTTTTTGGTTGTGCTGTCTTAACCTGTCCCCTGAGGTTTTCAGAGATTTTTTATTTTTGCTAAGTTATTTGCACTCAAGTCACTGACTGGACCGACTATAGCAATGGCGAGCATTACTAATTACTCAGATGTGTCTGGAAAGGACAAAAGTTTCAGATTTTTCTCAACGACCGGGCATTCTTTTCCAAGAAACTTGGGAACCATTTTGGATGACTTTCTTCTTCAGCTAGTAGTAGATTGTTAAATATCTGATGCTCGGTAACATGGTAAGGGGGAGGAGTGGAGGGGTTGGTGTTCGGTGGAGGGGTTTTAGCGGGAAATGTTCTATTTTTCTGTTTCTGCTCAGAAATTGGATGTATCTGCTATACTTTCCTGTTGGATGTTACCGTTTTTTGAGTAGAAAGATTGAAACGTACAAGAAGTATGAAAATATATTGGAATCCCAAACTTTACAAAGGAGCCGTCGATTTCTCTAAATAGAAAAAATTGGACACCTATCTTTCAAAATAATACTGCCATATTAAGCTGTTAAGGAGACCATTTAAGCTAATTGCTACCGCTAGTACTTTAAATATTCAATGCTCATGTCTGTATTGTTTTTCATGTTATGATATAGTTCGGATTTTGTCCACAACCCCCACCAACTGAAGTGCGTTTTTAAGTGCTGGTCTCCAACTCCGCCGCATTTCCTGCCCTTCTGTTTCTTCCCCTCCCGTCATGTCCGGCATGCTTGTTTTAATGAAACTTGCTACTTATGGGGAACCTGAAAGGTACCTTGGACTCTTATGGAAAGGGAATGGGACTTAATATACCACCTTTCTGTGGTTTTTGCAACTACATTCAAAGCGGTTTACATATTATATACAGGTACTTATTTGTATAGAGCAGGTTTGTGCCAATCTTCAGTGTGTTGGCATTGTGGTGTGAAGTCTGGAACCATGCTACATATGACATGAATGTCCAGCATTATTTTCTTTTTGGGAAGCTAGCTGGGAGACAATTTGCAGGGTGCTTCTGGTCCCCAGTTCTCCCTCTCTACCCTTTATTTTTTGTTTCTTTTTTAAGGAACTATGACTTGAGCCTCCTAGGAAGCATCTTTTTGATATTTTAATTTCACCAGCATTACACCAAATGTTTGAAGAAAACAGGAACTAATAAGGCCACTTTTTGGCGGAATTCAGTTGTCACCAGTCTAAGTTAATAGCAGCTAGTAAAACAAATCAGCTATACTGCTAAATAGTAGTAGTAGTAATACTATATAGAGAACGTTTGGTGGCTCTGACAATTTTTTTTTGCTAATGGAGCTGCTCAGTTTTAAATGTGTTGCCTTTTGGTGAGGTGCTGCCTCTTTTCCTCTTAGTGTGGCACTATGCAACTAAGTTCACGTTATAATGTTTTAATATTCATTGCTATCCTGTCTGCCTGTGGTGTTAGGAATAAACTCTACTTAGCTGGTACTTTGGGATCTAATATACTTTTTTATGAGATATTGAGGCTCATTTTCAAAGCACTTAGACTTAAAAGTTCCATAGTAACCTATGGAGCTTTGTAAGTGTACGTGCTTTGAAAATGAGCCCCTACGCAACTTTGTAAGTCTATGTGCTTTGAAAGTGAGTACCATTATATTGTGTGCAACCAGTTATTACATTTAGGGAGCAGTTACTCTTTCATATGGGTGATGGGGGTGTTGGATAACTTTTGCTCCTTAAATGAAGTAGTAATTGTTTACTCAAGTTCCCTTTCTCTAATTCAGTATTACATTTTGTTTAAAGATGAAAAATCATTGAGTATGACATTTATACAATAGCAGGGAAATCAGGAGGGGAGAAAAAACTTTCACATTACTGTAGAATGTGATTTTCTTTTGGAAGTCACTATGGATCTGTTATGGGGAGAATGAGTGAAAAACTAAACAGTATTTTAAATACAGCTTTCTCGTTTAATTTGTTTATTTGTACAATTAATTTATTTTACCAGGAAGTGAAACGGAAAATGCTTTATCGTCACTACATTCCTCTTCGTCCTCTTCCAGTAGTTCAGAGGAAGCTTATGAAAGAGCTGTGAAGACTGTAGTTTCATTGCAGTCTAACAAAATTAATGGTCTTCCCAAAGCTAACGGCAATGATGCGAGAAGAATGAGAAGTAGGTTTTCTCCAGAGCAAGCAGCAGGTATGTCTATCCATGGTTGCAGGTATCTGTAGTGTCAAAAGATTCTTTGGTCTGGTGATTCCCCTCTCTACTTTTCTAGTGGCTCCAGGGTTGCTGTGATGGCTGGGCTGAGTTTGGGGAGAGGGGCTATAAAATAGGAGTAATAAAGACACAGTAGGTGGAAATGGAGGTTGTTTTTGTTTGTTTGTTTTTTATGGTGATAGAACAATATCCAAGCAAAAAGGCATGTAAAAAATGAACATGATAAATACAAAATAGTTATACATAGCATTATCAGCAAAAGAAACTAAACACCATTTACTAAAGTTCACAATAGCGGGAAAGAAGCTAAGTAAGAAGTTTTTATAGATATATATAGCCTGAGCAAATCTGCTACATATGAACACTTATCTGTGGCCTCTAGAAGGAGCAGAAACCATTGGCAGCCAAAAAGGCTGTCAACTGCACAGGATGAAAAAAAAATCTATACCAACAAATTTGTATTTGACAATACACTTGGAAACTTAAGAAAAGAGCTCCTAATTGGAGTGCACTAGTACATAACTAAAGGAACGCCCTTTTTTGATATTTTGTGTTTCTTTAAAGACTTATGGTCATGGATTTTCTTTACCACGTTTCAATGGTACAACCAAAGAAGTTTCTTTCTCAGAAAACATCCTAATTTTACAATTAGTAAATGTCTCTATATTTAAAGAAAATCTGCAAAAGCCTTTCCTTTTTGGATTTCAATGTAAAAGAGACCAGCAAGGTGGCTGAAAATGCCAAATCCTTATCAGATGATTCCAAGATTATGGATATGTCTAGCATAGGGCACGGAGAAGGGGTCAGTGAAAGCATTGCCAAGCCTCCTGTTAGCCATTGACAAATAATAAATTTAAGTAATAGGAGATGTAATTTCTGGTGCTAGTTTCAAAACCTTAGTCATAGAACGAATAAAGGTTTCCTGCAGGGACCACCAAGTTAACCTAGAAAGTTTACCAACCATAAATTTGTAGTTCTGTCTTCATTTTCCTAAATTTCCACCTTCGCTTTGAAGACTAAGTTATTTTTAAGCAACACCGCATCCAAATTCTGAATTGCTGATGTACTAGATTTACATTCCTCCACAGATTGCTTAAAGTCCTGACTTCTTTAGCACAAACCTTCAATTGATTTTCATGATCCTCAACTCGCACACTAAAATATTTGAGGATATCCTGAACATTGTATGGAAAGCCTACGAATGAGCAATTTTATCCTCCAATAAACAAAAGCACTGAGAGACTCTTGTTTGTGCTCTTCCATATTTGTTTAAGACAGCACAAGTAGTAAAACGTGTTTTGGGGCTTGATATTCAAAGGATTTATGCTCATAACTTTGAGCGTTATGTTCCTTTTTGAAAATATACTATGGTTCAGTCCTAACGTTATTCTCAATTTCACTAAACTCATGAATTTAGGAGCATAAAATGTGGTTGGAAACGAGTGGATTTAGGGCAGGGAAAGAAAGTTTAAGAGCTTAGTATTGATTTTTCAACACTGTTATTCATGAGTTAGGCTTATAAATTTAGGTAGATAAATGGCAGGCCTATATTTATAAGCATAATCCAAATTAGATGAATTTTCAGCTGAAAATGACTATTATATATCCCCTGTTTCTCCTCTAGAGCAGTGCTTCTCATTCCTGTCTTTGGGCACACCCAGCCAGTCACGCTTTTAGTATATCCACAATGAAGATGCATGAGAGAAATTTGCATACACTGGCTCTTTGATGTGCAAATCTAGCTCATACATATTCATTATGGATATCCTGAAAACCTGACTGGCTAGGTGTGCCCGAGGACTAGGTTGAGAAGCAGTGGTCTAGGGCAGTGTTTCTCAACTTCTTCCCCCTAAGTCGAAAAAAATTTAACCGAGTAGCTTCAAGCAGCAGAGATTTTGAAAGGGACATTTTATTGGCTTTTCATGCAACCGTCAGCAATATGAACGGACTTAGCATTGAAGACCGGTGAATTGATCTATTGAAGACTGTTGGTTCTGAAGCAGCTAACGCGAAACGGGACCTGTTGATCACGGTCTTGATTGAAGAAGGCTGTTCGCCTGCCTAAGTTAAGTAATCTTCTATGACTACGGCAGTGCTGTGTATTTATTTAGAAATTGAAAAATATTAAAAATAAGGAGGATTTTAGCCGCCGATGATGATGAAGTACTAGCCTTCTTCCTGCTATAAATACGGGAGAGGTGCTTCTCGAGGCGTTTTCCTCCAGAAAGGATACTCTTATGCTTACATATTTGTAACTGTGTTTCTATATTTATATGTATACATTTTATTGTTAAACAGTTAACTCTGCAACATACATAACAAATACAGGCCAATGTAACTGGAATACAGATCATGACACATTTGGCATAATCAGTTATATTTCACTCTCGTGTATACTTTTTGGCCTCTTGACAGGTGATAAGTTATTCATACAAACTGAGGACCCTGTTTACTAAGCCACGCTGTAGGTACACTAGCGCTTTTAGCGTGCACTAACGCTAGAGACACCCAAATATTCCTATAACGCTAGTGCACCTTAGTAAACAGGGCCCTGAGTAAAAATGAACAATGAGACTTAGAGCTTATTTATAAAAACAGGTGAAAAGTTGTCCATAATGACTAATCCATTTTTCATCTTTTCTAAATCAAACAAGAAATCTGATTGATCACTATGAGCAAGTTCTCCACTTTTGTGAAGTAATTTTTATGAATAGGCCCAAATGAACCAAAGCACCTTTCTGTGCACATACCAAATGAAAATTAAAAATAAATAGCACATAGTAATAATGAAGTAGAAACTGTCTTCAGAACATGCAAGGAATGCAGCCACAACCACTTAAACTGACATTGTAGACTGTCTTAAAACGTGGTAGGGATCTTCAGGTGCAAGTACAAAAGGTTAAAAAAAGATTCTCAGGGGAGATTGCTTGTTCAACTCAGCACAACAGTTGTATACTTTAGTAAATATATATGCTCCTAATGATGGTCAGGAAAAAATTTGTAGCTGTGCTACATTTAATCATTCCCTTTGTGAAGAGAGCTTTCATTTTGGGAGGTGATTTCAATGCCTGTATTATGCACCCTATTCAGGATTCCACCAGTGGCAGAACAAGTGACGAGAATGCAATTTCTAGAGCACTGCAGAAGATGGTTAGAGCTTTGGGTCTACTTGATGTATGGTGAGAGTGTAATGCTAGAGAGTGTGATTTATACTTTTTATTCTGTACCACATGGGACATACCAGAATTGATTACATATTTATAGCTCAGTCCCTGTGGGGGCAGGTGCTCTCAGGTAAGATTTGGTAGCATTGTGCTATCTGATTACTCTCCGTGCTGGGTGACTTTTTCAGGGGTGCCCAGGAGTGGTCTGAGAAAAGCGGGTCCTTAATAACTCTCTTGCAAGATAATAAGCATAAGAGTACCTATAAACAGTTGTTTCAGGACTACTATTTCATTCCCTCCATGGGAGTTGTTTGGGATTTTCCATTCAAAAGGCCTCTGCATACAAACTGGCGAGGGAATTTAAGGTGGATCAGCTGCATTCTCAAATTTTGCCAATAGAGCAGCAACATAAAAAGTCAGGATCTGGTCCGAATTATAGGGCATTGCAGATGGCTCATTTGGAACTTGATAATCAGTTTGCACATGATGATGAATACCTAGCTGAAGGTTTACAATTTCATCGCTTTGAATGTTGTAATAAGTCTGGCATGTACTTAGCTCACTGTTTGCGAAGGCAGCAGACGGATTGCTTTGTGTCTAAGATTAAATCTATACAGGGACAGCTTTTGACCACCTCTAGTGAAATTAGAGCATGTTTTTAGAATTTTTATCAGGCGCTTTACACTTGTGATGCTCATAGAGGAGTGGGCTATTGCAAATTATCTGGCTGTTGTAGACCTGCTGGCATTGTCTGAGGCTCAGAAGCAGAGTTTGGATGCAGCTATTAGTACCAAAGAATTCTTGCAGGCAGTTAAAACATTAAAGACTGGAAGGGCCCCGTGTATTAGTGGGTATTCAGGGGAGTTTTATAAGACTTTTTAGGACTGAGTTGGCTCCTCTTTTAACTCAGTTGCTTAATTTAGTGCTTGAGGGTAATGGGTGCATTATCAAGGCAGGAAAATTGGTGGTCTGGGAGTACCTAAATCTTCCCCTTTACTATAAGGCTGCCCAAGCTAGAGTTGCAGTGGAGTGGTATCAGGTTCGACTCTAATCAGTGGATTGAGTTGGAAGAGCATTAGGTAGGAGCAATGAAGTTGTCACAGTTGCTTTGGTTTCCTCCCTGCTACCACATTTTACCAAATACAGCTAGTTTGACAACTCTTTGCACTTTCAAAATTTGGGATACCATTGGGTCTGATTTTCAATTTTCTAGACATAAGAACATAAGCTTTGCCACACTGGGACAGACCGAAGGTTCATAAAGCCCAGTATCCTGTTTCTAACAGTGACCAAGTCAGGTCACAAGTACCTGGCAAGACCCCAGAACAGTAAAACAGATTTTATGCTGTTTCTCCTAGAAATAAGCAGTGGATTTTCCCAAGTCCATCTTAATAATGGCTTATGGACTTTTCTTTTAGGAAATTATCCAAACCTTTTTTTTAAACCATGGTGAGCTAACTGCTTTTACCACATTCTCTGGCAATGAATTCCAGAGTTTAATTACACGTTGCGTGAAGAAATATTTTCTCTGGTTTTAAATTTACTATTTAGTAGCTTTGTTGCATGCCCCCTAGTCCTAGTATTTTTGGAAAGTGTAAATAAGCAATTCACATCTACCCGTTCCACTACACTTGGTATTTTATAGAGGTCTAGCTATCCTATCACCCCTCAACTGTCTCTTATCCAAGCTAAAGAGCTGTAGCCGCTTTAGCCTTTCCTCATAGACATATGCCTAGTGCCCGAAACCCTCTTTCCCCCCCCCCCCCCCCCCCCCCCGTGTTTAAATTGTAGGTACTTCTATATCAGATAATCACAAAATAGCAATTTTTATGGACTTGTTTTTAAGGGATATGAAAGTACCTAACTGGCCATTAGGCTTTGCTGACAGGCTAAACCAATGAAAGGAATAAAGCCAAAAATGAAAATATATTATTTATTATCCTATATAATAATTTGCATCTCCCAACATTCTACGTCTGAATGCCTGGGTTCATAACATCCATTCCCACTCATTGCCCCGCCCTCGCGTCAAAACGTAATGACATCAGAGGGCAGAACAATGAGGGGGAAGGGAACGCTGAAGGCGAGATGATGTCAGGAGGAGAGAATTGCGGGACATCGAGGGGAGGGTGGGCAGAGCAGAGGAGAATTGATGGATGGGATGGGAGGACAGTCATAGGCGCCCCGTATAAGAGGCTTGGGGAGGCTAAGCCTCCCCAGCCCATCTGTGACCTTCCCCTGGCTGTTGCCCCCCCCCCCCCCCAAACGCAGAGCTGCCTGGCGCAGTAGCACTGCAGCCAGGCAGCTCTCGGATGGTCCCTCTGCTCCTTCCCACCCTCAGCTCCCCGATCGACAGCCCTCCTCTCCATTCCTCCCCCCCTTGCACGTGTTTAACCTTTTTACTTTCAGGCACAGCGACGGCAGTGAAGAGGACAACACAGCGGGCTCGACTCCAGCTTCTCCCTTCCCTCACACAGTGTCCCGCCTTCTAAGATGATGCATTTCCTGTTTCCACGAGGGCGGGACACTGTGTGAGGGAAGGGAGAAGCTGTGTTTTACTTTCAGGTGCAGTGAAGAGGACAAGGGTTAAACGAGCCGGGGGGGGGGGGGTGGGGAGGAACGGAGAGCAGGGCTGTCAGGGAGCTGCGAGAGGGCAGGGAGAATCGCTGGACATGGATGGGAGGGCAGGGGGAGAGAAGAGATGGCTGGAATTGGAGAGGAGGGCAGGGGGAGAAGAGATCGCAGGAGAGGAGGGAAGAGAAGAGATCGCTGGCCAGAAGGAGAGGGCAGGGGAGAGACCCAGCTTTATCTCTCCACACCACAAATCACTGCAGATACCCAGGCCAAAGTCTCGGCCTGCTTATCCGACATTGCTGCCTGGATGTCCAACCGCCACCTGAAACTGAATATGTCTAAGACTGAACTTATTGTTTTCCCACCCAAACCCACTTCCCCTCTCCCTTCACTCTCTATCTCAGTTGATAACACCCTCATCGTCCCCGTCTCATCTGCCCGCAACCTCGGTGTCATCTTCGACTCCTCCCTCTCCTTTTCTGCCCACATCCAGTAGATAGCCAAGACCTGTCGCTTCTTCCTCTATAACATTAGCAAAATTCGCCCCTTCCTCTCCGAGCACACCACCCGAACTCTCATCCACTCTCTCATTACCTCTCGCCTTGACTACTGCAACCTACTCCTGACCGGCCTCCCACGTAGCCACCTATCTCCCCTTCAGTCCATCCAGAACTCTGCCGCCTTAACCGATATACTCATGTCACCCCTCTCCTCAAGTCACTTCACTGGCTCCCAATCGGATACCGCATACAGTTCAAGCTTCTCTTACTCACCTACAAATGCACTCGATCTGCGGCCCCTCCGTACCTCTCTACCCTCATCTCCCCTTACGTCCCTACCCGTAACCTCCGCTCTCAAGACAAATCCCTCCTTTCAGTACCCTTCTCCACCACCTCCAACTCCAGGCTCCGCCCCTTCTGTCTCTCCTCACCCCACGCATGGAACAAACTCCCTGAGCCCATACGCCGTGCCCCCTCCCTACCCATCTTCAAATCAATGCTCAAAGCCCACCTCTTCAATATCGCCTTCGGCACCTAACCACTTCACCTCTTCTCAGGAAAACTTATCTACCCCAACTTGACATTTCGTCCTTTAGATTGTAAGCTCTTCCGAGCAGGGACCGTCCTTAATTGTTAATTTGTACAGCGCTGCGTAACCCTAGTAGCGCTCTAGAAATGTTAAGTAGTAGTAGTAGTAGAGAGAAGACTTGCTGGATATGGATGGATGGAGAAGAGGGCAGGGGAGAATGGAGAGTTCATGGATGGATGGAGGATAGGGCAGGGGAGAGAGGAGAATTGCTGTACATGGATGGATGAATGGGGGCAGAGGAGAGATGAAATTTGCTGGATATGGGTGGATGGAGGAGAGGGCAGGGGAGAATGGAGAGTTGCTGGACATGGATGAATGGAGGGGGAGGGAAGTGAGGAAGGAGATGCACATGGATGGAGGAGAGGGAAGAGAGGAGAAATGCTGGACATGGATGGAGTCTGCATACTCTTTATCTTTTAAAAAATACTATAAATAAAAATCACAAAAAAAGATTAAAACAAAAAAAAACATAGATAAAACAATCCATATCGCTTACCCCTGGAGCATATTACTCATTATACACCCTTCCCAATTATTACTTATCATGACAGAACATTTTTCCCAACGGTTCCCTTAGAAATATAATTGCCATTACATGATAACCTTGCTAGCGCCCATTTCATTTGTGTGAGAAACAGGCCTTTTTTACTAGTAGATATATAAAAATAACAATAGGGCAAAATGCAAAGCAAGTTACAAAAATATACTTGTATTACAAAAATCCTGATTACCAATTGATATAGATATACATAGATAGATATTACACCAGTGATGTATATTACACAACTGATATTCTAAGAGGATTATGAGAAATTACACCTATAATATATCCTGAGAAGATATCACTCTTAGCAGCAATATAAGGCTTGGGATTGGGAGTGTTTAGGCTTACAGCATTGGGGTCAATTGTTTGATGAAGATCAAATAGAATTCTGTGATGACTTCATTGTTTCTTATGGTGTATCCTGACAACACCTCTTTGCCTATTGCCAAATAGTGCATTTTCTTTCCAAGCGTAATATTAAGAGGTCCTTGACTCGAGAGAGCACTCGAGAACCTTTGTGAGAGTACTGTGAGCTCTCAACTCCGCAATTTATAAATATCCCAGGAAGCTGGCTCCGGTGGAAAGTAGACCTTGGAGTGACTTATGAAAAGTGAGATTGCTCTAAGATGGAGGTTTTACTAAATGTTTGCCAGCTATCAGTATGCAAAAGAGCAATGTTAAGGTTCTCCATCGCTGGTATTTGACACCGCTGCAATTGCATAAATGTTTTCCCACAGTGTCATCCCGTTGTTGGAGGAAATGCAGTACTATGGGGTACATTTGCCTTAAAGCTCATGTTTATTGGAGAGCCATACAATTCAAGCTGCAAACTTGGACAGGTTGGAAGATTCCATGGGATCCAGATGTTTTTCTTTTTGGTAAATTGGTACTGGGCCTGACTTTGCCCCAAAATGTTCTACTTCAACATTGTTTTGCCACTGGGAAAGTGGTTTTAGCTAGATCTTGGAAAACTGAAGGGGTGCCCTCACGCCAGCAGTAGTTCAATAAATTATGGTATCTTTATGATATGGAGCGGCTGCTAGTGCAGCAGAAGAAAAAAATGCAGAAATGGGAACAAGTCTAGGATCCCTTGGTCAAGTTACAATCTGATACATTTTTCTCTGCATCTTTTTGTAATGCTCCTGCTTTTGACTGTGGTTCTGTTGGACATTACTATATTTTTGTATTTTGTTGTTTGTCCAGTGGGGAATGGTGTCGGTTGGGTGGAGAAAGGGTGGATTGTTTTTTGGAGGGGTTTATATTTTTCTTTGATAAGAGGGCTGCAAAATTCTTACAAAAATGAAAGTTGCAGAGTTGCTTATTTTGTCTTAGAGATCAGATTGACATACAGAGCCAAATTGACAAAAGAGTTCCTCTGATCCCATCCCCACCAACTTACTAAACACAATCTCTCCTACTGTCACCCCCCCTCCATCTGTCATATCCTCAACCTCTCTCTCTCTCCACTGCAACTGTCCCTGACACCTTCAAGCATGCTGTAGTCACACCACGCCTCAAAAAACCATCACTGGACCCTACCTGTCCTTCCAACTACCGCCCCATCTCCCTCCTACCCTTCCTCTCCAAAATACTTGAACGGGCTGTTCACAGCCGCTGCCTTGATTTTCTCTCCTCTCATGCCATCCTCAATCCGCTTCAATCCAGTTTTTGCCCTCTATACTCAACAGAAACAGCACTCACTAAAGTCTGTAGTGACCTGTTCCTTGCCAAATCCAAAGGTCACTACTCCATCCTCATCCTCTTCGACCTATCCGCCGCTTTTGACACTGTCAATCACAATTTACTCCTTACCACACTATCCTCATTTGGATTCCAAGGCTCTGTCCTCTCCTGGTTCTCCTCTTATCTCTCCCACCGTACCTTCAGAGTACATTCCCATGGATCTTCCTCTACCCCCATCCCGCTCTCTGTTGGAGTTCCTCAAGGATCTGTCCTCGGACCCCTTCTTTTCTCAATCTACACCTCTTCCCTGGGCTTGCTGATCTCATCTCATGGCTTCCAATATCATCTTTATGCTGACGACACCCAGCTTTATCTCTCCACACCAGACATCACTGCGGAAACCCAGGCCAAAGTATCAGCCTGCCTATCCAACATTGCTGCCTGGATGTCCAACCGCCACCTGAAACTGAACATGGCCAAGACTGAGCTCATTGTCTTTCCACCCAAACCCACTTCTCCTCTTCCCCCACTCTCTATTTCAGTCGACAACACCATCATCCTCCCCGTCTCATCTGCCCGCAACCTCGGGGTCATCTTCGACTTCTCCCTCTCCTTCTCTGCATATATCCAGCAGACAGCCAAGACCTGTCGCTTCTTCCTCTATAACATCAGCAAAATTCGCCCCTTCCTTTCTGAGCACACCACCCGAACTCTCATCCACTCTCTCATTACCTCTCGCCTTGACTACTGCAACCTACTCCTCACCGGCCTCCCACTTAACCATCTATCCCCCCTTCAATCCATTCAGAACTCTGCAGCGCATCTTATCTTCCACCTTGACTGATATGCTCATATCACCCCTCTCCTCAAGTCTCTTCACTGCCTCCCGATCAGGTACCGCATATAGTTCAAGCTTCTCCTACTAACCTACAAATGCACGCAATCTGCAGCCCATCAATACCCCTCTACCCTCATCTCCCCTTACACTCCTACCCGTAACCTCCGCTCACAGGACAAATCCCTCCTCTCAGTACCCTTCTCCACCACCGCCTCCAGGCTCCGCCCTTTCTGCCTTGCCGCACCGTATGCTTGGAATAAACTCCCTGAACCCATACGCCAAGCCCCCTCCCTGCCCATCTTCAAATCCTTGCTCAAAGCCCACCTCTTCAATGTCGCCTTCGGCACCTAACCATTATACCTCCATTCAGGAAATCTAGACTGCCCCAATTTGATTGACTGCACCAGGGGCGTATCTGAACTGCGGCGGTAGGGGGGGCCAGGGCCAGAGAGGGGGGGCACATTATAGCCCCCCCCCCCCCCGCCGCCGCCGCCGCCATTGCCGATCCCCCTCCCCCCAGCCGCTGCCATTGCTAACCCTCCCCCTCCGTTGCTCGCCTACCTTCGCTGGCGGGGGACCCCAACCCCCGCCAGCCGAGGTCCGCGTCCTCCTGCCGCTGCCGGCTGCCTTTGGTCCTTTCATTCTTCCATTGAAGCTGGCGCCGACGAAAAAGTTTCTTTTGAATCTGACGTCGCTGCACGTTGCACGTTGTACGTGCAGGACGTCAGACTCAGAAACAATTTCTGAGTCTGACGTCCTGCACGTACAACGTGCAGCGACGTCAGACTCAAAAGAAACTTTCGTCGGCGCCAGCTTCAATGGAAGAATGAAAGGACCAAAGGCAGCCGGCAGCGGCAGGAGGACGCGGACCTCGGCTGGCGGGGGTTGGGGTCCCCCGCCAGCGAAGGTAGGCGAGCAACGGAGGGGGAGGGTTGGCAGCGGTAGGGGGGTCCAGGGCGAAATCTGCGGGGGCCCAGGCCCCTGAGGCCCCCACGCAGATACGCCCCTGGACTGCACTTTTGTCCTTTAGATTGTAAGCTCCTTTGAGCAGAGACTGTCCTTCTTTGTTAAATTGTACAGCGCTGCGTAACCTGGGCAGCGCTTTAGAAATGTTAAGTAGTAGTAGTAGTAAAAATAACCTGGACTGGATAGCATACATGCAAGGGTACTGAAAGAACTCAAAACATGAAATTGCTGATTTGTTGTTAGTAATCTCTAATTTGTTAAAGTCATCTGTAGTACTTTGATTGGAGGGTTGCCAGTGTGACACTGATTTTTAAAATGTTTTCTGGGGTGATCCAGGAAATTACAGACCAGTAAGCCTGACAGTGCCAGGTAAAATTGTGGAAGCTATTATAAAGAATAAAATTACGGAACATATAAATAAACATGGTTTAATGGGACAGAGTCAGCATGGTTTCAGTCAGGGGAAATTTTGTCTCACCAATTTGCTTCCTTTCATTGAAGAAGTGAATAAACATGTAGATAAAGACGACCCTGTTGGTGTAGTGTATCTAGATTTATAGGAAACATTTGACAAAATTCTCATGAGAGACTCCTGAGAAAATTAATTATTTATTATTATTATTATTTGTTATATTTGTATCCCACATTTTCCCACCTTTTTACGGGCTCAATGTGGCTTACATATTACTGTTAATGGCATTAGCCGATTCTGGTCTGCACAAATACATGGTATGAATGAATACAAAGTGATATTGTGGTAGAATGAGGTACATATATGGTAGGTACAATTGGGGTGAACTTAGAGAGGGAAAGGGGGAAGAAGAGTCAGGTAATGTCCATTACGGTCTTTGGTTACATTTGTTGGATTATTTGTAGTAAATAATTAGCAGAATTTTATACACACAGCTTCAGCTTTAGAAATGTTAATTTCTTTTCTTCATCTCTCTCACATACACCCCAGAATAATTCACTGCTGAGTCACTTTAAAGTTGAAGTAACAAAACATCTGTTTACTCACAGTTTTAGTCAGATTGATATTCAGACAGGCTTATATAAACATAATACTATACATTTGGATTATCAGCTCTTTCCATGTGCTTAGATGGTAATGGATGCTCACACCATAGAGCCTCAGCTTAGGAGAGACCATGAGCTCCATGTGCTGTGCCTAATCCCCACAGGAAGTTGCATGGGTGTGACCTCTCTAGGCAATTCACATCAGAGGTCACAGAGTAATCACAGAGAAAAATTGGTGACAGACAATGCATGTAAAATACAATACATTATTCCAACAAACCCCTTCTCATGCATAACTGTCATGCAATTATTAATTCATACAAAGTCCAAGCTTTATTCGCAGATTCACAAAACGTTCTCTGGGTAACGGTTTGGTCATGATGTCAGCTGTCATCTCACTGGTGTGACAATAGTGTAGACTGATGACCCCTTCTTTCGCCAGCTCTCGCACGTTGTGGTATTTCGTTGCGATGTGCTTGGTGTGTGACTGAACCTTGTCATTCTGTGACAGCCTGATGCAGCTCTGATTATCTTCCATTATCTGGATTGGTCTCTGTTCATCTATTCCAAAATCCAGCAAAAGTTTTTCAATCCACATCAGTTCTCTGCATGCTTCTGATACAGCCACATATTCAGCTTCTGTAGAAGACAGACTCACAATACTTTGTTTATGACTGGCCCAAGAAATTTGTACATTTCCATACATAAACACATATCCACTTGTGGATTTATAATCAGAATGATCCCCTGCCCAATCTGAATCACAGTAACATATTAGTTTTGGATTACTATTGGCTGAAATCTTTAATTTACAATCAATGGTACCTTTTAAATACCTTACCATCCTTTTAACTGCAGTCCAATCTGATTTGGTAGGTGAGCTGACCCTTCTGCTCAAAATTCCTACTGCATTTGCTATATCAGCCCTGTATGTGGTAGTCAGATATAAAAGCTTACCTATGGCTGATCTATATTGGATGTTATCTGGTAAAGGTTCTCTTACTGTTTCATCCTTCAGAAAATCAGTGATCATGGGAGTGCTTACAACTTGGGCATCTTGCATACCTAAACTTTCAATAAGCTCATTTATTTTCTGCTTCTGGCTTAGAAGATAAGAACCATCATTTTGTTTCTCAATTTCTATACCAAGATAGTATGACACATTACCAAGTTCTTTTATCTCAACATTCAGGTTTAAATATTTTACAATGTCCTTGTACTCTTGCTCACTTTCGCTTGCAATGAGCAGATCATCAACAAAAGCTAAAATGTATGCATATTGTCCATTTCTGCACCTAGTGTACAAGCATTTATCTGCTTCACCTTGCTTAAATCCTAAATTTGTCAATATTTCATGCAATTTGTCATTCCAACATTTTGCACTTTGCTTTAATCCATAAAGACCTTTGTTTAATTTACACACTAGCTGTCTTTGTTTTGTATTTATGAAACCTGTTGGCTGTTCCATGTACAAGTCTTCAGTTATATCTCCATGAAGAAATGCTGTTTTCACATCAATGTGGTTGACTTGCATGCCTTTTGAGACTGCAATGCTCAGAAGTGTTCTAATTGTCGTGTGTTTCACTACAGGTGCAAACACTTCATCAAAATCTTCTCCATATTTTTGAAGATATCCCTTTGCGACTAATCTGGCTTTATACCTTTCCACTTTTCCTTGTGCATTCCTTTTTAACTTGAATACCCATTTGCATCCTATAGCTTTCTTGCCAGGAGGTAATTTTGTAAGAATCCAAGTTTTATTTTTATCCAATGCATCAATTTCTTCTTGTGCAGCTTTACGCCATTCAGCAGCAGCTTCTGCTGGCATTTTCTCAATCTCATCCCATGTTAAGGGCTCTTGAGCTTCTGCTGACTTTGTTAGGTAAGACAGTCTTGGGGGTGGAACACCTTTGTTTTCCCTGGATGAGCGTCTGACAACAGGTTGGTCCGACCTTTTCGCATCCTCTAAATCTGAGAGTCCTTCTCCAATTGATTCCCCTTCTCCAACTGTACTGTCTCCTGCAATGATCCTTTCTGTGTCTGCTTCCTCTGCCTGTTCCTCGTTAGATACAGGTGAGTTGCTTTCAGACATCTGCCTTGGTATGGCATTTATATACACTGGCATGTCTATTATGGTTCTAGTTTCATATTCTGGATGATAAGGCTCATCTGGGATAATCCAGCCTTTATCAACCCTTTTGTTTTCATCAAAATATGTAACATGTCTTATGCCAACAATGCCAGTTTTCAGATTCAAAATTCTATATCCTTTGTGTCCTGGAGCATAGCCAACTAAAATGCCCCTTTCTGTTGTGGAATCCAGCTTATGCCTTCTTTGCTTTGGTACATGAGCATATGCTGTACTTCCAAATGTTCTTATGTGTGACAGGTTTGGCTTCCTACCATGCCATGTCTCATGTGGTGTGCGCTCAGCGCCTTTAGTTGGCATTCTGTTTTGTAGGTACACTGCTGTGAGAATGGCTTCCCCCCATAGTCTTTTAGGGAGATTGCTATCTGACAGCATACACCTGGTCATTTCCACAAGTGACCTAAATTTTCTCTCTGCAACAGAATTTTGCTCTGGTGTATAAGCTACTGTTGTGATATGCTGAATGCCTTCTTGTTCTAGAAATGTGCGCATGCTTTGTGAAGTGAACTCACCACCATTGTCGGTCTGAAGAACCTTTGGTTTTCTTTAAAATTTATTGCTCACCATGGCTACGTATTTCTTCAGCATGTCTGTGACTTGACCTTTTTCTTTCAGCAAATAGGCCACACAGTATCTAGAGAAATCATCCAAGAATATTAGCACAAATCTGTTATTTCCCAATGATGGGATATTAAACGGTCCACATAAGTCACTGTGTATTAAGTCCAGTACTTTATTACTCCTATTTCCTATGTATGCAGGAAATGAGGGTCTCACACCTTTTTGAGTAACACAGTCTATGCATTTCTCCATTTTACCAGTATCTGCACTTATCTGAATGCCTGTGGCAAGTTGCTTACTGTAAAGATCCTGGATCACCTTAAAATCACGATGTCCCAGGCGGCGGTGCCAGATTTCCAGACTACATTTACCATCATTCTTCCTTACTTGCGCCAGATGTGAGGCTTCACCTGAAATGCTCAGTTTATAAACATCATTATGCATAAAAGCTTCAGCATACACTTCATCATTTTTAGAGATTGTGCACTTACTGTTTTCAAAATGAATCACAAATCCCTTCTTATCTAATGTAGATACACTAAGCATATTGCAAACTGCTTGGGGAATATACAAGACATCACTTACAGGAATTTCTTTAACTTCATTAGACACTTTGCATTTTAAGAATCCAATGCCTTTTGCTTGGATCTTAGCAGTCCCTGCGTTTGCAGTATTAAGAATACCTTCTTCTGGACACATTTCCTGAAAGAAATCCTTACAATTGGTTAAATGGCATGTGCTCCCCGAATCCAAAATCCAAGTACTTTAATTTGAATTATTATTTACCATAGTCAAAGATTTTTCTGCCATTAGAAAGCTCTTATTTTTATCATTGTCTTTTGTACATGTCCTGCTTCACTTGCTGTATCCTTTGCTTCCAGCAATATGGCTTGTTTCTCTGAGAGAGCTTCAAAAAACATGCACTTCACATAATAGTTTGCATTGTCCCATTCAGCCATATTTTCAGCTGTTCTGTTTTGGTCTAAACATATACTTAATTTCTTTGCTTGAAGGAGACATCTGAATCTTAGTTCCCATAGCTGATAATTAAATTCTGTTAATTTAGGCACCTTGAGAGAGTAGAAAAATGGTGAATTTCCTCCCTCAGCCATTTCTTAGCCTTGCCTTCTGTTTGGTGTGTGGGGGGAGAGAGAGACAGACTGAATCTTTCTTTTAAAACTTAAGAGAAAAATTTGGCTTTTTCACTGCCTGGTAATATTTCTCTTCTTCCTTTTTCAATTCCTGGGCTCATAACCCTTTTGTTGGATTATTTGTAGTAAATAATTAGCAGAATTTTATACACACAGCTTCAGCTTTAGAAATGTTAATTTCTTTTCTTCATCTCTCTCACATACACCCCAGAATAATTCACTGCTGAGTCACTTTAAAGTTGAAGTAACAAAACATCTGTTTACTCACAGTTTTAGTCAGATTGATATTCAGACAGGCTTATATAAACATAATACTATACATTTGGATTATCAGCTCTTTCCATGTGCTTAGATGGTAATGGATGCTCACACCATAGATCCTCAGCTTAGGAGAGACCATGAGCTCCATGTGCTGTGCCTAATCCCCACAGGAAGTTGCATGGGTGTGACCTCTCTAGGCAATTCACATCAGAGGTCACAGAGTAATCACAGAGAAAAATTGGTGACAGACAATGCATGTAAAATACAATACATTATTCCAACAACATTGTGTCACAAGTATCCAGGTATTTTTATGTTGGGTTGGTCAGGTATGCTTTTCTGAACAGGTCTGTCTTTAGTGCTTTCCGAAAATTTAGGTAGTTGAGCGTAGTTTTTACTGCTTTTGGCCATGCGTTCCATAGTTGTGCGCTTAGGTAGGAAAAGCTGGATGTATAGTTGGATTTCTATTTGAGTCCTTTGCTGCTTGGGTAGTGGAGGTTTAGGTATGTTCGTGCAGATTTTGTGGTGTTTCTGGTTGGCAGGTTGATGAGGTCTGTCATGTATCCCGGTGCATCGCCATAAATAATTTTATGAACAGTCGTGCAGATTTTGAAAGTGATACGTTCTTTGATTGGTAGCCAATGCAGTTTTTCTCCAAGTGGTTTGGCGCTGTCAAAACGCGTTTTTCCAAAGATAAGCCTGGCTGCTGTGTTTTGGGCGGTCTGAAGTTTCTTTATGATTTGATCCTTGCATCCCGCATAGATTCCATTACAGAAATCTGCATGGCTTAGTACTATTGACTGTATCAGGTTACGAAATATTTCCCTGAGGAAGAATGGTTTCACACATTTGAGTTTCCACATTGAGAAAGGTAATCAATAGAAATCAAACTAAATTAAAACATGGAAAAGAAAATAAGATGATACCTTTTTTATTGGACATAATACATTTCTTGATTAGCTTTCGAAGGTTGCCCTTCTTCATCAGATCAGAAATAAGCAAATGTGTTAGCTGACAGTGTATATATCAGTCCCTCATAGATGGTCTAGCAGACCATATACACTGTCAGCTAACACATTTGCTTATTTCTGATCTGATGAAGAAGGGCAACCTTCGAAAGCTAATCAAGAAATGTATTAAGTTATGTCCAATAAAAAAGGTATCTTATTATTTTCTTTTCCATGTTTTAATTTTGTTTGATTTCTATTGATTACCTTTAAGAGTGGACTAACACGGCTAACATACCTCTTTACACACTGAGAAAAACATTTTCTTTATGGTGGATTTCGCTTGGGTCTCTAGTGATAGATTACGGTCGATTGTTACTCCGAGAATTTTCAGGCTGTCTGAGATAGGAAGGATGTATCCTGGGGTGTTAATGTTTGTGGGTTTGTATGTATTGTATTGGGATGAGATGATGAGACAGTGTGTTTTTTCTGTATTGAGTTTTAGTTGGAATGCATTTTTTGCCCATGAGTTCATGATGTTTAAGCTTAGCTTGATTCATTGGTGATTTCTGCCAGATCACGTTTGTAGGGGATGTATAATGTAACGTCATCAGCGTAGATAAATGGGTTAAGGCCTTGGGTGGATAAGGTCTTGGCTAGTGGAGTCATCATGAGGTTGAAAAGGATCGGTGATAGTGGTGATCCTTGTGGTACTCCGCAGCCTGGTTTCCACGATGACGATATGTTTGTTTTTGATTTCACTTGATATGTTCTTGTGGTTAGAAAACCCTTAATCCAATTGAGAGTGCCACCACTGATTCCGAAATATTCTAGGAGTCTTAGCAGTATGTTATGGTTAACCATGTCGAACGCACTTGACATGTCAAATTGGAGGAGGAGAATGCTCTTAACCTATTGCTATTTCCTGCTTGAATATGGTTAGGAGAGTGAGTAGTACTGTTTCGGTGCTGTGTAGGGGTTCAAATCCTGATTGTGACTCATGTAGTATCGTGAATTTGTTTATGTAGTCATTGAATTGTTTGGTCACCAGTCCTTCCATTAGTTTGACTACTAATGGGATAGATGCGACTGGGCGGTAGTTGGTAATATCGTTTGTTTTTTTTTCTTGGTGTCTTTTGGTATTGAGGTAAGCAGGATGTTGCCTTTTTCTTTAGGGTAGATACCCTGCTGAAGCATGAAGTTTAAGTGGGATGTGAGATCTGTTATGAAACGGTGGGGGGCAGATTGTATTAGGTAGCTGGGGCAGGTGTCCAGTTGACAATGGCTGTTGGAGTATTGTTTAATCACCTGGGTAACTGTGTCAGCACTGAGGAGAGCAAAATTTGACCATATTTGGTCAGCAGGGTATTCACCAGGGGTTGGATCTAGACCATTAATGAAGTTTTCTATGTCCGTGTTATTCTGAGGTAGGGTTTTGCGTAGGTTTATGTCAGTGTTGGTTGTGGTGACCGGTGTTGTGTCTAGTAGTTTGTTCATTAGATGGTATAGTTTCTTCGTGTTTTTGTAGTCCGGCCCAATTTTAGTTCTGTAGTACGACCTTTTGGTCTGTTTTATTGCGTATTTGTATTTCCTTTGTAGTTGTTTCCATGCGTTAAGTGTGTGTTCGCCTTTTATTTTTTTCCATGCGCGTTCCAGTTTCCTAGATTGTGTTTTTAGTTTTTTCAGTTCTTCATTGAACCACACAGTGGCGTTCCTAGGGGCGCTGACACCCGGGGCGGATCGCTGATGTGCCCCCCCCCCCGGGTGCCCGCCGCGGGGGGGGGGTGCCGCGCGCCTGTCAGTTCTTCGTTTCCATGCTCCCTCTGCCCCGGAACAGGAAGTAACCTGTTCCGGGGCAGAGGGAGCATGAAAACGAAGAGCCGAGAGGCACGCGGCACCCCCCCCCCCCCCCCCCCCCCCAGCAGCAAGCATCGGGGGCGGACCACCCCCACCTTGGTACGCCACTGGAACCACAGTATCGAGTTGTGTCTACGTGAAGTTCTTAGTTGTAAGGGTGCTATTTCGTCTAGTATGTGTCTGCATCTTTTGGCCCATTCTGAGAGGTAATTTTAATTAGTGGAAAATTGTAAACCACAGTGCTAGTATTCCCAAATAGCAGTATGTCAAGTTTTGAATCAACTGTAAGAAAACCACAGGCCAAACTCAATTTTCTCCTTTTAGAGTGTTCCTCTACAACTTCTGCCTTTTCAGTACTAATTGGGAGGGAGACACATTACAAAAAAAAAAAGGTACATTTTAAAATGTTACTACCAAATTGTTTTTGTAGCTGTTAATGTGTATACTTAAAGGCGTATTTTCAAAGCACTTAGACTTACAAAGTTCCATAATAACCGATGGAACTTTGTAAGTCTAAGTGCTTTGAAAATGAGCCCCATAGTGTTGTTTTACACAGTAAATATGTATTGATAGATCCTGCCTTTCTGTTACAGGATCCCTGGCAAATGGATATATATGTAGAAGAAAAGCTACAAGAAAAAGAAGATATGTTAGTGACACAGAAGATGCAAAGTCTGTTAGTGACACACTGAAAGAAAAGATCAGTGTATGCAAAAAAATCCCACGAAGGAGTGCTATACTGGCTGCCAACAGGATCAAGTGTATAAGCGATACTGATGAAGGCTCTAGTTCAGAGAATGACTGCAATACAGGTATTAGCAGCAGGAATTTACCCAGGCGTAGTGCTTTTGAGAGAGCTAGGAAACACTTGTTCGAGGAGTCTGAGGAAGATAAAGATGAAAATTCTGTAAGTGATGAGAGAGCTGCAAAGGAAAAATCCACATCCAGAAATCTTAAGAAAACTTCTACAGTTGCTGCCAAGAAAAGTATTGAATCCAATGACAACAACCCAGGTGTCAAAAGCAGGAACTTACCCCGGCGCAGTGCTTTTACTAAAGCCACGAAAAACTTGTTTGAAGATTCAGACGAAGACCAAGATCCAGAATCTGAAAGTGAAGAGATGGAACTAGAAGAAAATCTCATTTCTGGGAACTCGTCATGCCAAGCTCTTTCAGCTGCTTTCAGCAAACATAGTAGAGATGCTAGCAACTGCACCACAGGCATTAACATAGAGGTTCCTCATGGCAGTGCTTTTGCTAAATCTAGGACAACTCCTATAGAGGTGTTAAAAGAAGAAAATGCTCCAGTGTGTAAAAGTGAAAAGAGAGAGACAGTTTCCAGTATTCCTCTGAGTCAGACTGTTTCAGCTACCACTAGAAGGTATGCTGGTGCGTCAAGTGACTGCAGCAGAGGTACTAGGAGCAGGAACTTACCCCAGCGTATTGCTTTAGCTAAATCTAGGAAAATCTCATTTGAAGAGTCCGAGAAAAACATTGATACAGGGTCTGAAAGACAAGAAAAATCCATATCTAGAAATTCTTCAACTGCCAGGAAGTACGTTAGTGATTCTTCTGAAGAAGATGACTCCTTTTTAGAAACTGATAATGTGAAACTGAAAAACTGCCGCTCCAATGGCCATAAACAGTCAGGTAGGACTGCTGGCACTGCAGTTGCTAGAGGACGAATGTATGCTTCAGAATCTTCAGAAAACAACTCAAAATGCCAGCAGCAGAAACACAACAGAAGAAAAGATTCAAGTCAGTCAGGTTCTACTCTACATTGTGAAGTATCTGATGACCTAGAAACTGATGCAGATTCTGAACCAGGAAAAGGGAAAAGGAGAAAATGCATGAAACCAAATTCTCAGAGCAGTGCATTTCCTGCAAGAAAACCAAAGGTCATAAGTGATTTTGAAGAGTCTGAGAAGGAAGAGATAGGGGGAAGTAGTAGATGTTCTAATTCTGAGTGTGGCAAGGCTTCTTGCTCGCAGACTGCAAGACCTTCAGAATCTGGTTCAGACTCCTCAACACAGTCTTCAGGTTCTGATTTTTACTCTGATCGTAGTACTTACAGAAGAAAAAACACAAAACGGAGAAAACGGAAAAGAAATACAAAAATCATGAGACGAGGTGAAAGCATTAAAGTGAGTTCATCTAAATCCAGTAAGATGACTGTGCAAAGGAAACGACCTAGGACAAATCACGATGATGACTGGGAGGAGGATTTGGACTGTAAGAAACCTGAAAAGGCTCCCCGACGATCTAAAATAAGGACTAGATATCAAGGCAAGAGGACAGTCAGGTATGATGATGGTGATCTGGATACAGAATGCGTGATGCAGAGTGATGAGGATTTAAACCTTGGCATCTCTAGAATTGGGCGATTGCGGAAAATGACCTCAAAAGCAAAAGCTAGTTATGTCCTGAGGTGAACACCAGCATTTGGTTGACAGCAGGCCTACTGCTTTTCAGATGATTCAGGGAATATATTTATATTTTTCTATGAAAAATTTATGAATGTGGTTAAATCACAGCTGACCTTTTTCTTATTTCATCTTGCACTTGCTTTTCCATTTTATCAACATTTAGCACAGATGCCAATATGTGCCTCAGTTTAGGGGCAACTTGAATTTGAGACTGGAATTGGTTACACGTAGCAAGGGTTTAAAACACTGGGTAACAGGTACTGGTACATATCATTGTGTTAAGCATTACTGTTGTGGTCACTGAAATGGAGCATACTACCCATTTCATCATTACCCTTTGGAAAAATAGACAAAATGGGCCAACCTATTGGGTATTTTTAAGTTATGCACAACAGTAACTTAAGTTTACAAACAGTACTGTAGTTAGAGGCTTCAGGAGTTCTATAGCATTTAACCTTATTGTGATTCAAGTATTTTAGGAATTACAGAAGTTGATTTAGGTGGATATAAGATAATATAAATATTGACATTCTTTGCTACCAAAAGAGAAAATTACTATTAGAGTTTCATATTTGAAGAAATAAGCATAATACAAAAAAAATTATGGTAGTACTGTACCTAAACATTTGAAACCATGCATTATTGATTAAGTTCTTAAACCAGTCAGAAATGGATTTTTGCTGCCTTTTTTGTTTCGTTTTTTTTTTAAAGGGGCCTCCTAAATATTTATCTTCCAGTATTATTTGATGACTACATCAGTCCTTTTTCATAACTCATGAATATTTTTAACTTGGACATTCCCTTTAAAAGAGAGAATTTCAGTGCTTGATTTAACTTCAGAATTTGTACAAAAATTTGTCATTATCCCATAATAAATTTTCTCATAAAGTAATATTTTCCATTTCATGCAAACTGTTTTTAACACATAAGAGAGGTTGGTTGCTGATGAATTAAGACTCCAGAATTTGATTAGTATTTTCTCAAATTAATTAAGTATATATATTTTTCTTGGAAATAAGTGCACCATTTAAATGCTACTGGAATTTCCTGATCTTTTTTTTTAATGTAGAAAGTGGATTTAACTTCACACTCTGTCTGATAGATGTGACTTGTTCTAGCGATAGATTTTTTTGAAATGATGTGCTAAGAATCTCAGGAAGCAAAATATAAAGTGTTTGGTTCTTTTTCTTTCTTTCTTTCTTTCTTTCTTTGCGTCACAAGGCTTCAAAATAACTGCTCTTTCTCACTGTCCTTTCCGGATTTAACTGGTAATTTATTACTTCTTTTAGAAAGCTGCGCTAGCGATTCCTGTGCAGCAAATGAAAGGAAGCCCATTCAGTTCCTATGAGCTTCCTTTCATTTGCCACACAGGAATCACTAGCGTGGCTTTGTAAGAGAAGCCCCTAATTAGGTTTGAAAACTTGTATTTGATTGCCCAAGTGAATGTGAAGCTTTAAAATGACAAGCAAATTTACTTCAAAGGAAACTATTTTCAATAACCAACTTTCACAGTAAAGTTTTATGCTCTTAATTTTTGTACATCACAGTCTAAATTTTGTCCAAATGTTGCAGTCTTCCATTTAGCAATTCTTTTCATGTGGAATTCATTTTTACAGATAACAAAGCTCTTCCATTTTGTAATGTTTTTGTTGGACAGCTCAGTATTACAATTTTATTTTAACCTTCATATATAGAAAAAAGGTAGCAATGGTGCAAAAATACAGGGGCAATATACAGAATGGTTTAGTATAGCTTTCAAAAAGCTAATTCTAAATATGTGCTCTAAATCCCTTAACCTTTCTAGCAATTAAACCTAGTACTGCAGTGAGATCATACAATTTTATTTTCTCTCTGAAATTATTTTTCAAAATTTTGTGGCAACCTTTGACATTAGTCTGTCTTAAGGTAATGTGCTTTCAGTTGGTGTGTTGCCACTGCAGTACTTTGTGATTTCTAATATTGCTTTATTTTTAAGCTCAAGAGAGCTCTGGTTTACATTCATGTACCACAGGTATTTCCCCCTTTTTGTTAAGCACAATGTACTGTACTAATTAGTTTGACATCCAGATTGCATTTTGTCTTCCTTGTTATGATTTGTAAAATAGAAGTCCATGTTTTCATTTCTCTTAATAAAATAATGCTGCAGTTTGTTTTTAAGTTGTGCTCTTTGTTTTCTAACATATGAACTGTTGGAAAGAATTATGTAAAAGGCTTTGATGATCATAAATTGAAATAACTTTCAAAATTCACCAAACTTAGCATAAGAGAATAAAAGGTGAATTGTATTGGATGAGTATGAAAAGCAGAAATATTTTCAGATTACCAAGCTTCTCAAAAAAAAGAAAATCCTTTCAGCTTTTTGTGGAAGGTGGTAGATCTATTCTAAAAACCACCTTCCAACACATTGGCAGAACACCATAGGCAGAAACAAGGGAAAATAACTGAAGTAGCACTTGACAGTACGAAAATGGTGCTTTCCTCACACTTAACAACCCCCTCACTGCCAGCCATCTACCCAATAAACACACTATGCTTATCCACCTGCACCTCCATCTACCCACACTACATCCATTTCCACACATATCTTTCTACATTTCCCCCATTTCTTCTACAACTCTGTTGGAAAGAATTCTTGAAGCCATCCTTTTGTATGCATTCCCTACATATTTTCAAGATTTGTATGGGTTCTGCAAATGGTTTAGTCAGAGTACAGTATTTTGATACTAAGTATTTTCAGTGCTTTTTTGTATAAAAAAGGGGCCGGTACTCATGAGCAGGGTCACCACATATGGCTCCACTCCTATGATAGCCACACCCCTTATACCAGCCATGGCGCATATAAACAGACATCATTGAAAGTATTATACTAGTATAGGAAAAAAAATAACGTGATTTTTTTTTCCATTATAAACAATTTCTGTAAGCTGCTACAGCTCCAGTATACCCAGTGCAAAATAAGACAGCAGATGTAAATTCTCAAATTGGACATATTCCAAACATTAAAATGAAAATAAAATGATTTTTTTCTACCTTTCTTTTCTGGTGACTTTGTTTTTCCTGATGATGTCGGTCCCAGTCTCTGATTCTGCTGCTCTCTATCTGTTCCCTTAACTCTGTTTCCAGGGATCCCTATCCATTTATTTTTTTACTTTCCTCCTTTCTTCTTCATTTCTTGTTCTACATCCATAGGTAAAAGCTGGGTCCTCGCAGACTTGACTGGAGGAGGTATAGAGTGGGTCCAGTTTTTGCCTATTTTCTCCATCCATGTGCATTTTTTCTCCTCTTTTCCCTTTCCCTCATCTCCGTTAGTATGCATCTCCTTCCTATTTCCCCTCCCCACCACCAATGTGCATCTCCTTCCTCTGTCTTCCCTCTCCTCCATCCAAGTCCAGCATTTCTCCTCTCTCCCTAGCCCTCCATCCGTGTGTATCTCCTTCCTCTGTCTTTCCTTCCCTCCAACATTTTTCTTCCTGCCCTCCACTCCATCCATGTCCAGCATTTCTTCTCTCTCCCCTCCCCTCCATCCATGTGCATCTCCTTCCTGTCTTCCCTCTCCTCCATCCGTGTCCAGCATTTCTCCTGCCCTCCCCTCCATCAATCCATGTCCAGCAACTCTCCTCTCTCCCCTCCCATCCATGTCCAGGGTAAACTTCTACAAAATAGATGAAGATGTGATTCCGTGTGCCCCAATGAAAGGAGAGTTTAATTCTACTTCCATTTAATTTTAATATATCCCATCGTCTTTATAAACACCAGGCTTCCCAAGGCAGATTACAACCAGTTAAGATGAACCCATCAGGAAACAGAATATTCTCACTGACATCTGGCCATCTGAATTGTTTAGAAGCACAGTAAAGAAAAATGAGCACAAACTACAGAATTTATAATTGCTGTTTCTACTAGCTACAAAAATTTTTGAAGTTGTTTTAATGATACTCAATTATGTTTTTTCTCCACCTCATAAGGCACTACCTATCCAACAAAAACAATGTTAGACTTGTTACAGATGGACCGACAATAAAGAACGACAATGTGGATGCAGCAGCTCACAGGTTTGCTTGCTGTGTTTTGAGTGAACATAGTAACAACATAGTAACATAGTAAATGATAGCAGATAAAGACCTGTACGGTTCATCCAGTCTGCCCAACAAGATACTTTATATGTATACCCAAGTTTGATTTGTCCTTGCCTTTCTCAGGGCATAGACCGTAGAAGTCTGCCCAGCACTGTTCTTGTCCTAAGTTCTGGAGCTAGTGTCGAAGCCCCTTAAAATTTACACTCCAGCCCATCCCTGTCTATTCAGTCACGATCAGGGCATAGACCGTAGAAGTCTGCCCAGCTCCCATTTTGTTTCCCAATTACCGGCGTCACCATCCAATCTCCACTAAGATTCCGCGGAACCATTCCTTCTAAACAGGATTCCTTTGTGTTTATCCCATGCATGTTTGAATTCCGTTACCGTTTTCATCTCCACCACCTCCCGCAGGAGGGCATTCCACATATCCACCACCCTCTCCGTGAAAAAATACTTCCTGACATTATTCCTGAGTCTTCCCCCCTTCAACCTCAATTCATGTCCTCTAGTTGTACCGCCTTCCCGTCTCCGAAAAAGGTTCATTTGCGGATTAATACCTTTCAAATATTTGAACGTCTGTATCATGTCACCCTGTTTCTCCTTTCCTCCAAGGTATACATGTTTAGGTCAGCAAGTCTCTCCTTACAGTTTGCAAACCAAATCCCACACCATTTTTGTAGCTTTTCTTTGCACCACTTCCAGTCTTTTTACATCTTTAGCAAGATACGGCCTCCAAAACTGAACACAATACTCCAAGTGGGGCATCAACACCTCCTTTCTTCTGCTGGTTACACCCCTCTCTACGCAGCCTAGCATCCTTCTGGCCACAGCCGTCGCCTTGTAACGTTGTTTCTTCACCTTCAGATCCTTAGACACCAAAAGTCTTGTATCAAAACTCTTAATCAGTTCATATTTCTGCAATCAGTCACACAGCAATAAAAAAAAAGTACTCGTCTTTTCTTCTTCAGATCCCAAAAGGGACCTGTTTCACGAAGACAGGCTTCATCAGGTGAAACTACACATTAAGCACATTGATGCCAAGTGCTTTTAATGCTTTTCAGTCTGTGATGGAAGTTTACTTCTGATTAGCTTGTGTTTTAAGTTGGGTGGTTGTCGGAAGGCCAGTACTGGTGGGGATGGGAATATCTCTTTCAGTAATTCATCTTCCTGGAGTATAGGTTGTAGATCTCTTATGATTTTCCTCAGTTTTTCCAGCTCTGGATTGTATGTCACTACAAGGGGAATTCTGTCTGTGGATTTTTTCTCCTTGTACTGTAGCAGATTCTCCCTGGGTGTTTTGAGGGAGGAGGCAATATTCTTGGAGATTATTTTGGGGTTGTAGCCTTTCTGTTTGAAGGATGCACTCAGGCTTTTAAGGTGTCTGTCTGTCTCTGTCCCCTGGGTCAGAGCAGATACGGTGGTATCTTGTGGCTTGGCTGTAAATGATGGATCTTTTTGTATGTGAAGGATGGAAGCTGGAGTTGTGGAGGTAGCTACATCTGTCTGTGGGTTTCTTGTATATAGATGTTTGTATACAGCCATCACTGATTGAGACCGTGGTGTCCAAAAAATTGACTTTTTCTGGGGAGTAGTCAATTTTGAATCTGATTGTAGGATGGTATGTATTGAAGGCAGAATAAAATTGTTTCAGAGTTTCTTCACCCTCCGTCCAAATCATAAAAATGTCATCGATGTACCGGTAGTATTTTAGAGGTTTGGTCTGGTGTGTATTCAGAAATGTCTCTTCCAGCGCAGCCATAAAAAGGTTGGCATATTGGGGTGCTGTCCTGGTGCCCATCGCAGTGCCCATTATTTTCAGATAGATATCATTGTTAAAGCGGAAGTAGTTGTGAGTTAAAATGAATTTGATTAATTTTGTAATAGTTTCTGGTGAATATTGATGGTCCAGTGTGGATTTTTTTTAGGAGTCTTCCACATGCAGCTATGCCATCCGCATGTGGAATGTTGCTGTATAGTGATTCTACATCCATCGTGACCAGAAGGGTGTTAGGTGGTAGTTGCTTGATATTTTTCAATTTATTCAGAAAGTCTGTGGTGTCTTGTATGAAGCTGTTAGTTTTGTGTACGAGAGGTTTCAGAATTCCCTCTATGAATCCAGATATTTCTTCCGTGAGTGTGCCAATACCTGATATGATTGATCTGCCAGGGTTTCCCGGTTTGTGGATCTTGGGTAGCATGTAGAATGTTCCCAAAGCAGGTTGGTTTGGTATGAGTTTCTTCAGGTGAGGGTTGCGCTTGTGTAGGAAATGTTTTGATAAGGTCTTTCAGCTGTTTTGTGTAATCCTGTGTGGGGTCCTCAGTTAGTTTCCTGTAGTATTTATTGTCTGAGAGCTGTCTGTGCCCCTCTTCAATGTATTTTTGTATGTCCATAATTACCACTAAGCCTCCTTTGTCTGCGGGTTTGATGATAATGCGTTCGTTAGTTTGTAGGGTTCTTATGGCCGCTCTTTCTGGTGGGGTAAGATTGTACAGGATTCTCTTTTGTTTGTTGGAAAGTTGGGATTTCACCCTATGTCTGAAACTTTCTATGTAATTATCCAGCTTGTAGTTTTGTCCCTCCTGTGGGGTGAAATAAGTGTTCTTTTGTTTAAGACTGTATTCTGGTCTGTTTGGTGTCCCTTTATTATAGAAATGTGTTTTAAGGCGCATTTTTCTAAAGAATCCTTCTAGGTCTGAGTATAGTTGGAGTTCATCTAGTTTCCTGGATGGGCAGAATGAGAGCCCTTTGGATAGCACAGATACCTCATGCTGTGATAATTGATGGTTCGAGAGGTTTATTATCCCCATTTGGTTTGCATCTGTAAAGGTGTGATCAGTATTCCCTGGTTTGTTTGGGCTCGGATTTTCACATGCCTCAGAGGTGTATCCACGTGTCTCCAAGGTGTCTGGGGATGTGCTGTAGCTATTCAAGGATAAGCAGTTTCTCTCTTTGATTTTGAAGAAGAGAATATAGCTTTATTTTCTTTTTGCGGATAGCAATGTATTGTTTTTCTCCTTGGATGTTATGTAGGTCCTCTTTAAGTTGGTTCACAAGGTGTGGATGTAATTCCTCCATGTTCCTAAGGATTACATCCCTTTGCGTTTGTATTATTCTTTTTTTCTTGTAGAGTTGATGTATAAGTTCATTTCTTAGTTTCTGACTAGTGCGTTTGCAGAGTTTCTCTGCATAGTCAGAATTGTAAGTAGTAGCCAAAGGATTTTTGATCCTCAGTCCTTTGGGAATGATGTCATTCTTCTTGCAGATTGTCAGAAAGTAAAGATGACTGTTCACTTTTGTTTCTTTTTCCAAAAGTTTGTTCATTTGCTTTTTCATGCGGCTGTATGCGGTATCTTCCATCTTAAGTAGAGGAGTGTGGTAGCCGTGTTAGTTCACTCTTAAGGTTATCAATAGAAATCAAACAAAAAAAAACATGGAAAAGAAAATAAGATGATACCTTTTTTATTGGACATAACTTAATACATTTCTTGATTAGCTTTCGAAGGTTGCCCTTCGTCAGATCGGAAATAAGCAAATGTGCTAGCTGACAGTGTATATAAGTGAAAACATTCAAGCATTACTATGACAGTCTGACAGGGTGGGAGGATGGGGGTGGGTCGGAGGTATGCATGGGAACATCAAAGCATATCATTGATATTCTAACAGGATGGGTATGGATAATTGAGGGGTGGGGTGATCAACAGAGAAATACAGCTTTATGGTTTATAATGGGCTAGGAACCCCAGATCCTTGTTAAGTGCTTTCTGTTGGGTGTTAAAATATTCAATCATTCTGACTTCAAAGGTCTTACGTTCTTGTATGGTTTTAAAGTTACCTTTCAGGATTCTCACTGTGAAGTCACTGGTACAGTGTCCTGGTCCTGTATAATGTTGACCAACAGGCGTGGGAACCCTACTGGCATTGTGTATTTTAAGAAACCTAACTGAACTCCCTTAAGAATATTTTGACTTTCCCCCCACAGTTACCTTCATTACTACATGTATAATCCTTATCTGTTTCCATATATGCACTTGCTTTATGCCACACAACATATGAAATTGGATGAAGGAACTCATACTGTGCCTTGATGAAGTAAACACAAGACCAAAACACTGGTCCATACTTTAGTCACCACACCATAAGTGCTTTTCAACATCTTTTAAACAGGACAGTGACTTGCAAATAGTCTCCATACCCTTGTATATTTTTCACTTTAAGATGCCTTAAAAATAGGGAAACAATATTCAAAAGATTTAGGCTCCTAACTTTGAGATTGGCTGCTCCGAAAATTTACTAGGGCTGAGTGCATAAAAAGTGGGTGGCAACAGTTGGGGGGGGAGGGGAGGGGATCTAGGGCAAGGGTTTAGACCTGATTTTCAGCTTTATCCCCCAGATTCGATATAGTGCGGCTTGAGTTGTGCATGCAAATCTGGTTGTATTCTGGATTTCCATACGCAAATTAATTAGCTTAACAAGCCAATCGGTGGTGATAGTGGAACTTAAGCAATTATTGACACTAATTTAAGGGTGTCTGCCAAAGGGACTCAGGCGACTCCAGTTGGTGCAGAATACTGCTGTGAAATTACTGTTAGGGGTGAAGAAATACAATCATGTCACCCTTCTTTTACAGGTAGAACACTGATTACTAATTACATCTCGTATTTCATTTAAGATATTGGGTTTGGTGCATAAGAGTCTTCATGTGGGTTCTCCTATGTTTCTATCTCAGTTTTTGGTTCTGCACACTCCTTCATGGTCCCTTTGATCTGCATCAGGGTTTGCTGCTGGTTCCATCCGTTTGCCAAGTGTCGACGACTATCTATCGAAATTCAGTGTTTGTTGTGCTGTTCTATCTAGGTCTTGTATACTGACCGTACCTTACAGGATTCACAGCCGTTCACAAAAAGTCATCTCAACAATAAAGAGAGAAATTACACAAACTATTATATGATAGCTCACTAATACAAACTTGTAAAATTAACACCCATATAGATAAGTCTTCAACAACTTCCTAAAAATAGATGAGGCAGAGTTTATATTCACAGGTAACGTATTCCAGTAACATGCCCCCTGGAAAGGAAAGCAAATTCTCAAGAATAGATTTTAATCTTATATATTTCATTGTAGGATAACCTAATATTAGAGTACAATGGAAGCAAAGGTTTCTCCCAGAAAAAGGAATTACAAGCAAATCCACCAAACCCTCTGCATTCATTTCAGAAAGTGATTTGAAAACTAAATATAACATTTTAAATCTATACACTGACATAGAGGAAGCCGTTAATTCCTGGACTGTGTAAGAGCAGTCTGGGGGCGGATGAGGTCAGAATAGGTGGGGGAACAAGCAATTTTTCAGTTTACAAGTAATCTGAGAATACAACAAACTACAATAATCTAGCTGAGGAAGAAAAACCACCTGCGCCAGAACCATAAAATCTTCTTTCCGCAGGGATGGTCTTATCGCATACAATTGCCTAAACTTTAGAAAATAACTGTTGCGTAAAGCCTCAGTCTGCCTATCAAAAGAGAGATTTGAATTTAAAATGACTCCAAGGACTCTAGAATAGCCCTCAATTTTTAAAATTTCACCTGAGAAAGCTGATTGGAACCTTTTTGATGTCTCCAAACTGCAATATCTTGGCCTTTTGTTTATTTAAGCTGAGAAAATGTTCAGTAGCCCATTTTTCTATGGAGGAAATATGTTTAATAGAATTTAGGGTACTGTCCAACGTCTTCAACACAGGGCAGAGAATAAAAATATCTGCATATGATAGGGCAGTAATTCCCACCTCAGAAAGATAATTACCTAGAGAAATTAGATAGACATTAAACAAAGATGGAGAAAGTGGGGAGCCCTGAGGAACTCTGCAACCCAGATTCCAACTAGCTGATCTCCCATTATGTCCCTTTACACTATATGATCTCTTTTTAAGAATATTTCAAACCATATTAACACTTTGCCAGATATACGTAGTTCAGATAGCTTAGACAATAGTATAGAATGATTTATAGCATCATGGGCAGATGATATATTAAACTGTAGTAGCACAGCTTGTTGCCCTTGACTTAAAAAGTGTCTTTATTGTAAGAAAAAGGAAACAGAATTTCAGTACTATCTCACAGTCTGAACCCATGGTGTGTCTTGTGCAAGATGTCAAATGTATCTATTAAGTATCTGCAATTATTCATTAACTGAGAACTCTAGTAATTTTGCCATCCATGGGATGCTTGCAACAGGATGATAATTTTCTACTTTTGTCAAATCTGCACCTGTAGATTTGGTAAAGGGGTTAGAACAATTCCAGATAAAGGTTCAGGATAGCACCCTAACTGGAGTTTAATATTATTAACAAATTCAGTCAGCCAGTTTAACACATCCAATGGCACTTCGTTCAACAAATACGATGGACAAACATCCACACAGCATGATTTTTTTTTAATCAAGACAAATATTTCTTAACTGTTTCTAGGGAAACTCTCTTGAAATTATCCCACGTCCTATCAATGGGAATATTATCCACTTGTAAATTGAAAGATGAGACTACCAGGGAATCCAAACCATACAGTATAAAAGTGTCTAATTTTGTTAACTTTATCCTGGAAAAATGAAGCTAAATCTCCTGTTTTAAGGTTTTAGGAACCGTTAGTACAATGTCAGTATTAGTCAAACTCTCAAGTACTTTAAAAACAGTTTTAGAAGAGTTGCCTGACTTAGTAATTTCTTGACTGAAAACGTCTTTCTTTGCTTCAGCTACTTGAGACTTATATTCCTTTACCTCTCTCTTCCAATTAACATAAGCTGAACTACCCCTGATTCTCCTCCATATTCGCTCTAAACGCCTACAGGATCTCTTTATAGTTGCAAGAGATTCACAAAACTAAGGATTATTCGCTTTCCTAACTTTTTTTTTATTTTTTTTTAACTTGAGCCTTATCCTTAAGAGAGCAGCACAGTTCCGGCAGCATCGGTGAGCTCTTGCCGGCCCTTGAAAATCTGGGAGAGACGGTGTAAATCTCGCACAGGGCTGTACCCATATCCACAGCAGGTCTCCAAGGTGAACAGCTTCTGGCATGTTAGAATAATACCACTAATACCATCCTATAAACTAAGTTCATAGTTATGGGGTTCATCCCCTAGTCTAGGCAGAGCCAAAGCCCAAAACTGAGATGATTCAACCTTTCTTCTCTGTAATTTAACTGTATTTTCACTAACTGCAAAGTTTACATTAAAAGCTTGTAAATAAAATGAAAGTAAAAAGAGGTCTGACCAAATTAATGGTTCCCAGTGCATGTGGTCCAGAAATGAACATTCTGAACCCCCAGAATAGGCCACAAAATCTAATTTGTGACCTTTCTCATGTGTATCCATGGGCAGGGCCCTGTGCTCTGGAACCAGCTTCCAGTTTTTCTACATATGTAATTGTCTTTGTTTTCTTTTAAGAAACCATTCAAGAAACATTTGATGCTGATTTTTTTTATTTTTCTACTGTTGCTTGCGCAGCTGGTATGCTTAGTTTGGTTGGGATCATGTGCTGAGGCCTGGCAGCATAATGGGTGGGCAGTACATTTGTTCTTCTTTTCTATTATGATGCTGGAGCTCTTTTCAGACAATATGAGGGGCCCTTTTACTAAGCCACGTAGGTGCCTAAGCGTGTCAGTTTTGAGTTACCGCCTGGCTACAGCTTGGCCCTTGCAGTTATTTCATTTTTGACACTTGTCCACTACATGTGCTGGAAAATAATTTTTATTTTCTGGCGCGCAGCAAAACCAGGCGATAATTGTCATTCTCCGAGGACAAGCAGGCTGCTTGTTCTCACTGATGGGTGACGTCCGCGGCAGCCCCTCCAATCGGAATCTTCACTAGCAAAAGCCTTTGCTAGCCCTCGCGCACCGATGCGCACCGCGCATGCGCGGCCGTCTTCCCGCCCGAAACCGGCTTGAGCCGGCCAGTCTTCTTTTCTCCGCGCTCGGTACGGTTGTGTTTTCGCCGTGTCGCACCCCGGAAAATCGACCTCGCGCGTCGTTCTTACTTCGTGTTAAAGGAAAAAAAAAAAAAAACTCTGTGTGGAAGGAGACTCTCCGGTCTTTTTCCTTCCCATATTTCCAGTTTTTCGCCCCGGTAAGTTTTCTTTCGTCGTCGGGGTAGGCCGCTTTTAGGCCTCGGGTCGAAGTTTTCTTCCCCTTGTTTTTGTGGTGCCTTTTCCGCCATTTCGACTTTTGATCTCGCCGGCGTGATTTTTCCGCCCATGACATCGAAGTCTCCCAGCGGCTTCAAGAAGTGCACCCAGTGCGCCCGGGTCATCTCGCTCACTGATAGGCACGCGTCGTGTCTTCAGTGCTTAGGGGCTGGGCAATTACCACACAATTACCGTGTGAGACCTTACCATTAAGTCAATGGCTGGTGGTAAGGTCTCAGACCCAAAATGGATGCACGCCAATTTTTTATTTTGGCGCATGTCCATTTTCGGCAAAAAATTTTTAAAGGCCTTTGTTTTTTACAGACATGCTGAAAAATGGATCTACGCACGCCCAAAACATGCGCCTACACTAGCACAGCCCATTTTTTGGTGCACCTTAGTAGATGGGCCCCTGAGTCTCTTAGTTTGTATTGTTTGTTGTACTCCACTTTGACAGATTTTCCCTACGCGGTTAATCAAATGAGATAAACTTGAACCTGAAAGTATTTTTCAACCAGCAATACCAACTTTGTTGCATCTTTAGACAGACAGAAAAATGTACAAGGGTATGAAGACTTCTACAAGCCACTAACTCCTGGATTCTATAAGTGGCACACAAATTTCTATGTGGATCCTGAGATGCACACCAGTAATTGGGTGGCAAATGTTTGCACTCATTGACAACAATTTGGATTCGTATGTGCATCATCTGTGTGCTATTAAGGTTTGTGTGCAAATCTTTTCATGTGCAACTCGATAGGGGGTGTGGCCATAGGAGCATTCACTAAAGATGGGTGCAGTATTACAGAATACCAGGAATCTGCACTTAACTTATGTGCCAGGATTTATACCAGGTTTCAGTTGGTGTAAATCCTTGCACTCTTAAGTTAATAGAATAGCGCTCCGTGTAGATTTTCTTCAGCTCCCAAATTGGGTGCCATTTACTGAATCTAGTCCTAAATGTACTCCTCCTCAACAGGATTCAAAGGAGGTAGGATGGAATAAGAATAAAATTATACAGTAAAGGATACAAATATGCCAAAGGATGTTGGTTCAACTTAATTACATGCCTCACCCAACCAACTCGAGGCAAGTTATAATAAAACACTATGAAATAACACAATATGATAATACATAAGAAAACTAATATTTACAAGATATCATAGTGACATAGTCTTTCCTTACTAGCTCCACAATTAAGAGCAATTATAAGAACATTGAGGAAATTGGTAACTAAGAGAATGCACGGAGCAATTAAGAACATGGAGGAACTCAGGACTAGAGAATGTCAGGCCCCAGGAAGAGAGAGTATGTAGAGAGGGGGCAAGATGGTTTGTAGAGTAGAGGAGACTGGCCCCAGTGGGGAGGGGTGATGAGCAGAGGGGTCTGGGCATTGTAGGGAAGAAAGAAGACAAACTGAAAGCAACAGCCTATAGGTATGTGGAAGGCTCAGCCTTATGATCTGCTCTTACAATGTACTCAGCGCTACTCTGTAAAAAAACAAAAAAAAATTATGCATTTGAGTAATACATTTTTAATATTTTTTTATATATATATTTTTTTTTGTTATATTTGTACCCCGCACTTTCCCACTCATGGCAGTCTCAATGCGGCTTACATGGGGCAATGGAGGGTTAAGTGACTTGCCCAGAGTCACAAGGAGCTGCCTGTGCCTGAAGTGGGAATCGAACTCAGTTCCCCAGGACCAAAGTCCACCACCCTAACCACTAGGCCACTCCTCCGATTAACTGCTCAGACTGATTTATAATACAAAAATAACAATATAATATCAAAAATAATTATACCAAAATAAATTATGCATAATTTTACATTTTTGCACAGAATTCTACCAGGAATTAAAAAATTGACTTGGATATACTTACTATGACATTCTAAGATGATTCTGGAGTACAATATTCATCGAACGCCAAACTTTATTCACTCTTCACTGACTCTTATGAGCTTCCTTAATTTAGACAGGCACAGTATTAATGATTCATTGTCAATGGCTACAGATGAAATCTGCATTAGATATAATTGATGTATATAGCAGAGGCTAAAATAACAGTGAAAGATAAAGCGGACAATTCTCATTATAAAATTACTTTGTCAAAATACAATTTGAAAAATAGATCTTAATACTAAAATATTATTATAGGCCTTATGTAGGGGTCCTTTTACTAAGCTGTGGTAAAACGTGGTCTTAGCGCACCCTTGCATAGGTTTTTCCTGTGCACTAAGGCCATTTTTACCACAGCTGTAAAAATGGCGTTTTGCTTTTTTTTTAATTTTTTTATTAATGGCCATGTGCTAATGTTTGATTGACGAGTAAGTACCCTACGGAGAAAGTACTGTCCAAAGAAATAGGGAAGGGATGTAGATCAACCAAACACATGTGGAGCTCCAGAGGTAGAATAAATAAAGTGACATTCTGTTATCTTATGTGGCGATTTGAATCAACTTGTATCTGTTGGATTTTAATTATTTCTGTGAAAAGACGCTGCAACAACTATACAAACTCCTGGAGCAGGCATACTGTTTTCCAAAAGAAGTGACTATATTGAGTACACTGCATCTGTGCTTTGACAGTAAAAGACATTTATTTATTCTACCTCTGGAGCTCCATGTGTGTTTGGTTGACCTACATCCCTTCCCTACTACTTTGGACAGTACATACGCTAATGTTGCCATTAGCGCACGGCTATTAAAAATAGCACGTGTGCAATTACCGCCACCTATTTTAAAGGCAGTAAGGGCTCACATGCTATTCCTGCAGTAACAAGTTAACACATCCCATGTTACGCCATTTTATGCATTGGCACCTAACTCAGTAAAAGGGCCCCTAAGAGACATGAATCAAAACGTTTTCTAGAATTGGGTGTGCTCAGGTAGAAATTGCTGTGTACTATCATGTGAAAGGTTGCTGTTGAGCTCCAAGTTGGGCCTATTGCCATCCATGTCAGCTACAGATGGTTACACAGGGAAAGAACCATGGTCATTGTTCAAGGCTGACACCTATTGACCGGATTCAGGGCTATCATAGCAAGATTCTAGAAAGTGCCATTCTGTGCAGTGTGACTGCAATGACCAAACTAGGTCCATTGAAGAATGAAAGTAGAAAAATCCCCAGGTAGTTATAAATGAAAGTTCATGGTGGCAGGTTGGCAACCCTGGTTCCAAATCGAGATTTTATGACAGGAGACAGCATGACGTCAAAAAATTGAAGCTGTCTCCCTCCGTGCAGCTACCGTATTGTGTGACTTTATCATTCGCAGATTCTATTGATGATAGCAAACTTGTGAGGTTTACGACTGCCTATGTTTGGGGTTTTTTTTATTTGACAGCTTTTCTTATTTGAAATCTTCCCGTATTTAACCAAAGGGTTTTTTTTTTAAACCTTTGGGGGGGGGGGGGGCGTACCAGGGCATGAACCACGGTCCTGCCATGGGTGCAGGCACTGCGGAAATCTACATCCTGGTTTCCAATTATCAGATTTTTCCTCTCTAAATTTAACCCTATAGCAATGACTTTTCAAGAATGCAGAAAACCAATCCAAAACTGCCCCTGAAATTCCAGCTGAATCAAGTTACCCTAATAATAACTCATGATCAACAACATCTAACATATATGAAAGAACAATTTGTAACAGAATAACAGGAGATCCTTTATTACTACTACTACTACTACTACTACTATTTAGCATTTCTATAGCGCTACAAGGCATACGCAGCGCTGCACAAACATAGAAGAAAGACTGTCCCTGCTCAAAGAGCTTACAATCTAATAGACAAAAAATAAATAAAGTAAGCAAATCAAATCAATTAATGTGAACGGGAAGGAAGAGAGGAGGGTAGGTGGAGGCGAGTGGTTATGAGTCAAAAGCAATGTTAAAGAGGTGGGCTTTCAGTCTAGATTTAAAGGTGGCCAAGGATGGGGCAAGACGTAGGGGCTCAGGAAGTTTATTCCAGGCGTAGGGTGCAGCGAGACAGAAGGCGCGAAGTCTGGAGTTGGCAGTAGTGGAGAAGGGAACAGATAAGAAGGATTTATCCATGGAGCGGAGTGCACGGGAAGGGGTGTAGGGAAGGACGAGTGTGGAGAGATACTGGGGAGCAGCAGAGTGAGTACATTTATAGGTTAGTAGAAGAAGTTTGAACAGGATGCGAAAACGGATAGGGAGCCAGTGAAGGGTCTTGAGGAGAGGGGTAGTATGAGTAAAGCGACCCTGGCGGAAGATGAGACGGGCAGCAGAGTTTTGAACCGACTGGAGAGGGGAGAGGTGACTAAGTGGGAGGCCAGCAAAAAGCAGATTGCAGTAGTCTAAACGAGAGGTGACAAGAGTGTGGATGAGGGTTTTGGTAGAGTGCTCGGAAAGAAAGGGGCGGATTTTACGGATGTTGTAAAGAAAGAAACGACAGGTCTTGGCAATCTGCTGGATATGAGCAGAGAAGGAGAGAGAAGAGTCAAAGATGACCCCAAGGTTTCGAGCTGAGGAGACAGGGAGAATGAGAGAGCCATCAACAGAAATAGAAAACGGGGGGAGCGGGGAGGTGGGTTTGGGGGGGAAAATGAGAAGCTCGGTTTTGGTCATATTTAATTTCAGGTGGCGTTGAGACATCCAGACAGCAATGTCAGACAAGCACGCTGAAACTTTGGTTTGGATGCAAGGTGAGATATCAGGGGTAGAAAGGTAGATTTGGGAGTCATCAGCATAGAGATGGTAGGAAAAGCCATGGGATGAGATTAATGAACCAAGGGAAGAAGTGTAGATAGAAAAGAGGAGGGGACCAAGAACAGATCCCTGAGGTACGCCGACAGGCAGAGGGATAGAAGCAGAAGAGGATCCACCAGAGTGAACACTAAAGGTGCGGAGGGAGAGGTAGGAAGAGAACCAGGAAAGGACAGAGCCCTGGAATCCAAGTGAGGACAGGGTATCGAGAAGTATGCTGTGATCGACAGTGTCAAAAGCAGCGGAAAGATCAAGAAGAATGAGGATGGAATATTGACCTTTGGATTTAGCCAGTAAAAGGTCATTGGAGACTAGTAAGTGCAGTTTCGGTTGAGTGGAGAGGGCGAAAACCAGATTGTAGTGGGTCAAGAATAGCATGTGAGGAGAGAAAATCAAGGCAGCGGTGGTGAACAAGCACGCTCAAGTAATTTGGAGAGAAAAGGAAGGAGGGAGATGGTCGGTAATTAGAGGGACAAGTAGGGTCGAGTGAAGGTTTCTTAAGGAGAGGTGTGACCACAGCATGTTTAAAGGCAGCAGGGACAATCGCAGTGGAAAGTGAGAGGTTGAGAATGTGACAGATAAAAGGAATAAGAGCAGGAGAGATGGCATTAAGAAGGTGGGTGGGAATGGGATCAGAGGAACAGGTGGTACATTTTGAGGAAGAAAGGAGAAGTGTAGTTTCCTCAATAGTAACTTGAGGAAAGGGAATGAGGGGAAGGAGAGAGAGGGGAACGGACTAGTGGAGGGAGAGGTGGTGAGGTAGAGAAAGCAAGGTTTATCTTTTGAACCTTGTTGTGAAAGAATTCAGCAAGGGTCTGAGGAGATAATGAAGGGGGAGTTGGGGGAGGGGGCACCTTGAGGAGAGAGTTCAATGTGGTGAAGAGAAGTCGAGGATTAGAGCCAAGAGAGTTGGTCAGTTGGATATAATAATCCTGTTTGGCACGTGAAAGAGCAGATTGGAAGGAGGTCAGCATGAACTTAAAGTGTAAGAAATCAGCAAGGGCCCGAGATTTCCGCCAGAGGCGTTCGGCGGAGCGGGTACAGGAACGTAGGTAGCGGATATTAGAAGTCAGCCAAGGTTGGGGTTTTGTACGCCTTACAGGGCGGGTCATCAAAGGTGCAAGAGTGTCTAAGGCAGAGGATAGAGTATTGTTGTAAGAAGAAACAGCTTCGTTGACAGATGTGGATGGTGCCACAGTAGAGAGGAGGTTCGAAACATGGGAGGATAGAGATGAAGGGTCAATATCGTGAAGATTCCTAGATAAATTAGATAAGATAGGACGGGACTGGGATGGAGGAGATTTAAGTGTGAAAGTTATAAGATGGTGATCAGAGGAGGGAAGATCAGAGGCAAGGAAACTAGAGGGTGAACAGTTGGAGGAGAAGATGAGATCAAGACAGTGACCATTTTGATGAGTGGGGAAGGTGGAGCATATTTGGAGATTAAAGGAGGACGTTAAAGCGAGTAACTTGGAAATATAAGAGTTGGAAGGATCATTAGCAGGAATATTAAAGTCACCAAGGATCATGGAAGAAGGCAAGCCAGGCGTCAAAGTCACTGAGAAAGGATGAAAGGGACTTATCAGGGGGACGATAAATGACCGCTATTCGAAGAGGCAGAGGAGAGAAAAGGCGGATAGAGTGGACTTCAAAGGAGGAAAAACAGTGAGATTGAGGTGGAAGAAGGGGTTGAAATCTGGAGGAGGGAGAGAGAAGTAGTCCAACACCGCCCCCACGCCTAGCAGGGCGAGGAGTATGTGAAAATAGATAACCGCCATGGCACAGGGCTGCGACTGAAGCAGAGTCATCAGGGCAGAGCCAGGTTTCTGTTATGGCGAGCAGATGGAGGTGACGCGAGATAAACAGGTCATGGATATAGGCGAGTTTGTTACAGATAGAGCGGGCATTCCATAGGGCGCAAGAGAAGGGCAGAGGAGAGGAGGGGAGTAGAGAAATAGAGATGAGGTTAGAGAGGTCACGGTGAGATCTGTACAGTTGGGATAATAGTTGGTGAGGGGGGCCAGGATTGGGATTGATGTCACCGGCTGAGAGTAAGAGAAGGAGTAAAAGAGAGCGGAGGAGAGTAGGAGAGGTGTGGCCACGAAGGCGTTGAAGGCGAGAGGTATTTTGGTGGAATGGGGAAGGCAAAATGGACGGAAGAAAGAGGCGGAGATTAAAAGCCAAGAGGGTAGGAGAGAAGGTGAGGTGATGAAGTCGATGGATGGGCAGTGAGTTCCTGTAGCGGAGAGAGGTAGGGGGTGAGGGAAAAGATTAGGAAGGGACAGGGCTAGGAAGAGAATATGAATAGGGGCCATAAATGACTGAGGTACTTTAGCAAGATTAGATGTAAAGAGAAAAATGCCCGCACCTAGAGCGGAGGCCCTGAGTGGATCGGAGTGGACCTGGGTGTCACCCCGGAGAAGGCTGTAAGGATATGCAGATGAGCTGCAAGTCCTCCACAGCACCTGAAAGGCAGCCGGTGGTAGAGCTGGGCACCTCTCAGCTGAGGAAAGGCTTACCAGGGGTTAGGCCGAAGCCAGCATTCCTCCCCCTGAGGGTCGCCTGATCTACGCTTAATCTTAATTCTGAGTGTTATAGAATTTCCCAAAACTCAACTGCATAGGATCTAATCCCCCTATTTAAAAGCCACTCGCGTGGCTTAGTAAATGGGACATAAGAGATTAAGAGGCTCGTTTTCAAAGCACATAGATTTACAAAGTTACATAGGTTGCTATGGGGCTCATTTTCAAAGCATTTAAGGGCCCTTTTACTAAGGCGTGCTAAAAAAATGGCCTGTTCTGCTGTAGACGCGTGTTTTGGACGCGCACATGTCCATTTTTCAGTGCACCTGCAAAAAAGGCCTTTTTTGTGGCTGAAAATGGACATATGGCAACATTAAAACCAGCACACATCCATTTTCAGCATGAGACCTTACCGCCACCCATTGACTTAGCAGTAAGGTCGCACGCATTAACCGAGTAAGTGGCATGCGGTACAAAATTTCTACCGCATGTTTGGGACGCACATCAAAAATGGAATTACTGCCCAGGGCACACAGTAGCCAGGCGGTAGTTCCAATTTGAAATGCGTTGTATGCGCCTTAGTAAAAGGGCCACTTAGACTTACCAAGTTCCATAGGTTACTATGAAACTTTGTAAATCTAAGTGTTTTGAAAATATGCCTCTATGTAACTTATGTGCTTTGAAAATAAGCACCTAAATCTATCAAAGTAGACCTAGAGGCATATTTTCAAAGCACTTAGCCTCCCAAAGTTCCATAGAAACCTATGGAACTTAGCCTCCCAAAGTGCTTTGAAAATATGCCTCCTAGAGTATTAGCCGGCAGGAAAAGAGAAGAACGGTAGCCCTTGTAGATACATAAACCAAACAGTCATAACAAGGGTGACAAAAGAAAGAGCAGCAGACGATGTCCAAACTAAAGTCCTTATTATATCATCCAAGACTCAACACGAATCGTGTTTCGGCCCACAAAGGCCTTCCTCAGTAGTCTATAAATACACATATACAGATTAAAATCAATATAAATATAACTAAAACATATATAAAAGATTGTTTTTCATTTGACACAGAATAAATACATAAACACATAAGTATGTAGGTAACATATATACTCTTCACGTCAATATATATTGTGATGCAGAAAACATAAAAAATAGTAATAATAATGGTGGTAATAATGATAAAAATATGTAAAAACAACTTTAAAATACATAAGCAATAAACCAATACAGTAATAAAAAATTAAACAAACATGGACGTCCAAGTAATTCCTTTGTATAGATGTTGCTGTTAAGCTAAGCTCAAAGCTATACAGGTGGTGTCCAATATCTGAAAAAAGGGGGGAGGGAAATATATATGGAATGGTGTATCCTTCTATTAGATGAACATATGTGCACACACGGGTCCCGTGAACGGCGGTTTTCCATGGACAGGATCTTCTAGCCACACCTGAATATACGTCACGGTGGCTTGACCGACCCGGCTATCCAATAGAAACAACTCTAACAGTTAACATAAGCAAATTAGAGGATTCCCGCCTGTACCCCTAGTATATATACACACAGTGACATTACATAGCTCAGTTTCAGCGAGGTCAGTTTCTAGACATCGGCGTCGGCATTCCTCGACGTCATCCTCGCATACTCTTAGTTCAGGTCGACATCGAGCTTCCTCGACCTCTTCCTCATCATCTGACATGCCCCCAACTGAACAGAGTCAAGCTCACTCTCGGCATCGGCACCACAAGTCTGCACGACGTCGACACTCCAGGCATTCATTATCTTGTGCCTCTTCTAAATCTCATAGAAGCAGAGGAACTAGATCTCAATCATCTTCCTCTAATGCACAGTTGCAGTTAATTAATTTACTCACACAGGTTCTGAAAAATCAGCAGCCTGTTAATGAAGCTTCTCTTCCATATATAGCTAAAGAGATTATTATACCTCAGTTGCTTTCATCCAAAACTTCTTCTCTCCATAAATCTCCTCATAGGCAGGAATTATGGTCTGTTTCTCCTTCAAATTCTAGAGAAGATGTTTATTCCCTAAATTCACCACCAAATTCACCAGTTCCTTCTCAAGTTTCATCAAATCATAATTTACAACCTATGCAGTCTGTTCATCAGATACCATCTACCTCTAGTTTACACTCACCTAAACAAGAGGACCTTCAATCTGTAAAAGATTATTCTTAGTCAAAGCTTTTAGTTAAGTTAGCTAACACATTGAATATTTCTCCATCCTCTCAGAATGGCTTTTCTGATGACAACAGATCAGTAACCAAATATCTAAATGTCGTTAAGGAGGCTATTGCCCTTCCTGTAGCTCAAGTACTCCAAGACCACCATAAATTAATCTGGAAAAATCCTTATTCTATAAGACCTAAGAAAGCTTTAGAAAATAAATGTAAGGTACAGGAAGTTTTAGGTCATGGTAAGAACCAACTTCCTCACGCTTCACTGGTAGTTAAATCAGCAATTCGTCGAAATAAGATTCAAAAGGATATAACTAACCATCCTCCAAAAGACTTAAAGATTATGGATATAATGGCAAGAAAGAGTTTTCAATCTGTTATGCTTTCAGCTCGTATTTCAGTTCACACTTTTCAACACATTGAATATTTATATACCATTATGGATGATTTATCAAAGTTGCAGTCCCTTTTGCCTTAGGAAAACATTCTTTTATTTGTATCTGTTATGGCAAATTTAGAAGAATGTTCTAAACAAATGATCCGAACGACTCATGATCAATTTGATACCTCTATCAGAGGTGCGGCTACTGCAATAGCGGCAAGACGTTTATCCTGGCTGAGAGCTTCAGCTTTAGGAGAAGACATTTATGAAAAAGTAGCTGATGCTCCTTGTTCAGGTGATTCATTATTTGGGGACAGAGTTAAGGAGTTAATTGAAGGTCTCAAAGAAGATTGTACAACTCTTGATACGTTAGAACAGGATAAACATCAACCATCCAAATCAAATTATAAAAGGTTACCTTACTACGCCTCTATAAATAGATTTCAACATCGTAAATCAATTTCTAATCAGCGTGCATCTTATAATTTTAAATTTCATAATAACCGTTACAATTTCCATAATAGAGGAGGAAGGGAGAGACGAGCTCAGAAACCAGCTACTACTCAAAAACAACAAAAAGTATCATCTAGTTTTTGACATCACATCTCAAATTCAGGATTCAGTGAGGGGGGCAGAATTCAGAAGTTTTTGGATGCTTGGAGTTCAATAACATCAGACAATTGGATTTTACGGATAATTCAAAAAGGTTATTCCCTTCCCTTTACACATACCCCACCATTACGAGCACCTACACATCTTCATGTCTCAAGGTCCCAAATTCCACTATTACAACAGGAAGTTCACAGGCTACTTCATCAGCAGGCTATAGAGTTTTTTCCTCTTCAGGACAGGAACAAGGGGTATTATTCTCGATACTTCCTCATCCCCAAAAAAGGTGGGGGCTCGAGAGCGATACTAGATCTAAGAAGAGTCAACAAATTTATTCCAAAACAAAGATTTTGAATCACTACATTGCCTGCAATACTTCCACTTTTACAGCAAAATGTATGGTTCACAGCCCTAGACCTTCAAGATGCTTATCTCCATATTCCTATCCATCCGTCGTCCAGAAGATTTCTTCGCTTTGTACTCTAAAGCCAACATTACCAGTTCAAAGTTCTGCCATTCGGTTTAACATCAGCCCCCAGAGTATTCACAAAGTGTGTGATAGCACCAGTAGCTCATTTACATCAACAGGGGATTGTGCTGTTCCCATATCTCGACGATTGGCTAATAGTAGCTTCTTCTCCACAGCAAATTCTTCAGGCTCTACAGCTCACCATTCATCTTCTCAAAAGGTTAGGTTTTCTAATAAATTACAAGAAATCAAATATGATCCCAACACAGAGCTTAACATTCATAGGAGCAGACCTGTTTTCTCAGGAATCTTTGGCAAAACTACCGTTATCTCGAGCTCAACTGTTGATACACTTGGTACACTATCTGCAATCAGTGCAAACGACAACTGCTCACACTATTGTAACTCTTTTAGGACACATGGCCTCCACAGTCAGTGTTCTTCCACTAACTCGTCTAAAGATGCGTCCACTACAATGGTATTTGAAGAAAAGATGGATTCAATATCTACATCCTCTTTCTGCAAAGGTCTTTATTTCCAATCATATCAAACTACAGCTTCTATGGTGGACACAACAGCAGAATCTATTGGTGGGAATTCCATTTCATTCACCTCACCCTACCAGGATTAAAATAACAGATGCCTCCAAAATAGGTTGGGGGGCATATCTCAACAATTATTCAACACAAGGACATTGGACAGTTCAGGAAAGAACTTCTTCCATCAATCTCCTAGAATTAAGGGCAGTCAGATTAGCTGTTCAAACTTTTCAACATCTTCTGCATTCTCATGTGATGCAAGTTCAAACGGACAATCAAGTAGCAATGTTCTATATCAACAAACAGGGTGGCATGGACTCATATCACCTTTGTTGCGAAGCTGTCAAGTTATGGATTCTAGTTCTGTCTCTGGATTCCACAATTCAAGCAATTTACCTACCAGGGTTCGACAATCAGATAGCAGACTCATTAAGCAGAAAATTACAACCACACGAGTGGTCCATCAAGACCACAGTTATTCAAGACCTATTTTGTCTTTAGGGAATGCCGCGGGTAGATCTCTTTGCATCCCCACACAACAAGTGTCACAGATTTTGTTCCAGGTGGCCCACTCAGGACAGGATAGCTGCAGATGCCTTTGCTATTCCTTGGACAAATGCCCTTTTTTACACATTTCCTCCAATTCCTCTAATTCCAAGGGTATTACAACAGGTCATTCAGGACAGAACATCTCGAATTCTTATAGCACCATATTGGCCGAGGCAAACTTGGTTTCCAATACTCAACACACTAGTTGTCCGCCCACCATGGAATCTTCCTTTTCTTCCAGACCTCATATCTCAAAAACGGAGGTCTACTTCTCCATCCAAACCTAAGGAAGCTTCATCTCACAGGTTGGTATGTTCAAGCAATGCATTAGATACTTCAGCTTTTTCTCAACCAGTCATTAATGTATTGCTGGCCTCTAGCACTATCAATTTACTTACAACGTACATCAAGGAAACATAGACCTTCTCAATTATTTATTTCCTATAATTTGAAGCAGCAACAACCAGTCTCTAAACGCACATTATCGTCATATATCACAAATTGTATTAATTATTGTTATTCAATATCATCTCTTCACCGTCGGCCATTGACGCCTCATGTCACAGCCCATAAACTACGTTTTATGGCTGCTTCAACTGCATATTTACATAGAGCACCTCTTATAGACATTTGCAGAGCAGCAACGTGGTCTTCACTGCATACCTTCTCAAGACACTACTATCTCGGTGTGGCATCAAGTGCAGATTCCAATTTTGGAGAGACAGTTCTTCAGGAGGCAATTTAAACAACAACTATCCTCCTCCTATCACAGGTAACATTTTCATACCGAGTTCAGTTGATTGGTTTTGAATTTTTTTCATTCACTGTTTTGTTACCTGTGTATGCTTGGGAGTCTTCAGACGTGTGGCTAGAAGATCCTGTCCATGGAAAAATCTTAGTTTCTTACCTGTAACGGTAGTTTTCCATGGACATAGGATCTTTTAGCCACACAATCCCTCCTTACCCTCCCTAGTTGTCACAGCTATTTTTATTAAACTGAGCTATGTATTGTCCCTGTGTGTATATATACTAGGGGTGCGGGCGGGAATCCTCTAATTTGCTTATGTTAACTTTTAGAGTAGTTTCTATTGGATAGCCGGGTCGGTCACGTCACCATGACGTATATTCAGAGGTGTGGCTAGAAGATCCTTTGTCCACAGAAAACTACCGTTACAGGTAAGAAACTAAGATTGCCAGCTGTACCACAGACTCCGATTCTGGGAGGGGTCACCCGTGCCCCAGGGGGAGCTGCAGATGGATTCTTCAGTGGTCCTGGTGCACCTGCACGGTTGGCATGGATCCAGGGACTAGGGGCTTGGCGGGGGGGGGGGGGGGGGGGGGGAAGCTCCTAAGCCCCTAAGCCAACCAGTGGCTTGTTTTCTGCTGCAGTCTGGGGGAGGGGGGCAGGATGGCTTTATTGTGCTTGGGCAGTTTGTGTGGCTTTCTGTGCCTGGCTCCTGTTTCGCAGGTGGGCGGTGGCTTGAGGCACAGTATTCGCGGCCCCTCTCGCACCTCCGAGATGAAAAAGTCTCAGCTGGCATAATATGGTGGCTGGGGTGGTCAGAGGACAGACGGGGATGGGGGGGTGGTTGGGGTCCCGGGCAGCCATGGGTTGGGGCCCATGATGCTGTAGTCCCAATGGGGGGCCTGCTCTGAGTGAGGTGGAATGGTTGTCCCCGGTCCGTTACCGGCCAGTCCTGGTTTTCGGGACATCCCTCGTGAGTGTGCATGAGACAGATTTGCATATAATGGAGGTGACAAACATGCAGATTTGTCTCATTAATGTTTACGGGGGGGTGTCCTGGGGGCCAGGACTGGCTGGTGGAGGTTTGAGGATCGCGGTTGTAGCTCACTCTGAGTGTGCTCCCATTGGGCCCTCGTTCATGGCTGCCTGGGAATTCAGCCATTTTTTCATCCTTGTCTGTCTTCTGCCTGACTCGGCCATTGTGTTAAGATAGCTGAGTGGCACAGTTCCATATTAGTACTACTACTACTATTTAGCATTTCTATAGCACTACAAAGCGTACGCAGCACTGCACAAACATAGAAGAAAGACAGTCCCTGCTCAAAGAGCTTACAATCTAGTAGACAAAAAATAAAGCAAACAAATCATTTAATGTGTAGAGGAAAGAGGAGGGTAGGTGGAGGTGAGTGGATACAAGTGGTTACGAGTCAAAAGCAATGTTAATATTTGTCTAGCATAAGCGTACTCTCCAGTTGGCCAGTTGGCATCACTGGTGACTAGCTGAGACTTTTCCATTTCGGTGGTGTGGGAGGGGCTGTGGGTGGTGTGTTTCTGGTCGCTGCTCACTTGTGGGGCAGGAGCCGAGTGCAGAGGGCTGTCCGGGCACGGTGGGGCCGTGTCGCCTTCTTTTCCTGAACTGTTCCAGAGAGTTGTTTGGTTTGGGGGCTTTTTTTCCCCCACTGGGCTTTTGATCTTTGGGTTTTTCCTGGCTGTGCAGGTGCGCCGGGACCGCTGGAGAGTTGGTTTGCGGCGTGTGTTTCCTTGGATTTGGTTCCTCTTGGGGTGTGGATTGCTTTTCTTTGGGTTGGAGTCTGTGGTGCAGTTGACGTTGCTGTTTGTGAATCATGTGTGTGCACGTGTTTATGTGAATGTTTTTTCCAGATATAAAGTCTTCACTGGAAAATTTTTACTCTGGCTGCAACAAGTAGCATTAGTGATAGCTGTAGTTCTTGGAATCCATTGGAATTAAATTTAGAAATATACTGCTTTAAAGAGCCAGTCTTAAATGGCAAGATCTGAAGAGCCAGATGACACTAATTAGATATGACAGGTAGAAAGAAAAGCCTTTTGGAGAAGACTGCAAGAGGCAGCCATGCTCAGGAGGCCAGGTGAGTACCAGAAGAGACAGTATCCTAATTGCAGGTGGCATGGATCAACTGTGGTTGACACTAGTTGGGGATCTGCATGAAAGGAAGCTGCTGCTGCATGTAGCAGCCTTGACAAGAGTGCTGTAGAAAGATTTTCTATTGACTGGAAGTCCCTGGTCTTGCATGGAATGAACTACATAGCTGCAAGCGCTAGGCTATATGAGGAGGAAGAATTATTTCATTGCAAGCATCAGGCTATTTAGTTGTTTCTGGTAATCTGGCAGGATCCCAGCAAACCGTGAGCAGTTGTCTGGGTAAAATGGCATGCCCTTTTCAGTACTAGCCACATAGTCTGTATTAGGCGAATAGAGAACAAGAAAAGAGTCGCTTACACTCAGACACAATTACACCCCCACCCCCCCCAAATCAAGGGAAAATATAATAATGGATTAGACAGATGGAAGCTGCATTTAGAAATGGATTTAGATGGGAAGGCAGTACAACTAGAGGACATGAAATGAGATTGAAGGGGGGGCAGACTCAAGAAAAATGTCAGGAAGTATTTTTTCACAGAGAGAGTGGTGGATACTTGGAATGCCCTCCCGCGGGAGGTGGTGGAGATGAAAACGGTAACAGAATTCAAAAATGCGTGGGATAAACATCAAGGAATCCTGTTCAGAAGGAATGGATCCGCAGAAGCTTAGCAGAGATTGGGTGGCAGAGCCGGTGGTGGGAGGCGGGGCTAGTGCTGGGCAGACTTCTACGGTCTGTGCCCTGAAAATGGCAGATACAAATCAAAGTCAGGTATACACCAGGGGCCCAGGCCCACCCACTTTCCCTCCAGGCCCGCCCGCCCACGTCGCTTGCTCGCTCAAATTCGTTGTCCTTCCCGCCAGCGCTGCATTCTTTTCAATCGTTGCCAGCAGCGCTGCCATTCTCACACGCAGCTCCGCCCCCCTTTGCCGTGTCCATCTGGCCCCTACGTAAACAGGAAGTGCATCAGAGTGGGCCGGATGGACGCGGCAGAGGGGAGTGAAGCTGCCTGTGTGAATGGCAGCGCTGCCGGCGACGATCGAAAAAAAAAAAAATGCAGGGACTGAAGCTGCCTTCTCTCTTCTGCTGCGCCGATTCAAAGGGTTGCTGGTAGCGTGTAAGAATCACTGCTGCTTGGCTGAGTCTGACCTGAAATCCTTCCCTCTGCCATGTCTTCCCCCCAACTATGATGTAATTTCCTGGGAGGAACGCGCAGCAGAGGGAAGGCTTCTGGGTCAGTCAGCAGCAGTGCAGCAATTCTCTCTTACATGCTGCCAGCAACCCTTTGAAACATGCTGGTGCCATGATGCTCCTGATGCTGTATGGAGTGGGGTTGGAGAGAAGATAAAATTGTTGGGCTACTTGGGCATGGGAGGGGAGGGAAAGAAAAGAGATGCTACACAGGGGGTGTAGGAGTGAGGGAAATTGTTAGGGAGGGGAGGGAGAGATGCAGGGGGGTGTAGGAGAGGGAGACATGCATGGGAGAGGAGAAGAAAGGGGATCATTATTGGGATATGGGGGGAGAGAGAGTGATAATTGCTGGATGTAGGGTAGGGTGGGGAGGGAAGGAGGGGTGAATGGCAAAAGAAGGAGAAATGTTGAACCTGGGAGGGGAGGAAAAGGTACTGCACAGGGGAGAGAGGGATGAAGGAGAAATGTTACATGGTGGTGGAAGAGATGCTGCAAGGGGGGAAACAGATGTTAGACTTGGGATGCAAGGGTGAGAGAGAAGAGGAAAAGAGGGAACAATGTTGAACATGAGGGCGGATGAGGGGGAAGAAGGAGGGAGATGTAGGATCCAGGGGTAGAAGACAGTGAGGGAGAAATGCTGGAATGTGGGTGGGAGGGAAGAGGGGGAGAAATGCTGGCCCCTGGGGGGAAGGGGCAAGAGGAAAGAAAGGACAGGAAGATGCTAGGAGGGGATAGAGGGTTGAGAGAGGAGAAAGAGGGAGCAGATGCTGGGCTAGAAGGGTTGGAAGGAGGCAGACACTGGGATGGTGGAACCATGTGGAAGGCCAAGGGGGTGGTAAGGAAATGAACAAGAGGATGATAGTGATTACGGGGAGTGGATTGAAGATGGAAGGCTGGAGAAGGAGTGAGATGGGGAATAGGAGAGCTAGTGGGTGAAAGAAGGAGATGGAAATCAGGTATCTGAAAAGTAAAAAGGAAAAGGATTAAAAGATGAAATTTGAGTGGACAGAGAGCAGGAAAGAAAGAAAAAAAGATAGGAAAGAGCTAAAATTAAACAAACATCAATATGTCAGTGTAGTGAGGGAATGGAATGAGAGTGGAGAAAAGACAAATGAATAGCAGCTGCTTGAAGGAGAATTAACAGAAAGACAGGAAAGTGGAAAAGAGAAACTTGAACCAATATAAGTACATAAGTAGTGCCATACTGGGAAAGACCAAAGGTCCATCTAGCCCAGCATCCTGTCACCGACAGTGGCCAATCCAGGTCAAGGGCACCTGGCACGCTCCCCAAACGTAAAAACATTCCAGACAAGTTATACCTAAAAATGCGGAATTTTTCCAAGTCCATTTAATAGCGGTCTATGGACTTGTCCTTTAGGAATCTATCTAACCCCTTTTTAAACTCCGTCAAGCTAACCGCCCGTACCACGTTCTCCGGCAACGAATTCCAGAGTCTAATTACACGTTGGGTGAAGAAAAAGTTTCTCCGATTCGTTTTAAATTTACCACACTGTAGCTTCAACTCATGCCCTCTAGTCCTAGTATTTTTGGATAGCGTGAACAGTCGCTTCACATCCACCCGATCCATTCCACTCATTATTTTATACACTTCTATCATATCTCCCCTCAGCCGTCTCTTCTCCAAGCTAAAAAGCCCTAGCCTTCTCAGCCTCTCTTCATAGGAAAGTCGTCCCATCCCCACTATCATTTTCGTCGCCCTTCGCTGTACCTTTTCCAATTCTACTATATCTTTTTTGAGATACGGAGACCAGTACTGAACACAATACTCCAGGTGCGGTCGCACCATGGAGCGATACAACGGCATTATAACATCCGCACACCTGGACTCCATACCCTTCCTAATAACACCCAACATTCTATTCGCTTTCCTAGCCGCAGCAGCACACTGAGCAGAAGGTTTCAGCGTATCATCGACGACGACACCCAGATCCCTTTCTTGATCCGTAACTCCTAACGCGGAACCTTGCAAGACGTAGCTATAATTCGGGTTCCTCTTACCCACATGCATCACTTTGCACTTGTCAACATTGAACTTCATCTGCCACTTGCACGCCCAATCTCCCAGTCTCGCAAGGTCCTCCTGTAATCGTTCACATTCCTCCTGCGACTTGACGACCCTGAATAATTTTGTGTCATCGGCGAATTTAATTACCTCACTAGTTATTCCCATCTCTAGGTCATTTATAAATACATTAAAAAGCAACGGACCCAGCACAGACCCCTGCGGGACCCCACTAATTACCCTCCTCCACTGAGAATACTGGCCACGCAATCCTACTCTCTGCTTCCTATCTTTCAACCAGTTCTTAATCCATAATAATACCCTACCTCCGATTCCATGACTCTGCAATTTCTTCAGGAGTCTTTCGTGCGGCACTTTGTCAAACGCCTTCTGAAAATCCAGATATACAATATCAACCGGCTCCCCATTGTCCACATGTTTGCTTACCCCCTCAAAAAAATGCATTAGATTGGTGAGGCAAGACTTCCCTTCACTAAATCCGTGCTGACTTTGTCTCATCAGTCCATGTTTTTGTATATGCTCTGCAATTTTATTCTTAATAATAGCCTCCACCATCTTGCCCGGCACCGACGTCAGACTCACCGGTCTATAATTTCCCGGATCTCCTCTGGAACCCTTCTTAAAAATCGGAGTAACATTGGCTACCCTCCAGTCTTCCGGTACTACACTCGATTTTAGGGACAGATTGCATATTTCTAACAGTAGCTCCGCAAGTTCATTTTTTAGTTCTATTAATACTCTGGGATTAATACCATCAGGTCCCGGTGATTTACTACTCTTCAGCTTGCTGAACTGACCCATTACATCCTCCAAGGTTACAGAGAATTTGTTTAGTTTCTCCGACTCCCCCGCTTCAAATATTCTTTCCGGCACCGGTGTCCCCCCCCAAATCCTCCTCGGTGAAGACCGAAGCAAAGAATTCATTTAATTTCTCCGCTACGGCTTTGTCCTCCCTGATCGCCCCTTTAACACCATTTTCGTCCAGCGGCCCAACCGACTCTTTGGCCGGTTTCCTGCTTTTAATGTATCTAAAAAAATTTTTACTATGTATTTTTGCTTCCAACGCTAATTTCTTCTCAAAGTCCTTTTTTGCCCTCCTTATCTCCGCTTTGCATTTGGCTTGGCATTATTAACTGAAATTTGTTAGCTTCAGAAATGTGCACAGCGGATATCATTTTATTGTGTTCAGTAGAAAAAAAGAAATATATTTCTGATTTTATTTCTCCACTGTAACATGCCGAGGTTCCGAGATCAAATTTTGTCTACATATTTTTATTTCTAATTTGTGATCCCTTGTTCTGTATTTGGTGAGAGTCTGGGCCCTAGCATGTCTAACACTAGTCCCGACCCTTGCTGTAGCTAGTGGGGATCCCCTACCTACATCAACTGAGGACCTCCTCTAAAAGCAGCTAAAACTCCCTTCTACTAAGCTTGGCAGATGGTAGCAACATCCTTGAGCCACCGATAACTAAGCACGCATGGGGTGCCAGCATCGGTGACTCAAGGCATTGTTGCTATTGCTGCCTGCCAAGCTTGGTAAAAGGGTTTTGTGGCTGTCTTCGAAGGAAGTTTTCAGCTGACAGAGCTTGGGGATCTTTATGAGCTAAAGTATATTTTGAATTGGGCAGTGGCGGACCAAGGGGGGGGGGGCGGTCTGCCCCGGGTGCACGCCGCTGGGGGGGTGCCGTGCGCCTGTCGGCTCTTCGTTTTCATGCTCCCTTTGCCCCGGAACAGGAAGTAAACTGTTCCGGGGCACAGGGAGCATGAAAACGAAGAGCTGGCAGGCACGTGGTACCCCCCCCCCCCAGCGGCGTGTACCCGGGGGGGTGTTCTTTCGCCGGGGGATCGCGCTGCACCCAGGGGGTTCTTTCACCGGGGGGGGCGTCGTGCTGTTCCGGGGGGGGGGGCGCTGCACCCGGGGGGTGGGGCGCATCGGCAATCCGCCCCGGGTGTCAGTCCCCCCCAGGAACGCCACTGGAATTGGGAGGTGCCGGGGGAGATGTGGAGAGTGCGAGGAGGAAGGGGGCAGAGACAGAGAGAAAATTTTGTGCCCACCCACTTTGGGCTCAGGCCCACCCAAAATTTGGCTGTCTGGCTACACCACTGGTATACACATAAAGTAGCACATATGAGTTTATCTTGTTGGGCAGACTGGATGGACAGTACAGGTCTCTCTCTGCCATCATCTACTATGTTACTATGTATACTTAACTATACACACTTAATAAACTATATACACTTAATATAGATGTTACATAATAAGAAATAAAAATAACAAGTATATTAAATCTGTAAGAAAATGTTCTTTGACTAGAGATAGACAATTATAAAAAAAGGCCTATAGATAAGAGAGCTATAAGTAGTGTTAAACACAATATTGCAAACAAAGTAAAAAGGAAAATATGCTGAGGCTGGATAAATCCAATAAATATAAACACTTGGAAACAAATCATCAAGTAAGCAAATGCATGGATGTATCCGGAGGAAAAACCTCAAGAAGCACCTTCTCCCACAGAACACACGGGTAGAAGGGCTAGGGCTTTTTCATCATTGGAAAAAACATGTGTCCATCGGCAGTCTGAACGGAATAGCACTGGACCGGAAGTTCTGAAGCAGCAGTGACGAAACGGAGGCCACCGTTAACCATGGTCCAAGTCACGGAGGAGCCTTAAAGAAGTTTGTCAAGCTAAGTACCTTCTCTATTTTTCTTGACATTTAAAGAAAGTTCAACAGTGCAGTAGATTTAAACTGTTTTGATGTTTTGAAGTTAAAAGTTCCAGGAGGTTTTTTCCAATGATGAAGAAGCCCTAGCCCTTCTACCCGTGTGTTCTGTGGGAGAAGGTGCTTCTTGAGGTTTTTCCTCCTGATATACTCATGCATTTGCTTACTTGATGATTTGTTTCCAAGTGTTTATATTTATTGGACTTTCCTTTATTGGAAGCTTGTTCCCTGAGCTATTTTGTAGTTGAGGCTGGATAAATGCCATATGGTTAAAAAGTTAACAGCTAGATGGACATAGCATGTAATTAAAAAGTAACAGCTACATAGAAGACATGTAATTAAGAGTAACAGCTTTGGTGTTATCATGGTGCTCAAAAAACATATATAAATAAAAAAAAAGACATATGAAGCCAAATAAATTATGGAGGTAAGTAACATAAATGTTTGGAATAAGCAATAACGAAAATGAAATGAGAACGGTAACCCTATCTAAAAAGAAATTGAGTTGGATTACTTATGATATGTGAAGAAAACAGTGTCTGTAACAAACGGCCAGGTGGGAAAAAAACAAAATCAGTCCGTATGTATAAGTACCCAAAAAGTGTATAGTAGTATCGCAAGAGGGAGAGAAGCTGCCACAGTGTGCTGTAATGTAGATATTGCACTGAGCATCGGTAAAAGAATAGAAGTAAAGAGGCTGCTGTGGTAAAGGGAGGGACAGTCTTAACAAGTGTGGGGCCCTGTGCAGACCAATTTGGTGGGGCCCCATCCTAGCCCTGCCCCCACAGTAGCTCCGCCCCACCCTAGCTCCACCCCATTGATAAGATTATTTCATTTTTAGAAATTTTTTTTATTTATGACATTTCAAATAAAGACAAATGAAGCTAAACTTGTACAAAAAAAACTGATTGAAATAATCAGAATGCTATCATGAAACCTCCCCTCCCCAGAAATTATTCAGTTCAAGTCCACTACAATTAGTAGTTCCAATTCTCATAACAAAGGAGAATAAAGAAAAATATTAAGAAAAGATCCAGTACTTTCAAATTCCCCTATTACAAGGGGTGCAAGGGAATAGGACACAAAAGGGAAACAGTGAACATGGAGAGGAAAAGAGAGATGGGTGATACTGGACATAGAGGGATAGGGTAGGGAGAGATGCTAGAGGGAGGTGAAGAGGGGAGAGTCACAGGATGTGGAGAGTAGAAGGGAGATACCTGGGGAAGCAGTGGAGAAATTAAGTGACTAACAATAGGGGAAACACTGGGGAGGCAGGATGAGTGAGAGCGGAAGGATGAATGAAGTTAGGGGAGCACTGCAGCAAGGATGACTAAGGCTGACTAATACAGGCTACTGGGGAGATGAGAGGCTTGGACATAAATATTGGGAAAGGATAACAGGATCTGGAGTGGGAGAGCACTAAGGGAGGAAGATGGATGGGGATGTGTGGCAGCACTACTGAGAGAATGAATGATACTGGGAGGGTGGAGGGTGACTGAGGTGTAGTGTGGAGTACAGGTGAGAGTGAGACTTGGGGTGAACCCTGGGGAAGGATGAGGCATATGGGACCACTTAGGGGAGGATGAGTAAGGCTCAGAAGGAAGAATTAATAAAATTAAGGTGCATTGAAGAAGAGGTAAAAGATGATTAAAAGGATATCTATGGGTAAAGGTGGGCAGGGACTGAAAGGGGAAGAAGGGGACTACTGTGGCTCACTGTCACTGGAAGCAGGGGTCTCAGGCAAAACCTTTGACAAAATGGTGGACATAGCTGAAACATTTCAAACCACCACAGAGACAGACAGTACTTTAATTTAAAAAGGTTCTTCCTAATTTAGAAAAAAATCTATCATCATACCTGGCTTGCTGCCTGCCTGGATTGGCACAACTGTTGTAGGCAGCCCTCCCCTGTCTGTTGCTTAGTTTGCTCGCCTCGCTCAGCTCCACAAGTCTGCATGGCCGCGCTCTCGCTCACACCACAGTCAGCGACGATGGCTCACCACCTCGGACCAGGCTCCAGCTTTTCCCGCTCAGTGACTCCTGCCCTCGCGGAAACAGGAAATACCTCATCAGAAGGCGGGACATTGAGCGGGAAGTGAAAAGCTGGAGCCTGGAGGTGAGCCGTCGCGCTGCAACTGTCTGTCGCCGTTGGAGGCAGGGCCGTCGCTGCCTCCTGGCTCGCTGCAAGCCTGCAAAGTTACTGTCGCCGCCTCACCGGGGTCTCGGGAGCTGACGGCGGGCTCAGCGGGCCCAAGCTGGGGGTGGGCGCCGCGCCGGTGGTGGCGGGACTGGAGCGGCCGAGCTGCGGGATCATCATGAATGATGCGAACGGTCATCCGAGGCAAGCGGAGGTCAGAGCGGAGGCAGAGTTGAGGCGCACCGCGCGGGGCCCCCTTAGGCACGAGGTCCCCTTAGGCACGAGGCCCTATGTGGCCGCCTTGGTCGCCTCTGCCTAAGACCGGCCCTGGGTAAAGGAATGTGTGTCTATAAAATAGTTATGATGGAACAGCATGAAAAATTGAAGAAGTAGCATACTACCGCTAAAGTGGCGAAACGCCAAAGCGAATCAAGGGATAATACAGTGCTGATAAATGGGTGCCAGGGAAAAAAAATATATTGATTAAAAGCGACACTAGAATTATGTGGACGGCAAAAGAATCAGTGTAGACTAATCGTGTTCATGTATATTCACTGTGGATATCTTGAAATTCTGACTGCCAAGGGGGACTCCAGGACTGGACTTTAGAAACACTGCCCTAGGAGCCAGCTCTATTGAGACTGACAGGTGTCTACAATACGGTAGGACAATTAGATCTGGCACACCCTTATGTGGGTGAAAAAAAGTGGGAGAGCGACCAAGGATGCCAGAAACTGGAAGATGTTCGTTAATAAACAACTTTATTAATAATTTGAAGACTCGACACAACGTCGTGTTTTGGCCGTCAGGCCTGCATCAGGAGTCTATAAAAACATACATTTATATTTTTAAAAAATTATATAAAATGGTGATGCAATAATGAAATCATTTCATTATTGCTTAAATTTATGTGTGTATATATGTTTTTATTTATATAACACATGTGTGGTGTTTTTGCTTTTGAAATACATTATTGCATCACCATTTTATATATAGTACATCATTGTAATCAGTTCATTTTCTGTATGTATTTTAAAATCCCATGACCGGAACTTCCGGTGGAGCTGCCGGCCAAGATGGCCGCTGCACAGTAAGCTCCTGCAGTCGATGATCAGGGATCTCGCTAGGAAATGTAAATTTTTTCCTTCAAAAAACAAAACTGCAAATGCCCCCTGTCGCGGAAAGGCTCCTGACTCCGAAAATGCACCGCGAAGCCTAAAACGAGCAGGTGGCACGGAGCAATTAAGCGTACCCGCGAGTAACTGCCCTCGTGAAAAAACCGCGATCAGAACGAGAAGAAGAGAGTCACAAGGCTGGAACCAACAGCAGATCCAAAGTAAGCCGGGGAAAAGACATAGGCTGGCAGTGGAAATGGCGGGTGACTAGATCGGCGATCTAAAAAGACGAAGGGTGTGGGAAAGCGGAAGAATGAGAACGGGAGGCGCGGGGCAGGGGGCAAAGAACTGATTAAGTCCGACCCAAAGGCCTGAAGAAGGCCACGAGGTTACTGAAAAAGGGCAGACAAACAACACCTTCAGTTGCTGCTCTTGGCTTGTTTTGCTTGTGGTTTTGGTTTCACATTAAAACGATTAAACAGGAAAAAGCATCCTGCCACATAGAAAGAGCATTATGAAGCTGAGCAGGGGATTATCAAACTGAAGAACCGTTGGAAATAGGAGAGCAGTGTGAAACCCGGTAGCCACCCAGAGGAGGAGCTGAACAGCATTTATCTGCTTTTAGCAAACTATCAAACTGCTTAACAAGGAAGAAGAATCCTTTAATATAAAGAAGAGTACTATGAAACCGTGCAGGGATTTATCAAAAAAAAGAGCTTGAGGAAATATGTGGAGAGTGAATTGAGACTTGGAAATCGCCCAGAAGCGGAGTGGAATAGTATTCAAACAGTAAGCAGTGTGTTTAGCAGGAGCAGACCACTAATCCTAACAGGCAGACATAAAATAACTGCCCCCAGAACTTTTGTATGGCGACCAGAAGCTCCAAGAAAGAGCTAGATAAAAACAAGAGCGGGGGAACAAAAATGGCGGGGAAAAACTCGCCACCGTCACCATCAGTGAGCTCAGCCTGGGCCTCAGAAATTGTGGCAGAGGTGAAAATGGCAGTGGAGGACACTATGAACCACAAGTTACAGCAAATCATCGATAAGCTAGATGACATGGATCAAAGGTTCACCACTTTTACTACAGAGCTCCAGGAAGTCCAGCAACGAATAGGAGATGTGGAAAACTCTTCACAAGAAGCTTCAAAATCTATAGAGCACCTCCAAAAAACGGTATCAACACTAGAAGATAAAGTAGATGATTTGGAGAATCGCTCTCGTAGAAATAATCTTCGATTGGTAGGAATACCAGAATCCATTCAGGAAGCGGAACTGAGAGGCTTCTTGGAGCCTTGGCTTGCTAAGATTTTACCTAATCAGAGCGCGGCAGAACCGCTGAAGATAGAAAGAGCGCATCGCTTGGGACCAAGAAAGGAGACAAACACCCGCCCTAGGGTGGTTATTTTGCGATTGCTCAACTACCAACATAAGATGGATATATTAGCAGCGCTCCGAAAAGGAGGAACACTGGAGGTGGATGGGCACAAGATACTATGTTTTCAAGACTATTCCACTAAAGTATCCCTCCAGCGTAAGCAATTTTCGCAAACATGTGGGCGACTTCATAAAATGCAGATAAGATTTAGTTTGTTGTATCCAGCAAAACTCAGAATCCAGCATAATGGAACAACAAGATTTTATGACACTGTAGAAGCTGCGCAGGCCTGGATGGAGGGACTGGAGAAGGACAACCCAAGAGCATCAGGGAAAACATGAAACAGATCCAAGAGTGACAACAGCGCGACTGAAGCAGAAACAGGAAGGAACCGGAAGACTTGTGAATATAAGTGGATATGTTTGATAGTTTTGAAATGTTGTTTACTGTCAATGTTGATTGTATGTTGGAAAAGAGAACTAATAACTGTTAGAGAGTGGGGATCCCTGGTCAGAGACACGGAAGTGAGGCACTCTAGGTGCCGTTAAGAGATGGGGACAATGGGTAGAAGGGGGAAGGGAGGGGGAGGGGGGGGGAGAGGGAGAGAAGGGAATAGGGGGAAACAGGAACTTCATGGTTAAAAAGGAGCACGACAACATAGGCAAGATAATAGGAGTCACACGAGGAATGTATGGCAAGGGAATTAGGTTTAATCATAGGTGGGGGGGGGGGTATAGGCTGGGATGCCCCCCAAACCTGCTTAGAGAAGATATCATTACCAAAGCTTTTGTGATGTTGATAATACGTAATGGGTTTTAAAGTAGTAACGTGGAACGTGGGGGGTATCTCCTCGCCGATTAAAAGGCAGAAAGTACTTCAAGCACTTCATAAGCAACAGACATCAATTGCATTGCTTCAGGAAACACACTTAACAGCCAAGGAGCATGAAAAACTTTGTCGCTGGTGGGTGGGCTCATACTATGGATCCCCAGCGCAAGGGAAAAAAGCAGGGGTCATAATATTAATTAAAAAGGGGGTCCAAGTCATTACACATAAGACTATAGCGGACAAGGAAGGCAGATATGTATTGGCACACTTAACAATAGAGAGACAACCAGTAGTTATATGCAACGTGTATGCTCCCAATACATACAATAAGGCATTTTACAAAAACTTTTATATCACTTAACGAGTTTTGAGGGAATTCCCATGCTGATAGGAGGGGATTTCAATGAAGTCGGAGACCCGACACTGGATAGATCTCAAGGGGGTAAAAAAAGATTAAGCGCGGAATCTAGAGGAATAAGTATGTTGAGTGAAGTCCTAGAATTGGTGGATGTGTGGCGCACTCTGCATCCCTTAGAGCGAGACTACACTCATTTATCTCGTGCACATGCCACTATGTCACGGATTGATTATATTTTTATTTCTCGCACATTATTCACAAAAATCAGGGAAGCAGAAATAGGACCCATAACAATTTCAGATCATGCAATGGTAAAAGTCAAATGGGATATATTAGATGGAAGCCCTGGTCAGTTTCAATGGAAATTCCCTATTAGGCTTTATAAAGATCAGGGATTTCGGGAATTTATATTAACTAAATACAAGCAGTTTCAAGACACTAATCAGGAACACATGGTAAACCCAATACTATACTGGGATACAGCTAAGGCTGTACTGAGAGGTGAGATCATTGCGTATACAAGTTATCAGAAGCGGACACGGGAGAAGGAACTGTTTAGGTTAGAAAAGGAAATAACAAGGACAAGACGGGAGTACGGACGCCAACATGACATTACACTAAAAGCTAAACTTCTAGAATTGCAGCAAACATTAAATGAAAGGCTCCACAATCAGGCCCAACGAAACCAAATGTACTTTAGATATCATTTATACAAATATGCAAATAGAAGCGGAAGGATGTTGGCCAGGTTAGCAAATCCTAGACAAGGCAATTATAAAATAAACACCTTGTATTCCTCAAAAGGAACTTTAGAAAATAAAGATGTTCTTATTAATAAAATCATGCAGGAATATTATCAGAAGTTGTACGCTCCTCCAGACCCACCCCCGATGGATAGTGAGATCTATTTGGCGGGGCAAGAGCTTCCGCAGATAGGTACAAACAATCTGGAAATGTTGAACGCACCCATAACGACAGATGAGGTATCATGGGCTATACAGCAAGGACCATTGGGGAAGGCCCCAGGGCCGGATGGCTATAGAGGGGAATTTTACAAAATATTGAAAGATGAAGTCGTACTTCCCCTGACTTCAATGTTTAATGTCATAGGGCAGGAGAGGCAATTGCCTCTCTCACTACGAACAGCGCAGATAATAGTACTCCCCAAGCCAGGACAGGATACACAGAAGCCTGAATCTTATAGACCGATATCACTATTAAATTATGAAGCCAAACTATTCGCTAAAGTGTTAGCAAACCGCCTTTCTCGAATACTTCCAGATATCATTGAGGAATCACAGGTGGGATTTGTACAGGGTAGGACGATCACTAAAAACATGAGGAAGATATTGGTCACCTTGGAGGCGGTGTCTAAGCAGGCCACTCCATCGATATTAGTTAGTTTTGACGCTGAAAAGGCATTCGACAGAGTGGTTTGGGATTTTTTATTCAAAACTCTAGATGCTTATGGTATACGAGGGTTCTTTCAGGAGGCGATTGGGGCATTGTACTATCTCCCACAAGCCCAAGTATGGGTAAATGGAATCCTGTCACCTCCCTTTGCTATACACAGGGGAACGAGGCAGGGATGTCCTTTGTCACCTCTACTGTTTGTATTAACATTAGACCCACTGATTAGAGATATCCAACAGACACCGGACGTACAGGGGGTACGGATTGGAACAGAAACGTTTAAAATAGCAGCTTTTGCGGATGACTTACTGGCACACGTCATCCACCCTGAAACATCAATGAAGGCTCTCTTAGAATGTATGACAGAATATGGGGATTTCTCTGGCTTTAAGCTTAATTTGGAGAAGTCTGAAGTGTTACAGAGGGGAGGGAGTCCAACTAGGAGAATGGCATGAACAAACGCCACTGAAATGGGCGGAGGAATCCTTCAGATATCTAGGAATACAACTAGCGATGGACACTGATACGCTTTATAAACTTAATATAGACAAATTATTACAGGATACCAGAGGTTCTCTTGAGAAATGGAACCATCTGCCCATCTCGTTAATGGGAAGAATACATTTATTTAAAATGGTTATATTCACGAGATGGCTTTATATTTTACAGGTGCTGCCAATATATATCCTTGGGAAAGATTTAAACAAGCTAAACAGGATGTGTCGGAAATTTCTGTGGGGGGGAAGGAAGTCTAAATTACGATTTGAACATCTGTATGATGGATGGGAGCAGGGAGGATTAGGATTCCCTTGTATAAGAAGATATAACCAGGCGTGTCTGTTAAGACACTTCAGGGATTGGGTACTTAATATGAATCAACATACGCCACTTAGTTGGGAATGCACACTATTTAAGCCTTGGCACTTGAATTTCCTTCTTCAGGCGCAGATAAAGAGTTTGCCGCCTGAGTGCAGGAAAAGTGTATTACTGCAACCATTGCGACGTATTTGGCAACATCTCATGCGATCCTGGAAACAAGACCCCAATATAAGTGATCAACTTCCGTTAAAAGGGAACAGGGATTTCCCCCCGGGATTAGAGAAAGGGTCATTTGAAAGATGGCAGGCAGCAGGAATCACATTGCTTGAGCATTTGAGGAATGAGGAAGGGGGATTGTATGGATTCCAGGACATGCAGCAGAGGTTTTCACTTACTAATAAAGATTACTATACATATAGACAATTACACCATTATTGGTTTAGTTTGGACCCAGCAGCCTTGGATATGAGGGTGGGACAAAGACTGCGTGAGTTTATGAGGGGAGACGCAAATGGACAGGTTTCAATATCAAGTATGCATAGAGCTTTAATGAGGCTCACTCCACCTCGAGTATATGACAAGCTTAAAGACTTATGGAGCAAAGATCTGGGATATGAGCTGAAAGGCATAAATTTTGATAAACTGATTAAGGACATACCCAAGCATGTGAGTGGGGCGGAGCTGCAGGAGAGTCAATATAGGATTATACTTCGAGGTTACATAACGCAATCACAAGCAGCAAAGGCCGGATGGATATCCGATGCCCAATGTCCGAAGTGTAGTAAAGAGAAGAGCACTTTTATACACACATTTTGGAGATGTAATAAAATTAAATCCTATTGGAAAGCAATACAAAATTATCTTGAAAAAATATCGGGGCAAAGGATGTTCCCCTCCTGGAGAGGGGTACTTTTGAATAAAAATAATGCATATGGAATTTCAAATAAAAATTTGGAGTTACTCTTCTGTAAGGCATACGCAGTGGGAAAGAAATGTATACTCAGGCACTGGACTCAGGCGGAGCCACCCTCAGTGTGGCTATGGAGGAATAGATTACATGAGCTAATGCTTTGGGAGGCCAGATCGGCATTAAACAGCCCAAAGAGAAGGAAGCATTTTATAACTATATGGAACCCATACTTACAAAATATTTCTCATAAAGCAAGAAGTGCAGTGCTAAATAATTTAGGTAAACCTTAATTTGAGAACACTTGGTCGAAATGTACTCCTTGCATGATTAGGCGCAGATTGACGCTGGATGTTGAAAGAGGACTCCATGAAGTAAGGTACTCAGAGCAGAGGTTATGAAAGGGGGGGGGAGGGGGGAGGGAGGGAGAGGGACAAGGTGGAAGGGGAGTTATCGTTATATAAAATTGATGGTCACTGATGAAACAAGTACGAGATGTTTAAATATATATGATATACTGATATGACTTTACTCTGTTTGTTTTCTACAACATTGTTTATTAATACTTGATCATCAATAAAAACCGTTTTAATATAAATCCCATGACCGGATTGTCACATTTTTTAAAACTTTTAAAACTTATTAGTGCATATAATTTGTAAACTTATTGTTTTGACTTATTTGTGTGCACTATATTTTATCTTTACCATTTTTTTTAAATATAAATGTATGTTTTTATAGACTCCTGATGCAGGCCTGACGGCCGAAACACGACGTTGTGTCGAGTCTTCAAATTATTAATAAAGTTGTTTATTAACGAACATCTTCCAGTTTCTGGCATCCTTGGTTGCTCTCCCACTTTTTTTCACACACTTGTTTCTACTGTGGGGCGTTTGAGTTCTCCGTTTTTTGGCGGATTTCCTCTCATATTTACACCCTTATGTGGGCCACAGATGCTAATCTCCTTATACTTCACATGTACCTCTCAGTTATTGTACACCATTCCCTGCCCTGTCCCAAACTGTGGCCCACTTATACATATATTGTTGCATCATTTGTGAGAGACACCACCATGACACATGCTTATAATCACCATTTGCAACTATCATTTCAACACAGAGCTCATTGCACAAGACAGTGTTAATAATGGGCTCCCTTTATCACTCTAGGGTTATCACTGTCTTTTCACTCTCACTCCAGTGTCCCAAATATCCACTACTTAGTATTGTGGAGTGCTGAAAGACCAGTGGTGTTTAGTATTTTTACCACCTCTCTAAACTATCATATATAATATAACGGCTTTAGAGAGATAAAATACAAGGCCACACATATGAGAAAGTGAAGTTAGAGATTTTATTACTCACCAAGAGAAAGTTACAGTTACAAATTTTAACCTCTCATGAGGGGGGGGGGGGGGGGTCACAGAGCCACAAACCAACCGTGATGCTTGCATCTGAACCTCCTTATAAGCAATCAAATACTTTTATTATTCTCTGAGTATATGTACAATTAATTGCTTATAAGAGTACAGTACCACAGCTACACATAGGTGTTCTTCTGGATCCAAGTCTCTAAAGAAGTAGGAAGTACATACATTTTTATAGGTCTTTTCAGGCTACAGGTAACACAACACCAATCATGCCCCATTGGACACATGACAACACCGTGGCCAACACTGGCTATGGTAATGAGGTGGTTAGTTCTTCTTGGAAATGCTAATAATATAATATAACTATTATTTACTTTGAAATGCTAATAATATAATGGACTAGCTCTTCTTAGAAAGCTAGGTCATTTTCCTGAGGAGTTATCTTGTTCTGTCAGCTGCAGAACATCTGTGACCACAATGCTGCTGTTTTCCACCTATGCCCATTCCTCATTCTGCTGCATGTGTCAAAACAGATCATGAGTTCTGCAGTCACACTGGAGTTCAGGCAGGTTAGTCATGGGCCTGTAAGGTTTTCTCTCATTTTAGATACTGAACCAAAGTCAGGCCTTGAATGAAAGCTCTTAGCTATGATGATAATATACAACAGGTATGCAAATGCAGTGCCTATGGTTCATCTGTCTTTACAAGTATAGAAGTCACCTGAGGACCTCCCCTAACCTTCAGCTGCATGGTACATCTTCATTAACAGTTATAATACCTCCACAGCCTGCCTAAACAAATTCTACAGAACAGTTGAGACCCCCACATTAAGCATTGTCCTGTTATCACACATTTACCCACACATCATACTTAACTTTATGGAGATGATCTTTCACCATGCCTACCTAACAGCCTTGGTATAGGAAGGGCCAATACCATCTTTGTCCAAACAGAAACATTAGCCACTGTAACATATATGACATGACAGAAAAGGATTCAAATTCACCACAATTGTATATACAGAAGGACCCCCTCCAAGGTGTGATCTATTTTTATTTATTTGTACCCCACATTTTCCCACCTATTTGCAGGCTCAATGTGGCTTACATAGTACCGTAAAGGCGTTCGCCAGTCAGTTGATAACAAATACAGATTATATTGTGGTAGAAGTGAGGTAGGTGTGTATATTGTATATTGTCCAGTACGATCATTGGTTTTGTTGTGTTGCTGGGTGTAGGGATTCACATTGGATTGGTGAACCGAACACTCCCAAATGTCATGCAAAAGACACTCCCTTGCACTTCACAGACTAGTGACTACCAACCTAAACATCTACCTGACATCTCATAAGGGCTATACAGCATTAGCACAACATGAGTGAGGGGGGCATACAACAGATAATGACATGATATATGTGATGCACACCCACCTTCACCTTTCCACTTGAGGCAACAGAACAGCAGCGATCCACAGCACCCACACTTTAGCCCATTCAGGCAATGAAAACACAGCAGTGTGCCACCTTCAATTGACATCATGCAGGCACAAGAGTGACGCATATATCATATAGACTTCACTTGCACGTACATCGTTTATACTCATTAGTCAATAACGCGTGACTAGTGACAGGACGGCAGTATAACATGATGGGGTCTACAAAATATTTATTTCATTTGTATTTTGGTCACACCTTTTCAGTAGTAGTTTACGGTGAGTTACATTCAGGTACACAGGGTAATAATAAATATGTGAGCTTGCCAACACTACAAAGGAGCAAAAGTGGGAGTTGGAACCCAGTGTCTCAGGATCAAAGTCCTCTGCACTAACCACCAGGCTACTCCTCCACACTATGTAGTCTGTAGTGACTTTAAAGGGCAAGGCTACAGTATTTCTATTTTGGCATGAGGGACAACCCCAACCAGTCAGTCAATTTGTTTTAAGGACACCCTACAGCCAATATACATAAGAGATATGCAAGGCCAACATTTCAGTAATGCTAATCTATATAATGGTATGTAGATTTTTATGGTGTATTCTGGAAAACTAACTGTGCAAGTAGGAGACCAGGACAGGCCTGAGACACCTGGGGTCAGATAACCTTACTATATAAGAATAGGGGTCATGCTGTACTCTCGAGGACCTGATAGTGCAAGCTTTTCAAAACAAAGTGAATCTGCTGATGAGGAGGACACAGGGCTTAGACAGAAAGCCCAAAGAACAAGAAAGCTTAGTTAAGAGCTCCTAATTCCTACCTGTACCCCTGTGGAAACAGTTCTTACAATGGATTCACCCCAGCTGCAGAGTGTAGACTTGACTATGATAACATCTGCTGATCCCTACATTACGCTGACAAAGTTTAACTAAAAAAAAGAAGTTGACACATTAATAGGCAGCTTTTCACATCCTTGAGAAGACACTCATCCCTCTAGACTATAGCACAGTACACATATGTCTCTCAGTGAGAACTTCTCCCATGGTCTGAAAAAAAGGCCATTACTACAGGAGGCTAATCAAGGAGATGAGAGAGTTCAATTAAACCTTTATTACCCAGATCTGCAAGGAGCCTTAAATAGAGTAGAACATAGAAAAACATCACAAAAACATGGTAACTTACCACATATTAATCATTCCAAATAACAGTTCCATTGTCAATTAGTTCACAGCTGCTGCTGGGGAGATCAGATCACCTATGGCTGATACTCTCAAGCTGCATCCAGATGACCTAGTGATTCTTCATCAAGCAAATTCAAGTAACAGTTCCATTGGTAATTACTTCACATGTGCTGCTGAGGGGAGTCAAAACACCAGTGGTTGATGTGTTCTAAATCCAGATGGCAGCGTCTCTTCATCAACCACCTCACCTTCTTTCTTGCCAAAGCTATAAGTGAACACAGCTGAGACATTTGTTACAAACACACAAATCTCACCCACCTTTCTTCAAAATAGAAGTATCCATATATTGGATAAATGCATCACAATTAAAGAATTCTGGAACACCCTCATCAGTACAGTGATAAAAGGTGACGACATGGCCCCAGGTCATAATGACATTATGTGATCATTAAGCTGTGTGCCACTCCTGTACTTGAGGTTTGCCCAGTAGGGGATGGTGTAAATGATTAACAACTGAGGAGAGACAGGGTATGAGGAAGACTCGTACCTATAAGGTAAGTGGTCATCTTTCACACATTATGGCAGGTGGAGCATCTTATTCCACAGAAATAGTGTTTGGAAATTAGCAGAGACACATGTTACCTACAGTCATGCTTTTCTAGCTCATAATCCATGGTAGGATATGGGATAGCTTTCTGACACCTGACCCAACCCTCTCCCCACCCCCATGACTATGTGGCACCATCTTTTGCTAATTAAAGCACACAAAGTATGCTACTTAGCTCCTCTAACCCTCCTAAGTCAGAGCGTTTCACATTTTGAGTCCAAATACTAAGACAAAAGCTGGACACCTCATACATATGTTACATGGAATAGAAGAGAGGACCATAGCCTCAACAGCTTTCTGAGGGGGACAAACAATTGTGTGACACAATCCATACACTTTTTAGACCCTTAGTAACAGCTAGAGTCCCTATCCCACATGATTGGATTCCCAACTACAAAACAGCATTTACATATTTTACCAGCCTCCAGTTACATACTTAGACATTTCAACAATGAAGGTCCATGCATTATTGCCCTTTGTGTTGGTAAAATCACAGCCAGCTATGGTCTACTTCTGCAAAAATAGTTAAATGCACAGCAATATAATGCACCTGGATACATTAATGATAAATACTGTTTATGTATAAAATCTATTATCATGAGGTGTATCACTTCCCACTCCCATTACTTATTGTACCACATACACATCACCACCTACAAATATTACATTTACCATACTTACATATGACTTTGTACCACAAATCCTAACAGATGGAAAGATTAATCACAGAGTATAATCATAAGCACATTAACAGTTCCACACTTGTTTCCTATCTTACTACCACACTCATTGCTACCTAGGTCACAGTGAAAAGTTTCTTGGCACATTCTTTGGTCAGAGAAGTGAGTGAGTATCTGAGGAGGTTTAGAAGGCCCCTTACCAACATGCTCAGTCATTGTCCCAAACATTTCATCAAGCACTTTACCTCAAACAATCTTACCTGTGTATGTGCCTCTCAAACATCCACAAGTTCATCTGTGCAAAGATGCCAACTACCAGCACACCGCCTAAGTTAAAAGTGAAGTGAGGGAAGGTAAAAACACAAAAAAGATTAAAACATGGCACCATTCTCAAGCATTAAAGGCCTATACCCCCCCCCCCCACACACACACACACACACACACACATTACTCTACCCAATTTTCTACAAACACAGGACACAACACTGACTCCAGTAACATAGCATCAAATTTATAGGTGTTTAATGGTCAAAAGCATCCAACCTTTATCAGTCAAACCCAGAAAGCAAAGACAGGACTTGTTAACCAAAGGTTTCAGCAGAGAGAATTTACCTGGAGACAGACAGCATAACATTGTAATTCCTAATCCCTTGCCCCTTGGGAATGGAAAACACTTCAGTCTTAGAGAACAATCTCTCTGGCTGGAATAAGAGAGACGATCAGACTTAGACGCGACCTAGTAAAATTTTTATTGGTATTTCTCTAAGTCAGTACAAAAGTGATTAATCCCTCTGGAGCAGTTTTGGTTACCCAGTAAGCAAGACGCTCAGACTGAAATTGCAAAATCTGCTCAGCTAGGCTTTTTCATTCTGCACTTTTATACTGTTATAAGCAGTGCTTTTTTTTTTTTTTTATAGAAAAAAGGTGCTGGTACTCATTGTGGGTGGGGCCACCACATTGTGGCTCCACCCCTGTTATAGCCACACCCACATTAGCCACACCTCTTATACCAGCTATGGTGGATATAAACAGACATCTTTGAAAATATTATACTAGTATAGGAGAAAAAATAATGTGATTTTTATTCATTATAAATAATTTCTGTAAGCTGTTACAGGTCCAGTATCCCCAGTGGGATACTGGATCTGTAACAGCAGATGTAAATTCTCAAATTGGACATATTCCAGACACTAAAATGAAAATAAAATGATGTTTTCTACCTTTGTTGTCTGGTGACTGTTTTTCTGATCATGCTGGCCCAGTATCCGATTCTGCTGCTCTCTGTCCTCTTAGCTCCGTTTCCAGGGCTTCCTTTCCATTTATTACTTTACTTTCCGCCTTTCTTAATTTCTTGCCCTACATCCGTAAGTAAAAGCTGGGTCCTATTCCGCAGACTTGACTGTCCAGTGGATCCAGCTTCTGCCTATTTTCTTGATCCATGTGCAGTTTTTCTCCTCTCTTCCCTCATCTCCTTCCTCACTCTTCCCTCCCCTCCATCCATGTCCAGCATTTCTTCTCTCTCCCTGCCCTCTCCTCCATCCACCCATGTCCAGCAACCCTCCTCTCCCCCTGCCCCCTCTAGCCATCCTATGCCCAAGTGATTCTCCTTCTCCCCTGCCCATGTCCAGCATGTGCCTCCCTCTCCCCCTCTCCTCCTCTGCCTCTCCTCCATATCCAGCGAGTCTCCTTTCCCCTGCCCTCCCCTCCATATCCAGCAATTCTCTCTCCCCTCCCCTGCCCTCCATACCCAGCATGTCACCTCCCTCCTCTCATTCATGCCCAGCAATTCTTTGCTCTATCTCCCCTGCCCATGTCCAGCATGTCTCCTCTCTCCCCTGCCCTCCATACCCAGCATGTCGCTTCCCTCAGCTCATTCATGCCCAGCAATTCTTTGTGCTCTCTCCCCTGCCCATGTCCAGCATGTCTCCTCATCCCCTGCCCCTCTCCATGTCCAGCGATTCTCCCCTCCCCTGCCCTCCCTCCCCAGCATGTCACCTCCCTCCCCTCATTCATGCCAAGCAATTCTCCGTCCTCTCTCCCCTGCCCATGTCCAGCATGTCTCCTCTCCCCCTGCCCTCCCTTCCATGTCCAGTGATTCTCTCTCCCCTCCCCTGCCCTCCATACCCAGCATGTCGCCTCTCTCCCCTGCCCTCCCCTCATTCATGCCCAGCAATTCTCCGTCCTCTCTCCCCTGCCCTCCCTATGTCCAGCATGTCTCCTCTCCCCTGCCCTCCCTTCCATGTCCAGTGATTCTCTATCCCCTCCCCTGCCCTCCATACCCAGCATGTCGCCTCTCTCCCCTGACCTCCCCTCATTCATGCCCGCAATTCTCCGTCCTCTCTCCCCTGCCCTCCCTATGTCCAGCATGTCTCCTCTCCCCTGCCCTCCCTTCCATGTCCAGTGATTCTCTATCCCCTCCCCTGCCCTCCATACCCAGCATGTCGCCTCCCTCCCCTGCCCTCCCCTCATTCATGCCCAGCAATTCTCCGTCCTCTCTCCCCTGCCCATGTCCAGCATGTCTCCTCTCCCCCTGCCCTCCTCCCATGTCCAGTGATTCTCTCTCCCCTCCCCTGCCCCTCCATACCCAGCATGTCGCCTCCCTCCTCTCATTCATGCCAGCAATTCTTTGTGCTCTCTCCCCTGTCCATGTCCAGCATGTCTCCTCTCCCCCTGCCCCCTCTCCATGTCCAGCGATTCTCTCTCCCCTCCCCTGCCCTCCATACCCAGCATGTCACCTCCCTCCCCTCATTCATGCCAAGCAATTCTCCATCCTCTCTCCCCTGCCCTCCCCTGCCCATGTCTAGCATTTCTCCTCTCCCCCTGCCCTCCCCTCCATGTCCAGTGATTCTCCCCTCATTCCTGCCCTCCATACTCAGCATGTCGCCTCTCTCCCCTGCCCTCCCCTCATTCATGCCCAGCAATTCTCCATCCTCTCTCCCCTACCCTCCCCTCCCCTGCCCATGTCCAGTATGTCCCCTCCCCTCCCCTGCCCTCCATACCCAGCATGTTTCCTCTCCCCCCTGCCCTTCCCTCCCTGTCCAGCGATTCTCTCTCCCCTCCCCTGCCCTCCCTGTCCAGCATGTCGCCTCTCTCCCCTCTCCAAGTCACGGCAAACCGGTTTGGAAGTGAAGGCAGCAGTGAGGCAGGCACGCAGCATGCAGGTTCATCTTCATCTCCTCTCGCGTTGCTTCCCTCTCAGTGAGGGCGGGACGCACTGAGAGGGAAGCAATGCAAGAGGAGACGAAGATGAACCTGCATGCTGTGTGCCTGCCTCACTGCTGCCTTCACTTCCGGACCGGTTCGTCGCGACTTGGGGAGGGCAGAGGAGCGAGGGGACATGCTGGACAGGTAGGCGAGGGGAGGGGAGAGAGAATCACTGGACAGGGAGGGGAGGGGAGGGGAGAGAGAATCACGGGAGCAGGTGAGAGCGGGACCTGAGGAAAAAGGTGCTGGTACGCTGTACTGGCGCGTACCAGCACAAAAAAAGCACTGGTTATAAGTTTAATTTCTCCTAAATCATGTGATTATTTCTATTCTAACTTATTGTTCATATAAGGATATTTCCTGTTTTATTTCATTATACATATATGGTTATATTCTGTTACTCTTTCTCATTATACAAAAAATGGTTACTTCCTTTATTCTTACCTCCTCTTCTGCTTCTATTCACATGCACACTTTGTGCTCATTGGTTAATCCCTTATGTCTAATGCATGATTGATCCCATCATGCAGCAATAGCAAACAAATTGCATAAAACACCTGGCTCCTCCTTCTCTAAACACATATTTGTGGAGGAACATTTCCTTCTTTGGAGGGTCCTCAGCCTCACTCACTGTCAAGGTTATATCAATTTTTTGTCTGCCATATATGGGCCACATAGCTTCAGTTCCTCATGTGTTTCGCCTTTTCATGTGCTTTACCAGAACTGCATAATAATATTTGCTACTCACTGGGAAATAAAACTTATGTACTCAATATATAGGCATTAGGGAGAAACAAAACTTATACTCATGACAGCTGATCTGAATGCTTGCAGGCTAAGCTTGTAGACCAAGCAGAGGAAGGAATGTACAGCATGCACACCACTCTGTTAAAAGGACATGGTTGTGCCATGAGGCACTTTATATAGATGAATGAAGGCACATACAGATGATGTCATAATGTGCCCACATGCTGTGTGCTCTCAAAGCATCAACATGACAATATTCCCAATACAAATGTCCAAAGTTGACACTGACCTGCAGAAGGTGTTATACATGTGTGTTTCTGGTCACTAATACATTTGGGCCCACACATTTCTCCAAATACTGATGTAACAGGTAAGGTATGTTTGTACGATGTGGTTACCTTACACAACATGAGAGGTGCAGAGATATTTGATGCATCCTCCTGTGTGGTGGGAGCTGTAGCCTTCACATCCTGTGAGAGAATGTCTGGACCATCAGACAGAGGGAAGCAGCCATTAAGAAGATGCCATGCCAGTGAGCAGGAGCAACTCACAGCTATTTTTTGTTTTTAGAAGAAGAGGACAATCTTCTTCTCAGGATGGTATTGGCTAATTTTGAGGACCTTTTTGAAGCAACATGTGTGCACCTCTCCAGTGCCTCCAAAAACCTTATTTGGGCCACCATCACCAGGGCCATTAACAATTTAGTTCTGGCTCCTTGGACCAAATTAAACATTGATTCAGAGACTTAAAATGAAAATAAAAAAAAGAGGGCCAATTCCATGGAAACTGGAGGAGGACTGCCCTGTGACATAGAGCTAAAAGCACTGGAGGAGGAGCTGGTTCAGTGGCTGGGACCAACATATTTTGAAGGCCTGATGAAGACCTGGAATTGGTCAGAAACTACCCAAAGGTTAATTAGGTGGTTTGAGCTGAGTGCCCAGGGGCTACAGGGGGAACTTAACCCAGTACACCCACAGCAAAGGCAAATGTACTAACCATTAGGCCACTGTTCTGGTGATTAGTTAGATGTATGCAATAAGGAAACCTAAAGGAAATTTTAGTGGTATTGTCATATGCTGGACATGCTCTGTAGTGAAATGGCATAGAATACAAAGATAGTGCAGTGTGAATTGCTCCTGCAGTCCTCCTATCAAAGTAGTTGATGTCCAATGTATGCCAAACCCATGTGTGCATTCATCCCCTAGTGTAACTTTGCAGCCTGGAAATTATCACAACCTTGCTGTGCATCCATAAAGCAGTCTGTAGCTATGTCTTAAGGACATAGTACATTTTATGGTCAAATATTGGCAGCAGATACATATTCTGAGAGCCTGAGTGCATCACATATCCAACCATATCACATATATAGTAGAAGAAGCTGAATACCTTGCCACCCCTTCCTTGGAAAAGGCCTTCCTGACTCCCACACGAGGCCCAGAATATGAATATCCTGGGCACACACACTTCCAGGTGGTCAGATCTCAAGCATGAAATGCCACCTCACAAGGTAGATGGGAGATCTGTTAATGCTTGCCATTCTGATGATTGAACACAGCCCCCAGGGTATTCCCTGCTTGTAGCATATTGAATGTCTGTTCTAGATAACCACTTGGAGCATAGACACTAAGGGACTACAGATATAGCACAGTGGTTAGCGCAACAATCAGATGTGTTTAGAACGTATATAATGCAAAATGGGGCTGCATCAAAGTCATACACCAGCATCAAAGGAAGAGGTGGATTTGAACCCACCACACCAGACTAGCATAGACAGTGAACTTACCACTCCACCACACCCTTTTAAGGTTGTCAAGTAGGTTGCCCTGCTGCAAGTTAAGTAACATTTGGCCAATGACAAACTTTTGGACCTTGGAGAAGTGATGTAGTGTGAAAATCAAGGAATATCATAACAGAAGGTAGGAATTGCACTGCAGACTCAGAGCTTTTCTCAACATGTTACAGCAGCCTTTTTATTTTGTTTGTACAAACATTAGTATGATCAGGCTAGAGCTACCATAGGACCCTTTGGCCAAACCCCTCATCCAATAATAGTTTTCCCCTCACCTGTATGGAACAGTGGTGCACCTTTCCACTAGTAACCTTTGAAAGGGACCTTTGTGTATAAGAAAGTGCAGAAAATAATTGCAAGCCTCATGATGTTTCAAGAGAAAGTAAGAATAATACAGGTGCAGTACAAACATATAAACTTGTGAACAAATCACATTTGTGATCTGAGTTTTCAGCCATTTCAGAGTTTCATTTAGAAAAAATTCTGGTCACAGTTAATAACTCTTTCTGCAAGTTGGAATATTATTCATCCATCTGTTGTAAAAGCTTTGAAGGTTCCTTTCTTGCCCTTTGACACTCAAATGGTAAATGCATCCTTAATGAAGGGAGCCATCCCACTTGCTTTGAAATAGCAGCTGTTAGACCTCTGATTAAAACCTCTAAATTACATTACACAGTTATTAACAACTACTCCCCAATCTCATTACCTTTTTTTTTTGCAAAAGTAATAGAGTTGTGTTTGAGCAATTAGATTATTATCTTCAACAACATGAAATTTTGGATCAACACGAATTCGGTTTTCGAAAAGACTATGACACAGAAACTTGATTGATTTCTCTGCTGGATGGTGTCAAAACTGGTTTGAAGAAAGGGAAAAAGGTTTTATTGATTACTTCAGACATCTCTGCAGCTTTTGATACCATCAATCATGACATCTTTTTGAACCGTTTAAAATTATTTGGATTGAGTAGTACTGTACTATGTTGGTTTTGTTCCTTCTTATCTGATAGGTGGCTCTGTGTATTTAACGACTCAGAAATCTGAGCCTGTTACTTATTCAACTGGAGTCCTTCAGGGATCCTCTTTGTCTGCAGTGCTTTTTAACCTTTTTCTTATACCACTTTGCATGTTTTTGCAATATCTCAGAGTACAATGTAAATTGTATGCTGATGACATTGTTTTTATTACCACTTGAGATCTCTTTTGAAGACACTGTTGCAAAATTATGACTGTCTCTCACAAAAATCACCCAGTGGATGGAAGGAATTCTAAAATTAAACATTTAAAAAACCCAGATTCTTTTGTTTTCAAACTTTATTTATGTTAATTTTCCCACTGCATTCAAAATGAACTCAGTTGAAATCCCAACACTACAAGAAATCAGAAATTAGGGAGTTCAACTTGACTCTACGTTATCAATGAAGAAACAAGTCCCAGAATATGATTACATAATGTTTTACAAACTTAAAATAATTAGACATATAAAACCCTTTGTTACAGATTATAATCTCCTCAAGGTAGTTCAATCAGTAGTCTGTCCCTTGATGTACTATTGCAATGACCTTTTTATAGGCATTGTGAGTAGTTTATTAAGGGCTTTACAAGGTACTCAGAACTCTATATCAAGAGTTATTGCAGGTATGTCACATTATGATCACATTTCTCCTGTCATGAAGTCCCTATCCTGGCTTCCTAGGAAATTCTATAATGAGTTTAAAATTTTGGTCCTGGTTTTAAGGTGTTGAATAATTGTGTCTCCCCAATACTCTATCAACCCTCACATTCTCTGAGATCTTCACAAAAACAGTTATTTGAGGTTTCATCATTTCAGCAGGTGCATCTAGAAGAGTATAGATCTTCCATTTTCTATATTAAAGGCCCAACATTGTGGAACACACTACCTGCCAAGCTTCACTCTGTGCAGAATGTTGCTCTGTATATGCTTCATGTTGTATGACTTGTATTGTTATATTTTAATTTGTATGTACTTTTCCCCACCTAGAAGTTTTAGATAATGTGAGTTAGAAATACATTTTATTACTATTATTATTATCAGACACCCAGCTCTTTCTTCCTCCTTCTGACTCCTGCAGCACACAGACACCCAGCTCTTTCTCTCTCTTCCCCCCTACCCCCTTGGCATACAGATGTCCTGGTCTGTCTCTCCTTTCTACTCCCATTGCACAGACACCCAACTCTCCCTCTCCCGCACCCTCTTCCACACCTCAGACACTCATACAGTGATCCCTACAGCACACAACAACTAGGAAAATTGACCAAGCTAGATTACTTCAGATCCCTGTTCAGACACTTGGCTTTGGTCACCAGAGATAGAGACAGGTTTCCTCCTGCACAGTTCAATATTATCAAAACTGACATATTCCAATCACTAAAATTAAAATAAAAGTATTTTTGCTACCTTTGCTGTCTGATGATTTTATTTTTCTGATCAGGTTGGTCCCACACTTGGTTCTCCTTCCCTCTGTGCTCTTAACTTAGTTTCCAAGGTCTCCTGTCCACTTGATATTTCTATTCTCACTGCCTGTTTTCTTCTCTTTCTCTCTTATATCCATCTTTGGCACTGATCATTCACATTTAGCTTTCTTCCATTTCTGTGCTCCTTCTCAAATTTAGTTTTCTATCTTTTTCCTTCCCCTCCCCTCCATCCATGTGAGGCAAATCCTTCCTTTCTATTTCCTTCCCTTCCATTCATGTGCATCTCACCCCCTCTCTTTTCTTCCCTTCCCTTCCATCCATGTGGATCTCATCCCTCTTTTTTTCTTCCTCTCTATCCATGTGCGTCTCATCCCTCTCTTATTTTATTTTCTTCCCTTCCATCTATGTACCACATTTTCCCTCTCTTGTCCCTTCCCTTCTCTGTGTGCAGTATGTCCCTTTTCTTTCACCCATGTACATCTCTCTCTCTCTCTCTCTCTCTTCTTCTATTCCCTTCCAACCATATACATTGTTTCCCTTTCTCTCTTCTTCCATTCTATTCCATGTACATCTTTTCCCTCTCTCTTTTCTTCTATCCATGTATATCTCCTCCCTCTTTTCTTTTCTTCTCTTCCCTCTTCTTCCCTTCCAGTCATATACAGCTTCTCCCTAGCTCTCTTCTTCCCCTTCATTCAAACACATCTCCTCCTTCTCTCTTGTCTTCCCTTTCATTCATATATATCTCCTCTTTTACCCTTTCATTCATATACATCTCCTCCCTTTCTCTTCTTTCCTTCCATTCATATACATCTCTTCTTTTTCTCTCTTCTTCCCTCCCCCTCCATCCATTTGCTGCATTTCCCCTCTTTTATTCCCCTCCATCCATATAAATTTCCTCCCTCCCTCTTTTCTTCCTCTCCATCCATGTAAATCTCCCCTTCTTCTTCTTTTCTTCCCTTTCTCTTCATCCATGTGCCACATTTCCCCATCTTGTCCCTTCTCCTACATTCATGTGCATTTTCCCTCTTTTCCCACTACCTGTTCAACATCACCCCCACTATCTTTCCACCTCCCTCAGTCCAACATCATTCTTTCTTTTTATTCTTTCTTTCTCTTTCCCTTCCCTCCTCCATTTCTCTAAATCCAGCATTTCCCATCTCCGAGTCCCCATGTGCAAGAACATGATGAGAAAGGAGCAGGCCCGGCATCAGCAGTAACATGAGAGTAAAGGAGCCTTCAAGCCTATGTGCTGACAAAGGCCCCACTGGTCCCACCCCCTCAGATGCATTCAGTATGCATCAGAGGGGAAGGGATCAGCAGGGCTTTCGACAACACATAGATTCAAAGGCTCCTCTATACTTGTTACTGCTGTTGCTGGGTCTGCTCCTTTTTCATTGTGTTCCTGTACATCAGGACTCAGAGATACATCAAAGGCAAGCGATGGCTGTTAAAGGTATGTGAGGGATCAACCCCTGTGATCCCATGGTTCTCCTTCTATGGATAGCTGGCCTCCTTCATGCAGGGGCCTTCATTTTATACCTGCAAAACCTAGATGCCAGGTCCAATATTTCAGTTGTCATGGCGACCTGACACCTGGGGTTTGTTGAGCCCTGTCTTAAGGCATTCAATGTATAAATTCAAGTAGGAAACTGGACTGTGTGAATAACTGAGAATTATAAAGCCTATAAGAGCAATTCTTAGCAAAATTAACAAGCAGAAAATTTGTAAATCTCACACTTCCTACCCTAGACTTCTAGGAACCAGCTTCCTATGCATGGAGGGTGCAAAACTGCATAAATAATTAGCTAAGCCAGGTGCTATGTGCTAACAGAGGAATGAGCTACTGCACCATGTTAATCTGATCGTGAGCCCTTGTCCGTAGGACGAGGCTTAGGGTAGACCAAACAGGCGCTAAGCAATACCATGGGCCACAAAGCCCCCCATACTCAGGATAATCAACAAGCACCACCAGAAAAAGGAGATAGACCACTCAAGCGGGCCGCAAGGCCGATCCGGAACCCACTCGTACAAAGTTTAAACATACAGGCCGCAAGGCTGAACTGGAACCAACTCATACACTAGGGAAGGGAAAAAGAACAACGAGGGGTCCCCGAAGGGACTGGAGCTCAAGCAGCGCCCACCAGTGACAGGAAGGGAACGGCAACAGACAAAACTGGCGGACACAGACTACGACCAGAGGCAGAGAATACAAACAAAGGCTACACAGTAACTCAGGTAGCAGAGGGCAAAGCCCACAGGGAAAAAGGGAAAGCCAGGGTCAAAATAGGACACCATAGACATGGAATCTACAAGAGCGAAGCTCCACAGGAATGGCTGAACAGGGAAAAACAGACTGAAGGAAAAGGCTGCTTTCATATAAGGACAGGAAAGACGCAGGCACACAAGAGCACAGAAAAGGGATAAGGCAGACACCAGAGAAAGGCTGCCTAAAAGAGGTAGTGCTCACAGAAGGCAAATACCAAGCACTGCACATAAAGGGTTAACACTGAATAAAGGGAAACTAAGAAAAGCAGGAATGAGCTTACCACGAACAGAAAGGCTGCCTAACAGAGGCAGGGCTCACAGATGGCAAATACCAAGCTCTGCACATAAAGGATTAACACTGAGTAAAGGGAAACTAAACAAACAAAGTAGGAACGAGCTTACCACGGACAGAAAGGCTGCCTAACAGAGGCAGGGCTCACAGAAGGCAAATACCAGGGTCTGCACATAAAGGGTTAACATGGAGTAAAGAGAAACTAAACAAAGCAGGAATGAGCTTACCATGGACAGAAAGGCTGCCTAACAGAGGAAGGGAGAAACGAGGCAGAGGACAGACCCAGCTGCACTGCAGAGAAGCAATCAAGGATACACTAGTTCCAACCAGCACACACACACACCACAAACAAAAGGAGAGCAAGTAAAACTCAAAATACACACTGTGCCACGAGCACAGAGTAAGAGAACAAGAGCTCAGCTGACAGGAATTAACGCTAGAGTGTCCGCTGTAGGGAGAGGTAAGTTTAAATAGGTCTGACTTCTGATGTCTGCTGCTTCAGACGTCAGCTCAATCCTACTACTACTACTACTTATCATTTCTAAAGCACTACTAGACGTATGCAGCACTGTACACTTGAACATGAAGAGACAGTACCTGCTCGACTGAGCTTACAATCTAATTAGGACAGACAAACAGGACAAACAAGAGATAAGGGAATATTAAAGTGAGGATGATAAAATCAGGGTTCTGAACAAGTGAATAAGGGTTAGGAGTTAAAAGCAGCATCAAAAAGGTGGGCTTTTAGCCTAGATTTGAAGACGGCCAGAGATGGAGCTTGACGTACCGGCTCAGGAAGTCTATTCCAGGCATATGGTGCAGCAAAATAAAAGGAACGGAGTCTGGAGTTAGCAGTGGAGAAGGGTGCAGATAAGAGAGATTTACCCAGTGAACGGAGTTCCCGGGGAGGAATGTAGGGAGAGATGAGAGTGGAGAGGTACTGAGGAGCTGCAGAGTGAATACACTTATAGGTCAATAAGAGGAGTTTGAACTGTATGCGGAAATGGATAGGAAGCCAGTGAAGTGACTTGAGGAGAGGGCTAATATGAGCATAACGACACTGGCAGAATATTAGTCGTGCAGCAGAATTTTCAACTGATTGAAGAGGAGAGAGATGGCTAAGTGGGAGACCTGTGAGAAGCAAGTTGCAATAGTCTATGCGAGAGGTGATAAGAGTGTAGATGAGGGTTCTGGTAGTGTGCTCAGGAAGGCAAATTTTGCTGATATTATAGAGAAAGAAATGACAGGTTTTAGCAGTCTGTTGAATATGTGCAGAGAAGGAGAGGGAGGAGTCGAAGATGACCCCAAGGTTACGCGCTGAGGAGACAGGAAGGATGAGAGTGTTATCCACAGAAATAGAGAATGGGGGAGGAGGAGAGGTTGGTTTAGGGGGAAAGATGAGAAGCTCAGTCTTGGTCATGCTTAGTTTCAGATGGCGCTGAGACATCCAGGCAGCAATGTCAGACAGGCAGGCTGATATTTTGGCCTGGATTTCAGCTGAAATTTCTGGTGTGGAGAGGTAGATCTGGGAGTCATCAGCGTAAAGATGATACTGAAAACCATGGGATCAGAGTACCAAGGGAAGAAGTATAGATGGAGAAAATAAGAGGTCCTAGGACAGATCCCTGAGGTACACCAACTGACAGTGGGATAGAAGTAGAAGAGGATCCACTAGAGTATACACTAAAGTTATGCTGGGAGAGATAAGAAGAAAACCAGGAAAGAACAGAGCCAATCAGAAGCGAGTCCCAGTCATTCCTCCCGCCTGTCTCAGTAGAATCATCACACCTCCCCCATCTTTGCTCTAGCTGAGAGCAAACAAAGTAAGAATTCTGGCACAGAGCCAAGGTTCATTCTGCAAAAGATGCTCTAATAAAGTAAGGTAATAAGGAAGGACAAGGTTTATTCCTGCCAGTAAAATTGTAAAAGCTATGGTCCAGTCTAAAGACAGTAAGGAAAATGAGGTAACTGAACCGAGTGAACAAAATATCCATGATGAACCAGATGGCACTGTACATACAGCACAAGCTAGTCTTGAAGGTGAGAAAGGTCCTAAAAGGTTAAAAAGAACACACAACAAGCTTACAGAAAAGTATAAAGAAAATTATGAAACAGAAGTACATAGGTATGACCACCTCCACAGTGATCACTCATATTTTGTTTCCTTGTTTCGGTTTTCCTTTTTTGTATTGAGCGTCTTTCTCAAGGTAAGCTTGCTTCACTTTCCCCCACTTTTCTAGCGATTTTTAAAGATTTTTTTTGATATTCGTTGATCCTCTTTTTACCACAGCTCTTTGTCAGCATCCTGGGCTGCATTCCTTTGTGCTCCTTCACCTGGCTACCTACTCTTATCTTGGGCTCTCGTTCAGCAATCTTGCTCTTTCCTGTGTATCACTCCATGTCTTTTTATTACTGCTGTCTGTTTCATGGTTTGTCTCCCTTCTCACAGATTTTGCACGTCTTTCTCACCTCACATTTGGTATTTCGGTCTCTTCGTTTTTTTTCAACCTACTGTTTTTTTCAACCTTCAGTGTTTTACTCACTTGTTGGCACCCTTTCTCATATATTTATTAATTCCTTTCCCCATTACAGATAGCCAGTGTTTAAGACTCTCAAGTCTGTAAATATTCATATCAAGGTGCGTTTCCTCTCATGTTCCTTTTATTTTTGACTAGTAAAAAGGCCCGTTTCTGACACAAATGAAACGGGTGCTAGCAAGGTTTTCCTCAGCTCCCCTGCAGCCACCCATGTCCAGCAACCCTCCTCTCCCCCTGCGCCCACTGCAGCCACCCATGTCCAGCAAACCTCCTCTCTCCCCTGCCCCCCTCCTGCCACCCATGTCCATCGACCCTTCTCTCTCCCTTGCCCCCCCTCCAGCCACCCATGTCCAGCACCCCCCTTGCCCCCCTGCAGCCACCCATGTCCAGCGACCCTCCTCTCTCCCCTGCCCCCCCCCTCCAGCCACCCATGTCCAGCAACCCTCCTCTCTCCCCTGCCCCCCCTCCAGCCATCCATGTCCAGCGACCCTCCTCTGGACATGGATCAGCTGTGAGGCATGTTTTTTTCCTCCCCAGGTTCTGAAGTTGACATCATAATGGCTACGGTGATGTCAGCCTGATCTACGGAGCCTAGCAGACCAACTCAGAATGAGCCACGGTCCCAGGCAAGTCAGAACATTGGAGGTGAGAATTATTATATAGGATAACACCTATGTGCTTACAATCTTTAATTGTCATGCTTACTACATATTTTTGTCCTTTTCTTTTTGTGACTCAAATTCATGATATTTGTGACAATAAAAACACCCAGTTCTGTTTCATAATAAGGCAGTTTGATTATTTTATATTACTTTGTTCAAATTACAAATGTCATAATTACATTATGCATATTCGGCACTCCCATACTGAAGTATTTTTATTACCTCTCATATATGTACATATTTGCAAATATATGTTCTTTTATACAAGTATGCACACTTTTAGAACATATTATTGTCTGTTTAGAATACATTGTTTTACAATTTATTGGTTTGTTTATTTGCACACCTGTGTTCTTTTATATATGTGTTTTTTTATATATCATTGTTATTATTTATTATTTATTGTTTTATAATTCATTTATTTGTTCATTGTTTATTATAGACCCCTGAGGCAGGCACTTTGCCGAAACATGGTGCCGTGTTGGGTGTTATAAATAAAGTTTTTCTACTGTATCTCTGTCTTCCTGTTGTTATTGGAGGTGCTTTGCTGGTCTCACTACTCAGTTACTTAGCAGAACAGGTACAGAATACAGTTTGGTTCAAAGAGAGAGACAGCAAGCTAGAGATTTCACATGCCAGGCCATGGTGACACAGGCAATTAAAAACTCAGAATCTCACACAGATCTAGCAGTCCCAACACTCTGGCAACTCTAAGTATAGTTCCAGAAATTCTAGAACTTATAGATCTTTAAAATCACATAGGTCCAGCCATTCTGGTTAGTCAACAACTAGTTCAGCAGCCGTTGGCCTTAGATCTAAGGCCGAGGTCACTAAATCATGTGTTCTTTATAGTGAACAAGAAGCAGCCCTGAAGCTACAAAGAGCTGAAATGGACATTGCCATGGAATGCTGCAGCAAGAGAAAGAAGCAGCTGCCCTCGAGACCAAAGCCATGGCCCTTGAATCAGGCATAAGACAGGATGGCAGGAAGAGCTTGCTTAGCCACATTGTAATTGAATATTGTGACAAGCGAACTGCAGCCTATGTGAAGGCTCATACTCTAGAACATGAAAACGTACAGTCACAATCTGATCCGGAGGAATCCTCACATTCTGAGAATGTATGTTCCTCCACACCAGAGTCTAGCTTGCCTGAAAGAAGCAAACCTAAGGCAAAGCACACCACAGAGGCAAGTTGCTACCACAGTGATCCACACACTTGCAATACTACTGGCTCCTGCTCTAGGAAAGTGCACTGAAGGAAATGCTTCATTTCAGCCACAGATTCTGGTGCCACACAGGAACTAGGCTCAAGTAAAAGTTGAGCAGTTGCACCCAGGGAAGGCATCAGCTTAACACCCTGTGATTAAGCAAGAAGCACCCAATTATCCATACTCCACAGCTGACTCCAGATAAAAAGCGGCAAACAGATTACTTACTGCCATCGCGCTAGCACTAGAAACTTCAGAGAGAGAAGATCTAGCAAAATATATCTCACAAAAAGATGGTGAACATGGGGCTTACTCAGTTTAATGACTGCCCTGAAAAGTATAGAGGATGCAAATCTAACTTTGAGGATGACATAGCAATTATGAAGCCCACTCAAAAGCAAGAGATTACCCTGATGATAAAATGGCTGGAAACTGAGTCAGCTGAACATATACATGAATTGAAGGATGTATATTTGCATGACCTCTCCTGAGACCTGAAAGAAATCTGGGAGAGACTTGACCAGCACTATGGCAGCCCAGAAGCTATCCAAAAGGCATTGATGAAAAGAATAAGGAGGTTTCCAAAGGTTACAAGTAAAAATAATGACATATTACAAGAATTAGGAGATCTCCTTCAGGAACTGGAATTAATCAAAGCTGATCTGAACCTTCCAGGCCTGTGCTACTTGAATACATCTTGGGCATAAATTAAATTATAATAAATGTGCCATACAACATAAAAGAGAAATGGTCATAATTAGGCACAAAGTATGAAGAGGACAGTCAAGGGAAATTTCCTCCATTCACAGTCTTCTTGAAGTTTATCTGAGATTTGGCAAAGAGGAGAAACGATCCCAGCTTCATGTTTGATGTACCTGAAGCAGGCAAGACAAGCTACTTCCTGACTGAAAAGCCAGTCAAGAAATACAGCAACACCAGGAAGCCTATAGCTATACACAAAACACATGTGTTGCCCACAGCAAATCCACCGTCTGATCGTCCTCCTACTACAGATAAAGTAGAGGATCCAGACTGACAGTGTCCAATACATAAGAAATCTCATCCTCTCAAGAAATGTCAGGGGGTTAGGGAGAAACCCTTGAGAGAACATAGAGAGCTGTTGAAAAAGTACAGAATTTGTTACAAATGCTGCTCTTAAGCATATGGCTCAAGACAGTAAAGCAGCCATCAAATGTACAGATTATGATAGTGATCAGCATGTCAGCACCTACACCCTGACAAGTGAAAGCCTACTTCACCAGTAACCCCCACATCAGAGTCAAGCCATAGTGGGGAGAAGAAGGTAGAGCAAGCGGCACCACCGAACGTTACTCCAAACTGTACACAAGAGTGTGGAGAAGGCCGCAGTGTAAGGTCATGCAGTAGCTAAAGTATATCCAAAAGAGAAACCAGAAAAGACAGTAAAGATGTATGTCATTATAGATGAGCACAGTAAACAGTCCCTGGCAAGGACAGAATTATTTGATTTATTTGTCATTCAGGGATATCACTATCCCTACAACCTCAAGACCTGTACAGGGATGACAAAGAGGAAAGGGAGCCGAGTAAGTGGATACATAATAGAACCTATGGATGTCAGCAACAAGACACTTCTACTAACTCTCATTGAGTGTAATCAGATACCTGATAACAGGGAGCAAATTCCCATACCAGAGGTTGCCCAACACCACCCTAATTTGCAACCTATAGCCGAGTATCTGCATCCTTTGGACCCAAATGCAGTGATCTTACGCTTATTGGGAAAAGACGTATCAACATTGATACAGTTCATGAATTATGTGCAGGTCCATATGCCTACTGACTTGTCTTGGGATGGGTGATAGTAGGTGACATCTGCCTTAACAGATTGAGGAGACCACATGAAGATGTATACAAAACGTGCATCTTAGAGAATGGGCGCACAACCTTGTTCAAGCCTTGTCATAACCATCTGTAAATAAAGAAGGTTTTCAGCTGGGAAGAACCAGGTCCTGGCTCAACCGTCTATTGGAATACCTCTCCACCAGATTTATTTATTTGCTACATTTTTACCCCACATTTTCCCACCTATTTGCAGGCTCAATGTGGCTTTCATTATATTACAAAAGATATAGTTATGAACAGAGTGAAAGGTTTGTTCTAAATTAACATTACTATGTAAGAAATAAGGAAGATATGTCTGTGGAATAATTTACATAACACATAATTAAAAAAAAACAATAATATATGATGACCAATAATGATAATAAGGCTAATATAATCAATTCAGAGGGATCACTAGGTGGTTGGTTTAGATATAGAATAATCAAGTTCTAAGAAGGATTCTTATTGTAATTTTTTTCAAACAAGTGTGTTTTCAGTAGTTTCCTGAAGTTTGTCAAGTTACATGTTATTTTTATAGTGTTCGGTAGTTTGTTCTATGCTTTTGTGCAGAGGTATGTGAAGGTAGATGCATATATTGATTTATATTTGAGTCCTCTACAATTAGGGTAGTGGAGGTTCAGGAAGGTACGCGATGAACTGTCGATGTTTTGTGCCAGTAAGTCAATTAGGTCTGACATGTATGAAGACGCTTCTCCATGGATGATTTTATAGATCAAGGTGCAAATTTTGAAGGCAATATGATCCTTTAGTGGAAGCCAATGCAATTTTTCTCTGAGGGGTTTGGCACTCTCATATTTCGCCTTACCGAATATGAGTCTAGCTGCGGTATTTTGTGCAGTCTGAAGTTTCTTAATAGTTTTTTCCTTGCATCCTACGAAAATGGAGTTACAATAATCCAGGTGGCTTAGTACCAATGATTGCACCAGCGTACGAAATTTAGGAGAACGTCTGGGGCATTCAGTATTCCAAGTCACCAAGGATGATGACAAACTGACTCTTTCAGTACAAGACAGAGAGTTCTTGAGAACTATGGATAAGAAATTGTCCAAATTTGGGTAGCAAATCTACCATTTTGGATGCCCAGATCGCGACTCCCTAGTAACAGAAAGCAAGCTTTATCGTGACTCACTTCATTGTAGAATACTCAAAGTAGGAAACCAGAGACAAAACAGCACTTTATGACATTCATGCAAAATATGTTGGATAATAGCCATGCAGAGCCAACTCTACCATTAAAGATAACGAAGAATGTTGGTACTTACCTATCTTTGGTATGTATCACTCACAAAAATCAGGCCAGATCAGGACTGTGTTAAATTTCAGTGCTCAATTTCAAGGAATCTCACTCAAGAATGTAATGCTTTCTGGATCTGACATGATCAACAGCTTATTAGGAGTCTTGATTTGCTTCAGGAAGGAACCCATCACCATATCACGGATATCCAGCAAAGGTTCTACTGTTTTGTCATACATCCAGACTATAGAAACTACTTGAGATTCCTGTGGTACTGTGAAAATGACATCAACCAGGAGATTGTGGAACACAGAATGAGGATTCACATCTTTGGTAACAATCACCTTCAGTGGCAACCTATGGGCATAGAAGGATGGCCGAAGAAGGAGAAACAGTATGACATGGACGCCGGATGTTTAATTGAAAGAGACTTTTATATTGAAAATGGTTTGAAGTCCTTACCTACAGTAGTAGAAGCCACTGACTTGTTAAAGAGAACACAAGCAATGCTGGCAGAGGCCAATCTGAGACTTCACAAAATCGCCTCCAACAATCCAGGAGTAATAACAGCCTTTACTTCAGAGGATCATGCCCAAAACCTAAAGGATCTAAATCTAAAAGTAGACATCCCTCTGATTCACAGAAGCTTTGGATTACATCGGGACCTAAAATAAGACATTTTTACCTTTTGAAGTCTCCATCCATGATAAACCATATACAAGCAGAGGTGTTTTGTCCACAGTCAATAGTCTGTACAATCCACTGGGGTTTGTAGCTCCAGTCACCATTCAAGGAAGATCCATTCTGAGGGAGCTTTCCCAAAGTACCTATTGATGGGATGTCCCATCGCCACCAGAAATGCAACAAGAATGGGAGAAATTGAAAGATTCTCTAAAGACTCTTCAGCAACTGCACATCCAATGCACTTACATCCCTGCAGCACTCAGTACTGCCTGTCACAAAGAGATCTGCATCTTCTCAGATATTTCTGAAAAGGCCATAGCTGCAGTGGCCTACTTGAAAGCTACAGATGCAGATGGACTATCTCATGTGTGATTAATTTTTGGCAAAAGACAAATTAGAACCACAACCCAATCATACCATTCCATGCTTAGAATTGTATGGAGCAGCGCTGGCAGTAGAGATAGCAGGGATGAAATGGACATTCAAATAGACACAGTCAATTTTTACAGTAAACTCATCCTGTGCTCATCTACAATCAAACCACGAACTTTTACATGTACATCAGCAACAGAGTTGAGCAAATACAGAAGTCAACACGACCAGAACAGTGGCATTACATGCCAACTAAGCAAAATCCAGCAGACTGTGCCACCAGAGCTAAGCTAGCATCCCATGTAATGGAAACCTTGTGGTTATGAGGACCAGATTTCCTTCTAAAACCTAGTCACATATCCCCAGCTATGGAGAACTCCTTTGAGCTTATAGACTCTGACTCTGATGCAGAGATCCATCCAGGGTTGACCATACTTGCTGCTAAAATTGTGCCTGAAATTGGGAGCTCATTATTTCTCTACTGCATTACCCTACCCACGCCCGTCCCCCACCACCTCACCATCTCTACTGTCCTCCTCCTCCTTCCTGGCTCTCAACCTTCAACACTTCCTTCCTGCCATGAACCCTTTCCCATTCCTCCTAAGTGCATCCCGTCTTCATCGCCCTACCTCCCCCACCCTCCTCCGCACTCTCTTGCTCCTTCTCCTGCTATCCGCGGGAGACATCAATCCCAACCCAGGTCCCCCACACCTGTCCTCGTCCTCGTCTCATCCCTGCAAACGTTTCCGAGATGTCTCCAATCTCATCTCTATACCCCTCCTCCCCCCTCCTCCCTCCCCTTCTCGTGTGCCCTGTGGAATGCCCGCTCGGTCTGCAACAAACTTTCCTTCACCCATGATCTCTTCATCTCCCGTTCCCTTCAACTGCTCACAAACTGAAACCTGGCTCACCCCTGATGACTCTGCTTCAGTCGCGGCCCTATGTCATGGAGGTTATCTTTTCTCCCATTCTCCACGCCCAGTTGGCTACGGTGGCGGCGTCGGGTTACTACTCTCGCCCTCCTGCAGTTTTCAACCTCTCCTCCTACCGCAGTCTCACTGCTTCTCGTTCTTTGAAGTTCACTCCATCCGTCTATTCTAACCGCTGCCACTCAGAGTTGCAGTCATTTACCGCCCCCCTGATAAGTCCCTTTCTTCCTTCCTTACCGACTTTGATGCCTGGCTTTCCGTCTTTCTTGAGCCCTCATCCCCATCCCTCATTCTTGGAGACTTTAACATACACACTGATAACCTATCCAACTCATACGCTTCTCAGTTCCTCACTCTAACCTCCTCCTTCAACCTCCAACTGAGCTCCACCACCCCTACTCACCAATCTGGCCACTGTCTTGACCTTGTCCTCTCCTCTACCTGCTCACCCTCCAATTTCTGCGCCTCAGCTCTTCCTCTCTCTGACCATCATCTGATCACCTTCACACTTCATCACCTTCCCCCTCAATCCCGCCCAACACTAACCACTACTTCCAGGAATCTCCAGGCTGTCTGTTAGGTCTCTCGGGGAAATGTGAGCCCTTGGGCCGCTGTCATGGAGGTGGCAGCAGCAGGCAAAACCACCCAACAGGAGACAGGCAACCCTAAGACGGGCTGAAGTAGACAGGACTGGAGTGGCTGGGCTGGAGCTGAAGAGGCAAGCAACAAGGAATCCAGGAACAACGTCCTACAGCAGGGTTCAGGCTTGAGAAGCAGGATACAGGAGCTACATACAAGCTAAGTTCAAGGGAATGGGAATGACAGATACACTTGCCAGAGGAAGGGTTAGACTGGAGCTACAGTAGCTAACAGATAGAAAGGAGAGAAATGGCTGCAGCATCAGCCGCTAACCAACCTCAGACAGGGAGCAGAGCCACTGCACAGGGATAACAGAAAGGCTAGAAGCCCACAGAGAATAATATACACAGAAAGACTGAAAGCCTACAGGTCAGAGAGATACACCCAGAAAGGCTGAAAGCTCACAGAACAATAGACACAGAAGGGCTGAAAGCCCACAGAGCAATAATACCCAGAGCAGGAAAGCAAGAAGCCCACAGGTAAGTAATAGACTAGGCAGAAAGCCTACGAGCAATAATACCCTGAGCCAGAAGGCGGCCTAACTAGCAAAGCAGAAGGGCTGGAAGCCCACAAGAAAAGACAAGGAAAGCTAACTGTGCAAACAGCACACTAACCTTGGGACCTAAGGCACGGCGTAGGCATTGGCAATGCAAAGTCACTGAAGACCAGAACACCAGTTCCTTAAGAAGGCCCTGACAGATGAGGTCACCCTTTAGGCCACAGGCAAGGAGCATACAGAAGCCCAGAGAGACCTAAACCACACAGGTGTAGTCTATTGAGGTAATTAGTGTCAGGCTGGAAGCAGCCAGCCCACCCAGCCTGAGACAGAGCTACCTCAGGAACAGCCCACTGAAGTACAGAGAGGCCCAATACACACAAGTGTAGAGTAGTGAAGCCATTAGAGCAGCCAGCCCACAGAGACAGAGATAGAGCTAACTCAGGAACAGTATACTGAAGCACAGAGAGGTTAAACCCACACAGGTGCAGTATACTGAGGCAATCAGCGCCATGCTGGAAGTGGCCAGCACCCAGAGACAGAAACAGAGCCAACTCAGAAGTAGACAGAAACCAGCACAGACACTGATTCCCAGAAATAGGGTAAGTCTGAGGGTGGTCACGACCACAGACGTGACAGTACCTCCCCCTCAAGACCCCCCTCCCGGTCTCCACAGGGGATTCAGGTGTCCAAGGGTAAGTGTGGTGAAACCTCCTGATGGGCTTCAACACACCAACATGAATCACTGGACAGGCAGTAGCAAGCACAACTGGAACTTGAAAAGAGGAGTGGCCCTTGTAACCAGGAAGTGTTTTTGGACAACCACTATGCCGGCTTAGAGTCTGTGATGCAGCAAGAAGAGTCATACTCAACAGGAGTTCTTTATTGAGGTGATCCACCACTTCCTGGACTCCCTGGCATACCACCCTAGTAGCAGGAGCAGAACTAGGACCAACACCCCAGTCGACATCAGCAGCTGGATCAGGATTGGGACCCAGACTGGAATCAGAACCTTCACTGGGGCTGGAACTCAAAACCGGAGCTGACTCAAAAATGGAACCTGGATAGGCATCAGAGGCTTGACTAGCTGGAACTGGATTCAGGAGCTCGACTGGCATCAAAAGCTTGACTGGAACTGGAACCCAAAGCCGGACCCGGAACAGAGTCAGGAATCAAACCGGGGCTGTACCCCGGACTGGAGTCTGGACTAGAACTGGGGCTAGGACCCGGACTGGAGTCTGGAATCAAACCGGGGCTGGGACCTGGACTGGGGTCACCCACTTGGCTGACCCTGGCACTTGGAGCGAACTCAGCCGCTTGCCTGGAACTGGCACTCAGAGCAGACTCGGGAACAGCTTGGCTGAGCCTGGAACTCGGCTTGGACTCAACAGCTTGGATGGAACTGGAACTCGGCTTGAACTCAGCAGCTTGGCTGGAGCTGGAACTTGGCTCGGACTCTGCATCTCGGCTGGAACTCATGGCAGGCTCAGACACTTGGCTGGAACTCAGTGCAGACTCAGGAACATCTTGGCTGGAACTCAGGACAGGCTCAGAAGCTTGACTGGAACTCAGAGCAGGCTCAAGCACTTGGCTGGAATTCAGTGCAGACTCTGGAACATCTTGGCTGGAACTTAGGGCAAGATCAGTTTCATCTTGGCTGGAACTCAGAGCAGACTCTGCGGCTTGGCTAGTCGCGTCCCTCTGGCCGGGACTGAATTTTAACTGAGGCTTGGCAGAAAATACCCCTAGGACAGGGATCAGAGGCTCGGTCTGAAGCGCCACTCGAACTGGACTCCGCTGCTTGACCGGACGGGTCACTTGGACTAGAACCGAAGGCTCGGCCCGAAGCTCCACTTGAACAGGACGTGGAGGCGCAATTAGAAGCGTCCCTCGGACTGGACTCATAGGCTCGACTGGACGTGCCACTTGAACTGGAACCAGAGGCGCGGCCAGAAGCGCCACTTGAGCAGGAATCGGAGGCTCCCTTAAAGATGGCCCTCGTGCTGGACTCAGAGGCTTGACTGGAGGCGCTACTTGAACTGGAATCAGAGGCTCGGTCAGCAGCGCCACTCGAACAGGAATCGGAGGCTCAATTAGCAGCATCCCTCGGACTGGACTCAGAGGCTTGACTGGGAGCGCTACCTGAACTGGAATCGGAGGCTCAGTATGAAGCACCCCCTGGACTGGATTCAGGGGCCTAGGTGTCGGCACTTCTTGGACTGGAATCAGAGGCTTGGTACGCCGTCTCACTCGGCCGGACCTCATGGACCTGAGTAGGACCGTCCCTCGGGCTGAACTCAGAGGCTTAGCTGGAGGCTTCACTCGAACAGGATTCGAAGGCTCTGCTTGAAGCCCTCCTCGGACTTGACTCAGCGCTGGTGGACTGGAATCCCGAATAGGAACTAACCCGCTATGGTACCGCAGGCTGCTCTGCTAAGGAGGCCTGAGCGGAGGAATTCCCCGGCGTCTTCTTTCGGCCTCAGCTTCAGGAGTATCCCGCAGAGCTGGCTCCTCCAGAAGTCTGAGGCGGTACTCACAGAGCGAGATAGCAGGATTCATGTCAGAAACTGGGCTATGGCGGACCAGATGCCACCAGAGACGCTTTCTTTCAGCTGCTGCTTCAGGAGTATCCTTCAGGGCAGGATCAGACAAAAGTTTTTCCCGGTAATCATGGAGCATCAAAAAAGGGTTCAGAGAAAAAATTGGGTTGGAGCTGGAATCCAAACCATAATCAGGAACTGCACTGGGGCTGGACCCTGGATTGTCCATTGGAACCAAAGCCATGGGCAGGAAGCCCAGCTGGACGGATGATTTTGCCGGACTCATGGCCTTTGCATTCTGTCAGGTCTCTCGGGGAAATGTGAGCCCTTGGGCTGCTGTCACGGAGGTGGCAGCAGCAGGCAAAACCACCCAACAGGAGACAGGCAACCCTAAGACGGGCTGAAGTAGACAGGACTGGAGTGGCTGGGCTGGAGCTGAAGAGGCAAGCAACAAGGAACCCAGGAACAACGTCCTACAGCAGAGTTCAGGCTTGAGAAGCAGGATACAGGAGCTACATACAAGCTAAGCTCAAGGGAATGGGAATGACAGATACGCTTGCCAGAGGAAGGGTTAGACTGGAGCTACAGTAGCTAACAGATAGAAAGGAGAGAAATGGCTGCAGCATCAGCCGCTAACCAACCTCAGACAGGGAGCAGAGCCACTGCACAGGGATAACAGAAAGGCTAGAAGCCCACAGAGAATAATATACACAGAAAGACTGAAAGCCTACAGGTCAGAGAGATACACCCAGAAAGGCTGAAAGCTCACAGAACAATAGACACAGAAGGGCTGAAAGCCCACAGAGCAATAATACCCAGAGCAGGAAAGCAAGAAGCCCACAGGTAAGTAATAGACTAGGCAGAAAGCCTATGAGCAATAAAACCCTGAGCCAGAAGGCAAGGCCCACAGGTGATAGTAACTAGCAAAGCAAAAGAGCTGGAAGCCCACAAGAAAAGACAAGGAAAGCTAACTGTGCAAACAGCACACTAACCTTGGGACCTAAGGCACTGCATAGGCATTGGCAATGCAAAGGCACTGAAGACTAGAACACGAGTTCCTTAAGAAGGCCCTGACAGATGAGGTCACCCATTCAGGCCACAGGCAAGGAGCATACAGAAGCCCAGAGAGACCTAACCCACACAGGTGTAGTCTATTGAGGTAATTAGTGTCAGGCTGGAAGCAGCCAGCCCACCCAGCCTGAGACAGAGCTACCTCAGGAACAGCCCACTGAAGTACAGAGAGGCCCAATACACACAAGTGTAGAGTAGTGAAGCCATTAGAGCAGCCAGCCCACAGAGACAGAGATAGAGCTAACTCAGGAACAGTATACTGAAGCACAGAGAGGTTAAACCCACACAGGTGCAGTATACTGAGGCAATCAGCGCCATGCTGGAAGTGGCCAGCACCCAGAGACAGAAACAGAGCCAACTCAGAAGTAGACAGAAACCAGCACAGACACTGATTCCCAGAAATAGGGTAAGTCTGAGGGTGGTCACGACCACAGACGAGACGTGACACGGTCGACCCTCCCACCTTATCCTCTAGTATCTCTAATCTCCTCCCTTCCATCATGTTCTCCGAGTCTGTCGACCAGGCTGTCTCCACTTACAATGCCACTCTCTCCTCTGCTCTGGACACCCTTGCACCATCCCTCTCCGGTCCCACAAGGTGTACTAATCCCCAGCCCTGGCTGACCCCTTGCACCCGATACCTTTGCTCTTGTGCCCAATCGGCTGAACGCCTCTGGAGGAAATCTCGCACCCGTACTGATTTCATTCACTATAAATTCATGCTATCCTCCTTCCAGTCCTCCCTATTCCTCGCCAAACAGGAATATTACACCCAATTGACTAATTCCCTCAGCTCTAACCCTCGTCGTCTCTTCGCCACCCTTAACTCCCTCCTCAAAGTGCCCTCCGCTCCCCCCCCCCTCACTCTCTCCTCAATCACTGGCTGACTACTTCCGTGACAAGGTGCAGAAGATCAACCTCGAATTCACCACCAAACCATCTCCTCCTCTTCACCCTATAACCCACTCCCTCAACCAACCAACCCAGGCCTCCTTCTCCTCTTTTCCTGATATCACTGAAGAGGAAACCGCCCATCTTCTTTCCTCCTCAAAATGCACCACCTGTTCTTCTGACGCCATCCCTACCAACTTACTTAACACCATCTCTCCTACTATCACCCCCCCCCCCCCATCTGTCATATCCTCAACCTCTCTCTCTCCACGGCAACTGTCCCTAACACCTTCAAGCATGCTGTAGTCACACCACTCCTCAAAAAACCATCACTTGACCCTACCTGGCCCTCCAACTACCGCCCCATTTCTCTCCTACTCTTCCTCTCCAAGATACCGTTGCCTTGATTTTCTCTCCTCTCATGCCATCCTCAATCCGCTTCAATCCAGCTTTCGCCCCCTTCACTCGACAGAAACGGCACTATCTAAAGTCTGCAGTGACCTGTTCCTTGCCAAATCCAAAGGTCACTACTCCATTCTCATCCTCCTCGACCTCTCCGCCGCTTTTGACACTGTCAATCACAACTTACTTCTTGACACACTGTCCTCTTTTGGGTTCCAGGGCTCTGTTCTCTCCTGGTTCTCCTTTTATCTCTCCCATCGTACCTTCAGAGTACATTCTCATGGATCGTCCTCCACCCCTATCTTGCTCTCTGTTGGAGACAGTTCCTCAGGGATCTGTCCTTGGACCCCTTCTTTTTTCAATCTACACCTCTTCCCTGGACTCCCTGATCTCATCACATGGTTTCCACTATCATCTTTATGCTGATGACACCCAGCTTTATCTCTCCACACCAGACATCACTGCGGAAACCCAGGACAAAGTATCGGCCTGCTTTTCCGACATTGCTGCCTGGATGTCCAACCGCCACCTGAAACTGAACATGGCCAAGACCGAACTTATTGTCTTCCCACCCAAACCCACTTCTCCTCACCGTGCACTCTCTATCTCAGTTGATAACACCCTCTTCGTCCCCGTCTCATCTGCCCGCAGCCTCGGTCTCATCTTCGACTCCTCCCTCTCCTTCTCTGCGCATATCCAGCAGATAGCCAAGACCTGTTGCTTCTTCCTCTATAACATTAGCAAAATTCGCCCTTTCCTCTCTGAGCACACCACCCGAACTCTCATCCAATCTCTCATTACCTCTCGCCTTGGCTACTGCAACCTACTCCTCACTGGCCTCCCACTTAGCCATCTATCCCCCCTTCAGTCCGTCCAGAACTCTGCTGCCCGTCTTATCTTCCGCCTCGACCGATATACTCATATCACCCCTCTCCTCACTTCACTGGCTTCCGATCAAGTACCGCATACAGTTCAAGCTTCTCCTACTAACCTACAAATGCACTCGATCTGCAGCCCCTCCTTACCTCTCAACCCTCATCTCCCCTTACATCCCTACCCGTAACCTCCGCTCCCAAGACAAATCCCTCCTTTCAGTACCCTTCTCCACCACTGCCAACTCCAGGCTCCACCCTTTCTGCCTCACCTCACCCCATGCTTGGAACAAACTCCCTGAGCCCATACGCCAGGCCCCCTCCCTGCCCATCTTCAAGTCCTTGCTCAAAGCCCACCTCTTCAGTGTCGCTTTCGGCACCTAACCACTACATCTCTACTCAGGAAATTTAGATTGCCCCAACTTGACATTTCGTCCTTTAGATTGTAAGCTCCTTTGAGCAGGGACCGTCCTTTGTTAATTTGTACAGCGCTGCGTAACCCTAGTAGCACTCTAGAAATATTAAGTAGTAGTAGTAGTAGTTTTCAAGTTGGGTAACAATCAGGAGAGCCACAGTGCACCTTATCCATATAGCATCTTCATCTCAGCAGGTAGCTGATCCAGCACTTGTCACAACTGGCACATCTGTACAAAGTCTCCAGGAGAATTCAAAGGTAGCAACATCTACAAGCTTCAATGGAAGCAGATTCAAAACGTCACATACATCTTTTGGAAATCGAAAAGATGTATATGAGGTTTTGCAGTATCAAAATAAGTGGCAAAATTACTAGCCTAACCTATAAGAAGGTGACCTCATATATTACTAAAAGAGAGCCAAACCCAGCGCAACAGTTGGCCTTTGGGGCTCATCAGTAAAACCTTTCCAATTGAGGATGGGAAAGTCCGCAAGTGGAAACCAGACCGTGAATCAAGGGACAGTAAAGACCTTCACCTGACCAGTCACCAAAGTGGTATTTATCTCACATGAAGGAGATGTGAACTCCATGGACCGTTTTTTACTCCAGAGACTCAGAGACGTTTTCTATGTTGTTGTTTGTGTTATCTGTCTCTTGTTTCAGCTCATGCGAGACTGCAAGAGAGAAGTCATCTGAATGACAGAGAACTAGAGACAAGCAAAGAGTTATCACCTTTTTGGGGGTTCTCAGGCTTAAGGTCTTCTTTGAAAATCAGACATTGACAACAACGGGTGGGAGCTGTCATGTGAAGCCTTCCTCTACTTGGTTACCCCTGGGTCCCATTGTTCCAATTATTTCAGTTTTTAAATTGTTAGTAATCCAAGATATTCCTCAGGAAGACAGCTTGTGAGTGATTGAACATATATTGGATACTCAGAGGCACAGTTTACATCCTCCTACACAATATCTTGTTAGGTTGCTTAGACTAGTACTCACAAAAAAAATGTTATGTTTCAAGATAAATATTTTGTTCAAATCAAAGGCACTGCCATGGGTGCCACAGTTGCACCTGAAGTGACTAATTTGTATGTCACTGAGTTTGAGCATAGATTTGTATCTATTACTCCTTTTCATCAACAGATTTTGTTTTGGAAGCATTTTATCGATGGCGTGTTTTTATTATGGGCTGGTGATGTTGTAAGTTTGGCAATTTTTTTTTTTTTGATTGGTTACACCACTGTGATCCAAACTTAAAATTTTATTACCAGTTCCATGCATATGTGTCCTTCCTGGATTTATGGGTTTCCAAAACATCAACTGGATTTGCCTGTACAGTTTATCACAAACTCACTGATCACAATACTCTTCTCCAATTTAAAAGTGAGAGCATCCCAGTGGGGCAATTTTTGCATCTCAAACAGCTTTGTTTGTCTACTACTAAATTCAAAAGGCAAGCAAAATATATGTCCCAGATAATTTTTCAACGTTGGTATCCACCGAAAGTAGTAAGAAGGGCATATAATGGAACAAGATGGGCTGCCCAGGAGCATCTCCTTTACCGTCATCACGAGTGACGTGTATTTTCATACCTCCCCTGGAGCAAGCGTAGTACGGTCGCTCATTTTGAAACATTGGCACCTGCTGGCACTGCATTCCAAGTTACAAACTCCTCCGTTGTTTGCATTCTGAAAAGGCAGAAATCTTTGTGACATGTTGATTCCTTCATACTTACCAGTTCAACATATCTTGCCACCCTCAGATATATTAGTACATTTATGATTTTCCTTGCACAAAATGTAGCATCTGCTGTAATTCTTTTGAATGGTCGCCATGTCACTCTGAAGTCGTCTACAACTTGTGCCACCTCTCGGATTATTTATGCCCTTTGGTGTACTTGCTCCTTAGTCTACATAGAGGCATATTTTCAAAGCACTTAGCCTTCCAAAGTTCCATAGGTTTCTATGGAACTTTGGAAGGCTAAGTGCTTTGAAAATATGCCTGATAGTGTTTTAATTTAAGGTTCAGAGACCTCAAATCTGACTCCATCTCTAAATAGCACTAGTACTGGGGTAATCAAGAAGTTGTGAAGTTCTAAAAGGAATTGCCACTGAGAGAGACGTTAGTCCGCCTCTCAGCACTGGTAAGGAAAAGATACCAGCCTTATGACAAACTGGATTTAGGCTACAGGTTATACAATGCAGCGAGAGAGAGCCTGATAGGGCAGAAGCATCTATACTTACAGCCTTTGATCATTAAGTAAAGTCCACAGAACATCACTTGGGATGAGGAGTTTATTTGCCATGGTACAAATCAAATCAGTGATTGACAACAGGCACGTACAATCAATTACTACTACTACTATTTGACATTTCTATAGCGCTACTAGGGTTACGCAGCGCTGTACAATATAACATAGAAGGACAGTCCCTGCTCGAAGAGCTTACAATCTAATGGACAAATGTACAGACATCAAGTAGTGGCAGTCAAATTGGAGCAGTCTAAGGTTAGGTGCCGAAGGCAACATTGAAGAGGTGGGCTTTTAGCAAGGATTTGAAGATGGGTAGGGAGGGGGCTTGGCGTAGGGCCATAGGAAGTTGATTCCACGCATAGGGTGAGGCGATGCAGAATGGGCGGAGCCTGGAGTTGGCGGTGGTGGAGAAGGGTGCTGAAAGGAGGGATTTGTCCTGTGAGCGGAGGTTTCGGGCGGGAACGTAAGGGGAGATGAGGGTGGAGAGGTAATGAGGGGCTGCAGACTGAGTGCATTTGTAGGTGAGAATGCGGTATTTAATCGGAAGCCAGTGAAGCGACCTGAGGAGGGGGGTAGTATGAGTGTATCGGTTCAGGCAGAATATAAGACGAGCAGCAGAGTTCTGGATGGATTGAAGTGGGGATAGATGGCTAAGTGGGAGGCCAGTGAGGAGAAGGTTGCTGTAGTCAAGGCGAGAGGTAATGAGGGCGTGGATGAGAGTTCGGGTGGTGTGTTCAGAGAGGAAAGGGCGAATTTTGCTGATGTTAAAGAGGAAGAAGCGACAGGTCTTGGCTGTCTGCTGGATATGTGCAGAGAAGGAGAGGGAGGAGTCGAAGATGACTCCAAGGTTGCGGGCAGATGAGACGGGGAGGATGTAGGTGTTATCAACTGAGATCGAGAGAGGAGGAAGAGGAGAGGTGGGCTTTGGTGGAAAGACTATAAGCTCGGTCTTGGACATGTTCAGTTTCAGGTGACGGTTGGACATCCATGCAGCAATGTCAGACAAGCAGGCCGATACCTTGGTCTGGGTCTCCACAGTGATGTCTGGTGTGGAGAGATACAACTGGGTGTCATCAGCATAAAGATGATAGTGGAAACCATGAGATGAGATCAGTGAGCCCAGGGAAGAGGTGTAGATTGAAAAAAAGAAGGGGCCCAAGGACAGATCCCTGGGGGAACTCCTACAGAGAGTGGGATGGGGGTGGAGGAAGAACCGTGAGAGTGGACTCTGAAGGTACGATGGGAGAGATAGGAGGAGAACCAAGAGAGGACAGAGCCCTGGAACCCAAATGAGGACAGTGTGGCAAGAAGTAAATCGTGATTGACAGTGTCAAACGCAGCGGATAGATCAAGGAGGATAAGGATGGAGTAGTGGCCTCTGGACTTGGCAAGGAACAGGTCATTACAGACCTTAGAGAGTGCTGTTTCTGTCGAGTGTAGAGGGTGAAAACTGGATTGAAGTGGATCGAGGATGGCCTGAGAGGAGAGGAAGTCGAGGCAGCGGCTGTGAACGGCGCGCTCAAGTAGTTTGGAGAGGAAGGGTAGGAGGGAGATGGGGCGGTAGTTGGAGGGACAGGTAGGGTCAAGTGATGGTTTTTTGAGGAGAGGTGTGACAACGGCGTGCTTGAAGGTGTCAGGGACAGTTGCAGTGGATAGAGATAGGTTGAGGATATGACAGATGGAGGGGGTGACAGTATGAGAGATGGTGTTAAGTAAGTTGGTGGGGATGGGATCAGAGGAACAAGTTGTGCATTTCGAGGAGGAAAGAAGGCGGGCAGTTTCCTCTTCGGAGATATCAGGGAAGGAGGAGAAGGAGTTGGTTGGTTGGTTGATAGAGAGGGTTGAAGAGAGAAGAGGAGGAGGTGGCTTGGTAGTGAATTCAAGGTTGATCTTTTGCACTTTGTCATGGAAGTAGTCAGCCAGTGATTGAGGACAGAGTGAGGGGGGAGTGGGAGCGGAGGGTACTTTGAGGAGGGAGTTAAGGGTGGCGAAGAGACGACGAGGGTTGGAGCTGACAGAATTGGTCAATTGGGTGTAGTAGTCCTGTTTGGCAAGGAATAGGGAGGACTGGAAGGAGGATAGCATGAATTTGTAATGAAGGAAGTCTGAATAGGTGTGAGATTTCCTCCAGAGACGTTCAGCAGATCTGGCGCAGGAGCGAAGGTAACGGATGCAAGGGGTCAGCCAGGGCTGGGGATTAGTACGTCTTGTGGGACGGGAGATGGATGGTGCGAGGGTGTCCAGAGCAGAGGAGAGAGTGGCATTGTAAGCGGAGACCGCTTCGTCGACAGACTCGGAGGACATGATGGAGGGGAGGAGATTAGGAATACTAGAGGATAAGGTGGGAGGGTCAATGGCCTGGAGATTCCTGGAAGTAGTGGTTAATGTTGGGCGGGGCTGAGGGGGGGGGTGAAGGAGTGTGAAAGTGATCATGTGATGATCAGAGAGAGGAAGAACTGAGGTGTGGAAATTGGAAGTTGAGTTAGAAAAGGAGAGGACAAGGTCAAGACAATGGCCATCCCGGTGAGTAGGGGTGGTGGAGCACAGCTGGAGGCCGAAGGAGGATGTTAGAGTGAGGTACTGAGAAGTATGAGAGTTGGATGGGTCATCAGCGTGTATATTAAAGTCTCCGAGAATGAGGGACGGAGATGAGGGATCAAAAAAAACAGAAAGCCAGGCATCAAAGTCAGTAAGGAAGGAAGAGAGAGATTTCTCAGGGGGGCGGTAAATGACTGCAACTCTGAGTGGTAGTGGGTAGAATAGACGGATGGAGTGAACTTCAAAGGATGAGAAGCAGTGAGATTGTGGTAGGAGGAGGGGTTGAAAACTACAGGTGGGTGAGAGTAGTAACCCGACACCTCCTCCGCGGCCAATTGGGCGGGGAGTGTGGGAGAAATGATAACCTCTGTGGCATAGGGCCGCGACTGAGGCCGAGTCATTGGGGGTGAGCCAGGTTTCGGTTAGGGCGAGTAGATGAAGGGAGCGGGAGATGAAGAGATCGTGGGTGAAGGGAAGTTTGTTGCACACGGAGTGGGCATTCCACAGGGCGCATGAGAAGGGGAGGGAAGAGGGGGGAAGGAGGGGAATAGAAATGAGATTGGAGATATCTTGGAAGCGTTTGCATGGATAATACGAGGGCATGTGAGGGGGGCCTGGATTCGGATTGATGTCACCGGCGGATAGTAGGAGAAGGAGCACGAGCGAGCGGAGGAGGGTAGGGGAGGTAGGGCGACGAAGACGGGATGGGCTTAGTAGGAATGAGGATGGGCTAATGGCAGGAAGGAAGTGTTGAAGGTTGAGAGCTAGGAGGGAGGGGAGGGATAGGAGAGATGGTGAGCTGGTCAGGGGTGGGGGTGGGTAGGGTAGAGCAGTAGTGAGTAGGATGGGAGAGGACGCGGATGGGTAATGAGTACCTGCGGTGGACAGCGGAGGGGGGAGGGAGAGGAGATTAGGAAGGGACAGGGCGATGAAGAGAATGTGTAAAGGGGTCATGGTCAGGGAGGCGGGTGATAGGAGAGCTGGTAGGCAGGTGGTTCAGCAATTAGGTAGTTGTGCAGGCTTGAGGGCAGGCGGCAGGCGGGGGGGGGGGCAGTTAGGTAGTTGAGCAGGCTAGGTGGTAGGCAGGTAGTTGATGGGTTGATAAATAGTCAAGTTGATGGTCTGGCAGACAGGCAAGTTGGTTGTTGATCAGCAAGCAAACTGATGGACTGACAGCATGCAGGTTGGTTGCTGGTAGGCATGCAAGCAGGCAGGCATGCAGGTAGGCTGGGGTGGATGCGGTGGGAGCTGGAGCAGATTGCTGGAACAAGTAGCGAAAAGCTGGGTCAGACGGATTGGAACAAGCTGGAGCAGATTGCTGGAAGAAGTAGGGAAGAGCTGGAACAGGCGGACTGGAACAGGCTGGAGCAGACTGGATCAGGTGGACTGGAACAAGGTGGAACAGGCAGACGGGAACAAGCTGGAACAGACTGGAACATATGGAGCAAGCTGGAACAGACAGACGGGAACAAGCTGGAACAGATGGACGGATGAACAGCAAGCTGGAGTAGATGGACTGGAACAATTAATTATAGGAATATAATAATCCAGCTGCAAACAGGTGTTAATTAGTTCCTAATCTTTTATAATTTCTTTTACCAATTAAAGGTTTTACAAGGGAAAGCAATTAGGTAATTTGTCAATTCTGCTGGTCACATTGGTTTCCCTTGGAGAGAGAGAGTGCCAACCCTTCTCTCTAGCTTAAACCAGGAAATACCCTGATTTTTATAGGTGCCCTCAGGATATGGATAATATGACAGTAGATATACCTGATTGGATCTATGCTAATGTCATGGTTGTCACTGATTGGCTCATGCTAATGAGTAGCTTTTATCTTGCTAACATGGTTTTGTCTTTAGCTCGCTTGACCACAAATCTTAAGCAAGACACTGCATCCAGCTATACCTTTCCTTTCTCACACCATGGCTGACCACAATGTAACTCTGTCCTTTGGACCCCCCACCTTTGTGTTTCCTGTTGTTCTCTTTAGAGCTCCAACACTGGGAGTTCAAGCAAGAGTCACACAGGCCTGTAAGCTTTTCCCTCATTTTAGAGCCTGAACCAAAGTCTAGGCAGGGGACCAAGGCTCATAGCTGTAGCATTTTTATACATTAGGTAAAACAATGAGTGTTTTGAAAACAAGGATCTTGGAGCACACAAGCCGTCTGAAATGTGAAGACCTTGCCGCTCCTTTGGTTGATAACTGTCTTTCAGCGGGACATACATTTGCAGATTTGCACTTTGTGGCTTTGGAGCAGGTATGGCGACCACCACAAGTGGAGCAGGTATGGCGACCATCACAAGGAGGCAATATAGACGCAATATTATGTATGAAAGAACTTTGGTGGATTCATTTTTTCGATATGGTTACACCTAAAGATTTGAATCGGACCGTAGATAGTTGATTCAATTTTTATATTTCCTTCCTTATATATTTTTTCTGTTTTAATCTTTTACTTTTTTTGCTAGGATGTATTCATATGACTTTCCAGTAGTTTTGTCAGTGCACACATCACCACGTTGTACGTAGGACTCTTGTTCCTGCCCCTTGAGCTAGTTAATTTGGACAACGTTTGCCACCAATATAATTTTTAGTAAGATTTTTGTAGCTCATTTGTGTTTTTTCTGTGATGCTATGATATTTTTTTCCATTATTGTTTTTCTTTGTTTTTCAGTTTAAGCAATAGTTTACAGCCCCTGGAAGCAGGTCTCTTGATCAAAAAACGCTGTTTCCAACATAAACGCCAGCGTTGGGTAGAAGAACTCTTTAACCAATGCTGAACCTGCAAATGCAGGATAAGTAGTTGCTAACCTTTTTCTTTTTTTTTTTGTTTGAATTTCGATGTGGCTCTGTGTCCAATGCTTTAGAGCAGGAATTTCAAAGACTTTTGTGCAGCATGAGCTTTTGTGCTAACATGCTTTATTCTTAGATTTGGAATCTATATAATAGTTATTCTAATAAAAAATTGTAAAAAAAATGGAGGTTTTTGTTCTTGGGGGTAAATGATTGATGATATACAGTAGGCTCAAGGGTTTGGAATAGATTTGCCACTGACGAATATCTCATCCCTCCAGTTCCTTTTTTCCTCCTGTTTTCCACTTATATCACAGTATTCTTTGCTCTCTTTTGGTATACAAAGAAACCCAAACAGTAGCAACATTCAGTGCTACCAATCCTGGGGCAAGCAGTGGCTTCTTCATGTCTGTCTCAATGGCAGACTATGGACTTTCCTCCAGGAGCTTCTCCAAACCTTTTTTAAACCCAGATATGCTAACTACAGTTACTACATCCTCCGGCAAAGAGTTACAGAACTTAACTATCCATTGAGTTAAAAATATTTCCTCCTATTTGTTTTAAAATTGTTTATTTCATTGTGTCCCCTAGTCTTTCTACTTTTGAAAATAGTAAAAAATTGATTAACTTCTACTCATTCTATACCACTCAGGATTTTTTAGACCACAATCATATCCCCCTCAGCTGTCTCTTTTCAAAGCTGAGGAGTCCTAACCTCTTTAACCTTTCCTCATATAAGAGGAGTTACATCCCCTTTATCATTTTGGTCGCTCTTCATTGAACCTTTTCTAATTCCGTTGTATCTTTAAAAGAAAAACCTTTAAAAGTTTATGAAATGAAAAATAGTCTCTCAAGATCTGAACCTGGTTTGGAATTTGATTCCACAATTGGGCTGCCAGATAAGCAAAACTCAATGAAAATATCTTTTAAAACAAATACACCTAGGACTTGGAAACTGTAATCTAAAAGAATTCTGCAAAAATACACCTACATTGTCAATGGATTCAGAAAAAAATATTAAATAATAGAGATAAAGCTGAAGCCTGAGGTACTCCACAAGTCAAAAGGTAAACATCATACTGTAAGTGGTAGTGAGATCCAAGGAAACCGCCAAGGCTACACCACCACTGTCCAATACACCATAGATTTCACTATGAAAAGCGATAAAATTATTTCTGTATTGTGAACTTGTCTAAATCCAGTTTGTTTAGGATGAAAACCTCCAGTAGATTTATTTATTTATTGCATTTGTATCTCACGTTTTCCCACCTCTTTGCAGGCTCAATGTGGCCTACAATACATCGTGAATAGTGGAAGCATATAAGAAGATATACAATTAGTATTATAAAAGGATCTTGGGTAGTATGATAATGATAGAACATAATGGTAGTTTAACATGCGAGCATGATAATGATGAGTAAACTAGTAGATTGATAAGCCAGTGTTGTAAGGCATTTCTGGACAGATGTGTTGGAGTTCATATTTGTTGGTCTTTGGGGTATGCCTTGTTGAAGAGATGGGTCTTTAGTAGTTTGCGGAAGTTAGTTAGTTCATAGAGCGTTTTTAGGTTGCGCGGCAGCGCATTCCAGAATTTTGTGCTCAGGTAGGAAAAGGTTGATGCATGCGTTGACTTGTATTTTAGACCTTTGCAGTTAGGGAGGTGAAGATTGAGGAATGTTCGGGATGATTTTTTGGCATTCTTGGGTGGTAGGTCTATCAGGTCTGACATGTAGGCTGGGGCGTCTCCGTGGATGATTTTGTGAACTAGGGTATGTGTTTTGAACGTGATGCATTCTTTAAGTGGGAGCCAGTGAGGCATATTTTCAAAGCACTTAGCCTCCCAAAGTTCCATAGAAACCTATGGAACTTAGCCTCCCAAAGTGCTTTGAAAATATGCCTCAATGTAGCTTTTCTTGTAGGAGTCTGGCACTTTCATATTTTGATTTGCCGAATATGAGTCTGGCTGCCGTATTCTGAGCTGTCTGAATTTTTTTTATTATTTGCTCTTTGCAGCCTGCGTAGAGTGCATTGCAGTAATCTGGATGACTGAGTACCATTGATTGTACCAGGTTACGGAAGACGATTCTTGGGAAGAAAGGTCTTACTCTTTTTAGTTTCCACATTGAGTGGAACATCTTCTTGGTGGTGTTTTTCGCGTGACTCTCAAGTGTTAGGTGTCGATCTATGGTGACTCCAAGGATTTTTAGGGTGTCTGAAATTGGAAGATTCAATTTTGGTTTGTTAATGGTGGTGAATTTGTTCCTGTTTTGTTGCGAGGTTAGTATTAGGCATTGGTTTTTTTCTGCATTGAGTTTCAGTTGAAATGCATCCGCCCATGTGTGCATGATATGTAGGCTTTGGTTGATGTAATTGGAAATGTCCTTTAAATCTTGTTTAAATGGGATGTAGATCGTTACGTCGTCTGCGCATATGTATGGGTTGAGGTTTTGGTTTGATAGTAGTTTCGCCAAGGGTATCATCATTCAATTGAATAAGGTCGGAGAGAGGGGGGATCCCTGTAGGACTCCGCATTCAGGTATCCATGTAGCTGAGGTAGTCGAGTTGGATGTCACTTGGTATGATCGCATTGTTAGGAACCCTCTGAACCAGTTGAGAACGTTGCCTCCAATTCCGAAATACTCGAGAATATGTAGTAGTATTCCGTGATCCACTATGTCGAAGGTGCTGGACATGTCAAATTGTAGAAGTAGTATGTTTTTACCGTTTGCAATCGTTTGTTTAAATTTGTTCATGAGAGTAACTAGTACTGTTTCAGTACTGTGGTTAGACCGGAATCCTGACTGGGAATCGTGTAGGATTGAGAATTTGTGTAAGTAGTTTGTGAGTTGTTTGGTTACCATCCCTTCCGTTATTTTGGTTATTAAGGGAATGGATGCTACTGGTCTATAGTTGGTTAATTCACTAGCACTCTTCTTTGCGTCTTTGGGTATGGGGGTGAGTAGAATGTTTCCTTTTTCCTTCGGGAAGAGTCCAATTTGTAACATATAGTTCACGTGATTCGTGAGGTCTATTATGAATTGTTGAGGGGTAGATGTCATAAGGTTGTTTGGGCAGATATCTAATTTGCAGTGAGATTTTGTGTATCTTTTGAGCATTTGTGAGATGAGATCATCCGATACTATCTCAAAGTTGGTCCAGGTTCTGTCTGCTGGGTATACACCAGGGTCTGGATCTAGGCAGTTGAGGAGTGTGGCATAGTCGGTGGTACTGACTGGTATTTTAAGTCGTAATTGTATGATTTTCTCATTAAAGTATTTCGCTAGTTCGTCTGCTCCTGGTGTATCTTTGCTGTTGGATGTAATTGGTGTGGCATCTAGTAGTTTTTTCACGAGTTGAAAGAGTTTGTGTGTGTCTCTGAAGTTCGGTCCAATTTCCGTTTTATAAAATAATCTTTTAGTTTGTCTTATGGTATATTTATATTTTCTTTGGAGTTGTTTCCAGGCATTAAGTCTGGTGTCGTCTTTCTTTTTGTTCCATGCACGTTCTAATCTTCTAACTTGTGTTTTAATTTTTTTCAGTTTGTCGTTGAACCATGGTGTTGACTTCTTCTTGTGTGAGGTTCTGGTTTGATATGGGGCAAGGTTGTCTAATATTGTTTTGCATCTGTCATCCCATTCTAGGAGGAATTGGATTGTGTCTGTCTTTATTGTCCATCCGTTGTGGTAGATCTGTTGCCAGAATATTATTGGGTCTATTTTTCCTCTCGTGGTGTAGGTCCTTCATTCTTGTTTTTTTAATTGTGTCTTTCATTCGCTATTGGAAGGAGATGTGTGCTTTATAGTGGTCTGACCACAGTGCGGGTATCCATCTTGTATCTGCTAGTGTAAGGATTAAATCTGGATCGAATTTGTGTGTGATAATGTCTAGTGTATGTCCTTTATTATGCGTTGGTTGCGTGTTTAGTATGTGAAGTTCCCATAGCTGTAAGAATTCTTTGCATTCCTGGGTACTTGTTAAGGTGAGATCTTCAAGGTGCAGGTTGATATCTCCTATTATGATAAGGTTTGAAGTGGAGACATATGTGTTTGAGATGAAGTCCATGAAGTGTGTTTGGGAGTCTTGCCAATTGCCTGGCGGTCTGTAGAGTAGGATTGCGTTGAGGTATTCCTGCAAGTTTGGGTGATTAATTCTTACCGAGGCAATTTCAAGTTGTGGTAGAATAGATTCAGCTGTGGTTGTGATGGTGAACTCGGATTTGTATATTATGGCTATTCCACCTCCTCTTTTTCCATTTCTTGTCCAGTGGGTTATTTTGTATCCTGGTGGGCATAGATCTAGGATTATGGGGTCTTTAAGGTCATGGATCCAGGTTTCAGTAATGAATAAGAAGTCAAGTTTGTCTGTGGTGATCCAGTCTGTTATAATCTCTGTTTTATTTACTACTGATCTGGCGTTTAGGTATCCCAGTTGGACTGAATGGTAAGATTCAGTATGAGATTTAGATGTGTTGATTTTTATTAGTTTATTAGATTCAACATTATTTTGACAAATTAATTGCAACAGCCTTTTCTACTAATTTACCTACAGAAGGTAAATTAGATAGCCTATAATTCACTGTAACCGTTATATCCTTAGATGTTTTTTCAAGAATTGGATGTACAACTGCCTGCTTCCACTGTGAAGGAACTATTCCTGTAGACTATAATTTAGCATTGCCAAAATAATGGCAATAGTCCTTGTACAGGAATATTCATCCAAGTTGAGAAGATAGGATCTATTGAACATGTTGTCTTATGAACTGATGAAAATAGTTTTGAAACAAGGTTTTCAACTGAAACTACTGTCATATGTAGGGGGATTGCAATTGAGAAGAAACAACATACAAGGAAATCTTTATTCAGGATTCCACCATATCCTTAGAGTTCTTTACCGGAAAACAAGTTGCAACATAATTTCTACTACCAACTGGAGAAAGTCCACAACTACTTTGATAAGAGGATTGCAGATTGCAGTTAATTTTATCCCTGTACAAAAGAACTCAGTAATTTGCTCAGCAGTTGGCATGAGAGCAGATTGTCAGGTAGGATTATTGAATAAATCTGAGATTAGTTTCCTAGTTTCTGGAACTTCATATAAATGGATGCAGCTTAGAGGAAGAGTGAGAGATGCTGCTGGGGGAGGGGTTGGTTTTTTTAAATTATTACAGGGTGGAGGTTGAGAGAGAGAGAGACTGTGGTACAGAGGTATGACCTACAGAGTGGGAAAGGATTCAGAGAGAGACAACCAGTGGCGTAGCCACAGGTGGGCCTGGGTGGGCCATTCAGGGTTCAGGCCCACCCAACAGTAGCACACGTTTAGTGGTAGCTGGTGGGATCCCAAGCTCGGCCAGCTGAAGACTTTCTCCTGATGGTAATGAAAGCGCTACTGTCCACGATACCTGCACCTGTGCATGCTGCTGCAGACTGCCAAGGTGAAAAGGAGCATTTTTCCACCAGCTGAGATATTTTTTGGGTGGTGGTTGGGGGGGGGGGGGGGGGAGAACACATGGTGTCCACCCACTTCTTGCCAAGGCCCACCCAAAATCTGTTGTCTGGCTACGCCCATGGAGACAACTGGTGTAAACGTAGGTAAGGGGCTTTTGAGCGAGATAAAGACTGATAGGATAGGAATGGTGCCACGTCTACATGGGAAGGCTCTCCTGCAGCTAATTTGGGATCCAAAGTGGCCCCGACCTACAATATGTACCAGTAATCTTTTTATTTGTACATAAATATGTATACATGCCAGTTTATTGAAAAACGTTGTTTTAACTGCTTCTTTTAAAAAATTGCATCCCCAATCTTGTGCCTAAATAGTATTTACAATTTCACATTTTTGGCTTTCCCATCCCCTGCCCAATAATGCATGTCTCTCTCCGTTGCTTTGGTACTGATGGCTCTAAGATCCCGCCTACATCAGCCGCCGTCTGTTTCTCAAGTATCCAGGCGCCCTCTGCCGCTCAGCGCTGGTATTTCCCGGGCCGGAAGCACCGGCCGGAGACTAGTCAGAGTAGAGTCATCCTGGAACCTGGACTCGGGGTTAGGGGAGGCGATCAGGCCTGCAACGGTGGCGTTTTAATTTGACTCATCATGGCTACCTTCTTCGGGGAGGTTTTGCCGGTTTTCTCCCGGGCTGTGGATGACGATGATGATGAGGAGCTAGAAGAGGAGAACGAGGATCTAGAAATCCGGAAAGAAATAGAAAAGAAAAGGTACAACAATCCGGATGAGGTGGGAGGGAGCCCTAATTTAACGAGGTTCTGCTACCTTCGTGGCGGAAAATGGAGTCTGTATAGGAGGTGGGACTTGTAATTGGATCAACAGTAATACTGGAATCCTGCGGATGTGCTGCTGCTGCGCCGAAACTTCCTTGTTCGGACCAGATGTAACACCTGCAATAGAAGGGACCCTTGCAGGGTTTTTTTTTTTTACACCTTCTATGCTTTAGCTTCTGTACAAATAACTTAAAGTCCTGTTCTCATGCTTCTTGTGACAGGGAGGTTCATCTGCACTGGCGTTCGGACATCAGCGCAGTCCTGGATCGGTACCCAGGGAAGCGCCTTCCTTGCACACACTTCATTTTGGCCGTGGGAGAGAACGCGACAGGTAAGTTCTATCGCCCAACACAACAAAAGTAATTAGGTTAAAGGTGGTGCCAAGTGGAGGAGTGATATTGGGCATGAAGAGGAAGGTGGAGGTTTTTTTTTCTGAGGTTTTGTGCATGTGCTCCTTTCATTCCTAATCCCTTTGATGTGCAGATGATCAAAAGCAAACGTGGGCACTAGAGGCTATTAGCGCTGGACTAACAACCACGTTTGCTTAAGTCCCAGGATCAGTGCCGGCGAGTGCCTGTAACAACACGCTCCCCGGCTCTATGCTAAACAGGGACATTGGTATTCCTTCCCAGTGCTCAGCGGGCAGCGTGCCAAACTAGTGCACTTCTACTGCTGTAAACCGTATGCTAGGTTGGAGCTGGTGTTAGGGTTTACTAGAGCATTGGGGAGTCCTGTCCAGCATGCATCTGCATGCTAGCAGGCCTCCCCATATCCCCGCCAACAGATGACCCGAACCTGACCCTTTCCAACATCCCTAACCCCCTCTCGCACCCCCCCCCAAAAAAAAAGCCCTGATGGCCTAGTGAGCTGTTAACCCAAGACCCTCCACCTGGTGGAGGCCCCCTAGTGGCATCCTCTCTTTCCTTGTACCTTCGTGGTGGAGGAGGGAGTACCACCCTATCTCCTCTTGCAGCACTGCCTTCAAAATGGCGGTTCCCTGGGGTGCATCCTGGGATGCACTGGGTGGGGCTTTCCTACCATATACGGTACGGAGGCATCCCAGGATGCACTGGTCAGGGGAAAGCGGTGCTGGTCGATGAGGGGATGTGCTACTCCCTCCTCCGTCGAAGGGGGGAGGGCTCTCCTAGACCACCAGGGAGCATAGGGGTTCGAGCAGCAGCCCACCTGGGCCACTAAGGTGAATGGCGGAGGTCTCGGGGTCCCACGGACTTCCATATCCTCATTTGACAGGTCTACCTGATGCCAAGCTTTCTATTTTTTTTTATAACATCTGAGCCTTGTATGGTTTGTTTATCAGTAGATTTGAGCTTTGAATTCAGATCTATACATAAAAAGGAGGTCTCATTACATATATCTAAATACCAGAGTGCTATTTTTCCATACTTCATAGCAAGAGTGTACATTCCCTAATTACCTGTCCCAATGCAACTGAAGCTTTTACCTCCTCAGTGCATGTAAATGGTTTCATCCCTGTGCGGATTCTCTAATGCTGTGTGAGGCTTTATTTCCAACCAAAGCTTTTACCACACTTAGAACATGTAAATGGTTTTACTCCACCATTTCCTTTAACCAGAAGTGCAGCAGAGAGCTGGGTCCCATGCTCTTGTATGGTTGTTTATTAGCGCGGGCCCAGGTGAGATGCAACGGGAGGGGGTCAAACCATGCTGCAGGGCAGGGGTGGATGGGAGGGTAGAGACAGCGAGTCTGGTGGGCAGGGAAGGTCACAGTTCAAGCTGGGGAGGCTTAAGTCTCCCCAAGCCTCTTATATGAGCGCCTGTGCGCATAGCTTTTCTCACTGATTGCTCTGACCACCTAAAGGTTAAAAGGTGAAGTAAAACTACTACTACTATAAGGTATTACAGCCAAAAGATTGTCCTTCAAAGAATGGAAAAAGGACCCAAATGAAGAAAATAAGACACAACATAAGCACTGGCAAGTCAGATGCAAAGCATTAATAAAGAAGGCTAAAAGAGAATATGAAGAGAAACTTGCTGCAGAGGCTAAAACTCACAGTAACAACTTTTTCAGGTACATCAGAAGCAGAAAGCCTGCAAGGGAATCTGTGGGACCATTAGATCACGAAGGTACAAAAGAGACATTCAGGGAGGACAAGGCCATAGCAGAGAAACTGAATGAATTCTTTGCTTCAGTCTTTACGGAAGAAGAGATCTACCTGTACTGGAAATGGTTTTCAAGGGTGATGATGCAGAGGAATTGAAAGAAATCGTGGTGAACCTGGAAGATGTACTGAGCCAAATTGACAAATTAAAGAGTAGTAAATCACCTGGACCGGATGGCATACATCCAAGGGTACTCAAAGAACTCAAGCATGAAATTGCTGATCTACTGTTAGTAATATGTAACCTATTGTTAAAATCGTCTGTAGTACCTGAAGATTGGAGGGTGGCCAATGTGACACTGATTTTTAAAAAGAGTTCTATGGGTGATCCGGGAAATTATAGACCAGTAAGCCTGACGTCGGTGCCGGGCAAAATAGTGGAAACTAATCCTATATAATAATTTTCGCCTCCAACGTTCTGACTTGCTGCCTGGGACCGTGGCTCATTCCGAGTTGGTCTGCTAGGCTCCATAGATCAGGCTGACATCACTGTAGCCATTATGATGTCAACTTCAGAACCCGGTGGGAAAAAAAACCATGCCTCACAGCTGATTCATGTCCAGAGGAGGGTCGCTGGACATGGGTGGCTGGAGGGAGGGGCAGGGGAGAGAGGAGGGTCGCTGGACATGGGTGGCTGCAGGGGGGCAGGGGAGAGAGGAGGGTCGCTGGACATGGGTGGCTGGAGGGGGGCAGGGAGTTGCTGGACATGGGTGGCTGGAGGGGGGGCAGGGGAGAGAGGAGGGTTGCTGGACATGGGTGGCAGGAGGGGGGCAGGGGAGAGAGGAGGGTCGATGGACATGGGTGGCTGGAGGGGGGCAGGGGAGAGAGAAGGGTTGCTGGACATGGGTGGCAGGAGGGGGCAGGGGAGAGAGGAGGGTCGTTGGACATGGGTGGCTGGAGGGGGGCAGGGGAGAGAGGAGGGTCGCTGGACATGGGTGGCTGCAGGGGGGCAGGGAGTCGCAGGACATGGGTGGCTGCAGGGGGAGCAGGGAGTCACTGGACATGGGTGGGTGGAGGGGGCAGGGGAGAGATGAGGGTCGCTGGACATGGGTGGCAGGAGGGGGGGCATGGGAGAGGAGGTTTGCTGGACATGGGTGGCTGCAGTGGGCAAAGGGGGAGAGGAGGGTCGCTGGACATGGGTGGCTGCATGGGAGCCGAGGAAAACCTTGCTAGCGCCCATTTCATTTGTGTCAGAAACGGGCCTTTTTTACTAGTATAAAGAATAAAATTATAGAACACATAGACAAACATGGTTTAATGGGACAGTCAGCATGGGTTCAGCCGAGGGAAATCTTGCCTCACCTACTTGCTTCATTTCTTTGGAAGCATGAATAAACATGTGGATAAAGGTGAGTCGGTTGATGTAATGTATCTAGATTTTCAGAAAGCTTTTAGTAAAGTTCCTCATGAGAGACTCCTGAGAAAAATAAAGAGTCATGGGATAGGAGGTAAGGTTCTGGTGAGGTTTAGGAATTGGTTATTGGACAGAAAACAGAGGGTAGGGTTAAAATGGTAATTTCTCTCAATGAAGAAGAGTGAATAGTGGCGTGCTGCAGGGATCTTTACTGGGACTGGTACTATTTAACCATTATACCTCTATTCAGGAAATGTAGACTGCCCCAATTTGATTGACTGCACTTTTTGTCCTCTGTGTTAAATTGTACAGCGTTGCGTAACCCTGGTAGCGCTTTAGAAATGTTAAGTAGTAGTAGTAATTTAACATATTTATAAATGACATTGAAATTGTAACGACGAGTGAGGTGATTAAATTTGCAGATGATATAAAACTATTCAAGGTTGTTTAAACACCTTCAGACTGTGAAATATTGCAGGAAGACCTTAGGAAATTGGAAGACTGGGTGTCCAAATGGCAGATGAAATTTAATGTGGACAAATACAAGATGATGCACATTGGAAAGAATAATCCAAGGGTCCACCTTGGGGGTCAGCGCTGAAGAAAAAGATGTGTGTGTCATTGTAGATAATATGCTGAAATGTTCTGCTCAGTGTTCAGTTCTGGTTGCAGTATCTCAAAAAAGATATAGTAGAATTAGAAAAGGTTCAAAGAAGAGCATTAGGGCTCTTCAGCTTGGAAAAGAGACGGATGAGGGGAGATATGATTGAGGTCTACAAAATCCTGAGTGGTGTAGAATGAGTAGAAGTAAGTTGATTTTTTACTCGTTCCAAAAATACAAAGACTAGGGGACACTTGAGGAAGTTACATGGAAATACTTAAAAAAAAATAGGAGGAAATATTGTTTCACTCAACGAATAATTAAGCTCTGGAACTCTTTGCCAGAGGAGGTGGTAACAGCGGTTAGCATTTCTGGGTTTAAAAAAGGTTTGGACAAATTTCCTGGAGGAAAGGTCCATAGTCTGCTATTGAGACAGACATGGGAAGCAACTGCTTGCCCTGGGATTTGTAGTATGGAGTGTTGCCACGATTTGGGTTTCTGTCAGGCACTTGTGACCTGTCTTGGCCACTGTTTGGATAACAGGATACTGGGCTAGATGGACCATTGGTCTGACCCAGTATTGCTACTTTTATGTTATCTTCTAATAGTATCCAAGTGAATCTTATGGAAAGTTAGTATGACCAGCGAGTGGTGTTTGTGAAATGTAAAGTGTCCTAGTAAGGGTATAAGATTTGAGAAGATTGGCTTAATACCAAAACTTTGAAAGGAATTCTGTAAGCCACAGGGAGCCAGTGTTCTGTTTGGAGAAGGGGGTAGGGCAGGCAGGTAACATCATCAAATTTTTTACGTATAAAGAGTAACTTAAAATCCATATTGTGTAGAATTTGTAATCTGCAAAGTTGAATATTCGAGAGCCCAAGTTTTTGCAATAATTCAACTTTGAGAGAAGAAGTATACAGAGGGATGAGGGTTCAAGTTTAGAGCATATTAATCGAATCTGCCTGTGAAAAAACTGTTTGTAACTATATGAGAGATGTGAGTATGGAAAGTGAGCTCATTATGCAGTATAACCCCTAGTATTTTGACTGAATAGAAGTGGACTAGACGAGGAGTAGCCTAGTGGTTACTGCAGCGGACTCTGATCCTGGGGAACTGGGTTCGATTCCCACTGCAGCTCTTTGTGACTCTGGGCAAGTCACTTAACCCTCCATTGTCCCAGGTACAAATAAGTACCTGTATATAATATGTAAACCGCTTTGAATGTAGTTGGAAAAAACCACAGAAAGGCGGTATATAAGTCCCTTTCCCCTTAATAGTAGGAACAGGTAATGTAGAGCATGGACCAAGAGGAGAAATATATGAATATGTCATATATGAAAAAAGTAAAACTGAACAAGTAGAGAAAGGGGGGCAAGGAAAACGAAGAGTATTGGATCTAAAATAGAACCTTGAACATCCGATGACAAAATGGATCCATTTGAATAATAACAAATTAGTGATTGGTAAGATACAATTGAAACCATGAAAATACAGATCTATCAGCAAATCTTTGCAGTAGCATGGCTGACCAGGTCAAAAGTTGCTGATAGGAAAAGGGAGAAGAGAAGAACATTTCTCCCTTCATCCAGAATTCATCCAGTGTAATTAGTGAGACCAAGAAGAGTTTGTTCAGTTGAGTGGTGGACATGAAATTTGGTTTGATATGGGTATAGGACATTTGTTTTTTTTTCTATAAAGTTGAGTTGCTATGAACTTCTCTACTACATTGGAGACAAAAGGGAGGTTGGAAATAGGCTTGTAATTTTCCACAGAGGAGAGATCTGCTTTATTATTTTTGAGATGTGGAAAGCTGGCAATTACCATTGAATGGAGAAAAAGTAGTAGTGGGTGCAGGAAACAGATAAGATGAAAAGTCCATATATGGAGAGGATAGCTTAAAAAAAGAAATCACTTTAGCCATGTGAGACTGAGATGGAAGATAAAAAGATGAAAAAGAAGCTATAGGGGCTTTAACATAAGAAATGGTACTTGAGGTAAAGGCAAGGGGCAGATGATACCTTGCATAAGAGTATTAGTTTTATTAGATAAACCTGTTGCAGAGTTTCCTGCTGAAAGCTGAGACTATTTTGCTACTGGGGCCATACTAGTAAAAGGTCTGAATGTGGAAAAGGTGTGAGGTATTAGAATATAACCATAAAAGTCTTCAGAGAGACTTTTTTGCCTGAGCCAGAAGTTTTGTAGAAGAGGGACTTATCTGTAAAAACTTGAAAATTGGTAGGAGAAACATAGATATACAGAAAATGAAGGCCATATGGCCTATCCAGTCTTCCCATCCATACCATCTACTATAATAGTTATACTGGGTTAGACCAATGGTCCATCTAGCCCAGTATCGTGTTTCCAACTGGCCAATCCAGGTTCCTTTGCAGAAACCTAAATAGTGGCAACATTCCATGCAGTAGCTTCCCCATGTCTGTCTCAATAGCAGACTGTGGACTTTTCCTCTAGGAAATGTCCAAACCTTTTTTAAACCCAGATACGCTAATGTAACTTCCTTGAGTGTTCCCTAGTTTTTGTACTTTTGGAACGAGTAAAAAATTGATTCACTTCTACTCATTCTACATCACTCAGGATTTTGTAGACCTCAATTATAGGTTCCCTCATTCGTCTCTTTTCCAAGCTAAAGAGCCCTAACCTCTTTAGCCTTTCCTCATATGAGAGGAGTTCCTTCCCCTTTATCATTTTGGTTGCTCTTCTTTGAACCTTTTCTCATTCTGTTATACCTTTTTTGAGATACGGTGATCAGAACTGAACGCAATACTCAAGGTGAGGTCATACCATGGCGCTATACAGAGGCAATATAGTATTTTTGGTCTTATTTACCATCCCTTTCCTAGCATCCTGTTTGCTTGTTTTGGCTGCTGCTACACACTGAGCAGAAGATTTCAGCATATTATCTACAATGACACCTAGATCTTTTTCTTGAGTTCTGACCCCCGAGGTGGACTCTAGTATCAGGTAACTTTGATTCGGATTATTCTTTCCAATGTGCATCACTTTGCATTTGTCCACATTAAATTTAATCGGCCTCTCCCTTAGAGATCCTCTGTACTTGTCCCAAGCTTTCTTGAATTCAGATATAGTCTTTGGGGCCAATATTCAAAGGGATTTAAGCAGGTAGGAGAGGCTCCCGATATTCTGCGGCACTAATGCAGGCAGTGCCACTGAATATTGCCTTTGACCACTGCCAAAAAAGGGCCAGGTCAGAGGCGGTACAGGGGGTGGCGTTAGGGAGAAACCCAGAGTTATACGGGTGCTGGTAATATCCAGTGCTGGGACCCGCTTAGCTAAGCTGCCAAATTTAGGACAGCTCAAAAGCTGTCCTAACATTTGGCCAGCCTAGCTATGCGGGTCTTGGTATTGAATATTGGGTCGGTGCTGCATAACTTATTTATTTTTTTTTTTTAAAGAAAAAAAAAGCAGCTCCTGAGACCCCTCCCCCCCGACAATAGCCCTCTTTTCCCCCTTCCACCAGCTCGTGGCATGACTCCCCCCAGCCGTCCAGATAGGCCCTTCCCCCGGGCATACCTATAGCCATGGTGATCAGTGGTGGTCGTTGGTGGCAGGGACGTGGGCCTCTTACTCCTGCCCCTTTGGTTGCTGAATGAAACTGACTGTCGTGACCTTTCACGGTACTGTGTAGTCGTGTGGGGGGTGGGAGGGGGCTCTGGGGCTTATTTTTTTTTAAATAAAAACAAACAAAAGTTATGCAGGCCAGCTGATTATCAACCAGGCTTGCATAAATTCCAGCAGCCTGCCCACCCCAAATTATCCCCCGATATTCATTGCCGGTGACTGGATGTGGCCTGGCATTGAATATCAGGGGTTAATTTAGCTGGCAATGATCAGCGTTTAATAAAACGCTGACCGCCACCAGCTGAATATCGGATGGGGGGGGGGGGGGTTGTCTCCACCACCTCCACGGAGAGGCTGTTCCATGAATTCATCACCTTTTTTGTGAAGAATTATTTTCTTTAGTTACCAAAGATGAGAGAAATGCTAAATAAATCCAGGACCAAAGTTCAAAATATTTATTAACCCTCCTGTTTACAAAGCTGCACTAGCTCCAGCACAGCCCATTCACTTTGAATGGGCTATGTCGGCATTGCAGTGTGGCAGATGCTATTGTGTGTTTGTAAACAGGGTGGTAAATTTGTAACACTTGGAGAACTCAAAACAAAAATAGCCCAAGGTAGTCACATTGTGCCCTCACAAGGGCTGTCTCGGGGGATTTGTTTATGATTTATATTTTTCCTATTTTGTTTTTAGTTTTATTATGTGTATTTTTATAGAAACCAATTAGGTTATAGGTGGTATATACATTTACATTTTTAAAATAAATCAATCAGTTAATGTCAGTGATCACAGTGACTGAAACTGTGGTAAGGATCTTGCATGGGTCACTGCTTTGTTTTCAGCATTATTGTTCTGTAATTGTATATGTCAGCTATTTTCTGAGAACAGTGCCAGGGACCCTTACTGCAGTTTCAGCAGTAGTGCATTTATTGGGTTCTGGATAACTTCCTGTTTTCTGTGGGTTGGTGGGTGTAGTGCTAATGGAATGTGCATTGAAATCTGTAATATCTTTGAGTCTGGTATTTTCCTCTTATCCTCTTTAGACTCCCAACGCAATGGAACTGAAGGTTGGAATTTGATCCAACGAGCCTTCATTTGTATTTACTCGGTGTTTTTCATGTAGCCCAGCCATTGCCAGACCTCCTCTATGACTCACACTCTGCAGTTCTCTCAGAACCTTATACACTCACATGGTCTGAATACTTGGTGTTGATGATGACTGACTGTGGCCCTCCTAGCCTCTGCAGCATCTTCAGCTGACTCATAGATCAGAAACAAGTTTTGGGATCAGTTACATCACTTTCATGTCAGTTCCCAAGACAGCCATTGAGCCATAGAGCTGCTATTACTTTCTTTTCAGCCTTCACAGTTCCTTAAGGAATTCTTTCCTTCTGTGTTACCTTTCCTTTGGGCTCTACATTGGACATCGATACAACACCCTCTGTACATCTTTCTTTCTAGGTAGGAGTTGCCCATGATTCTTCTCTGTTTGCTTGCAGGATTTCTCTCCTCCTTTGTCCTGAGTTCTGGAAGCTGGGAAGTTGCTGGAGATATCAAGTTATGGAATGAGATATGCAGAGAATCAACATCCAGCAATGTCCTACACTCATCAGCTGCTTCCTGTGTCTTCTATCAGCTCACTTCTTGTCCCACGGTGAGAGAATTTAGTAAAGGGTAAGATCAAACGTATACCAAAAGCTGCTTTATCTTTCTTTTCACATTTCTACATCCTCATCTGCTGTCTTATTTGTCCATCTCCATGCTTCATCTAACCCCAATCCCTGGCTTGTCTCTTACACTGCTCCCTTCCCTCCTCATCCCCCATTCTCTGCTCATATTACATGCTTCTCCAGTTTTCTAAACTCGAGCTCATCTTCCTCTTGTCTCATTTCCTGTACTGTCTTCCTCCTATACCGGTATTCTTCAGTGCAAGGCCCAAAGGCCAATGACTGCCCTTGGAGACCTCTGAGGTGGCCTTTGTCATCATTCTGGCTTTTTTTTCTTCTACTGTCTGCCTCTCTAACCAAGTTCATGACAGAAAGGGAGAAGTGGACAGGAGGAAAAGCCACATCCTTGAAGGACAAGACATTTCTCTATAGGTGAAGAGAAGGCATTTGGAAATGCTCACCTCCTTGAGGATACACCCAGTAAACAGTTTGAAGGTGGGCTGGTGGGGTGGATGTCGTTGACACACACTGATCAGCAGTGTTGTGACCTTGCATGGAAAGATATTTGGTGGCTCTCCGTCAGCTCATTGGATCCAAAGTGTCCCCTAACTTAAAATTAGTAAAGACCACTTTCTTAAATTCATCCGTGGTTCATGTCCCAGGTTGCTTCACGTCTCTCATTTCCAGCTTATCTCCCACATCCTCAGTGATTAGGAGGGGTACGGGGAGGGGGCATAAGGAGAAGACAGTGACCAGAAGGTTCATTTTGGAAGGGGGAGTAGTTTGAGGAGGAGTTAGAGGTAGGAGAAGACTCTGTTCATGATGTCAGGGGTGAGAAGGAGAAGTTTGGTTAAGGAGAAATCAAAATAGGATGGAAGAGAAATAAATAAAAAATGAAGAGAACTTAAAGAAAAGATGAGGAAATAGAACTATAGATGAAGAATGTTTAAAATAGAAAAAAAACAGGTTATGGGGCAGTTTTCACACTTTCTGCATTGAGACATACATTCTCTCATGCTTATGTTTTACTTCAGACTTTGCACTGTTTTTCAAAGCAAAAGTTTGCATATGCTTTGAACCCGCAGCAGGCCTCAGTGAAAGTATCTTTATTACGTTTTATATACTGCGAATGACTGATTTGTCACCTTAAGGCGGTTTACAAATAAAACATACTTTAAAAGCATTAACTTGCACATATAAGTAATGCCATACTGGAAAAGACCAAAGGTCCATTGAGCCCAGCATCCTGTACCTGACAGCGGCCAATCCAGGTCAAGGGCACCTGGCAAGCTACCTAAACGTACAAACATTTTATACATGTTATTCCCGAAATTGTGAATTTTTCCCAAGTCCATTTAGTAGCGGTCTATGGACTTGTCCTTTAGGAAACCGTCCAACCCCTTTTTAAACTCTGCCAAGCTAACCGCCTTCACTACGTTATCCGGCAACGAATTCCAGAGTTTAATTACGCGTTGGGTGAAGAAAATTTTTCTCTTATTTGTTTTAAATTTACTACACTGTAGTTTCATCACATGCCCCCTAGTCCTAGTATGCAGCGCTGTGTATGCCTTGTAGCACTATAGAAATGATAAATAGTAGTAGTATTTTTGGAAAGCTAGAACAGACGCTTCACATCCACCTGTTCCACTCCCATCATTATTTTATATACCTCTATCATGTCTCCCCTCAGCCATCTCTTCTCCAAGCTGAAAAACTCTAGCCTCCTTAGTCTTTCTTCATAGGGAAATCGTCCCATCCCCACTATCATTCTCGTCGCCCTTCGCTGCACCTTTTCCAGTTCTACTATATCTTTCTTGAGATGCGGCGACCAGAATTGAACACAATACTGAAGGTGTGGTCGCACCATGGAGCGATACAACGGCATTATAACATCCTCACACCTGTTCTCCATACCTTTCCTAATAATACCCAACATTCTATTCGCTTTCCTAGCCGCAGCAGCACACTGAGCAGAAGGTTTCAGTGTGTTATCGACGACGACACCAAGATCCCTTTCTTGGTCCATAACTCCTAACGTGGAACCTTGCATGACATAGCTATAATTTGGGTTCTTTTTTCCCACATGCATCACCTTGCACTTGTTCACATTAAATGTCATCTGCCATTTGGCCGCCCAGTCTCGTAAGGTCCTTCTGTAATTTCTCACAATCATCTCGTGAGTTAACGACTTTGAATAACTTTGTGTCATCAGCAGATTTAATTACCTCGCTGGTTACTCCCATCTCTAAATCATTTATAAATATACTAGCTGTTAAGCCCGTAAAAACGGGCGAGTATTGCAGCCCTCCTCTCTCCCCTGGCCTCATCCTGTCCACCGATCCTCCCCCCCATGTCCAGCAACCCTCCTCTCTGCCCTGCTGTCATCCCATGTCCTGCAACCGTGCCCTCTCCCCCTGCCCACCCCCCATGTCCAGCTACCCTCCTCGCCGCCGCTCCCTCCCCCCTCCGTGCCGGGCCCCCTGCACTGACCTGACAGCGCCTCTCACCTCCGTGTGAAAGCGCTACAGGCAGCAGCAGATCGCTCTGCTGCTGCCGCCTGCAGCGCCTCCACACGGAGGTGAGAGGCGCTGTCAGGTCAGTGCAGGGGGCCCTATACGGAGGGGGCGGGAGCGGCGGCGGGGATGGGGGGAGGGTGGAGGTTGGTTCGCGCGATGTTCGTTTCCAGGCGTCCGGCAGTCCGACTCAGTCCGTTTCCCTCTCTGTTCCGCCCTCTGACGTCATGATGTCTTGACGCGAGGGCGGGACAGAGAGGGAAGTCTGTACTGCGCATTTGCAGGTGAGTCGGTCACTTGCCGTTTATATGTTTTATTAAAAAGCAGCAGTCCTAGCACTGACCCCTGCGGAACCCCACTAACTACCCTTCTCCATTGTGAATACTGCCCATTTAACCCCACATAGACACTAAACGGGCGATTCTGTAGCTTAAGTGTCCACATTTATGCATGTGTCTTGTGTGTAAATGTCTAGAATACTAGCACTTACAAGGGTATGTGTGCACTTAACCTTATAAAGTGCTAGCAGAGCACCTAAGTGCTGTTCTGCAGATACCCACTTAACTTACACGGTGAGCATTTGCAAGGGGGTGTGCATGGGGGAGGAGCATGGTCAGGATTTAGGCAGGGCTCCTACTTGCATATTCTGTAAGTTACCTGCCGTGTTTAGGTGCCAACACTTGGCCAGGTTTAGGACTGATGTAACGGTCGGTGCTTAAATGTTAGGCACATCGATACTGGGGCACACTATCCTATAATGGAATCTAGGTGCTGCAAGCTGAGAGTTTTTTGGCACTTAACGCATGGGCTGCTAAATGGAGATGTGCAGTTATAGGTTTACCTGTTAAACATTACCAAGCCGCTCTTTATGCCACTCAAACATTCTTAACTGGCATCCCCCTCCCCTGTATCTCTGACCATAACTAACCATTGCAATCTCTTATAGTCTATTTACATCGTTATTACCTTAGGTAGCCTATGCAGCATGTAGGGGCTATAACTGAAAACATCCTGTTTGTTAATCTGAAGCCCTTCACCTCTTTACAGGTTGGCATCTGCAGTAATAAATCGGAGCCTGATCTCAAATTTCTGTTTGGGACATACTTCTCTAACTTCATCACTAAATACTTTGGTTTATTGTTTCTTATGACTGTAAATAACATCAATACTCAGGGCCAAACCAAGGGTATTTGAAGTTCTTTTGACACCCTTAGGGGCCTTTGGTCACCCCCCACCACCACCATCAAGGGATGGCCCAAGGCGCTGACCCTGTGTCCAGCATTTCCCCTTCTCTTTCTTATTCTTTCATAGTCCAGCATCAGTCTCCCCACTTTCCTTCCCATGGTGTCCAGTATCTGTCTCCTTCCCTATATTTCCCCTTTTCCTATGAAGTCCACCATCTCTCTCTTTATCTAATTCCCCCACCTCCCCTTCATGAGGTATTTAGCAGCTTCCTTCCATTTCCTGGTGGCATGGGTGCCAACGCAGCAGTAATGGCCTCTGTAGAAGATTTGATGTTTCTAGCATAGGGCCTTGAGTATCCGTACGTGCTCAAGGCGTGCTTGGATCCTTCCCCCTCTTACCTTCCTGTTTCAAAGGAAGTGGGACCAGGCAGACCTTGAGCATATGCAAATGTTAAAGGCCCCACACTGGTCACAATGAATCTTATATAGACACCATGACTGCCTTATCTGTGCTGTCTCCCAAAATGTGCCACCCTGTACAGACGCCTGTTCCAGCACCATGAACTGAATTCTACATGTCGTGTTGAACCATTTTCACTTGCATCTGCTTTATGTGTAGATAGGTTTTTTCTTGAAAGTTACTTGTAAAGATTTGAAAATGAAATGTATAGTTCCATTTCATTCTGCTTAACCATTCTAAATGTGTGGGTATTTGCCACCCTGCTAGATGGAGATGGAGAACACACATTTTCCAGTGACGATATGACTGCTATAAGGAGTGGCACAGTCCTGGAACATGCTAGTATTTTCTGTCTGTAGTACATGGTAGATACATGTTAGACTGGTACACAGAACATGAATCAGCTCTTGGAATCTGTATGGAAAGCGTGTCACAGTTGAGGTGCACTGATGCCCTCGCTGTCATGGGGTTCAGTCTGTGGGCATTTCCCCCTGATTGAGCAGGATTTAATCGTTATTGCTCCTAGTCTTAACCTGTGGTTTATGGGTTTTGGTGGAGGGGTGAGACCTGTGCTTGGGAAGGGTTCCAACATATTCAGCCTTGTTGAGCAGAATTTGGCCTTGGTGGAAACCTGAATCCCTTTCCATGATGGGAGCTGGCTGGTTTGGGGATAGACCCACATCTTCTCTCCACTCCAAGCTGGGGATTGCTGGTTCTCTCAGAGTGCTGGTCAATTAAACAAACAAAAAATTTTTTTTTTAAAGTAATGAGGAGAGAGCTGTGGCTATGGCTGCAGCAAAGGGTGCTGGTATGGGGAAAAAGTGCACAACAGATTTGGGATGATGCCAGAGAGGGATGGAGGCTCGGGGAGAGGAGGCTGACCGAGTTTGTTTCTGTGCTGAAACTGGCTAGAAATTTGTGTTTGGCCTTGTTTCGGTTTCAGCCTAAAATTCCGGTACATTTTCACTGGAACTGAAACTTTATACTGGATCCCCTAATTCCCCTTCCTCCCCCATCCCCCAGCCTACTGTTCATCTCCCAGTGGTCTAGTGGGTAGTTGGGACAAGAGTGATCCCAGTCACTCCTGCCTGTGTCCTCTCTGCTGCCAAAATGGCAGCCACGATCTCTAGTGGCAGTCTCACTGGAAGTCATGGCAGCCATTCTGAGATTGGAGCTGGTACGGGCAGGAGTGACTGGTGGTAGGTCTTACCTGTGCCAGCTCCACTCTCAAAATGGTTGCCGCTACCTCCAGCAAGACTCATTTTGTAAGTGGAGAGGAAATGGGCAGGAGTGACTTGGGATTTCTACTGCCCCAACCACCCACTAGACCACTTGGAGATAGACAGAAGGCCTGGGGGGGGGGGGGGTGGGGGGGCTCATTTTGTGCATTGTGGATGGTGGAGGGAGGGAATAGCACCTTGTTCTGTCTGGGGGCTGGGCCATAGCAGCCAGTTTTGGTCACTATCTATCCAGGAGTCGCCGGGTATCTACTGATGGGAAGCTGAGTTGCTGACTGGCAACACTTATAGTAGTAAGTAGCTTTCTAACAGGGCAACACTTAAGTAGTAGTAAGTAGCTTTCTAACAGTTCCAAGGGTGTCAAGCCGTGCGGTTAGTGTTTTGGTCATTTTGACTGTGGGGCCTGCCATGCCTGTCTCTTCAGCTGATCTAGGCCAGGTTTCTCCCATCAGGTCGGGTCCTCCTGGAACTTATACCTTAGCAGGGCAGTTACAGGGCTCCTGCACAGGTTCCATTTATGACCCCCCCCCCCCCCCTTAGAGCCACTCACTAGCGGCAAGGGACTTGCAAAGAACTTTAGCATCTAGTACTTCAAGTCTGAAAGGCCCAGGCTTTTGATGGGGATGGCTGAGGATGGACTTCAGTTCCCCCTTACCATTTAGCAATGCAATCCACCTCTGCTCCTCAACCCTCTGCCATTTTTTTGATTGATTAATCAAAAAGTTGTAGGTCCTGTATACTTGCACAAAAGAAGTAACGGGAATAAAATCCTCATTAACACAAGCTGTAGAAGCATGAGATAGCTTTTCACTCTTCTTCACATCATGAGCTAGAGAACTGTGCACTTGGACTTCAGGTCTTCTATGCACTTCTTTGCATCTGTCTGGGTTGATCAGCTGATACCTTCATTATCATTAGTTCTAAATTAGTAGTGCACTAATGTTTATGCAAGTCCTTGCACACAGTTTTCTCCCGTGCAAAACTCCTTTCTGCATAGGGCTGCCATAATAGCACAGAAAACAGTGCACAGAATCTGTGTAAGCTTCCCACACTGACCTTGTAGTCAGTGGCGTAGCCAGAAGTCAATTTTTGGGTGGGCCAACAGGTTGGATGGGTGGGCACTAGACACTGGTGTGCTGGTAAATGTTTAATAACAGGCTCTCTCCCCGGTCCACCTCTGCGCCCGTCCACCTCCCCTCAAAATTGCAGAGCTGGCTATAGCCGGGGAGAGAGCCTGGGGGGGGGGGGGGGGGGGCAATGCATTACTGTCTCCAGGAAAAAAAAATTAAATGATCCCAGGTTCCAATTTAATTCATGTTTAATGTGGGATAAAATGCCATAAATAAGTAAATAAATATAAACTTTTAATGTTGAGCACCTGATTCTCAAAGTGGACATATTCCAAACACTATAATGAAAATAAAATGATTTTTTCTACCTTTGTTGTCTGGTGACTGTTTTTCTGATCATGCTGGCCCAGTATCCGATTCTGCTGCTATCTGTCCTCTTAACTCCGTTTCCAGGGCTTCCTTTCCATTTATTTCTTTACTTTCCTCCTTTCTTCTTCATTTCTTGCTCTATATCCATAAGTAAAAGCTGGGTCCTCTGCAGACTTGACTGTCTAGTGGATCCAGCTTCTGCCTATTTTCTTCATCCATGTGCAGTTTTTCTCCTCTCTTCCTTTTCCCTCATCTCATCTCCTTCCTCATTCTTCCATCCCCTCCATCCATGTCCAGCATTTCTTCTCTCTCCCTTCCCTCTCTTCCATCCATGTCCAGCAACCCTCCTCTCCCCTTCCCTCCATCCAGCAACCCTCCTCTCCCCTTCTTCCACCATGTCCAGCAACCCTCCTCTCCCCTTCCCTCCATCCAGCAACCCTCGTCTCCCCTTCTTCCACTATGTGCAGCAACCCTCCTCTCCCCTTCTTCCACCATGTCCAGCAACCCTCCTCTCCCTTCTTCCACCATGTCCAGCAACCCTCCTCTCCCCTTCCCTCCATCCAGCAACCCTCCTCTCCCCTTCTTCCACCATATCCAGCAACCCTCCTCTCCCCTTCCCTCCATCCAGCAACCCTCCTCTCTCCTTCTTCCACCATATCCAGCAACCCTCCTCTCCCCCTTCCCTTCATCCAGCAACCCTCCTCTCCCCTCTCCTCTCCCCTTCTTCCACCATGTGCAGCAACCCTCCTCTCCCCTGCCCTCTCCTCTCCCCTTCTTCCACCATGTCCAGCAACCCTCCTCTCCCCTGCCCTCCATCCAGCAACCCTCCTCTCCCCTTCTTCCACCATGTGCAGCAACCCTTCACTCCCCTTCTTCCACCATGTCCAGCAACCCTCCTCTCCCCTTCCCTCCATCCAGCAACCCTCCTCTCCCCTTCATCCAGCAACCCTCCTCTCCCCTGCCCTCCTCCTCTCCCCCTTCTTCCACCATGTCCAGCAACCCTCCTCTCCCCTTCCCTCCATCCAGCAACCCTCCTCTCCCCTTCTTCCACCATGTGCAGCAACCCTCCTCTCCCCTTCTTCCACCATGTCCAGCAACCCTCCTCTCCCCTTCCCTCCATCCAGCAACCCTCCTCTCCCCTTCTTCCACCCATATCCAGCAACCCTCCTCTCCCCTTCCCTTCATCCAGCACCCTCCTCTCCCCTGCCCTCTCCTCTCCCCTTCTTCCACCATGTCCAGCAACCCTCCTCTCCCCTTCCCTCCATCCAGCAACCCTCCTCTCCCCTTCTTCCACCATGTGCAGCAACCCTCCTCTCCCCTTCTTCCACCATGTCCAGCAACCCTCCTCTCCCCTTCTTCCACCATGTCCAGCAACCCTCCTCTCCCCTTCCCTCCATCCAGCAACCCTCCTCTCCCCTTCTCCACCATATCCAGCAACCCTCCTCTCCCCTTCCCTTCATCCAGCAACCCTCCTCTCCCCTTCTTCCACCATGTGCAGCAACCCTCCTCTCCCCTTCTTCCACCATGTCCAGCAACCCTCCTCTCCCCTTCCCTCCATCCAGCAACCCTCCTCTCCCCTTCTTCCACCATGTGCAGCAACCCTCCTGTCTGCCCTGTTTCCTTCCGGCCCCGGCCCCCCCCCAGCCGGCATTGAAGACATCGGCAGGCTTACGCCGGTTCCAGCAGCCTTCCCTTCCCTCGTTGCAAGTCGGATGATGGCTCCGCCCTCGTAGAAACAGGAAATACGTCAGAAGAGGGTGGAGCCATCATCCAACTTGCAACGAGGGAAGGGAAGGCTGCTGGAACCGGCGTAAGCCTGCCGATGTCTTCAATGCCGGCTGCCCGCGACTCCAGCAAAACTGTAATATTTAAAGGTACGGCGGGGGGCGGGGCAGTGGCGGGCTGGGGAGGCAGATGCGGGATCGGAGCTCAGCCTGCTCCCTCCGCTCCGCTGCCTCCACTGCTGGGTGGGCCTGAACCAAAACTGGCAGGCCCACCCGTGGCTACGCCCCTGCTTGTAGTATGAAGATACTAAGACAGAAGCAAGCAAAAATAAACCGAATCAAATATTAATTTAAATGAAAATATAAGAAACTTTAAAAATAATATTCTAAGCAACAGAAAATGAACTTTAATCTGTTTATGATGTCAGTGGCTTTGAAAATGGCCCTCCCCATCATTTTCTGTTCACCTTTCCTTTGGCACCAATTATTCTGCCATATTTTCTTTGTGTGACAAAAGGCCTGCTGATGAGGGAATGTGGTGGAGCTGCTGGTGGCACATCGAGGATCATATGAACAGATAGGAAATTCCTGTCACCTGTCTGAGATTTTGAGATCTCTGACTCTGAATTCTTTGTATTTCAGGTGATACTCTGCCAGTGCCACTGCTATGTGGCTGAAGATCAGCAGTTCCACTGGCCCGAAAAGGTGAGAGACAGAATCCAGATTAAGTAAAGCTTTGCTGAAATGATCCCACACTCTTCCATATAGTTAATGCTGTAAAATGGGGGGGGGGGGGGGGGGGGGAGGAAGAATTATGCAGCTGTACAGTGATGATCATTAAAAGGGAATTATAAGTGGTTTGAGCATATGGAACAGCACTATGAGCAGTCAAGCAGACACTTATAAAATTTCCCAGGGTTATATACACACAAAAAATGTAGCTACTCATAAATTATAGAGGTCAATATTCAGAGGTACTTATGCAGTACCTATGTATAATATGTAAACCACTTTGATTGTAACTACAGAAGGGTGGTATATCTAGTCCTATCCCCTTTCTGGTGCAGCTGTTAGTGGCAATGGCCCCTTTAAAAAAACAAATCTAACGGTGAATGGATTATTTTGCTGCGGCAGCTGCTAGGGGCAGGAGTGAATGGGTTTTGCTCCTGTCTTCACCGCTCCCACTGAACCACCAGGGATCCCAGGAAGGCCTGGGGTTGGAGGGGGATTTGAAGGAGGGTGCCTGTTTCAAGTGAGTGGGAGGGGGATTGGAAGGGGGGTAGTGTTCCAGGTAGGGGGGGGGATGAGAATGACTGATTTCTTTGATCCTGGGGAACTGAGTTCGAGTCCCACTGCAGCTCCTTGTGACTCTGGGCAAGTCACTTAACACTCCTTTGCCCCTGGTACAAAATAAGTACCTGAATATATGTAAACTGCTTTGAATGTAGTTGCAAAAACCTCAGAAAAGCGGTATATGAAGTCCCATTTCCCTTTCCCCTTAAATAGTTATGCAGGTCTCCGGTCGATATTCAGCCGGGGCCTGTATAGCTAACCAGATGAATTTAGGATAGCTTTGAGCTGCCCTAAATTCACCTGGGGGTTTTTTTACTAAAGTTTAGCTCGAGTTATTTGCAGTAGGGCCCGTAGGAATAAAATGGGCCCTGCTTCAGGTAACTCGAGCTAAGCTTTAGTAAAAGACCCCCCTGGTTATCTATGTGGGATCCGGCACTGAATATTGCCAGCACCCACATAGGCTCCTCCCGAACTCCGCTCCCTGTACTGCTCCTGACCTGTCCACTTTAAACATGGCCATACAGTGCCGATATTCACCGGCACTGCTGGGCGGCCCCAAGTGATTTTAAGCGGGCAGGAACCTCTCATGGCCATTTAATTCTCTTTGAATACCAGCCCTATACAATTCTCAACCCCCCCTTATAATCTTATTTTTTCATATTAAAATGGGGTAATTAAGAATTACTTAAAAAAAATTAATCATTAAGACTTATCCTTCTAGTTAATTTCATAATTTGTTTTCAGTATAATTTAGGGGTCATTTTACTGAAGAACATTAAGCCCTTAACATGCAGTTAGTTCATACCAACAGGCTACCGCAAAATGCATTAAAGCATTTTGTGGTAATTTACCTGTTTGCTCATGCTAACCCGCGCTTTACGTATTAAAAAACATATTTTTAGGAAGGTGCATATCGTGAGCAGAGAATGGGCATTTCCGTGTTACGCATGCTGTCCAGATAACAGAGTTAACATGGGAGTGCTGTGCAGGTATCGTGTGCTAATGGGAACATTAACGCATGACCTGCAATTAAGACAAAAGAAAAAGCCCTGAAAAATGCCACATTCAGTCTAAACGCCCTGCAAAGTCCCGTGATAACCTCTGTTAAACCCAGAATTTACAGTGGCTTAGCAAAGTGATCCCTTAAGTTTTCTGTTCCGTATATAGTTCTGTCATCTCATCCCTCAAAAACTTTCAATCTGTTCTATCTGCCTAAATGAGTACAATAAAAATTGTGTAAAAAATTACTTATGTCAAATATAACTCCAATTTATACTAAGGGCTCCTTTTACAAAATGGCGCTGTGGATTAGCGTGCGCTGAATGCGCTGAAGCCCATGGGAATTGAATGAGCTTCTTTGCATTCAGTGAGTCGGTTTGTCAAAGGACCCTAAATCATGTACAGTACTCGCTTAGATCATAGATTCCAAATAAATTGATCTACCAAATATTGGAACCACTTAAAAGCAGAATTTCAAACTTGACAAATATAAAAATAAAATTTAAATTTAATTATAATCCTCTTATTAATTCTGAATTTACTATTGGTATTTAATACCCTCAAGTACTTTACCCTAACATATTTTCCTTATATTGCAAAATTCGTAATATTAATAAACTTATAAAGTCAATTTTAGACAGTTTTGTTTTGCCAGTTGTGATGAAACGGTGGGTTCCTAATCCTGTGAACTGTACTAATTATTTCATGAAGTGTATTTCTCCTAATTGGCCATCAGATGGCGTTTATTTTGTGTTTTAAAGCTATTGCAGAAAAAAAACTTTGCTTTTCACCAAGCTTAATCTGGAAAAGAAAATCTGCAGTACCATTGGCCAGATACTTTTAAAGCTGGTGCCCTGGGCTCTGATTTGCCCTGGAGTTCAAATCAAGCCAGGAGGTACTGGATTTTCTTTTGTCTCAGCTTGTGGGTACAGAGGGGAAGCATCTCTGTCCTGAGACTCAGTTCAAAACTTGTGAGCAGTTAATTTCCTGAAACTCCCCAGGTGCTATCCAGGTAGTAAGACAGTTTAATGTTGAGCCTTGTTTCAGTTACCTGTTATTGATTGCTGGTTTTCATCTTTTTCCTCAGTTCGCTGTGCTACTTTTTTTTTTTAATAATAATAAACCAATTTGTTTATTAGCTATGTTTTGTCCTGGTCTGACTAAGAATCCTGGTGGTTTGTGTTTTGGGTCTGTGAGTGCAGCCCTAGTGTCCTAGAAATCACCAGGGAGTAACTTGAGAGTGGGAGACTCGCCCAGAGGCAAGTGGGACCCAGTCAGTGGGGTGGAGGGTGCTAGTATAGAACATGTGCCCAGGTGTAGGCAGGCCTGAGCAGTGCTGGGGACACTACATGTGGCCACAGGGTTAATCCTAGGCAGGTGCTAGGTGTTCCATGACACCAGTGCTATCTATTTTACAACTGATTGAGTTCTTCCCAGGGATTAGAAATAAGGAACTCATTTTCAAAAGGAATAAAACATGCAAAAAAATGGCACAAGGGACAGGTGGACATGTTTCTCACAAGAAAAGATTTAAACCATATAATCAAACCAGGGAAAGAACTGGGCCAAAGTCTTGTCTCAGGAAAGGCCCCACTCACAGATGCCCTACAGCCATGATGTGGGAGAAGGGCGTGGAAGGGAGACTGCAGTGATGTGTGGTCTCCTCCCCTCCCTAGTATGGAACCTGGTAGCAGCTTCCATATATCTTATACCTGTGTCAGGTTCTGGAATGCGCAACTTAGGTTCAAAGGCTATTGCTGGCTGTGAGAGGCCATTACACATACCCTGTCACCTATTTTCTAGCTAATGGAGGCATAGCATAATGGGGGTGTAGTGTGGCATCCTGGGGGTGGCAGGTTCGAGTCCCACTGGGCCTTCTTGTGATGCAGGGTACATGGGATCCCTCTTGTTTGAGCAGCCCTCTGGTAGCGCACTTGACATTAAGGAGCAGCTGATCCGAATGTGTCCACTGAGGGCACTTTGGACACCTCTCCTCTCCTTTCCCTCCCTCATTCTACAGTCTCCCTTTCCCAGGGCTTGCCTGGGAGTGTTCAAACCACAGCAGTTGCCATCTTGCAGATCAGGGAATATACACATTTTAGAGAGTGGAGGCAGAGACCTTTGTGTGTAAATAACTGTGAACATTGTACTTGTGAAATAAATAAAAATACAAACAATGGAGAGAGAGGAAGTGACATCATGCATCGAAATGGCTGCATAAAGATGGAGCTCCATTGGGGCTGTTGTGCTTTCCTCGTTCCTACGACGTGTTTTTTGCATGGAGATTGTTGCTCAATATAGGATTAATATGTCAACTTGCAAGAAACTAGAAAATTTTTTATTTGCAGCAGAGACAGGGGACTGTCAGAGGGCTGACTTTCTGGCGGGCTCAGGAGTGAAGAAGAATATGGCAGCAGAAGTATCGGAGTTGGAGGATGATAAACGTGCAACTAGGAGATGATGTCTAGGAAATTTCTAAGAAGAAAGTGGTGAGCTGGTTCAAGGAACTTAAGAAAGAGATGACCGCGGTCTGCCAAGATGTACAATCAGCTTTGGCGGAAATTAGATCAGAGATGGACGGACTGGGGGCATGCATAGACCAGACTGAAGATGATGTCAGTTCCTTGACATCCCCGAATCGTAAATTTATACGTACTGCATGGTGGTCGTGAAAGATATATATGTATGGTCATCTTGAAGGAAGACCCGAGCCGGCTCACTGTGATTTTAAGATCCTGCAAGCTCATAGTGGTTTGGGCCCATCCAGAGAAGGAATTCCTCGGGATACAGTGGCCTATTTTGCAGACTACATCACAAAAGAAAAAGAGTAAAGTATGCCAGCAAAGGGAAATAATTTGGAAAGATCAAAAAGTGACTGTGTTCCAAGATTTGGGATGAATAACGCTGCAGAAGTGGTGATCCTTTTGAGATGTGACTCAGTTTGTTTTTTTTTTTAATTTGTAGAAGTCTTTGTTAGGTTTTAAGAGACAATACAGAGGCAAATAAGTCACATCCATCAACATAGGCAAAGACAATGCAGGTATAAAACCATGCAATATCAAACGAACAGCAGAACCAAATAAACAGTGTATTAATCTCTCAAAACTAGAGAGTTAGCTTACAAAATACTCCTAAGATTTGTAACAAGGTATTACAAGATACAACCCCCACCCCCAAAGAAGAAGAAGAAAAAAACCCCCACCCCTCAACCACAGCTTCTCAACATGAACAATGTGACACAAAGTGTTCCCAAATAGCTTCCCACTTGGACAGAGTTTTGTGACATATGGCCCAAAGCCTCTCCATCTCACAAATGTACCACAGCTTATTTAACCATTTTACCAAAGAAGGAACCTGAGGAGACTTCCAGTGAGCGGCCAGAGTGACCCTAGCGGCCGACATAGCATGGCGAACCAATAAAGATTGGGATGTAGTAAGGCCAGGTGGTTTTTTAGGAAAATGAAAAAACTCGTGACCACTTTATAGGCTTAGAGAGCCAGCTCTGGAGTCTGTATTGAATTGCTTTCCAGAAAACCCGTGCCTTAACGCAAGACCACCAGAGATGACCCATAGTATCCTTCTGCCCACACTCCCTCCAACACAATGGGGATTTCTTCGGAGACATGTGATGAAAGCGCGCCAGAGTCAAATACCACCTGTATAAAACTTTTACAGCATTTTCTTTAAAAGGAACAGAAATAGAAATCCTCGATTAAAGCATATTCCATAAAATTCTAGTCATCATCACCCAATGTCAAGCCCAGCTCCTGATGCCAGAGTAAGCGATGCCCAACGGGAGGCTGCACCTGCCTAAGCTGATAAGTATATAGGCAAGTGATAAGACCCCAGCATTCCCTTAATTCAAGGCACAGAAGACTTCCAAAGAAATTTAGTAATTAACACATGAAGTTTTTTGTAGAGTACATCTTTGAATAGGATTGGAACCATACTGAAAATGTAGTTAAGTTTCGGTGCTAGCACCATTTTGACAGCTTCAATTTTACCCCACCAAGACAAGAACAACGTGGTTCATGAAGTCAGTAAATCCTTAGCGATTTGCAGGATGTTAGATTCGTTCATTTTTAAAGTATCCTCCAGAGTGGTGCAGTAGTTTATGCCTAGATACTTCAAACTACTGGGCTTCCAAACAAACGGGTACTGAGCAACAGTGGATCTCAAAACGAACTTAGAAAGTGGCATAGCAGCAGACTTAGACCAGTTAACTTTATAACCTGAGATACTGGAAAAAGCACCAATGCTGTTAAGTATATGGGGGATAGAGTCAGTGGATACATACATTAATATGTCATCTGCGTAGATTGATAACTTAAATGATTCCTCACATATCTTAACACCCGATATATCAGGATTGGCCCATATGGAGAGTGCAAGGGGCTCTAGGGCTAGATTAAACAGTAGTGGAGAGAGGGGACAACCTTGCTTAGTTCCCCTTTTCAGTGTGAACTTTGATGAAGAAATGCCATTTACATGGATAAATGCTTGAGGAGAGGTATAGAGCAAACTAATCATGTTTATAAAGGGCTCATTAAAGCCGAACCAGGTGAGAGTTTTAAAGAGATAGGCCCATTCAATGCGATCAAAGGCTTTTTCGGCATCCAAGGATAATGCAATTATTGGGGAATCATTATCAGTAGAGTGCGCCAGTATATTCCAAAATAATCTAGAATTATCTGAGGGTAATCGTCCAACTACAAAACCATTCTGATCGCGATGTATAAGAGAAGGCAAAACCTTTTGCAAACAGTTCGCCAACACTTTAGCATAAATCTTGTTGTCCACATTTATAACAGAGATAGGGATGTTTCTAACTATTGCCCTATCTCTCTTATAAACATAATATTGTTTTAAAAATTCAATAAAATAAAATTTGCTAAATTTTTTTTAAACTGTTCCAGGAAAAGTTAGTCTACTCCAAAAGTCTTCTGAAACAAAAAGGTTTTCAGCTCTGTTTTAAACCTCTCAGTGCTTTGAATTGCTCTAAATTCCTGTGATAATGTGTTCCAAAGTTTAGGCCCGGCAATATTAAAAATGACCAATCAGTATTCCTCCAATCTCGCCTTACTGAAGGGGGAAACTTCCAAAAGTGCCAGTCCGACCGATTTCAAAGCTCTGGGTGGCTGGTATATTCTCAGATTTGTGGAAATAATTGATTTGACTCTGTAGAGCCCTGTCAGCTTTTTATTCTCTTATATGTGAGAACTGCCCATGTTGTTTTTACCTTTATATGTATTAGCATTACCTATTGATATTTGAAAGAACAGAGGGTATCTCTCAGACTGTATTACTGCCATTGATGACGCCTGAGGAAGGTGTTACGCTGAAACACAGCCCGTGTCAGGTCCTTCATTTGGACACCAACCCAATTTCGGAGACCCGTTGTGTTTTTTTTTTTTTTTTGTATATGTATGCATCAGCTAATTTCTGATATGGCTTTACCTTTAGCTCTTTAAGTAATAATATGTTTTCTAGGAACCTGATTGACTGGCACCAGTTTCTCTTATTTTTCTTGCCAATTAAATGTGTTTGTTGCAGGTTTTCAGCAGCATCCAGCAGAGTGGTCTGACAGTAACCATTCTCTCCACTTGTCCTGTCACTTTCTACAAAACTCCTGAATCCACATATACTCTCCGAAGCCCATTCCTGAGGGCCCTAAAGACAAAAGAATTTAAAGAAGATATGACCTTATGCCCTCTGATGGAGCCTCCAAATATAGTGGATGGGTTTCCTGCAGCAGGTAAAGTCCTGGCAGACAGGATAAATTCCTGCCTTCTCTTACTGTTTGTGTGAACGACCTTAGCTAGAAAAGAGCAGGCTGAACCCACCTGTGATGCTTCCCTGCTACTCTGCTTATCTAGCGTGTGTTGCTGCACAAGACCCAGGCCAAGATGCACTAAAACAATTGTTAATGCCTGTTGCTTACCGATTCCTTAGCGAATCGGTAAGCAACGGGAATGCATCAAGGAAAGGGAATGCAAATGAGCTGCTCGTTGTAGCTCACTTGCATTCTCTATTCCATCGCTAAACAGTCGGCCAGTCGGCCGGTTGAGCATGCGCAGAGCAGCCAAGCATTATGCTGGCTGCTCTGCGCATGCCAAATACGCCTCCTTGTGCCGCCCGAAAGGAAGACGCCGCGCCGCTCACCCCATCCACGGCCTGCTGCAGGTAGGCTTTGATGTGGTTCGATCCAAGGAGAGTCCAGTTGAAGACGTCCATCCAAAAAGACGTCGTGTCCCCCCCCCCCCCCCCCCCCCCCCCCGCAATAATAAAAACTTCCTTTTTGGACGTCCTTCACTCAGCTGAGAGACCCGGAAGTCTCTGAGCCAATCACAGCGTTTTTAGCTCAGCTAAATGCGTGATTGGCTCAGAGACTTCCGGTCTCTCAGCTGAGTGAAGGACGTCCAAAAAGGAAGTTTTTATTATTGCGGGGGAAGGATGTCCAAAAAGGACGTGTTTTTTTTTGAAGCAAAGCGCTAATAATAACCTCTAAAGCTTAAAGGTGTTTTTTTTTTTCACTTTAAATATTTTTATTAATGAAGCAACTTGCAACATTCAAGACAGTACAGATAATGCCAAGTTGACCTAAAATATTGGACATCCATATAATATAACAGAAAAGAACAAAACAACAACCCAGTCACCCTTATGGTGAAAATTGAACTATCAACTCCCAATCACTATAAACAAGGGTCTACACCCTCAGCTCTGTCCTACCCCCTTAAATTTGTTCAAGAATATAATTGCCTCACTTCCCCCTCTAGCCCTCCTCTTCCGTTCCTCCCTTCCTTCCTCCCCCCTCCCCAACTATCACCCGTTCCTATCAAAGTTTGATTGTCCCCACCCATTCTTGCAGTTGAGACCATCCTCTCTTGCGCCGTAGCTCCCCATCTCTACGGTATGCCGTTAAGCGTTCCATAGCTATGAGTTGTTCTAATTTTGCTTTCCAATCCCCCAAGGAAGGAGGGCCAGTAACTCGCCACTTCCGAGCTATCAGGCATTTTGCTGCCGCCAGACCCCAACGTAACATTTTGCTCCGTTCCCATGAGTCACTGTCATTATACATCCCCAGCAAGCACACCTGTGGACTGCACACCATGGAATCTCCAAACATTCTTACCAATGCTTTCATCACTGCCTCCCAAAACGGTATCAACCGGGGGCAGGACCACCAAATGTGCAGAAATGAGCCCTTGTCTTTACCACATCTCCAGCACCGGTCAGAAGCATTAGGGTACATACCCCTAATTCTCTCTGGAGTGTAATACCACCTCGATAGCACCTTGTATGCATTCTCTTGCACGTAAGCGCACGTGGAGGCCTTTTGAACCTCCCCACATATCCTCTCCCATTCCTGATCATTGAAGCAGCAATTTAAGTCTGATTCCCATGCTCCCTTGAAGCGAAAGGGGGCAGGGTCACTGCCTCTCATAAATTTGTATAGCACCGAGATGGATCTAGGCACCCTCCGTAATATACCCCATAAATTCTCCAAGCTCTCCTTATCCTGAGGGCTGCCCCGGTGGTTTTTTTTTTTTTTTTTGAGTGAAGAACGTCCATAAAGGACGTCCCTGACAAGCACTTGGACGTTTCCCCCCTCCCCCTGATTTTTTTTTTGTTACATTTATTGAAGTTTTCAATCCCGCGCAGCCCCAACGAGAGGTACAGACCTCTTGTTAGATTTTCCAGCGTTAAAGCAATCGGAAAACGGTAGTGCATCTCATTACAATAGGGTTTCTACACAATTTGCTCATCTGCATTCCGTTTTCGTTAGCTGCTACCGTCATCGGAAAATGCATGCCAGGGTAAATCTACTTGCTCGTTAATGGCTCGTTAAGATTAGTGCATCTGGCCCCCAGTCAGTACAGTTGACTACCTCATGTACACTAAGGCTTCCTGTGTGTTACAGGAGAATAAGTTTTCTTTGTCTGGAAATACGCAGTGATGGAGTAAATAAAGGCTTACTTATGACACCTTACAGCCTGTTTAACCCTTCTCCCTTCCACCTATTCCCACTTCCAACACAGAAGGGCCGCCCATATTTTGTCTGTGATCCACCCACACCCCATGAGCAGACAGTTACTATGAATGTCGCATATAGAGGCTCTGCATGCAAGTGACAGGTCATTGCCCATGCCTGCTCGCCTGAAAGCAATTTGCACAAATGGTGGTGGTATTTTCCTCTAATATTCTATTCCTTCATAGGTAACACGATTCTGCCCCTAAAGCACCAGAGTTATTCCAGACTAATTCAGCAGGGATACCAGGATATGAACTTTATGTAGCAAGCACACTTTTTTATAAATAAACTGTCTGAACAAAACTAAAACCTGTAGCAGTAGATTCAAACACCTTCCTTACAGGGATGTTCTCACCAAGTTAAGGCGCTTATCCAAGTGAAAGTGTATCCTTAAAGGAAAAGAAAAGGGAATGAGACTTGATATACCGCCTTTCTGTGTTTTTTGCAACTACATTAAAAGTGGTTTACATAATATGTACAGGGACTTATTTGTACCTGGGGCAATGGAGGGCTAAGTGACTTGCCCAGAATCACAAGGAGCTGCAGTGGGAATTGAGCCCAGTTCCCCAGGATCAAAATCCGCTGCACTAACTACTAGGCTACTCCTCCAACTCTGCCTCCCAGGCAGTGTATTAGAGGCATATCTCCACCTTTAGCTTTCCTGGTTAAGTCTCTAAGGGGGAAATGCATTAAACGCCCCACAAAATAAACGTATATTTTCAATCCCTGTTAAAGCTGAACGATTCTGAAATATCAAGCCATGCAGGAAGGAAATAGCATTCAAATGAGCTGCTCACAAAAGCAGCGAGCAGCTTGGTAGGTAACAAGGCATCCGGCATGCTCAGAACAGCATGTGCTACCCACAGCTTTCAGACATGCATGCAAGCTGCTTGTATGAAAGCCGTGTGTTTTTTTTTTTTTCCCCAAACTTTTTTGATCCAAACCGCCACAGAATGCGTTGAAGCATCTTTCCAGTGGGAATCTGCTTTGAGCGAACATCCAGCGCAGGAGACGAGGGTGGTTGGGGAGTGCATGCGTTACACACACACACACACAGCCCCAAAGCATCTGCAAAGTCTGCTAGCAGCCTTGCCCAGGACAGCCAAGAGGATCCTGGCTCCCAAGACGTGTTATCCCACCTCATTTCTGCATTAATAATGAAGAGCTCTGCCAGTCACTTGAAGAACTGCCTGCTACGACAGCTCATGACCTCACGTGAAATTTCTATCACTAAAGGTCCTTTCTGTGCATCCCTCGGAATGCACATTTGAATACTGAACAGCTCATTTAACATAGTAACATAGTAAAGGACGGCAGATAAAGACCTGTACGGTCCATCCAGTCTGGGCAACAAGATTTTACATGGTATGCGATACTTTATATGTATACCCGTTTAATTTGTCCTTGCCATTCTCGGCACAGACTGTAGAAGTGTGCCCATTACTGTTTAAGTTCTGAAGCCCCTTAAAATTTACACTCCAGCCCATCCATATCTAATCAGTCACGATCAGGGCACAGACCGTAGAAGTCTTCCCAGCACTGGTTTTGCTTCCTGAGTACAGTGTTGCCACCCAATCTCTGCTAAGATTCAGTGGATTCATTCCTTCTAAACAGGATTCCTTTGTGTTTATCCCATGCATGTTTGAATTCCATTACCGTTTTCATCTCACCACCTCCCGCAGGAGGGCATTCCACATATCCACCACCCTCTCCGTGAAAAAATACTTCCTGACATTACTCCTGAATCTCTTCCCCCCTTCAACCTCAATTTATGTCCTCTAGTTCTACTGCCTTCCCGTCTCCAGAAAAGGTTTGTTTGTGGATTAATACCTTTCAAATGTTTTGAACGTCTGTATCATGTCACCCCTGTTTCTCCTTTCCTCCAAGGTATACATGTTCAGGTCTGCAAGTCTGTCCTCATACGGTTTGCAACGCAAATCCCTTACCATTTTTGTAGCTTTTCTTTGCACCGCTTCCAGTCTTTTTACATCTTTAGCAAGATATGGCCTCCAAAACTGAACACAATACAAGTGGAGCCTTACCAACGACTTGTAGAGGGGCATCAACACCTCCTTTCTTCTGCTAGTTATACCCCTCTCTATGCAGCCTAGCATCCTTCTGGCCATAGCCGCTGTCTTGTCACATTGTTTCTTAACCATATTTAAATACATTAGCTTACATTTCCCGGTGTCTGCTGCCGCGATCGGTAAAAAGTCCGCAGAAGCCCCTTTGTGCATTCATCGCTGGATTCCCTGCTCTCTAAACCAGCTTGAAACGGTCAAAAGCTCATGTTACTGGCCCAGTAAGTTTTATGCATCTTACCCCTAAGTGACTTCACCTGAGTCCATTAATTTTTACTTCATGCTGTTATCAGTTTTTTTTCCTTTTGATTGACTGATGGGTTATGTCTTCCTTAGAGTACTATTCTCAGCTTTCCCTTGTTCTCTGTCTTTCTGTTAAAGTAGGATTAGTACATTCCATATTTCCTTTTTTAATACACTGTGTTTTTCTGCAGCTTGGCCGACCAACTCCCCTACTTCCCTGACCTGTTTCTGGCTGTGCAGAATCCGACCTCTGCCTTAGCACGTAACATGCATATGACCCCCTTAGTGGGAAGGCACTGCACATTTTGAGAGTAATTCTGAAAAGGTCACCTAAAGTTAGCATGGGAATATGGCGGCATCTAAGTACGAATTCTGTATCAGCAGTTATATGCGTAAGTGCTGTTATAGGATACCAGCATAAGTCCATAGTTATGCTCCTAAGTTCAGGCTGAATGACTTGTGTAAATACTCGTGCCTAACTCTTGGTAGTTAGGCATGTAACTGATAGCATTATATAACCTGCACACTTCAGTGCTAGACACGCCCCTAACCTGCCCGTGTCCCTCTCAGGTCCACGTTCCTCATGCAGTTGCATGCTATGGATTTTGTGTGCGCAATTTGTAGAATACCAGCTAAGGACAGTTACACACATAACTGCAAATTAGTGTCAATTAAAGCCAATTATTGGTTAATGCCAGTCAGCAGCCAAGTAAATTAACTTAGACATGTAACTGACACTATTCTATAACTCGTGCTTGCAACTTTCCATTTCAAGCATAAAATTGTGCACACGAGTTATGTGACTGACCTTCCTTGCTGTTTTTTGTTGCCTGATTGTTAGGTGCTAGACAGGCAGTGGCTGTGAGACCCTCCCATGGAAAAGTGCCATGTGCTGTATTTTTGTTTATTATTTGTCACATTTATAATGCACCTAGCAAAAACTTGTTCAAGGTGGCTCACAATGGATACACAAAAACAAACAAACAAATGTGTGATCCCCCCCCCCCCCAACACTCCTTGCCTATCAGTGAACAGGCAGTGCACATGGCAGGCATGTAACTCTTTGAGAGGGACCATGCATATGTATGTTTGATTTAACCCAACGAAAAACTGTGCACACAGCATGTCTGATGCCCCCAGTGGATAAGCTGTGGACATAGCATATGTTTATATCACCCTCTCTTCCCAAGTAGTATGTCCCTGTCAATTCCACATGTTTGATATCTTCTCCCCACAGCAGAAAAGTGTCGCACTTGGCTGGATTGTGTAAAGTTCTGTGCTTTTAATTTATTTATTTATCTTTTTGTTTCTAGTCCTAAGTTATTGTCAGGTATGGAAGATTCCTGCAGTGTTATACCAGTGCTACACTGACCTTCTCAAACTGGATCCTGTCACTATGGAAGCCTTCAGGCCTTTGCTTTTGTCACAGAGCCTTCGCAACGTGGTTGTGGTAAGATGTGTCTTTAGTGTCAACGGTGTGTTGTGGGAGGGCCAATCTATTGCTATACCAAAACTAAAAAATACAAAGTGGATGGTAATAGAATAAAGGGTCAAAAAATGTCTGATAAAGAGAAATAAATAGAAAAGTGAGTGAGAAATGACATACAATAGGTAAACACAAATGGGCTGTCCTAATGTTCAGAGTTTTCCCAAAAGGAGCCAAGTTTATCATTATGGGCATAAAGAAAATGAAGATTCTGAAAACTAACAAAGATAAGATGTCAGTATGGCCATGTTATGGCTATTAGTTCCTGCAACAGTTCTATCACCACCTCCCTTTAGGAAAGGAGCCTGTAGGACAAGGGTCTGCTGTGGGGACTATGAGCATGGAAGGTCAGACTGAAGATCAGCATTCCCATACCTCCCATCTCAGCAACTTGGCAGAGATAAAAAGCTGTAGTCTCAAGGGTGGTGCAGTAATCTGAGAAGGAATGTTCTGTTACTAAAACCTAGCTGAGAGGCTTCCTAACTACAATAATATCAAACAGCAGAAATACGCCAAATCAAGTAATTTTTCTTTCAACAGTTTTATTGATGACACATGAAAATGAGTACAACTAACAATCTAGGTGTACAAGAAGGTAAATGTCAAAGTATTCATAATACAGACAGGATAATATAGGCTGTCATCAAACTTTTACCAATTTCTTCCCCACCCTCCCTCCCCTACCCAACCACCACCCCCTTAGCCTATTATTTACAGTGCAACAGTGTCCTTGATGTCACATCAAGCAAATATACATTGCAAACAATACATTAGGAAATGTAATATAAAAAAAGGTATTAAATTGATCGAATATAAATTCCAACAGTTAAGCGTCAGCAACTTAGAAATAATTGTCACCCCCACCCAACAAAATCTCCACCCCACCCCATCAGATTATAACCCAACTAAATGGGGAGGAGGGACAGAAATAGATCAACCAATGACATCATTGCAACCCCCAGAAGTGAAACCCAAAAGACTGTGTTCCTTCAAGTCTCTCGGATCATTCAAAACATAAAGAAGCCCCCCAGTGGAGTTACCCTTATTCCCCCCCCCCCCCAGGACACCTCTACACAGCCTGCTATCACTGAGCAACCTCACACAACCCCTGAAGAATGTAACTTATTTAGCAAAGAACTACCTTCTAGCAAAATTTGGAGATGAGAGTCCCAGATAAGTAGAAATCTTTGCGTCTGCTTGTGAGAAGAGGAGGCATCTCGAGCTTCCCAAAGGGCCAAAGCATGCACCTGATTTCTCCAGCCCCAAAATGATGGAGTGTCTTCACTTCACCAACCAAGTCTGTGGGGCCAGAGAAACCGATAAGCACAAGGCTGAAACAAAAAAAATGGGTTAGGTCCTTCCAAAAGATTTGAACCTTCTGACAACTCCAAGAAGAGTGGAAGAAGGAATTGTCCTCTGCAGAACACTTGGGACGCTGTACAGTAGATAAAGCCCCGCCTTAAAAGTTGCAGTTGAGAAATATAGGCCCTACTACTATCTGTGGTGTTTTATTTAATGCTAAAAGTGGGTCCCAATCCCGCAAGGGGCTCCCAGGTCCTGTACCCATTTATCTCGCAACCACCTGAATTCTTTCCTCTGCACTCGTTCTGTTAACGCTTTATGGAGGCCAGCAACAGATAACCTGTCCTCAGATATGGAGGCAAAAAAGCCCTTAAGCCTTCCCCTAGTCGTAATTCAAAAGCTGCTTGTGGAAAAAGTAGAATAATAGTGTTTTAGCTGACAATATGCAAAATAATCCTCCCACTCCCTAGACTCTGGGGTGATAAGATCATCCAGCAATTTTAATAGTTCAGTTGGGTTAAGGACGTGTTCCAGAAAAGTCAAACCCCTTGCTTCTCATCTAGCAAATGTTCGATTCTCTCTTCTGGGCAGAAAAGCAACATTACTACGAAGAGGCAGTTGGTCCGTCACCAGCGGATTCCTCCCCAACAGACTGACTAAAAACCTCCAGGCCTCCTGTGATGGATGGAGAAGTAAAGGACACTTTGACCCCAGGGACGCGGAAATGCCCAGTGTGGGGCCTGCAACAAGGAGAGAAAGTGATAAGGCAAAAATAAAGCTCTCTCATAAGATATAGGAGCGTAGTCTCAGCCTCCAGTGATCCAGTCGAATAGATGATGCAGTAAGCAGGCCAGATTATAAATTAGAATATTGGGGAGACCCAAACCCCCCATGGCCCAGGTACCCACCAACCAGTGATATCAGATCTTAGCTTTCTTTTTCATCCAGCAGAATTTGGAAAACAGCCTGTTCAAATGAATAAGATCCTTGTTTAGTAATCACAAAGGGAGGATTTGAAGTAGATGTAACCATTTAAGAAAGGGAACCATTTTGATCAAATTTATCCTGCCCATTAGGGACACCGGCAGATGATGCCAAACCTCTAAATGGCATCTCGTCTCCTCCAAAATTTGGGGGATATTTGCAGAATAAAGGCCACTACTTACTGATCAAGTACAAAACAAAAATACTGAAATCATTGACCAGTGACAGACTAAAACATTTATTAGGGAAAAGGCAGACATTATAGTACATAATACCAGTGTACCTGCATGTAACTCACCTTGAGCTACTAATGAAAAAGGTGTGAGCAAAATCCAAATAAATAAATAAAATAAATACATAAGGGTAGGGCGGCCACTGTGTTTATCACAATACTTACCAGGAGTGTTTGACCACCAAAACATTCATTTCCCACACGCACCAAAAGCGGACCTACCTCTCATGCAAATATTTTTAAAAATTTCGCAGAGAAACCATCCAAACCAGGTGCCTTTCCTCCCTTAAGGCCCTTTATGACTAACACAAATTCATCCAGGTGGAAAGGAGCCTCTAGTTGTGCACATTCCTCACTAGTCAGTTTCGGTAACTCAAGCCCTTGCAAAAAATCCTGAATCAATGTTATCTCTACCCCTTCCCCTCTGCTATACAAACATTGATAAAACTGTAACACTCAAAGGAGAATAAGGGGGAGAAACTCAGGGTAAATAAAAGGGGGATGACTTGGGGGGGGGGGGAGGGGATGGTGAAAATTCTTAATGGAATTATAGTAGATTAAGGAGGGATCAGCCCTGGAACAGCTTGGAGAAAAGGCGGTTGAGAGGAGATATGATAGAAGTCTATAAAATAATGAGTAGAGTTGAATGGGTAGATGTGAAGCATCTGTTTACGCTTTCCAAAAATACTAGGACTAGGGGGCATGCGATGAAGCTACAATGTAGTATATTTAAAACGAATCGGAGAAAATGTTTCTTTTCTCAACGTGTAATTAAACTCTGGAATTCGTTGCCAGAGAATGTGGTAAAGGTGGTTAGCTTAGCGGAGTTTAAAAAAGGTTTGGGCATCTTCATAAAGGAAAAGTCCATAGACCATTATTAAATGGTCTTGGGGAAAATCCACTATTTCTGGGATAAGCAGTATAGAATGTTTTGTACTTTTTTGGGATCTTCCCATGTATTTGTGACCTGGATTGGCCACTGTTGGAAACAGGATGCTGGGTTTGATGGACCTTTGGTCTTTCCCAGCATGGCAATACTTACGTACTTGTGTAAGGTTTGAAGCAAGTCTCAAGAGCAATACATAGTCACCATTTTGTTTCTTTTTCTTTTTCCTTTGGCAGGACTCCTCTAAAAGCACAGAGGCAATGAAGAAATTAATGAAAACCACTGAAATTCAAAGTAATCTGTATATATAAAGTTTATAGCTGTGCTAAAAATGTCAGCAAGTTGCAGCAGATCACAGCTATGCACTTTTTGCTGTCATTCTCTTGAAAATGCTTTGAAATTGGAGCACCATTTTATTGGGGGAGGCAGGGTGAGAAGGTGCTTTCCCAATAGTTCTGAAACAATTCCTGGAGAATTTTTAACTTTTAAAATGTTTTTTTTTTTTTTTTAAACTTATGGTGGTCTTTTTGTGGCTTCTCAACTCTCTAAGTTCTGGATATTGCCACCAGATGGCAGCAGTGTTTTACATTCCTGAATGAGAACTGGGCAGCTTATATAAATCACAAAACAGTAACTTAACCCAGTATGGTGTGATCTGGTTTAATTTTTAGAAAATGATAAAATAAATATTTTTCCAACATTTCTGTATGTCTGATTTTTGTACCACTTGTCTGTTTGGCTATTTTTAAATTTTAAACTGAGCAAGAAGAAAAGCCAAAGAGGAATCTCTTCAGACTTTGCTTTTATGTGAACATGTTTTATTTAATCCTGACAACTACTACTACTTATCATTTTTATAGTGATACTAGACATACACAGTGCTGTACACATTATATGCATGTACTTTCTCTGTCCATAGAGGGCTCACAATCTAAGTTTTGCTTTTTTTACACCTGGGGCAATGGAGGGTTAAGTGACTTGCCCAAGGTCACAAGTAGCTGCAGTTGGAATTGAACCCAGTTTGCCAGGATCAAAGCCTCTGCACTGACCATTAAGCCACTCCTCCACTCGGGACAGTCCCTTCTTAGTAGAGCTTACAACCTATTCAAGATAGAGATTTCCTCACCTCTTTATTCCCTTACCCTTAATTGTTCTGTTTGTTTACCTGTCGTATATAGATTGTAAGCACTTTGAGCAGGGACTGTCTTTTTGTGTATGGTGTACAGCACTGCGTATGCCGTGTAGCGCTATAGAAATGATAAGTAGTAGTAGGATAATAAGGGATTAGAAAGGAACATTTACTTTGGGAATGATTAAAACAACAAGAGTATTAAATAGATGAATAAGGTGTTAAGAGTTAAAAGCAGCCTCAAAAAGGTGGGCTCTTAGCCTGGATTTGAATAGGGCCAGAGACAGACAATGACGTACCAACTCAGGAAGTCTAGTCCAGTCACACAGCACAGCAAAATAAGGAAAGGAGTCTAGAATTGGCAGTGGAGGAGAAGGGTATGGATAAGAACGGCTTACCAGATAAAGTTCCCAGAGAGGGGTGTAGGGAGAGGAAAGAGACCACGAAGCTGCAGAATGAATGCACTTGTAAGTCAGTAAGAGGAGTTTGAATTGTATACAGAAATAGAAAAGGAGCCAGTGAAGTGACTTGAGAAGAGAGAGGGCTTATGTAAGAGTAGTGACATTGGTAGATGATGTGCAGCAGAATTTGAACAGATTGAAGGGGAGAGGGAAGTTCAGTGGGAAACTTTTGAGGAGCAAGTTGCAGTATTCTAAGTGGGAGGTGATGAGAGCATGGATAAGGTTTTTAGCAGTGTGTTCAGAAAGGAAGAGATGTAATTTGGTGATGTTAGAGAAAGAAATGACAAGTTTTAGCAGTTGGTTGGACATGTGAAGAGAAAGAGAGAGTGGAGTCAAAGATGATCTCATGGTTATGAGGTGAGGAGATAAGAGGATGACAGTGTTATTGACAGAGAATGGAGGAAGAGGAGAGTTGGGTTTAGGAGGAAAGGTAAGAAGCTCTGTCTTGATCATGTTCAGTTTCATATAGCGGTGGCGCATCCAGGCAATAATTTCAAGCAAGCAGACTGAGACTTGGGCCTGGATTCCTGGTGAAATTTCTGATGTGGAGAGAGAGATCTGGGAATCATCAGCATAAAGATGGTATCGAAGATATGCATGAGATAGATTTGCATACAATTGAAGCAGTGTACATCCAAATTTTTGGAAACTTGAACTTGGTGTCCATTGTGACTAGAGGGTTACCCACCCCTAATAATGTCTTTTAGATGACAAATTCCTCCAGGGGGAATTCTGCACAATGTAGAATTTGAACAAAATTCCCCTCCTGTGCAGAACGTTGCACAAGAAGCAGAGACAGAAGTGGTAGTGATTATCCAGTTTGTCTTTTTCTTTTCCCCCCACTATGCTTATCAGGGCAAGCAGAGGAGAATAGCTATAAATTGAGAGAAAGCTGGGGTGTGTCAGGCCTGACTGGTGAGGAACCAAGCCTTTATGTTGGAGGAAACGCTACAGAAAAAATTACAAATAAAGGATGCTGTATTTCAATATTGTGTCCAGAAATTTCAAAATGTTTGTGCAGAATTCCTCAGTAGTGTATCCAAAGCACATAGTTCTCTAGAGTAGTGATTCTCAGCCTAGTCCTCTGGACACTCCCAGCCAGTTTAGATTTCAGGAAATCCATAACAGACATGAATGAGAGAGATTTGCATGCCCTGCCTCCATTGTATCCTGAAAACTCGACTGGATTGAGAACCACTGCTGTACAATATGGTTTCCCAAATCTGTCCTGTATGAACCCCAAGTATTCAGGATGTCTGAAATGAATATGTATGAGAGAAATTTTAATATAGTGGAGGCATAATGGATATCATGAAAATCTGACCAGCTGTTTTGGGAACCATTGTTTTAGATAAGGAAAGGGAAAAGGGATGGGATTTGATATACCGTCTTTCTATGGTTACAATCAAAGCGGTTTACATATTATATACAGGTACACTACTTATTTTGTACCTGGGGCAATGGAGGGTTGAGTGACTTGCCCAGAGTTGTAAGGAGCTGCAATGGGAATCAAACCCACTTCACCTGGTTTCAGGCCATTGCACTAACCATTAGGCTTCTCCACCACTCAGCTGACCTATGTTTTCTAAATTGTTACTACAACAACCATTGCAACAAAATTTCCCAGCTCAGGACAAATGTAACCAAATAACCCTGTATGACAAACAGCCTGTGAACTCTCGGTTTGTTTTAGCTAGCGAATGTGCCTTTTAGGAAACAGAAGTAGCAATAGAAAGCAGAAGGAAACATATTTTTTAATGTAATATTTGTGACTGACAACATCAGAGAATGTGTCAGAATGCTGTCAGACAACATTCAAGAATGTGTCAGGAATCATGCATGCACACAGACGTGCACACATTTCTATTCCCCTACCTAAACATAATATTAAGAATATTCAAAAAACAAATACAATTGTTAATCTCTAAGGATGGTAGTTGGTAAGGGGCATTACACCCATAACGCTTGTTAAACAGTGATAATGTGTTATATCACCGTAACACGTTAATGTAAGTTACCACGGGATACGTAGTAGTGAGCTGCAGAGCTTACAAAACACCTTATTCCATATCATCAAGCTGATCAATCCATAGACTGGTGGGTTGTGTCCATCTACCAGCAGGTGGAGATAGAGAGCAATCCTTTTGCCTCCCTATATGTGGTCATGTGCTGCCGGAAACTCCTGTATGTTCTCTATCTCAGCAGGTGGTGGTCACACACAGCAGCAGCTCTGGCTAGGCCTCCAAGCCTAATTTTTAGGTTTTGTTGAGTGCCTGGGGTTGAGGGCTCTTCTTGAGCAAGTGCAAACCTGGTGGCGCCAGGTCCCTCCTTTTCTCCCCCCTCCCGCTGGCTCCGTTAAAAAAAAAAAAAAAAAAAAAAATTTTGGACGTCCTTAAGGGCGTTTATTTCGACGTTTATTTAAACGTTTATTGCAGCTACTCACTGGGACACCGGTTCGTTACAGCTCGGAGCGGAAAGCAGGTAATTTTTACCTTTTTGTAGCGGGCAGGGGGTTCCCCGATTGATCTTCACGTGGCATATGGCGTCGGAGGGCGAGGGCGCAAAGAATCGCTCCCCGGATCGCGTGTGCGCTCCTAGAGGGGATGCGGGGGTCTTAAAGCCTGATTCGCACTTGTTGGGTGACAGTTTGGAGACCGATGAGTGTCCCGGTTCTTCCTCCGGTGTGGCGGCTTTTCCCGCCATAAACGCCCATCCCCCGCTGCTCGCCTCCGCCATCTTGGCCGGCCACGCTGCTCGGACGGCTTCTTCTTGGGCCGCCCTTGAGGTGGGAGACGTTAATGCCATGAACGCCCTTAATTTGGGCGACGGCATAAAAGCGGCTAAAGTTAAGCGCCGTTCTTCCCGCGCGGCTCCTTCGCGGAGTGTCGCGCCGGATGCCATCTTGGATGCGCAGCATGTTTCTCCCCCGCTCTTGCGAGCGCCGGTTGAGGGTGTGTCTAGGGCTGTGGCCCAGGCTGCTGAAGTGCACAGTCTGGGGGGTTTCTCCCCCGAGTTTATTTTGCTGCTGCATCAGGCCTTCCTTATGCAAAACGCTGCCCCTTCTCCCTTGTCCGACAAAGGGGTTGAGGCCCCCGGAAGTAAACGCCCTCGGGTGGATTCCCAGGCCTTGGAGGACTTTGTCTCCTCCGATGTAGATGAGGGCAGCGTATCAGAGTTCTCCCAACGGTCCTTTGGGGATTCCTTGGAGGAGACGGATCCCCGCTCGGATGGAGCGGATGACCCCTCTGCAGCGCGGATCTTTCGCTCAGAGGATTTGCCCAACCTGTTTTTGCAGGCCATGAGCATTTTGAAGATTTCCTCTCCGGAGGACGTCTCTCCCTCAGCCCCTGTTGGCTCCGCCATTATGCTGGGGACGAAGCGCCCGCCTAGAACCTTCCACGTGCATGAGGCCATGCACACCTTGATTTCAGCTCAATGGGATGTCCCGGAAGCGAGCCTCAAAGTGGCTAGGGCTATGTCCCGCCTCTATCCTTTGCCTGAAGGTGAACTTGAGGCCTTTTTGTGGCCTACCGTGGATTCTTTAATCACTGCGGTGACTAAGAAAACGGCGTTGCCGGTGGAAGGTGGCACGGCCCTAAAGGACGCCCAAGACAGAAGATTGGAGGCGGCCTTAAGGTCGTCCTTTGAGGCGGCTGCTTTAAGTTTGCAGGCCTCAGTGTGCGGCTCCTATGTGGCTAGGGCGTGCCTGACTATGGTGCAGCGGGCTTCCCCCTCGGATCCTTCCTTGAGGGCTGATTGGCCGGCCCTGGAATCGGGCTTGGCCTATTTGGCAGACTTGCTGTATGATGTCTTGAGAGCCTCGGCTAAAGGAATGGCTCAGACAATCTCTGCGCGGCGGTGGCTTTGGCTGAAGTATTGGTCTGCTGACCACGCCTCTAAGTCCCGCCTGGCTAAATTGCCTTTTAAAGGCAAGCTGCTCTTTGGGGTCGAGCTGGACAAAATCGTGACCGATCTCGGCACGTCTAAGGGCAAGAGGTTACCAGAGGTCAGGGCTCGGGTCAGTACTCGCCCCGGTAACTCCAGAGGACGGTTTCAGGAAGCCTGTCGGTACCGCCCGGGCAGGTCGGGCTCTTCTGCCCCCTCTTCCTTCAAGAGGAACTTCTCCCCCAAGCAGCGTTACTTTCGCAGAGACCGCCGTCCCGGATGTGCGCCCTCCGGTCCTCCCCCAGGGTCTCGTACCCAATGACGGGGCCTTGGTCCACGCCCCAGTGCAGATTGGAGGACGGCTGTCCTCGTTTCTGGGCGAGTGGACCAGAGTAACTTCAGACGCTTGGGTGCTGGAAGTCATCAGAGACGGCTACAAGCTAGAGTTCTGCCGACCCTTAAGAGACGGGTTTGTACTCTCTCCCTGCAAGTCTCCGGTCAAAGCTGTGGCAGTGCAGCAGACTTTGGACAAACTGATCCGCCTGGGCGCGGTCGTTCCGGTGCCAGTAAATCAGCTTGGCAAGGGACGTTACTCCATTTACTTTGTGGTACCAAAGAAAGGAGGTTCTGTCCAGCCTATCCTCGACCTCAAAGGGGTCAATCGGGCCTTGAAAGTTCGGCACTTTCGCATGGAGACTCTCCGCTCTGTGATAGCGGCAGTGAAGGCAGGGGAGTTCCTGGCATCCTTGGACATCAAGGAAGCGTACTTGCATATTCCCATCTGGCCTCCTCATCAATGCTTTCTGCGTTTTGCAGTCCTGGGCCGACACTTCCAGTTCAGAGCCCTCCCGTTCGGGTTGGCTACTGCTCCGCGGACCTTCTCCAAAGTAATGGTGGTCATCGCGGCCTTCCTGAGAAAGGAAGGAGTCCAAGTCCATCCTTATCTGGACGACTGGCTGATCCGAGCCCCCTCTTATGCAGAGTGCGGCAAAGCTGTGGACCGGGTGATTGCACTTTTGAGCTCCCTGGGGTGGATCATCAACTGGGAGAAAAGCCAGCTGCGCCCGACTCAGTCCCTAGAGTATCTGGGAGTTCGTTTCGACACCCAAGTGGGCAGAGTGTTCCTGCCGGACAATCGGATTGTCAAACTTCAGGCTCAGGTGGACCAGTTCCTAGTAGCCTCTCCTCTTCGGGCTTGGGACTATGTGCAGCTGTTGGGCTCTATGACGGCCACGATGGAAGTAGTGCCCTGGGCCAGGGCTCATATGAGACCACTCCAACACTCTCTGCTGCAGCGCTGGACTCCAGTGTCGGAGGATTATGCTGTGCGCCTTCCATTGGACCCAGCAGTGCGCAAGGCGCTGAGCTGGTGGCTGAAGACAGACAAGTTGTCTGCAGGAATGCCTCTTGTGACCCCGGAGTGGATTGTGGTCACGACGGACGCCTCTTTGTTGGGCTGGGGAGCCCACTGCTTGGGAAGGACAGCGCAGGGGCTTTGGTCTCCTGCAGAGGCAAAGTGGTCTATCAACCTCCTAGAACTCAGAGCCATTCGGTTGGCGCTTGTGGAGTTCCTCCCGGTACTGGCGTTGAAGCCAGTACGGGTTCTGTCGGACAATGCCACGGCTGTGGCCTATGTCAACCGCCAGGGAGGTACCAAGAGCGCCCTTCTAGCCAAGGAGGCTATGAATCTTTGCAAGTGGGCGGAAGCGAACCTGGAACAGCTGTCAGCGGCCCACATTGCCGGAGTCATGAATGTCAAGGCGGACTTTCTCAGTCGCCATACCTTGGATCCCGGAGAGTGGCAGCTATCTGCTCAGGAGTTCTTGGACATCACGAAGCGCTGGGGCCAGCCGAGCCTAGATCTGATGGCGTCATCGGCCAATTGCCAAGTGCCGCGCTTTATCAGCAGAGGACGGGACCCTCGATCTCTGGGAGTAGATGCTCTCCTCCAACAGTGGCCGACACAGGAGCTTCTCTATGGGTTCCTGCCCTGGCCCATGTTGGGCAGGGTGCTAGACCGTGGCAAAGCATCCGGGCCGGGTAATCCTGGTGGGTCCGGACTGGCCCAGACGTCCCTGGTATGCGGACTTGATCAGGCTCTCAGTGGACGATCCTCTGCGACTGCCAGCGGAGCAGGGCCTGTTGCATCAGGGTCCCGTGGTGATGGAGGATCCCTCCCCCTTTGGTCTTACGGCCTGGCTATTGAGCGGCAGCGTCTGAGAAAGAAGGGCTTCTCAGACAAGGTAATCGCCACTATGCTGAGAGCGAGGAAGTGCTCTACTTCTACTGCTTACGCCAGGGTTTGGCGTACCTTTGCAGCGTGGTGTGAAGCAGGCTCACTTTCTCCCTTCACTGCTCCAATTTCTTCAGTGTTGGCGTTCCTGCAAGAAGGTCTGGAGAAAGGCCTGTCGCTCAGTTCCCTTAAAGTCCAGGTAGCGGCTCTGGCTTGCTTCAGGGGCCGCCTGAAGGGTGCTTCCCTGGCTTCGCAGCCAGATGTGGTGCGCTTTCTCAAGGGAGTTAATCACCTGCGCCCTCCTCTGCACTCAGTGGTGCCTGCGTGGAATCTCAATCTGGTACTAAGAGCCTTGCAGAAGCCGCCTTTTGAACCCTTGTCAAGGGCATCTCTGAAAGACTTGACGTTGAAAGCAGTCTTTTTGGTGGCTATCACTTCAGCCAGAAGAGTTTCCGAGCTCCAGGCGCTCTCATGTCGAGAGCCTTTTCTGCAGTTCACTGAGGCAGGAGTGTCTATTCGCACAGTGCCTTCCTTCCTGCCCAAGATTGTTTCTCGCTTCCCTATGAATCAGCAGCTCTGTTTCCCTTCCTTTCGTAGGGAGGACTACCCAGAGGAATACTCTGCTCTCAAATATCTGGATGTGAGACGAGTCATCATCAGATACTTGGAAGTGACCAATGATTTCCGGAAGTCGGATCATCTGTTTGTCCTGTTTGCAGGTCCTCGTAAGGGTCTGCAGGCTGCTAAGCCTACAGTGGCAAGATGGGTCAAGGAAGCCATTGCAGTGGCTTATGTGGCCGCGGGGAAGGTGCCGCCTATCCAGCTGAAGGCTCACTCCACTAGAGCTCAGGCGGCCTCGATGGCAGAGGCCGGGTCCGTCTCCTTGGAGGAGATTTGCAAGGCGGCAACTTGGGCATCGGCCCATACCTTCTCCAGGCATTACCGCTTGACTGTGGCTGCTCGGGCGGAGGCCCGGTTTGGAGCTTCAGTGTTGCGGTCAGGGATTTCTATGTCCCGCCCTGGGTGAGTACTGCTTCGGTACATCCCACCAGTCTATGGATTGATCAGCTTGATGATATGGAAGGTAAAATTATGTATCATACCTGATAATTTTCTTTCCATTAATCATAGCTGATCAATCCATAGCCCCTCCCAGATATCTGTACTGTTTATATTCTGGTTGCATTTCAGGGGCAAGTTTAGTCTTCAGTTCAGGAGGACTTCGTGTTCAAGTTTTTTCAATTGGATTCTTCAAGAGTTGAGACGAGTTTGTGTTACAGTGAGCTGCTGCATTCCTCTCCCCTCCGTTTTACGGGGCTGGATTGAGACCTAAATTCTGCCGGCGTTCCCTCCCGCTTCGGGCAGTTGTAGGGCAGCTTTGTACCCCTCCCGCTTCGGCGGTGTTAGGGTCAGTCAGCTCCTCCCACGGTTGCGGTTGCAGGATAAGCCAGATCCCCCCGCATCGGCGGGTGTGGTGTCCCTCCCCCGCTCCGCGGGGATGAGCTGGACGGATTCCCCTCCCCCACTTGTGTGGGGATGAGCTGGGTTAATTCCCCTCCCCCGTTTCGGCGGTGGTGAGCTGGGCAGAGTGTCCCTTTGTGGGTGTAATTCTCTAAGTGCTGAGTCCTGCGGATGGAGCTTGGATATCGACATACTGAGGAGTTTCCGGCAGCACATGACCACATATAGGGAGGCAAAAGGATTGCTCTCTATCTCCACCTGCTGGTAGATGGACACAACCCACCAGTCTATGGATTGATCAGCTATGATTAATGGAAAGAAAATTATCAGGTATGATACATAATTTTACCTTATGATGTAAATCGAATAATGCAGCTTGTGGTGAACACTGCAAGCTGTGTTATTTAAAGAAAAATAGCACCAGTTAAAAAATGATGTTTATTTGGATTTATTTACCGCCTTTTTGAAGGAATTCACTCAAGGCAGTGTTCAGTAAGAATAGATCAAACATGAGCAGGAAGCAATTAGAGCAGTAAAAATATTCGAACAGTGGATGGGGAGTGGCAGGGTGGCGGAAGGGTGGTGAAACGGTGGGGGGGGGGGGGGGGGCGGCAGACCAAAATGTGCCCCCCACCGGTGGCTCTGGCCCCCTCCCACCGCGAGGTCTGGCTACGCCCCTGGCCTATAGTTTCCAACTTCTTCTTTGTCACCACTTTTGTGAAGAGGGACCACATTCATTCTTCTCCAATCCCACGGAATCTCCCTCGTCTCCAAGGATTTATCAAACAAGTCTAAGAGGACCCACCAGAACCTCTCTGAGCTCCCTCAATATCCTGGGATGGCTTTGCTCATCTTTAAATTTTCAAGTTGTTCATAAACACTTTCTTCCATGAACGGTGCTATATCCACTCTATTCTCCTATGTACCTGTGCCAGTCAATTGTGGTCTTCTCCAGGATTTTCTTCAGTGAACACAGAAGTACTTGTTTAGCACGTATGCTTTTTTCTCATCATTATCCACATAGTGGTTCACAGCATCTTTCAGTCTCAGAATTCCATTTTTAGTCTTTCTCCTTTTACTAATATATCTAAAAAAAAATTTGTCGCCCCTACTTCTTTTTTTTTTTTTTAATTTTTTATTTATAACTATTTACATTTTTACAAGCGATAAAACAACTTTCCGGAAATACAGAGAAAGTAATATATAGGAATTATTTCAGTCAGATAATTCTATTGTGTTCCTTAGACCACTAAATAGGGAGAGTGAAACAAGACAAGGAGATCAATTAAACAGTAAACAGAAAAAAAAGTGGTATTAACCTGATTATCCCCAGATATTACTCATCTAATTCATTATTCCACATTGATCATCTGGTTGGCTTCTTCAAGGCCAATACGGTGTATAGTCAAATCATTTCATTAAAAACATACTTATTGTCCAATATTAGTTAGAAATAATACATCTGATTACATTCTTTCTGTTTTAAAAACCAGAAGTTATTTTAACAATACATATACTTAAGTCTCTAATTCAAATCCCACTGATTAAAGTAATCCCAGTTTTCACAGGCTTCACTCCTTTTAAAGTAATAATTGAGGAAATATTTCTGAGGAAAACTTTAGGAGTCATACACGGAACTCTGGGAAAAACAATAATCTCGATATTAATCATCTATAATAATATTCATTTTATTATTCAAAGTTTCTGGTCTATTATCATTTTCAAAATCATAACATAGTAATTTAGTAGATGATGGCAGAAAAAGACCTGCACGGTCCATCCAGTCTGCTGAGGAGGAAGGAGGTGTTTTAGTGAGCTCTGCTGACTTCCAGTGGAAAGGGAGTGAGACCTAGCTCCCTCCCCAAAGATGAGGAGGGTCCCTGGGGAGAAGGCCTCAGGAAAGTCCCAGGCTATGGGGCCTCCTGGGGCCCGGGACCAGAAGGCCGAAAGGAGTGGCTCTCTCCCTGGTTTGACTACCGGGAGAAGGGAAAGGAGTCCAGTGGACCGAAGGGAGAAGCAGCCCAGTGGAGGCCACCAGAGCATTTCCCCCTCCATGGCCCAGCTTGCGGAAGGTAAGCGAGAAGACAGTGGAGGGGGGAGGAAGATAGTACAGGCCCCAGAAGGGCGCTTCCAAGGAAGGGAGAAGGAAGAGGCGATGGAAGTTTGCCAGAAGCCTTTGCTGGAGGCAGCTGAGAGTGAGAGTGAGGAGAATGGATCGTCAGATGAGGAGTTCCTTGAAGTGAGCTATGACCCTGATGATCCAGCAAGTAGTGTGGTAAATATTGTAAGACGAATTAAGCTGGTGGAAAAAGAAGTAGTGGAGCTAGGAAAACGTCTGAAAATGGCAAGAACTATGTGTAAATTTGCCCCAGCGGAGCACAGACAAATGTATGTTAAAGAGGAAGCCCGGATATCAAAGTTGTTGGGGAAAAAAGAACACTTGTTGAACTGTTTAAAAAAGGGCTCTGTGAATCCTTTGAGGGAGCTCTATGTTAACCGAGAAAGGATGGCTTCAATACCTCAGTCTGGGGGTTCAGGAACACTACAGTTGCAGCAAGCTTCAGTGTCTTCAGCAGCATTAGACTCAAAAGAGTTGTCTGGGTTCAGAGGTGACCCCACTTTAAAATACATGAGACAGTTGGCAACACAGTCTAGAGCACTTACCCAGCAGCCAGAGGATAAGGAGGCAGCGGCAGGACATGGCTCTGAGGTGGGGGCTGGAGTAGAGATCCTACCTGTGGAGGGGAGGACAGAACTCAGTAACTTTTCAAAACTCCAGATAATGGAGGCAGCAGAGGGAGACGCAGGTAGCAGCCTGTTTTCTACAGAGGTGGTGGTCGAAGTCTCAGAGGGCTTACCTGCAGTTGTGCAAACAGCAGAGACAGTTGCCGTGAAGGAGGCCCTGTTGGAAAAGGGTCAGCAGAGGCAGACTCCGGTATTTTTGGCCGGGTCTGCAATGACTGAAGTGGAAACCGAAGCAGCATGGCATCTGGAGAAGCCCCGCCCACGAAGTCCGGGAGCAGGGGAGGTCTTCCCTGAGCATGGAGTAGCTGGCGGTTTACAGGAGAGGGGTCGGAGAGAGAGGAATAGGAGCGGGCAGCAGCTGGGAGCTCATTTGACCAGCTGTCCATTACAAGAGGTGAAATCGGGGGGTGCTAACAGCCAGCCTGTGGCGGAATCGGGAACAGACAAGCCATGCCCCCGGGAAGCGCCAGCCATTGGGAGAACGCAGGAGGGACTGCACCAGAAGCAAGGGGGAAGTAACCCGATTGTTGAGAGACTTTCGTTGACTACAGAAGTGGACATGGCAAGTCTAACAGATGTGCAGCGGGTGGTGGAGCAGACCTGCCAGCAGGACGGCTGGGAGCGAGGAGCCAAGGGGAGCGGCGGAGTTCCGGAGGCTTCGCCCCTGGTGCCGGAGGTTGGAGGGAGTTCGGGGGCAGAGCGAGCAGGGAGTCTGGTATCGCCAGCTGCAGACCTGACTGGGCAGGTGCCAGAGTATCGCCAGGAGACAGAGGAGAGGAGGCGATTAGCCCAGAGGCTGGAGCCTGCAGTGGCAGGGACGAGCAGGGACGTTCCAGGAAGTGGTGATGGGCAGGACAATCAGTTGGAGGCAGCCCAAGCCGCAGAACTGACTATGGACGTTGCTGGATGTTTGTCTGAGAGGGAAGGGGACGGGGGACAACGGGAGGGGGAGGGGGCGGTGGATATTGAGGAAGGGAGAGGGATGAGGGGAGGGGCAGAGGGACAGAAGGGGGGGGAGGCAGAGGGAAGGGCTGGAACAAGTGTGGAGGGGGGGCGGTGGGGGCTGGGGTCCAAGTCCTTTGCGGCAGTAGTCCAGGGAGGGGGAAGGAGGGAGGGGGGGAGATCGGGTGGTTTTGAGGGCCCAGGGAGGGGTTGGGGGGGAGCGGGGACAGGGGGTGGACAGCTGCCTAAGCGGCGAAATGTGGTACAGCTGAAATGGATAGGGGAGGGGGCAATGCCCTCCAGGGATCGGGTCTTGAGGCTGGTGATGGGGATGGGGTTTATACCCGAGGACTTTTACGCGTGTATACACCCCATCAACATCCCAGAATATGACTTGAGCTTCATGACCCAGAGGGGGATGGAAATATTCTGGGAAAGGTACGAGGGGGTGAGGGGAAAGGGGGAGTGGCGGGACCTCAGGGCCATTCCAGTCAGCAAGCCGGACCTGGTGCAGATCACCCTGCTCGTGAGAAATGAGTCTATCTCTGGGGCAGATTTAGCCTACTGGCTACAGAGGTACGCGGAGCTGAGATCCCCACTTGCAAAGTTACCGGATCCAAGCAGGGTTTGGGCAGGAGGTTGGGGAGCCCTGGTCAAATTGAGACAGGAGAGCCATGTGGTCCAGCACATTCCTTCGGCTGCCTTTATCGGTCGTGACAGGATACTGTGCTTTTACAAGGGGCAGCCGCGGCAGTGCTTCAGATGTGGTTCGTTTAGGCACTTCAGCATGTCATGCCCAGTGGTAAAGTGTGGAAGATGCGGGGATCAGCATGCCACAGAGGACTGCACCGCGATCAGGTGCAACCTCTGCGGCGGGTTAGGCCATGCATATCGGAACTGCCCTAGGGCGGCCCATAACGAGTGGGATATGTGGGGGAAGGGACGTGGAGGGGGGGTAATGGAGGAGGGGATAGGGCAGGGGGTGATAGGCAGGGAGGGGCAAGGGGGGGAGAAGGAGGGGATGCAGGAGGGGGGGCGGCAGGGGGCTGGGTCAGGAGTGGAGCAGGGGGGAGAGGGGGAGTGGGTACAAGTGCCACAGAGGAAAGGGAAGTTTCGGAGGGGGGGGAAAGTAGGGGTGGGCAGGGAGGGGTCGCTGCAGGGGAAGAGGGGGGGGAACAGATTTCAGGTGTTGGAGGAGGAGGAGGAGGATAGGGAGGTTGGGAGGGAGGAGGAAGAACAGGGGGAAGGAGAAGAGGTGGAGTTAATGGAGGAAGAGGGGGTGGCAGGGGGGATTGGGGAGGGCAAACGGAAATATGAGGAAGCACTGGAGGAGGGTACTGGTGGTAGGAAGAAGGGCGGGAAGGCTCTGGGGAGAGGGGGAGGGGTGAGGGAGGAGGAAGAGGGAAGGGAGGGAGGGAGGGGAAAGGGGAGTAAGAGGAAAGCTGAGGGGGCCGGCAGGTGGTGAAGGCCCAAGTGCAGGCTTGGGGGGACAGAGTGGAGCTAGAGGAGGATCTGGAGGACTTGGAGGACTTGGGGGAGGTGGAGGACTCGGAGGAGGAGGTAGGGGGCGGGGGTGAAGAGGGGAGAGGGAGGGATCAGGGGGTGGGTCCGGATAGAGCAAAGAAGAAAGGAAGGAAGAAAGGGGGAGGGGGGGGTAAGGTGCAGACAGGACGGCTGCGGGGGGGGGGGAGGGGGATCTGGCAGGGGATGATGTAGACCGCATAGCAGAGGACCTGCTTCAGGGTAAGAAGGGGGTATCCCAGGAGATAAGGAAAGAAGTTGGGAGTGAGCAGACCCGTGACTCGCAATGAGGATGGCAGGCTTAGTGTTGACATTTGCCACGCTGAATGTGGCCAGCATCGCCTCTCCGAAGAAGCAGGGTTTAGCGTATGACTGGTTCGCGAGGGTCCAAGCAGATTGCTTCCTGCTCCAGGAGACTCGGCTGCGGTCCATTGAGGTGATCAGGCGGGCAAGGCGGGCCTGGAAGTGGGGTCCCTCGGTGTGGGGGTTGGCGGGGGAGAGGTATGGTGGGGTGGGGATCTTATTTAAGTCCCACCGGGTGAATATTCAGCGAGTGGTGGAGCTGGGGGTGGGGAGATGTCTTGTTGTGGATGCGATTTGGGAGGATAGAGCACTGAGGGTGGTGAATGTGTACGGGCCCCAAAGCAAGAAGGAAAGGGTGCTCCTCTTTGGGAAGATCAAGCCCTACCTATACACTTCGCGCCAAGTAGTCTGGGGGGGAGATTTTAACACCATATTGCGGAAAAAGGATAGTGGGGGACGATCGGTACAGGTGGGCTATGACGGGGTGAGGCTGGCAGGGATCATGCGGGAGGCGGAGCTGGTAGACGCGCATGTGGCCTTCTGTGAGGAACAGGAGGGGTTCACGTTCTTTCGAGGGCAGTGTAAAAGTAGAATCGATAGATTCCTGGTAAAGAAGGGGGTTTGTCTGGGGGGTCCACGAACCGTGGACGTGGACTTTTCAGACCACCACATGGTCCTCCTTCAGGTGGGGGGGGGCGGCAGCGCAGAGGCCAGGGAGGGGGTTATGGCGACTAAATTTAAAGTGGTTAGGTAGCGAGCAGGTGCGGGAGGAGTACCGCCGGTTTTTGGAAGATCAGGTGTCAGTGCAGGGGGCATTTCAGTCATTGGGGGAGTGGTGGGATACAGTGAAAAGACGAACGCGGGGATTCTTTCTCAGACAGGCGAGAAGGGAGGGGAGGGAAAGGACAAAGTTGGGCATGGCAATAAAGAAAAAGAGGGACACATTGATTTCACAAGGGGGGAGGGAGGAAGAAATACATGATCTCCAAACACTCCTGGAGCAGGTACAGTACAACCGCTACACCTCCTTGGTGTATGAGCGGGACTTCGGGAAAATGTGTAGCCCGGACCCCTTCGCATGCTGCCGGGAGCGGAGGGGCGCGCAGGGTGATGGAGGGGGTGCGGGATGCACAGGGGGTCCTGCAGGACACCAAGGAGGGGATTCTGGGGGCAGTGAGGGACCACTTTGCGGCGTTCCTTTCAGCCCAGCAGATTGATATGGAGCAGATGGAGTGTTATGTGGAAGGAACCCCGGGGATAGGTCACTGGGGACCCCAGCTTCAGGCCCTCTTGAACCCGTGGACAGAACAGGAGGTGGAGGAAGCCATCGGGGCGCTCCACAGGAAGACCTCGCCGGGGCAGGATGGGCTAACAACTGAGTTCTACCAGGCCTTTAAGGAGCAGCTGGTGCCGATCCTGGTGAGGGTATGGGGGGCAGCCCAGTTGGAGGGTTCCTTGCCTAGTTCCTTGACAGAGGCGGCTCTTATCCTACTAAGTAAGGGGAAGGACCCGGCGATGCTGGCCAACTGGCGGCCTATAGCACTGCTTAATACGGATCGAAAAATCTTTGCGCGAATGCTATTCCAGAGAATGAGGCAGGTGTCTGGGGATTTGCTAGCAGCCTCGCAAGCATGTGGGGTTAAAGGGAGAGGGGTCTTGGAAGCTGCAGCGTGGGTGCGGGAGGGGGTAGAACGCAGTAGAGTGGGAGGGCATGGTAGGCTGTTGGTAACACTCGACCAGGAAAAAGCGTTTGATAGAGTGCAGTGGGGTGTCCTATGGAGCATTCTGGAGCGCTATGGGTTTCCGAAGGGTTGGATAGAGCAATTACAGCTACTCTATCGGCATGCGGGGTGTTTTCCCCTGGTTAACGGGTGGAGAGGGCAGGGGTTTGAGGTAGGGGCAGGGGTCCGACAGGGGTGCCCACTCAGCCCGCTGTTGTATGCATACGCCATCGACCCTTTTATAAGACGGCTGGAGAAGGGGGGGGCGGAGGGGCTGGAAGGGGTGGAGGTGGGGGACAATAACCAGTTAAGGGTCGTGGCGTATGCAGATGACGTTACAGTGTGGGTAGCGGACCAGAGGGAGGGAGGTAGATTGCAGAACCTGATCCAGGAATACTCGCAGGCAACAGCGTCGCAGGTCAATTTTCAAAAGTCCAATAGCCTGTGGGTTGGGGATCAGGGGCTGCAATTTGAGTTGGGAGGTAGGTTTCCTACAGCTGTGGAACGTATACGGGTCTTGGGAATATACTTCGAGAAGGGGGATTATAGGCTCTACAACTGGGATAGGTGTCTCCAAGAAGTGAAGGGGAGGGTGGATAGATGGAAGGGGTGGAAAATGACCATGGGGGAGCGGGTACAGCTCATCAAGGCACACTTAGTTCCTTTGTTTCTGTTCGTCAGTTACATCTGCCTGCTGCCGGAGAGCCGGTACACGGCCTTGTATGGGGTGTTCTTCCGGCTGCTCTGGGGCAACAGGACGAATCCGGTAAAACGGAATGTTACCTATCTGCCTAGGAGGGAGGGGGGGGGTGGGCATGATAAACCCAGTCCTGTTTTTCAGCGCTTTGTTCCTGCAGTTCAATCTGGGGAGGGCGGTAGGGCGGGAGCCACCGGGGTGGGCTAGGAGTGTCCTGCAGTGGTGGCCGAGATATTGGGACCTATGGCGGGAGGGGGGGAGGGTAGTGGCACTGCGAAGGGGGGCTCCGGGGGGGGTGAGTTATTGCAAGACCCTAGTGAAATTGGTGAGGGTGTGGGGGCTGACGGTGGGGGAGGTGAAGGCAGGACAACGGGGGGTCTGGATGGACAGAGTACGGGCGCAGGTGTTCTCAGCTCCTCTGGCGCTGAGGGACGCGCCGGCCCCACGGATGCAGCAGGGGTTACGGTTGATTGCTTCGAACCGCATCCCGGTGAAGTATAAAGACCTGGCGTGGCTGTCCTTTCACGGTAGACTGTACGTCCGAGGAAATTTGAAATATCGCAATGTGCGGGATAGAGGGTGCCCACGGGAGGAATGTGCTGGAACTGAAGAGACGATGGAGCATTTCCTGGTGAGGTGCCCATTTACAGTCCAGGTCTCTGACCGGGTTTCCTCGTTGCTGCAGATCCCCAGTTTCCGCAACTACAGCTATGCGGACTGGGTGTATGGCCCAGAGGGTGGAGAGGGACGCGGGGATCCGGTAACACGCTTTCTGATTTCGGTGATATTGCGGTACTGCCTCTGGATGGCGCGCTGCAGGGTGTCCCTGTACCAGGAGGTCCGGCCGGCGGAGGTAGTCAGCTGGGATGTGGTAAGGGCGGTGCAGGAAGCGGCGAAGTGGGAAAGGGTGGAAAAAGGGGTGGGGGTGGCTTCGAGGTGGTGGAGACACGTGAGGCTTAAGCCGCCATGAGGGGACATGCTTCCCAGGGGATTGTGTGCCAGTTGTCTGAAGGGGTTGTGGGGGGTCGGGGGGGGGGGGTTGATCCATTGTATTATTGAGGAGGGGGTGTACATAGATAGGCAGACCATGTCTAGCTAGGAGCCTGGGGTTTGATTTGCATGTCCGGTTTTTTTCTTTGGTCTTTCTAATAAACAGTTTCCACTGTACTATTGAGGAGGGGGAGGGGGTGTACATAGATAGGAGGACCGTGTATAGCTAGGGGCTTGTTTTGATTTGTATGTTATTTGTTTTTAGTTTTTTCCAATAAAAGAGTTTTCCAGTCTGCCCAACAAGACAACTCATATGTGCTACTTTTTGTGTATACCCTACTTTGATTTGTACCTGTGCTCTTCAGGGCAGACTGTATAAGTCTGCCCATCACTATCCCCGCCTCCCAACCACTGGCTCCGGCACAGACCGTATAAGTCTACCCAGCACTATCCCCGCCTCCCAACCACCAGCCCTGCCTCCCACCACCAGCTCTGGCACAGACCGTATAAGTCTGCCCAGCACTATCCCTGCCTCCCAACCACCAGCCCTGCCTCCCGATCTCGACTAAGCTCCTGAGGATCCATTTCTTCTACTACTACTACTACTACTATTTAGCATTTCTATAGCGCTACAAGGCGTACGCAGCACTTCTGCACAGGATTCCTTTATACTTATCCCACGCATGTGTGAATTCCGTTACCGTTTTCATTTCCACCACCTCCCGGGGGAGGGCATTCCAAGCATCCACTACTCTCTCCGTGAAAAAATACTTCCTGACATGATTTAGAGATGGGAGTAACTAGCGAGGTAATTAAATTTGCTGATGACACAAAGTTATTCAAAGTCGTTAACTCGCGACAGGATTGTGAAAAATTACAGAAGGACCTTACGAGACTGGGAGACTGGGCGGCTAGATGGCAGATGACGTTTAATGTGAGCAAGTGCAAGGTGATACATGTGGGGGAAAAAAACTTGAATTATAGCTAAGTCATGCAAGGTTCCATGTTAGGAGTTACGGACCAAGAAAGGGATCTGGGTGTCGTCGTCGATAATACACTGAAACCTTCTGCTCAGTGTGCTGCTGCGGCTCGGAAAGCGAATAGAATGTTGGGTATTATTAGGAAAGGTATGGAAAACAGGTGTAAGGATGTTATAATGCTGTTATAGCGCTCCATGGTGCGACCGCACCTTGAGTATTGTGTTCAATTCTGGTCGCCGCATCTCAAGAAAGATATAGTGGAATTGGAAAAGGTGCAGCGAAGGGTGACTAAAATGATAGCGGGGATGGGACGATTTCCCTATGAAGAAAGACTAAGGAGGCTAGGGCTTTTCAGCTTGGAGAAGAGATGGCTGAGGGGAGACATGATAGAGGTATATAAAATAATGAGTGGCGTGGAACAGGTGGATGTGAAGCGTCTGTTCACGCTTTCCAAAAATACTAGGACTAGGGGGCATGCGATGAAACTACAGTGTAGTAAATTTAAAACAAATCAGAGAAAATATTTCTTCACCCAACGCGCAATCAAACTCTGGAATTCGCTGCCGGGGAACGCGTTGAAGGCGACCACTTCTTGCTCGTGTAGAATTATTTGTTATATCAATTTTTCACTCTCAAAGGGTTCAGTTAAATTGTCCATTGTGAGCACTCTGGAGGGCGGGTACAAGGGAGAGGGGATAGTGGTTCTTTCAGCCGGCATCATCCCCGGTCATTCAGCCCAGCTAGGAGAGCAGGGCGCCCTCTAGGGATCAAACTGCCAGGGAAAGCTGTAATGCAGGAAAAGAACTACACTCCCCAGAAGCCAGTGCAGGGTCAGCTGAACTCTCAGGAGGGGGAGGGTGGAATGACTGATTGGGAGATGAGGTCTGATCCTGGAGATGGGGAACAGCTGGTGGAGCTTGGGGAGGAGGAGGAGATGGAGTGGAATAAAGCAGAGGTAGAAGGAGAAGGTAAGGAGGAGTGCATGGAGGTTGGAAGGTTTGCTCAAACTTCCTCAGGAAAGGTAAAGGCTTTGGTGGCGGGAGTGTGGCCCAAGCTGTGCATACTTGGAGAGGATAAAATAATCCAGTGGGGAAGCCACTGGTGGAAGAAGCTAACCCATAAACTATCTAAGGGTAGAAGATAGTGCTGATGAGGGAAGGCTACAATTGGGAGCAAGACAAAGGTTTGCTGGGGGGGTGATATTCTGAGTTAAGATTGGACTGTGTTAATAAGCTGAATGTGGAAAGACTGAACTGACTCTTGCATTCTTGAGGAAGAAACTGCTTGAAGATTAAAGCTGTATTAAAAGATGCTGAGAGAATAAAGACCTGTGGTTTTCAAGAACTATAAGACTGCTGAAGTTTGTGTGTCCCAGTTGTGAGCTGATCCTGGGCGCAGGTCAGCTGGGCAGCAGTTAAACTAGGCTAGAAGCAGTGCAGCAAGGCGGTGGTTGCAGCTCGTACTGGGGAAAAGCTAACCAAGCTAAGCAGGGTCGACCCCGGCTCTCACCTGGAAGGGTGACCTGGTTACAGATTGGTGGCAGTGGTGGGATTGTCTGAACAACCCGCCGGTGAAAGAAGCGTGCATTGCTCCGAGTTCTGGTAAGCATATACGGGACTCGGGTAACCAGGAGGAGGGGGATATAGAGGGCCGGAGCTGTGTAATACCGCACTTGGAGAGTGTTCTTTGTTGTTCCCTTTCTCTCAGGTACCGGTGGCGAAGGCGACATGGAGTCGAAGGAGCTGCTGTCTTTTATGGCCCACCAGTTCCAAAAGCAGCAGGAAATGGCTCAGAGACTTCTAGAGGATTCCTTGGCTGCTTCTCGAGCACAGATACAACCGGTGCTGGAGGTGGTGCAGGAATTGTTACGGGCAGTACCCCTACCGAGGAAAGAGAGCACCTCATTGGAGGCTACAGCCACGGGAGCTGTGCCTGGAAGCCTGGAGCCTGGACGGGTTAATTGGCTGCCGTGGGGCAAATTAACAGAGCAGGACGACATTGAGGATTATCTGGGGACTTTTGAGCGGGTAGCATTGGCGGCTGCCTGGCCTCAAGAACAATGGACCATCAGACTGGCTCCCGCCCTGTCCGGGGAAGCCCTGGCAGCTTTTCGGAGCCTGTTGCCAGGGGACGTGGTGGATTATCAAAAGCTGAAAACGGCTATTTTGGACCGGTATGGGGTAAGCAGACAAACTTATCGCAGGCGCTTTCGGGGTTGGAGGTGGAGGGAGGGGGAGACTCCGAAGGCCTTGGCTCAGAAGCTGATGGACTTGGCTACCAAATGGCTAGAACCTGATAAGAGGGCAGTGACTCAGTTGATGCAGGATCTGGTGCTGGAGCAGTTTTTAGAGGCTCTACCGGACAGTATCAGGGTTAATTTGATCAGGAAGGGATGTGAGACTCTGGAAGAAGCTATCAAAGGCTTTGAATACTTTCTGGAGTCACAATACTCTGAGGGGGGAGAGGGGGTCTGGCGGGGTGGTCGGGGTAAAATGTTCAAAGGATCTGGGTGGAGGGAGGAAGGTCCTAAGGAGGATGATAGAATGTGCTACCGATGTGGGAAGTCGGGACATGTGAGGAGGGATTGTAGGGCCAAGTTGGGGCTCATATCTCAGGTAACCCCCTCTAAGGAACCCCAGTTTACGCATTGGGTTAAGATAGGAGGGGTCCCGGTGGAAGGACTTTTAGACTCAGGAGCAGACCAGACAATGTGCTCCCAGAAGTTGTGGGGGCAGATGGCCCGGAAAGGGGGGCAGCAGGGTAGGAAGAGAGACCGGTCCGTGGCTATTCAGTGCATACACGGGGCCTCCTCAAGGTATCCGGTCCGGCTAGTAGACATACAGGACCAGGAGGGCCTTCAGTGGGTGTGGGTGGCTGTACTTCCTAGGCTACCTCAGGATCTCATTTTAGGAAGGGATTGGGCTCCATTCACATACTGCCTTGGTGGTAAGCAAGCCTTGGTATCTACCCGGGCCCAGGAGAGGCAGGAGAAGGAGCAGGAACTGTCCCTGGCACAAGTATTTCCATTCCAGGGAGAGGTTATGGGGCGGCCGGGGAAGACAAGGAAAGGCTCTCAGCAAAAGAAACGAGGTCAGGAGCAAAGGCGGCAGCATTGTCAAGAGCTCCTTCATCAGGGGAGGTTCCCAGGGGATACGGAACAGGTGTTAGAGAGATTCCCGGATTTTTCCAAAGAGCAAAAAGATGACCAGACCTTGCAGTATGCGTGGGAGCGGGTAGATCAAGAGGGAGAAACCAGCTTCCCTCGGTTTGTTAGTGACAAGGGGTTGCTATATCGGCTGTCCTGTAAAGCAGGGGGGAAGGAACCTCAGAAACAGTTAGTAGTACCGAGGGGGTTTAGGGACCTGGTGTTACGGGTATCTCATGATCATATCTTAGGGGGTCACAAGGGGGCTCAGAATACTCTCCGGCAGGTATTAAACAGATTTTACTGGCCCGGGGTGTATAAAGAGGTGGAACAATTTTGCAGCTCCTGTAGTCAGTGTCAGAGGGTATCAGAGCAAACACCGAACAGAGTGCCCCTACGACCCCTTCCCCGTATAGGGACTCCTATTACCCGTATGGCAATGGATATGATCGGGCCCATTGATAAGTCCCGAAGGGGGTATTCCTATATTCTAGTGATCATGGATATGGCCACAAGGTATCCCTGGGCCGTGCCGCTTCGTACCACCTCAGCGAAAGTTATTGCGGCCCAGCTAATTCGGATCTTTTGTGAGGTGGGGTTTCCTAGGGAAATGATTACCGACCGGGGGACCAATTTCATGTCACGAACCCTGGCCCAGGTGTGGGAGGCTTTCGGAGTACAGCATATTCGGACCGCAGCTTACCACCCTCAGACTAATGGCCTGGTGGAGAGATTCAATAAAACCTTGAAAATGTTGTTGAGGAAAGGGTTAGGTTCCTCCCATGAGGAATGGGATCTTTTGTTACCATTTGTTTTGTATGTGTGTAGGGAGAATGTTCAGGCCTCTCTGGGCGTATCACCATTTGAATTGATGTATGGGAGATCACCCCGGGGAGTGTTGGATGTGTTAAGGGAGCAGTGGGTTCCTCCGGAAGAGGAGGATCGGGATGTCGTGAACTATCTAGTGAAGCTGAAGGAACGGTTGCATAAATTGAGCCGCGGGGCTCAGCAACACTGGGAGAGGAGTCAGGATTATCAGAAAGCCTATTATGACCAGAAAGGGGTGGAGAGGGCATTGGAGGTGGGGGACAAAGTCTTGATCATGGTTTCAGACTCACCTCATAAGTTCACGGGACGCTGGAGGGGTCCTGCTGTCATAGAAAAGAAGTTAGGTCCAGTCACCTACTTAGTAAGGAATGAGCAAGGCCGGGAGCAGACCTATCATATTAATGTGCTTAAACCTTGGCAGGAGAGAAGGGGATTATTTGGTCAGTCTAGGATAGAAGCTGAGGAAGAATTAGGACCACAGATCACGGAGATATTCAAGGCAGGGGAACCGCAGATTGCGGCTACATTGCCAGGGAGTCAGCAGAAAGAGGTTCAGGCACTGGTGGAGGAGTTTCGGGATGTCCTGACTCCTTGCCCAGGGGAAACCCACCTTATCAGGCATGATATCATCTCGGAGCCGGGCCGGGTGGTCAGACAGAGACCTTACCGTCTCTCACCCCCAAAGAAACAAGAGGTGGTCCGACAGGTACAGGAGATGCTGGATTTTGGGGTCATTGAGGAATCTGTCAGTCCATGGTCGAGTCCTGTGGTGTTAGTGCCCAAGTCCGATGGTACGTGGCGGTTTTGCATCGACTTTAGACGAGTTAATGCACTGTCAGATTCCGATGCCTATCCGATGCCACGTATCGATGAACTATTGGATCGGTTGGGTACTGCCCGATATCTGTCCACCCTGGACTTGACCAAAGGGTATTGGCAGATCCCTCTGACTCAGGAGGCCAAGCCTAAGACAGCCTTTTCTACACCCATGGGGCTCTATCAATTTAAACGCATGCCATTTGGTCTTAATTCCGCAGCAGCTTCCTGCCAGCGGTTGTTAGATCAGGTTTTAAGACCACATCAGCAATATGCGGCGGCTTACCTGGACGATGTTATCATTCAGAGTGAGGATTGGCCCTCTCATATGATAAGAGTGAGGGCAGTATTAGAGGCTTTCCGTCAAGCAGGTTTGACTTTGAACCCTCAAAAATGTTGCTTTGGGCAGGAGAAGGTTAAATATCTGGGATACCGGGTGGGGAATGGTCAGATAACTCCGCTCTGGGATAAGGTAGCGAGTATCCGGGACTTTCCCTGCCCCAAAAATAAGAAACAGTTAAGGAGCTTTTTGGGCCTAGTGGGGTACTATAGGAGGTTCATACCCCACTTTGCCTCCATTGCTACACCCCTCACTAATAAACTTCAGAAGGGGTCCCCCAACAGTCTACGATGGGAGGAGGGAGGGCTTCGGGTGTTCAATGAATTGAGATTGGCCCTGTGTCAGGAACCCCTGCTGAGAGCCGTGGATTTTGATAAGCCCTTTGTACTGCAAGCTGATGCCTCGGGGGTAGGGTTGGGGGCTGTGTTGTCTCAGGTACACGAGGGACAGGAACATCCCCTGATGTATCTGAGCCGGAAACTGCTCCCCCATGAGGTCCGGTACTCGACCATCGAGAGAGAATGTTTAGCGATAAAATGGGCAGTGCAGATGTGCCATTACTATTTAGATGGGCGTAAATTTACCCTGGTTACTGATCATGCGCCTTTGAGGTGGTTAGGCCAGATGAAAAATAGTAATGGTCGTCTCACAAGGTGGTATCTGGCTTTACAGCCCTATCAATTCAAGGTGGAGCATAGATCAGGCAAATTTCTGACAAACGCGGATGTTCTTTCTCGGATTGCCAGTGCAGGACAGGAGAAGACTGGCAATCGTTTGAGCCGGGGGGTGTGTGAGCACTCTGGAGGGCGGGTACAAGGGAGAGGGGATAGTGGTTCTTTCAGCCGGCATCATCCCCGGTCATTCAGCCCAGCTAGGAGAGCAGGGCGCCCTCTAGGGATCAAACTGCCAGGGAAAGCTGTAATGCAGGAAAAGAACTACACTCCCCAGAAGCCAGTGCAGGGTCAGCTGAACTCTCAGGAGGGGGAGGGTGGAATGACTGATTGGGAGATGAGGTCTGATCCTGGAGATGGGGAACAGCTGGTGGAGCTTGGGGAGGAGGAGGAGATGGAGTGGAATAAAGCAGAGGTAGAAGGAGAAGGTAAGGAGGAGTGCATGGAGGTTGGAAGGTTTGCTCAAACTTCCTCAGGAAAGGTAAAGGCTTTGGTGGCGGGAGTGTGGCCCAAGCTGTGCATACTTGGAGAGGATAAAATAATCCAGTGGGGAAGCCACTGGTGGAAGAAGCTAACCCATAAACTATCTAAGGGTAGAAGATAGTGCTGATGAGGGAAGGCTACAATTGGGAGCAAGACAAAGGTTTGCTGGGGGGGTGATATTCTGAGTTAAGATTGGACTGTGTTAATAAGCTGAATGTGGAAAGACTGAACTGACTCTTGCATTCTTGAGGAAGAAACTGCTTGAAGATTAAAGCTGTATTAAAAGATGCTGAGAGAATAAAGACCTGTGGTTTTCAAGAACTATAAGACTGCTGAAGTTTGTGTGTCCCAGTTGTGAGCTGATCCTGGGCGCAGGTCAGCTGGGCAGCAGTTAAACTAGGCTAGAAGCAGTGCAGCAAGGCGGTGGTTGCAGCTCGTACTGGGGAAAAGCTAACCAAGCTAAGCAGGGTCGACCCCGGCTCTCACCTGGAAGGGTGACCTGGTTACACCATGTAACTCTCTAATAAAATTATATCTGAAACAAAATTATTTACTGCCACCGTTAGGTCCCGAAGCGCCTTCCAGATGGCATTCAATGTAACCTCCACGGGAGCCAAAACCTCCAAGTTGATTTCTCTTAGGTGTTTAGGAGTAGTTCCGCCGAATCGGGTTCTGCTGTAAACGTCCTCCGTTTCAGCATATGGCTGTAACTCACTCCTCCACTCCTTTGGACATGGTGGTTGAATAATTCGGGAGCGATGGAGTTGTTTTTTCCAGGTCTAAGAGCGTTGATGCCCCTTCGCCGGCACTAATCAAAGGACTCGCCAACCCTTTCATCTGTGGGCAGTTCGTCGCGCAGTGGTCCCGCACTTGCTGCTCAGGGGACAAAACGCTGGCCATCGGCGGCTGACCGCCGATTGTCCCCTTCCTCTCAGTTAAGGTAACTGCAATTGCAGAGAGGAAATTTACGTAAAGAAGACGAAACTTCAGAGGGAAGCTGGGCCGCTGGGCATACGAACTTCAGGTCGCCATCTTACCACTCTCCCAGTTTGGGACACTCTTTGTCTGGTTTCTCCTCAGAGGCCTGTCTGATATGGGTAATCCTTCAGCATAGCCCTCTGAGTCATTGAAACACAGAAGTCCCTCCACCACTACAAGGTGGTGTCCCTTCGGAGGGGTGTCACCCCTACTTCACGTGAAACATGATGATTGTGACTGCAATGTTATGTTATCTTTCCAAGCTGCTATGGATTGAGGTAACTCTCCTTCAGTGGTTTTATTCTGAATGTGAAGAGAGATATTTTGTGATTTTCTAATAGTGGGAATTTTAGTAAAGCCATTATGATTTACTAGACCTGGCATCATGTTTTATGGTTTTCTAATACTCATTTCTAGCAGCTCTTGACTGCTTCTTCTCTCCCCTGATAGATTTATCTGGGGAAACCATTGCATGACGCTAACTCCCAGAAGTAACATGTGGTAGTCCTCAAGTTTATCTGCCTAGTAATTGTTAATGGATCTGTCCTCCAGAAACATATCCAACTCTTTTCTAAACCCAGCTGTACTATTAGCCTTGTCCACATCTTGCAACAGCAAATTCTACAGTGTAATTTTGTGTTGACTGAAAATGCTTTCTTAAATCTCCTAATTGTAGTACTGATTGATGAGTTTCCTATTAACTTGTTCCAGACTTTTCACGATCTTAGGTGCTTATTTCCCATGCTGACAAGTGTTTTCTGTATAATCTACAGTCTGTTCAGCACGCTGTGCAGAAAGCGACTTTTTCCATCAAGGCTGACCGTATTATTTCCTGCATATAGAAGGAGCACATCTGCAAGGCATTATTTATATCTTACACATGAAAAGGACTCATGATAAGAACAGATGGAGCTGTAGAAGATGAAGGGAACTTTTAGTACAGCTGTCCCTTTCTATTTTTATTTTTACTACTTTTTTCCTGATCTGCTCTTCATTTGATTGTGTTGTTTGCATTGCTTGATGAAGATGGTGTATATTCTTGTGTGTTGTGCGGTAATACATTTTAACTCCTCATTTGTATTGTCTAGTCTTTGTCATGGTTAACACTACTGAGCACTCCCAGTTGGTGTAGAAGGCTCAGCCTGACTAGTCAGGAAACCCAGTAGTACCAGGTGCGGTTCTGGGTGGTGAAATGTGCTGCTTCTTTTCTGGGGAACATGTGAGATCATCCCAGTTCACAGGTGAGCAAGAAATAATTCCACCAGGTCTCTATTCCACATAGTTGGAGAGGAAGTGTTGTTGCAGCTACCTTCTCATGCAGCAGCCTTTTCTTATTATTCATCATCTTGATGGTCAGCAGCAGCAAACCTTCTCTTTCTCATCAGCAATTGCCTGATGTCACATATCATTGAGTTGCACGTGTAATGTTCCCACAGCCATCTCCTCTGCATAATTGACTGTTCTCTGCTGAGACCTGAAGGGTACTGAAAGAGATGACAGCATACATTATCAAAGCTACTTACTTTTGTTGAAAAATGTTCTGGTACATTAGATGGTAGCTACTGTAGATATCTGTCTAATGAGTACATTTGCAGTGGAGGAGTAGCCTAATAGTGCAGTGGGGTAAGAACCTGAGGAACTGGGGTCAAGTCCCACTGTGGCTCCTTATGACCCTTGGAAAGTCACTTAACCCTTTATTGTTGCAGGTAGAAAAACTTAGATTGTGAACCCACTAGGTCTAGGACTATATTTCCATGGATGGTGTGATTAGTCTTTGATCATACTCCAAAGGGAATGGCATGACAAATCCTACATTTTGACATGGTGACATAGTAGCACATTGCGGAACCCAACCTCTTTGAATCTTTTGTGCACTAAATAAAAAGATACTTTGAGGGGCTTTTTTGATATGATGTTTAAATCTGATTTTGGATGTTTTGCAAAACACTTCCAAAAATCCAGTAGCAAACATGGCCATTTTCAAACCAGGAAAACATTCAACTTTTTGTTTCAAAAATGACCATTTTCTAGGCATTTTTGTGCTCGGTACATCTATCTTTTAGGACCATTTTTGGGAAAAGAAATGTCCAAGGGAAAAGCACTAAAAAACAAGGCATTGGGATGTATGGGGGGAGGCAGCATTCTTAGTAAACTGGTGACATGGACATCCCATCAGAGCAGTGAGTTACCCTAGGTGTCACTACAGTGGACTTCACATAAAAGGTCCTAGGTACACATCTCATTGTTACCCCCTTATATTGTATGGTGAGCCCTCCAAAACCCATCAATAGCCCTTATGCCTGCAGGTGTCTCCTATATGTAGGTACAATAGGTTTTTGGTGGGTTTTGGAGGGCTCACACATTTCACCACAAATGTACCAGTTAGAGTGGGATATGGGGGGAGGGGGGGGGGGTAGAAGTGAGAGAGAATCTGACCACAGATGGAACCATGGGGCAGATCCCAAATGCAGAGGAAGCAGTATTTATTCAAAGACCTGACGGTCTGTGTTTCAGCGAATGCCTGTCAGAGGTCTGTCAGTATAAAAAACATTTCTTCTAAATTAATAGGGTAGTACTAATATAATAGTTTCTTCTATATGTCTATAAACTATATATTGTGACTCCACTACAAAATTATTTTTATTAAGTTTTTAAAATATAGTGAATAGTTCTTACACCTGAGTGCTCAACATAGCCCTAGGAGCCATTGCCTCTTTGTTAGCACTGCAGACCACCATCATTGCATTGGAGTCTTCCATCCAACCAATGTCCTTATTCCTTATGTATTGTCATTACATGAAATTGTTCACTCTTATGATGACATTTCAATATCACCTTATCTTATAGGTGCAGTCTTCTCCAGTTTATGCAAAGTTATTATTGAATAGTGATCTCCGCTCCAAATCCGGGCTATCGTTTCACCATCAATTCATAATTTGTGAACGTGCTGACTCCCATAGTGTTTTTAAGTGCTGCTTCCATTCTCTACGATTTACTATTTGTGGTACTAACACAAGTAATTTTAAATAAAGGGGGAAATGTTTCTACAATATTATTGAGAAAAGAACAACAATTCATTTTCAAATGGCAGATGGTAGCCCCAGAAGGCTTGACTAAAGAAATTGATTGGCTGCTGTCAACGAGAGTATGAGTTGCCTTTAAAAATGGGTAATAATGTTAGAGTGAGAGATGCGCATGCGTCGTCGTCTTGCTGGAGTAGCAGTCTCCATTGCAGGTTAGCCGTTGTGTGATTAGATTGCAACGGTTTATGAATAAAAATACTAGTTAAAATACAAAAAATGAATAATATGTTTTTAGGATTCATTTATAGATAACGTTCTCCTGAGGACGCCTATTATGGCAAAACATGCCAGCTTGTAGAGAATGGAAAAAGCACTTAAAAATGAGAAACGGAAGAAGCACTTAAAAACACTATCCAGCTCATAATCGAAAGTGATCTCCGGCCATTTCCTGGCACAAATCGGGAGATGGCCGGCAATCTTGGAAAAGCGGCGAAATCAGTATAATTGAAAGCTGCTTTTTTTGACAGCATCGCCGCTTTCCCGTCGCCTCGCCGGCGAAAGTTCAAAGGGGCGTGTCGGCGGCAAAGCGAAGGCGGGACATGGGCGGGTATGGGCGTGGTTACCAGATAGCTGGCTTTCGCCGAAAATGGAAAAAAAAAGCGTTAAGCAGTATTTCGCCGGGTTTACTTGGTCCTTTTATTTTCACGACCAAGCCTCAAAGAGGTGCCCCAACTCACCAGATGACCACTGGTGGGAATGGGAGATAACCTCCCCATACTCCCCCAGTGGTCACCAACCCTCTCCCATACTAAAAAAATAAAAATAAAAACCTTTTTTGCCAGCCTGTATGCCAGCCTCAAATGCCGTACCCACCTCCATGACAGCAGAATGTGTTCTATCCTCTGACAGCCTTTCCCTGCTTGTGATTTGGCTCTCGGGTGAGTGTGACATCTTTTCTGTTAGGTGCACTGCAGAGTCACATCAGGAATGCATTGTGGTGGGTGTAGGGTAGTGGGCTCTACTTCCATGGTGCTTTTCCCCCTGCTAACTGGGTCAGAGTGTGCCCTGTTGTGTTTCCGGTAGTCCATGAGGTAGTGGCCATTTTTGTAAGGCAGTTTTAGATCCCTTTCATGTGTTACCCATGTTAGAGAACTTAGTTCTTACCTTGAATGTGGCTGAAAGAGGGCATTGTACACCATTCTACCAGCTCTGACCTACTGCTAATCTCAGTACCAGGGAGACTCTTTGCCAGTGGGGCACAACCTCTGATCTGCAGTTAAATGTGAGTAAACGTGCTTATTCAAATAAAGGACTTTTTCAAAGAGATTAGTCTTCAGGTGTGAACTGGTGTGCCAAGGTTATACAGCAACAACAAGTCCTAGAGGCCTGCGTGTATGCAGGTCCCTGGAGCACTTTTAGTGGGTACCGCAGTGCACTTAAGGCAGGCGGACCCAGGCCCACCCCCCCCCCCCACCTGTAACACTTGTGCTGGTAATGGAAGCCCTCCAAAACCCACTGTACCCACATGTAGTTGCCCCCTTCACCCCTAAGAGCTACGGTAGTGTTGCACATTTGTGGGTAGTGGGTTTTGGGGGGGTTGGGGGGCTCAGCACCCAAAGTAAGGGAGCTATGCATGTGGGAGCTGTTTCTGATGTCCACTGCACTGACCCCTAGGGTGCCCAGTTGGTGTCCTGACATGTGAGGGGGACCAGTGCACTACAAATGCTGGCTCCTCCCACGACCAAATGCCTTGGATGTCGCCGGGTCATCGCTGAAAAACAAAACCGGCCATCTCAAACCCGGTGACATCCAAGGCATTTAGCCGGGATAAACCGTATTATCGAACAAAAAGATGGCCGGCCATTTTTTTCGATAATACGGTTCCAGCCAGTTGTAGTTCCACCGCCAACATAGATCGCCGGCGATCTATTTGGCTGGCGACGTTCGATTATGCCCCTCCACAGGAGTTAGCACGTTGACAGATTTATTCTATGTTTTTTACTCACTTTTCTTTTCTCTGCGTTTATCTCTCACCCTCTAGTCCTTAGTTTCCATTTCATTTCTCATCAACCTACTGGCTTTTACTATTTCCCTCTCATTACAGCACTCCCTTTGCTACCTCTGTCTTTCCCTTCCCTGATTTTCTAAACCCATCCCCCCATCTTTTTCTCACTTCCTTTGTCCCTGATTCCCATTCTCTGTACTCATCCATGTAGCCCTCATGTACCCTCCACTGCATCTCATCACCCTATCAGTTCCAGCTCCATCTGTGTCTCTCCTTCCTTCCCTTGCCTTCATGGCCATTCTTATATCTGTTATCCTATACCCAAAGTCTTATTGTCTCTCTTTCATCATCTTTTTAACCACATTTCCACCCTCACGCAACCCCTTCAGAGCCTTTCTTCCCATACCTCTCCCCAGTACCCCCATCCCTTTTCAATGTCTCTCATCCTCTCTCCAGTCTTCCAGGCTATTCACATTATGTCTCAGTCTTTCCCCACTTCATCCACTTTTCCTGCCCCTCTTCTCTTATCCCTCACTTCTTCTCCCAACCCATCAATATACCCCCACTCTGTCCTGTACTGTTTCTGTTGGTGAGCTCTCAGGTTCCCTAAGGCCCCGCAAGGCCCCAGAGGACAACCGAGCACCCCGAATCTTCACCCGCGGCGACCGCCGTTCACCGAGGGTTGAGCCCTCAGCTGCAGGCGGCCAGCAGGACTGCCGGAACCGCGGGGTGACGGCTGACCTGGATGGTAGTCAGAACGCAGTCTTTAAGGGAGGACTAGCAGAGGCGGCTAGCTCTCCGAGAGGGAACAGTCACTGGAGGATAGCTGGCAAGGGCGGCCAGCACGTAGCACAGACTATGGGAGAGAGCTAGCCGGACGGCTAGCAAAAGTCGCAGTCTCTGAAAGAGGGCTAGCAGGAACAGCTAGCTGAAGAAGACACAGTCTATGAAGGTGGCTAGCAGGGACAGCTAGCTGAAGAAGACCCCGTCTCCGAAGGGAGCTAGCAGGACGGCTAGCAGAAGTCACTGTCTCCGCAGGAGGGCTAGCAGGACGGCTAGCGGGAGGCACAACACTGAAGGAAAGGCTAGCAGGACGGCTAGCTGAAACAGAACACAGTCTCTGGAGGTGGCTAGCAGGACGGCTAGCAGAAATCACTGTCTCCGCTGGAGGGCTAGCAGGACGGCTAGCTGAAGAGGAACACAGTCTCTGGAGGTGGCTAGCAGGGCGGCTAGCAGAAATCACTGTCTCCGCTGGAGGGCTAGCAGGACAGCTAGCTGAAGAAGACCCCGTCTCCGAAGGGAGCTAGCAGGACGGCTAGCAGAAGTCACTGTCTCCGCAGGAGGGCTAGCAGGACGGCTAGCGGGAGGCACAACACTGAAGGAAAGGCTAGCAGGACGGCTAGCTGAAACAGAACACAGTCTCTGGAGGTGGCTAGCAGGGCGGCTAGCAGAAGTCACTGTCTCCGCAGGAGGGCTAGCAGGACGGCTAGCAGGAGATACAACACTGAAGAAAGGCTAGCAGGACGGCTAGCTGAAGAGGAACACAGTCTCTGGAAGTGGCAACACTCCGGGATCCACTGTGTCAGCTTCTGACGAACGAAACGGAAGCATTGATCCCCTTCCATTTCGTCGTTTAAATCCCCCGCCCGCCGGCCCCTGGGATCAGCTGGAACCAATCCCTCCGGCCTAGACAGGGAAGGGAGGCCGGGATTGGCCAGCTTGCCCGGCGGGCGGGGTCTCTTTGTTCGTGCGCCAATCCGGCGCGAGGAGGCAGGGCTGGCTCGCTGGTCTGCTCCATCGAGGGAGACGCCGGCGCCGCCATCTTGGCCGGCGTATTCCCTCCTCCGAGACCGGTGCTTGCTCCAGCGGATCGCCGGTCTCGGAGCGACCCGCGGCAGCGCCGGCCCCGTCGGCGGCTGGTCTTCGCCGCTATGGATCCCGCGGCCTCCGTCGGTCTTCGCCCCCCGCTGGGGGCTTCCCGGTAAGGGCCCGGAACGGGACACACTCATACCTAAGACTGCCAAGTATTCACTATCCCTTCAAATTCCCACTCCATTTCTCCTATCCATAATTCCCTGCTCTGCTCTCCAATACTCTCCTATTCAATCACTAAGTTCCAGTCATCTTCTGCTCTGTTCCCCCTTCCCACTACCCCACTCCCTAGTCTTATCCTTCTGATCTGTCTCCCTCCCCTTAGTCATCTTCTGCTCTATTCCCCTTCTCCCCCTTACTCCTCACATCCAGTTTCTTCTCTGTTCCCCCTCCCCTCCCCTCCCCTCCTCTCCTCTCCCCTCCATTCAATCCATTTCTCCTAGCCCCATCTTCTACTCCATTTCCCTCCCCCTCTACCAACACCCACACCCCCTAGTCCCATCCATCTTCTGTTCCTTCCCCCTCCCACCCACCACCTTGCTCCATCAATCTTCTGTCCCATTCCCCTCCACTCCACTGCACCCATAACCCCATCCATCTTCTGCTCTATTCCCCTCCCCTCCACCCACACTCCCAGCCCCATCCATCTTTTGCTCCTTTTCCCTCCCTCCCACTCTAGTCCCATCCATCTTCTGCTTTCTGGTATCTCCTATTTGTCTTTTTTCTCTCCCCATGTCCACCTTCATTCCCTCAGTCTCCTTATCTCTGCTATTCATCACCTCCCCTCTGTGTCCCTGTCCTTATCTCCCACTTGCATCTGCCCTCTGTGTCACCATCCCTCCCTCGGTCCCCGTGTTTCTCCTTTTCCCCTTTCACCTGCACTCCCACCCCAGGTTCAGTACCTCCAACTCTTTATTCCCCTGCCCCATCCCCATGATACGGCAGCTGGCTCTGCCCCTCCCCCGATCCAGCATTTTCCCAGTCTCCTTTCCCCCATGTGTCCCATCTTTCTCCCATCCTGGATCCAGCTCCCCTTCCCATTTTCCTGTGGTCTGGAATCTTTCCCTACCCTTTTCTCCTCATCCACAGGACACCTCTCTCTCTCTCTGTGTACTGCTCTGCACCCCCCCCCCCCCCCACAGGGACCACCAGTACTTCTCTACACCCCCCACAAGGACCGCTGGTACTGCTCTCTCCCCCCCCCCCCCATAGGGACTACTGGTATCGCTCTCCACTCACCCCCCCATGCTGTAGTCCTCCAAACTTGAGGGATGCTGGCAGCATCAGCAATGTAAGAGTTGCCTTTGGCCTGCCCCAGAAGACTTCTCTGTACTGCCACTTCTAGTTCCCATGTAGGCAAGCTGCTGTACAATGAAGGCTTTTGGGGCAGTCGAAAGGCAGTGCTTACATCACTGATGGTGCCAGTGGCCTGCAAATTTGGAGGCCTAAAGCATGGAGGGGGAGGGAGAAGGGAGAGATCCAGACCCCACAGGGGAGTGAAAGAGAGAGATGCTGCACCACTTGGGGGGGGGGGGGGAGATGTGCCACATCACACAGCATGAAAATGAGATGGCAAGTCTTTTAGGGGGCAGTGCCCCCTTGCCCCCCCCCCAAAACTATGCCCATGGATGTTAGGATCAATTTTCATGCACAAGCCCTCTCTTGAGATCCACTTTCTGTACCGCTTCTACTTTGCTTACTTGAACACCCTAACAAATGCATTCTGAGCTTTTTCCTTATTCAGTGAAAGTATACCATTCTGTGCCAGTAATTCTGCAGGCAATCTATCCTCCACAGGGGCTTCAATGATCAATAATAATAATAATAATAATAAAGTTTATTTATAACCTGCATTATCGTAAAACATCTAAGCGAGGAACAAAATCACATACGTAATAATTAAAATATTACAGACAACATAAAACAAAACTTATCATCAAGACTAATAATCAGCTGTGCAAACAAAATGATGAATTCTACGTAAAAGTCAAGTAACGTGGTGTTTGTCCACTTTTAAAGGTAATAAATAGAAATAAATCAAAACATAGAGAAGAAAATAAGATGATACCTTTTTTATTGGACTAACAATACATCTTTTGATTAGCTTTCAAAGGTAATCCTTCTTCTTCAGATCAGAAATAAGCATATGTTGATTTATTTCTATTTATTATGTAAATGTTGAAGTTTAAAAATATACAACTTAAGTAATATGATTTACCTGAGGTTCAAAAGAGAGAATGGTGTCATGACTAACACCAAAAACCTTAGAACTTCTTTCCACCTTTAAAGAAATACTATTGGAAATAATTAAAAGTCTGGAACAGAATCAGTATTTCCATCTAACCAAAGTAATTTAGTGTTGTCAGCGTTCATCTTAAGGAAGCAATCTTAAAGGAAATATCACTCAATCTATTTTCAACTGGAATTAACAATTGCATGTCATCTGCATAAGAATAATATTTCACATCTAAAGAAGAAAATCTAAAATCCATCAATGTCATATAGACATTAAACAAAATGGATGACAGTGGAGAACCCTGTGGGATGCCAAGATTTTGAGTGCACCTCTTTCATTTTAACCCTACAGGAGGGATTCTATATATGGTGTCTAAAAATTTGGTACTGAAATCAGTGCTGACTGCGCGTATTTTATAATCGGTGCCTAGATTTAGGCACCAATTATAGAATACACTTAACTGGTATTTCAGCGCCTAAATCTACACGCATCCATTTATACCAATGAAAATGTGGCGTAAATCCCAGCATCTAGATTTAGGTGCATTGAGCCATATTGTATAACTAGGTATATAAATTTCAGAACGCCCACGAAATGCCCATTTCCCCATCAAGAACCACACCCCTTTTTTCCTTGCACATGTTAGGTGCACATCACTGCAGAATATGCTTAGGGGGTCTTTTACTAAAGCTTAGCTCAAATTATTTGCAGCAGGGCCCATGTTATTCCTATGGACTCTGCTGCAGATAACTCATGCTAAGCTTTAGTAAAAGACCCCCTTAGTGAATTGTGTGCCTAAATTCTAATCAGTGCCAATTAGTGCTTATTATTGCTTACTAGTAAAAAAGGCCTGTTTTGGTATGAAATGAAACGGGCCCTAGCAAGGTTATCCCTCTCTCCCTCCCTCGCTCTCTCCCTCTGTCCCCTCCAAGTCCCACGGACCCCTTTCTTCCCTTCCGATTTCCAGGCCCACCCACCCTCTCTCTCTCTCTCTCTCTCTCTCTCTCTCTCTCCTTCCCTCTGTCCCTCCCCCGAGTTCCAGTCCCCCCTGCTCTCTGTCTCACAGACACGTCCTTGCTATGCCTCCACCCGTGGCCCTCCCCTCCCTGACAATGGCCCCGCCCATCCCCCTATGTGCACATCGGCCCCCCCTCCAAAATTGCCAACCCCCCTCTGCTACCCTCCCCTCCCCCCCCTCTTACCGGGGTCCCGGAGGCAGCAGTGAAGAGCCTCGCGAGTCTGCTGCCTTCCCTTCTCTTTGCTCTCAGCTCTGACTCTGGTCCCGCCCTCATTTCCTGTTTCCGCAAGGGCTGGACCAGAGTTAGAGCTGAGAGCGAAGAGAAGGGAAGGCAGCAGACTCGCGAGGCTGTTCACTGCTGCCACCAGGACCCTGGTAAGAGGAGGGGGAGGGGAGGGTAGCAGAGGAGGGTTGGCGATTTTGGAGGGGGGGCAACTTGCACGTAGGGACGTCTCTGGCTGCTCCTGCTGCTCTTCAATGAGCATCTCTCACTGGGATCGTAACCCCCTGCTGACGTCAGGCAAGCAGGGTTCTACTGCTGGCCAGTGATGTCAGCAGGTGGTTACGATCCCAGGTAGACACTTTTGAACGTTCACATAGCAAATTATTATATGAGAAGTGCTGTTCATTAGCTTGTTAAGCTTGCTATGTTATGCACATTGTTCTAGAATCGGCACGGATCTCTAGGTGTGCTATATAGAATCCGGGGGATAACATCTATTAGACAGAAATTCTTCAAACCATTGGAAAAACATTATCAGAAATACCAATAGAATTCAGCTTAAAAAGAAGAATATCATAATCCACTGTATCAAATGCAACTATGAGATCAAATTGGAGTAGGATGAGTGCTGTACCTCTAGCCAGAAAAGACGTAGCATCTGAAACAAGAGAAAGTAAGGCTAATTCTGTACTATGGAAAGATCAAAATCCAAACTTTGTTTATTCAAATAAGAAGTTCATTGAGAGGCCACAATAGACTATAAGTGGAAGCATAGGATCTAAATTAAACTTTTTAAAAATAGGGGTAAGAGTGATTCAACCTAACTCAACAGGATAAAGACCCTATTGTGATAAAGAATTTACAAGAAATGTGAGCCAATTAATTGTCAGTGGTGGAATTTTCACAAGATAAGAAGGGCAACTATCTAGTAAACAGGAAGAAGCAGAAAGCTTAGACAAAAGACCCTTAACTTCAGTATCACTAACCAAAGAAAATGAGTTCCAACATCTATCAGCAGTAACGGCTAAAAAAGTCTCAGAAGCAGAAATAGAAAGCTCTACTATTAATTGTAAATCAGGTGGAACTAAGTTTTTAATTTTTGATATTTTTTTATCCTGAAAGTAAATGGCAAAGCAAGAGGAAGATGGAAAACATTCTTCATCAACATCCGATAAAGTACTTGGCACTAATGTCCTGAATAAACCAAAACGTTGTTTAGAAAAAGGAGATGCACCCTCTATAAGAGAGGAGAAATAATTTTCACTTTATGAATAGCAGGTTTATACGTTTTCGTAGTTCTTTTCCACTCTGCTTGGCAAAGAGGATCTTGAGACCAGCACCAGCAATGTTCTAAGTGCCAACATTTTTTAAAAATTTTGTCAAATCATATGAATACCACTTAGCCTTATGACTAGATGGAGTCATTCTCCTCACTTGGGGAGCAATCTCATCCCTAACTGAAGAAAGTGTAAAGTGCCAATTGTTAAAAGCTTAAATTGGATCAGAAAAGTCAAATTCAAGCTGAGAAGACACTATTTGTCAAAAATTATTAGACAACCTTTCTTCTTGTAAATACTGTAGTAGGATGAGATCAACCAGTGAAAACTTTAGGAGAAAGTGTAAAATCAGAAATCAAATGGTCTGACCATGGAATCAATGACCACTTTAGATTAGAAATATAATAAGACAAAGAATCATGGGATGAAGCTAAAAAATGTAGACAATGGCCCTTTACATGAGTAGGTTCAGGAGGATAAAGTACCAGACTACCATTCTCAAGATGGCAATAAATGAAGCCACATCAGGATCAGTTCGATCCTCAAGATGTAAATTAATGTCACCTAACAACAATAAAACAGGAAAATGGGAGGCTTGACAGAGCAAAGATTCCAATAACTGGTTATGAATGTCTTTCCAACTACCAGGAGGATGATAAATTAAAAGTAACCCAACGCTATCTGTCAAATTAGGGTCTATTAACTTACAACATAAATTTTCTAAACCAAAGATAGAAATAGAATCGACCAAAGAGAATTACATTTTTTTTATAAATCAGTGCAAAACCACCACCTTTCTTATCTGATCTTGAGTTATGAAGAACCTTACATCTAGGAGGACATAATTCTGCTAAAATACAAGGATCATTATTAACTATCCAAGTTTCTGTAATAAAAGTAAAGTCCACCTGTGTATCACCTATTCATTAATTAAATTAGATTTGTTATATACTGATCTAGCATTAAAATACAAGCAAGGTATGGGCAAACAGTCCGAAATGGGCTGTTTTAGACATGGTTTAATAGTAACTAAGTTCCTTAACTTATAAGAAGGTTTAAAAATTATCTTAGCTCTTGTAAAAGAACATCTCTATATTATAATTTCTATATTAGAAAGAGGTCTAAAAGCTGGAATAAAAGAACTACAATCAATTCTTCCTACATCAGAGACAAATCCAGGAGCAAATGACACTCCTCTAGAGGGGTTAACACAACCTAAAAAATATAAACCACAAAGCCATAATCAATGCATCATGAGAAAATAAAACAAAACTTGCAAGTAACAAAAATATGTTTATCATAAAAAACAACGTCTAAAAAAACAACCCTCAAGAGAGTCCACAAGATTGCCCACAAAGGGGCACACCAAAGGGCATTACATGCCTCTTATGCATTCCCCTTTGGCAGCGCACCCCAGGAGGGGTCGCATCTGATAAACGCTGCGGGTACTGATGGCAACAGTGGGCGGGGCCAAGCCACACCGCTGAGCTGAAGATCTTGAAAACAGCTCCCATTGCACTGTTAGGATGAGAAATAACAGAAAGAGCAGACAACAGTTCAGGCTAGTAGCGTACCTCCCTCAGTTGGAAGAGCAGATGGTAGAATGTCCCAGGAGGGGTTGTGTCTGAAATGCCTCGGGCATTGATGGTGTCAGTGGGAGAGGCCAAGCTGCACCACTGAGCTGAAGATCTTGAAAAGAACTCCCACTGCAATGTTAGGACGAGAAATAAGTAACTGAAACAGCAGATAACAGTTCAGGCTAGTAGCATACACTCCCTCAGTTGGAAGAGTAAATGGTAGAATGTCCCAGAAGGGGGTTGCATCTGATAAAGGCTGTGGGCACTGATGATGTTAGTGGATGGGGCCAACCCACACCACTGAACTGAAGATCTTGAAAGCAGCTCCCACTGCAATGTTAGGATGAGAAATAGCTGAAACAGCAGATAACAGTTCAGAACACATCAAATAATTGTCGGGCTAAAGGATATACATGTCCATTAATCTGAGTCCAAAATATCTGTATTCTTGAACAAGTCCAGAACATGTGACCCAATTGAGACCCCACCATTGATCATCTCAGACAAGAATCCCAAAGGGTTGCATGAAAGGCTCGATGGGGGGAAATATGCAACTCTTTAAATATGCACTAAAAACTTATAATGAAGTTCCCAAAGAAGAGCATTTTCAGTAAGGGCGTAAATATTGATCAGACATGTTTTAGGTGCTAAGCAGTTAACATAATAGACAATTTCTCAGACCACTTCTGGGCCAAGGGACCATAGTCAAATGTAGGCAAATTTTCACGTAAATAGTCATGATAATATTTTAGAGGTATAGAGAGCTGGGTATCCAACCCATATAACCCTTTCTCCTAATTCAAGACTCCGTTCCTTTTATCTCACTGCACCTGACGCCTGGAATGGACTTCCCGAGCCTATACGTCTAGCCCCATCTTTAGCCGTTTTCAAGTCAAAACTCAAAACCCACCTCTTTACCACTGCTTTTGACTCCTAACTCACTTACACTGTCCTTTGTCCTCAACTCTTTATTCCCTTACCCTTAATTGTTCTGTCTGTTACCTGTCTTATCTAGATTGTAAGCTCTTTGAGCAGGGACTGTCTTCTGTGTATAGTGTACAGCGCTGCGTATGCCTTGTAGCGCTATAGAAATGATAAGTAGATAGATAGATAGATATATAATGTTAAAGTGCTCCCAAATTTCTGAGGACAAAGAAGCTCGGGGCAGGGATCATACATAATGCCGCAATTGAGCATATTCAAACCAATCATGTGCTAGTATTGCATACTCCCCACAGAGATCCTCAAAGAAGTGAAGCCCCTCAAGCACACAGTAAAGGTAGATGATCCCACCCTCTGACCACAGTGCCTCCCGCTGGAAAATTGGCATTCCTCGCAATGGGCAGCATGGGGGAAGCCATACTAGAAAGACTATGAAAATGACACAACCAGCACCAAGGGGTCCAAAAATAAAGGGAAAATGCGGAGGGGAATGTCCCTTGCCCACAGCAGCCTACAACCAGTATGCTAATTGCTGGAGACTGAAAAGCTTTACCTCTGCACTTGTACAAGAGAAAAAATGAGTGTCCTGAAACCAATCAGTTAGATGACACATGCTACAGGCCACAGAAAATAAACGATGGTTCAAAAGGCCAAGGTCCCCTTGAGGGTGTGGAATCATCAAACGTGCTGCTAGTAGGCAAGCCTAAAACCCCTGCCATAAATAAGTAGATAAAATTCTGTGTAACACTTGGCCATCTTTAGATGTTAAGAGAAGTGGGAGAGTCTGGAATACATAGACCCATTTTGGAACTATAATCATATTATAAGGGGCAATCCAACCTAGAAGAGAAAGTGGGAGGGAATGCCATTCTCGCAAAATATTGCGAGTGGTGATCCGCAAAGAGTCAATATTTAGAGCATATAAACTGGATAGATAGGGAGAGATGTATACTCCTAAGTACTTGATTTTCTCAAACGCTCACTGTAAAGGAAAGGCATCCTTCTAGTCCTCCCGAATGCTAGGCTGAACAGGGAGGGCCATAGTCTTCTGAAGGCTCAAGTGAAACCCCCAAAAGAAACTGCCATATGTACTGTAATATTTCTTTTGCATTTCACTGCTGCTGTTCTTATTCATGTGGTGTTTCTGTACAAGTTGTGAAAGTTGCTTGAATATAACTGTAAAATTCAATTAAAAAAAAAAAAGAATACCCAAAATTGACTAAACCCCGCTGTCAGTGGGAGTGAAAGAAACTGCGCTGCCCTCTAAATTTAGAGGTTGCAGTTGATGGAGACCCGGTGCCAGGGGAGGATGAACAGAACACCTCAGATCTTTTAGACAGTCTGTCTGAGTGGAACGGAGAAGGGACTACGGGAAACTTTAAGAGGGCCCAGTCAGAGGAAGAGTCTCTTAGAGAAGCACGGGCCAAGGTAATAGCTGTAGATGGGAATCCCATGGGCAACCAGGACCCCTCTAAGGTAACTCCCCCTTATTTCATAGTGAAGAACGATTTGTTATATAAGGTGACCAAAGAAACCCTGGAGGGTGAGGAGGTAGATCAATTGTTAGTTCCGCTCCCTTATCTCAGGTAAACTATACAGTTGGCACGTGGTCACCTGTTAGGAGGTCACTTGGGGGAAGAGAAGACCCGGGGATGTATCCTGGCTTGTTTTTCTGGCCCAATATATATAAACAAATAGTGCTTGTCTGCCAATCCTGCCTAACTTGCCAGTTGAGCAGCTTTGCAGGGGTTCCACCTGCCTCTCTTGTGCTTATGCCCATCATTAATATCCCATTTAGCGGGGTGGCCATGGACTTTGTGGGACCACTAGAAAGAATAACCCATGGCAACAAGTACATCCTAGTCATTTTGGATTATGCCACACACTGTCCAGATGCCATCGCATTGTGCAACATGAAGATTACCACCGTGGTAATGCCCTGTGGGAGGTCTTCTTCCATAAGGGGATTTTCACAGATCTTGACTGACCAAGGCACCACTTTTATGTTTTGAGTCACAAAGCAAATGTGTACACTGTTAAAAGTACAGACCTTGCAGACCTGAGTGTATCATCCACAGTCAGACAGTTTGATAGAGCATCTTAACAAGACTCTCAAGCAAATGCTGAGGAAATTTGTGGTTGATGGCAGGAAGAACTGGCATACCCTGCTCCCGTATATCCTGTTTGCTGTCCAGGAGATGCCCCTGAGTTTGATGGGATTCTCTCTGTTTGAGTTGTTATATGGGCAGAGTCCACAAGAATCCTGGATATGGTTCGAGAAGCATGGGAAGAAGAACCTGACCCAGAGAGGAATTTGGCAGCATACGTGCTCAACATGCAAAAAAGACTGAAGAAAGCAGGCAAGACTGCCAAACTCTGCTAGAGAAGGCCCAGGTGGGACAGGCCTAAGCCTATAACCAGAATGCCATCCAGAGAACCTTCCAGCCAGGGGACAGAATTTTAGTCCTCCTACCTTTATCAGAAAGTAAAATGCTGTGCAAGTGGCAAGGGCCTTACGAGATAGTAGAGAAGACAGGACCTGTCAACTACAAGATGGCCCAACCAGACAAAAGGAATAATGCAAAAATCTTCCACATCAATTCATTAAAGAAATGGATTCCAGTCACTACAGCTCTGGTCCAGGAGGATGGTTTCGGATCAGAGGTGCTGACACAGCCAGAACTACTGCACGTTCCATTTGGAGATTAGCTATCAGTCACAAAAATAGCTGATTTAGATCAGTTAGTCCACCAGAATGATGACTTGTTCATCAGATTGCAAGGCCAGACACACCTTGCATCCCATGATATCATCACAGATCCAGGAGTGGTGGTCCGACAGCGCCCATATTGGATTCCGGAGGCCTGGCAGCAGGACATGGTGAAGGAGGTCACTCAGTTGCTGGAAATGTGGGTCATCGAGAAATCTACCAGAGTTGGTCACCCCTCATTCGGCTAGTGCCAAAACTGGTTGGGACCATCTAGTTCTGTATTGATTTCTGAAAGGTGAACACTGTTTCCAAACTGGAAACCTACCCAATGCCAAGGATTGATGAGCTTATTGAAAGACTGGGAGGTTTATCTCAACACTGAACCTGACCAAAGGTGCTGCTTTACTCCGGCAGCCAAGAAGAAGACAGCCTTTATGACACCTCAAGGTCTGCTCCAATTTACTGTTCTGCTTTTTGGCCTTCATGGGATTCCTGCAATGTTTCAACACCTTGTCAACCATTTGATAAAGCTGCTTGGTGGCCACCTACTTGGATGACATGGAGGGGCATAATCAAATGCGAACGCCTATCTCCATGGGCGTCTATGTCCGAAAACAGGTACGTGAAGAGGCGGGACAGACCGTATTTTCGAAAAAATGGACGTTTTTCAGCTGGGCGTTTTTTTTTTAAAGCGATAATGGAAACTAAAAACGCCCAGCTCAAAAATGTCCTAATCCGAGCCATTTGGTCATGGGAGGGGCCACGATTCTTAGTACACTCGCCCCCCTGATATGCCAGGACACCAACTGGGCACCCTAGAGGTCAGTGTGGTGGACTTCAGACAACGCTCCCACATGCATAGCTCCCTTACCACGGGTGCTGAGCACCCAACCCCCTCCCCCCAAACCCACTACCCACAAATGTACAACATTACCATAGCTCTTAGGGGTGAAGGGGGCACCTACATGTGGGTACAGTGGGTTTTGGAGGCCTCCCATTTACCAGTACAAGTGTTACAGGTAGGGGGGGATGGGCCTGGGTCCGCCTGGCTGAAATGCACTGCGGTACCCACTAAAAGTGCTCCAGGGACCTGCATACACGCAGGCCTCTAGGACTTGTTGCTGCTATATAACATTGGCACAGCAGTTGACACCTGAAGACTAATCTCTCCGAAAACGTCCTTTATTGGAATAAGCACGCTTACTCACAGTTAACTGCAGATCAGAGGTTGTGCCCCACTGGCAACGAGTCTCGCTGGTACTGAGATGAGCAGTTGGTCAGAGCTGGCAGAATGCTGTACAATGCCCTCTTTCAGCCACATTCAAGTGAAGAACTAAGTTCTGTAACGTGGCTAACACGTGAAAGAAAGGGATCTAAAACTGGCTTACAAAAATGGCCACTACCTCATGGACTACCGGAAACAAAACAGGGCACACTCTGACCCAGTAAGCAGGGGGAAAAGCACCATGGGAGTAGAGTCTACCAACTACCAACATCGTGAGCATTTGCCACGAGCTACTGGAATCACGGAGCCCAATACCCTACACCCACCACAATGCATTGCTGATGTGACTCTGCAGTGCCCTTAACAGAAAAGGTGTCACACTCAGCCGAGAGCCACATCAGAACCAGGGAAAGGCTGTCACAGGATAGAACACATTCTGCTGTCATAGAGGTGGGTATGGCATTTGAGGCTGGCATAGAGGCTGGAAAAAAGTTTTTTAAATGGGTTTTTTTGGTGGGAGGGGGTTAGTGACCACTGGGGGAGTCCGGGGAGGTCATCCCCCATTCCCTCCAGTGGTCATCTGGGCAGTTGGGGCACTTTTTTGGGACTTGTTCGTGAAAAAAAGGGTCCAAAAAAAGTGACCCAAAATCGCGGTAAAAACGCCTTTTTTTTTTCGATTATCAGCTAAAGATGCCCATCTCTCCTTGGCTGATAACCACGCCCCAGTTCCGCCTCCGACACGCCCCCGTCAACTTTACCCGTTTCCGTGATGGATTGCAGTTGGAAACGCCCAAAATCGGCTTTTGATTATACCGATTTGGGCGCCCACGGGAGAAAGACGCCCATCTCCCGATTTGGGTCGCAATATAGGCGTTTTTCTCTTTTGATTATAAGCAGGATTGTCATTTACAGAAAAGGCTGGAGGACCCACCTAATCCAGGCGAAAGCAGTACTGAACTGTCTAAGGACAGCTGGATTGAGGGTGAATCTGAAGAAATGATAGCGGGGATAGGACGACTTCCCTATTAAGAAAGACTAAGGAGGCTAGGGCTTTTCAGCTTGGAGAAGAGATGGCTGAGGGGAAACATGATAGAGGTATATAAAATAATGAGTGGAGTGGAATAGGTAGATGTGAAGTGTCTGTTCACGCTTTCCAAAAATACTAGGACTAGGGAGCATGCGATGAAACTACAGTGTAGTAAATTTAAAACAAATTGGAGAAATAATTTCTTCACCCAACGCATAATTAAATTCTGGAATTCTTTGCCGGAGAACATGGTGAAGGCGGTTAGCTTAGCAGAGTTTAAAAAGGGGTTAGACGGTTTCCTAAAGAACAAGTCCATAAACCGCTACTAAATGGACTTGGGAAAAATCCACAATTCCAGGAATAACATGTATAGAATGTTTGTACGTTTGGGAAGCTCGCCAGGTGCCCTTGGCCTGGATTGGCCACTGTCGTGGACAGGATGCTGGGCTCGATGGACCCTTGGTCTTTTCCCAGTGTGGCATTACTTATGTACTTATGTACTTTTAAAGGTAATCCAACAGAAATAAAACAAAATAAAATATGGAAAAGAAAATAAGACGATACCTTTTTTATTGGACACAACTTAATACATTTCTTGATTAGCTTTCAAAGGTTACCCTTCTTCATCAGATTTCCTATCTGACGAAGAAGGGCAACCTTCGAAAGCTAATCAAGAAATATATTATGTCCAATAAAAAAGGTATTGAAATATTCTGTAAAAGTCTGCCTTGTCTTTGTATTTTTTTTGCATAGAATTTCATTGGCATAAAAGCCTGGCTCCTCCATGTCCCAGACCTGACCCCCCCCCCCCCCCCCCACCAGCTTTTTCTCAGCTCAGGCCCACACCCTGTCCCATCCTCCAGCAGCCTCGTTCCCCAACTAGCTTGAACCCCTTCCCTATGCTTTATCGCATTACCACCTTGTTCCATAAAAGGTTCAATCCCCAATTTTCTCTGCTCTCCTCTCTAAGGTAGGGATCCCCCAACTGTTTTTTTCTCTCTCTCCCCAGCCCAGCAAGACACCAGTTCTCTTTTCATCTCTCTCTCTCAAATCCCTCCCAAGGTGCACATATCATCATAGCTCTCTCTCAACCTTCCTCTCCATAGAGACATCCTTATCTTTTCTTACACTTTCCCAACTCCAGCCCACAGACCCCTAGATCGCTCTATAAAATCCTTCTTGCTCCTCAGTGCACACATACTCTAGCTGTATTTCTGAAATCCCTCTTGATCCCCCACCACACATACTTCAATAGCTCTCTTTGTCCCCTCCCCTCACATACCTTGGTGTAGGTCACTTTCAATCCTTACCCCTCCCCTATGAGGTACACACCTCACTATACCTCTGAGCTCCCCCCAGCACTCAGCTATCTTTCCAATTCAGAAGCCCCCCCATAGTTTTATTTAAATCCTTTCAGTACACCTTCTCAGCTCTCTCCTTGACCCGTCCCTCACAGTATCCCCAGCATGTGTACACAATTCATCTGACTTGCCCTCTTTGTGTTCTCCTCTGACATACACACACTTCTACTTATAGGCATGCACCTGTCTTCCCCCTAAGCCACAGTACCGCCTGCACGTACCCTCCTGTGATATCCCCTGCTTGCCCTCTTTTTTTTTTTTTTAAAGAAAAGGTGGACAGTAGCTACATGCTGGGCTGCATCTACTCCTTTGCCACACTAGCTTCAACAGCAGAATTTAATTGAAGGGGTCTATGCTGTCCCGCACTATTCAAATACTGCAGTCAGAGCCAGTGCAGTGAACAAGGAGGACAAGGTTTAGCATGATGCTCTCTTCTCCTCCAATTTGTATTGAAAGGAGAGAAAAAATGAAGGGTAATCTGGGGCATGTTGCAGGAGGTGTGTGTGTGTGCTGGGGATACCATGGGAGGGAGGGACATAGATCTGTGTGTGTTTGTGTGTGGTGATAGGGGATATATCAAGCAAAGAAGTAGCCAATAATATAACCACAGTGGAGTAGTTATGGAGACCCTGGTGGGCCTGGGCCCTCCCACTTTGGGCTTGCCCCCTCCACAAATTATCCATCTCCCTTGCTGTGGCTGGTAGAGATCTCCAAGCCTTGCTAGCTGAAGACTTCCTCCTTCTCTGGTCCGGTGGTCAAACTCTCTAAGCTCTGCAGCTAGTAGTACTGTCCTCGAGTTGCTGCAGCTGTATAATTCATGGGAGATTTGCATACATCAACTTGGTCTGTAGTTTAGAGTAAGCAAACATGAATATTTATCAGGGATAATCTGAGAAATAGACTAGTTAAGGCCCAAGGATTCTTTCAAATTGAGATTCTTTTGAAATAGAACCTGACACAATGGAAAGTACTGAAACCCTTATCTGCCCTGGTCTTGCCTTCCTGTTGTGGAAACTTTGGCATATTTATGATGAAGTGTTACATAGAAAGGATCTTAACTGGAAGATGACATTTCAAGTTTACAATAAATCACAATTTGTTATGTCTTTGTACTTATTATTAGGGGCAACATGTGTGGGGAGATAAATAGTTAGAGGAAGGAAAAGAGTCAGATGGCTTCCGAATGTAAAAACTGTGAGGAAATGTTGGAAAAGAAACATCATCTCTTTAGATCTGAATACTAAATCTAATTTAGACACATCAGTCTAGCTTATATTCAGACCTGAATTTTAATGTAAAAGTTCATTTCATGAAGCTTGGAGTAAGACTAGTATATTTCTAGATTCAGCTGTCTGCCCTAATTCTTCATTGTGGCTTTTGATATTTTGGACATCCTAGTGATGACTGGTGAGAAGCTATTGTGATCAAGGACTGACACAAAGTTCCTTCTTAGAATACTGGTTACATTTTATTCATTTCAACACAATGTAAGTTGGAAAGAATTATACAAAAGGAATCAAGAATGATTGTCTGTGTGGGGACAAAATAACGCTATGAAAATATAATGGAATAGAATGAAACTTGGCATGAGGGGGAAACCAGTAAAAAGACACATCAAATTTGAAAGTGAGTCAAATTGGACTGGGGGTTCCAGAGATATAAGCCTGCCGCCTAAAAAAAACGACCCAATGCATTTTTATGGGAGAAGAAGTTCCAGCTTCTGTAGCAAAGAATAATAGAATAGGGGGAAACTTGGCAAGTGGTAAAAAACACACTGAGTTAAAAAATGAGCCAACTTAGACCTGGAGTTAGAGGGTGACTGAAACCGTTTTTTCACTTCCAGCCAAAACTTAATCTATGGTCAAAACTTGCCACACAAACAGAAGTCAAAACCTGGGCTGTGTGCCCCCCGGCCTTTCCCGACAGAAAGCCAATCTTCGCTTTTTCACTACCCTTAGGTCTTCTTCCACCACCCTTAGGTCCTCTCCAGGCCTATCTTAGAAGCCCTGATGTTCTAGTGATCTAGTCAAGGCAGGAGTAACCCCCAGTCATTCCTGTTCATGCCAGATCTACATTCAAAATGGCTGCCATGTCATTCCACTCCCATGGCAGACTCACAAGACTGCCACTGGAGGTTCCATCAGCCATTTTGAGATTGGAGTTGACCTATATCAGTTCCAATCTCAAGATGGCTGCTGCAACCTCCCGTGAGACTGCCATGGAAGCAGAAGTGCTTGGCAGCCATTCTGAATGATACAGGAGATACAAAGAATAGCAAAATTTCTTAGAGACGATTTTGATTATATGAAGGGCTACGTTTATCCCTGGATGAATAAGTCCCGTAGAACTAAACATAATAAAGGGGGTGCTTATAATTTAAAAAGTAGCATTTAAATTATCCTCCAGTGAGTCCTCAGGGGAAGAAGAAGAAAAGTCCGGGGTAGTTGAGCCTAATGACCAGCAAGCTCAGGTGTAGACATTATCTGAATCTTTTTTTATGCTTTCCACAAACATCATTGGATCCTTTGCACACTCCACAGGAGCCAAAAAAGGAGCAAAACCCAAGAGGGGCAATTGAACTCATTGAATAATATTGTAAATATATTTTCATGTACATGAACAGTTCAAGTTAATCTCCTTCAGTGGGAATTATCGTTCATTCCTTCTGTTCAGTATGATGCTTATAGCATACGTCAGGCTTTATTTAGGTTTTTTAGATCATTGAGGCTTAAGGTGTATTTTTCAGTGTCAGCAGAGTACACAGGGGGATACTGAATGTTCATTATTGAGTAAAGTTAAATCACTGTGGATGCCTCGTGCATTCCAGATGCCTCGGTCATGGCCTTTCAAAAATTGGTACTGCAAGATTTGTCAATATTAGGCTTGTCAGTACATTTAATTTAACCAAACAACAAAGGAAAATTATGTGCAAATTGCCAGCAGATGATTCCATGATAATTACTAGAGCAGATAAAGGTGGCACAATAGTTATTATGGATAGTTCAACATATATAAATGAGGCAATGCGCCAATTATCGGAGACTAATTTAATCAGAGGTTAGAAGATAATCCTACCTACTCAAAATCTACAACAACGTTTTGAAGCTTTTTTAGTTCAAGTAAATATAGATGGCATTCTTTCGCACAGGGAATTTAAATGTGTGTATTGTCAAAACTCTAAAATTCTATATATTTATTTTATACCGAAAATTCATAAATCTATCAGACAGCCTCCTGGACATCCAGTTGTATCAGGTTGAGGGTCTCTGTTGGAACCACTGTCCCAGTCTGCTCAGTTCATTCAGTTTCTTGACACAGTGAACTTGTCTAAATCTGAACAAATAATTTGGCCACACTGAATGTAATGGGGCTTTATATAAATATACCTCAAATACGGGCACTAGAGGTGGCCTAGGAATATCTGTACCAGGCTTCTATTTCAGAAGATAAGCTTCGTATTTTGATGCAAATGTTAACATATGTTATTTGTCACAACCATTTTGAATTTGATAAAAAGAAGTTTTCTTCAGTGGCTTGCCTCTATATGATGGTTTTTGAAGAATTTAATTGTCGCCTTATATAAAGAATATTGTAGCTTGGAAAAGGTTCATAGACGAAGTCATCTTGATTTGGAGGGGCACAGAAGGGGACTTGAAGACTTTTGTGAATTATTTGAATGAGTTGGATTCAAATATTAAATTTACATTCCACTTCATGTTTACTTTTTGGATTATTTATCAAACAGTAACAAATTCTTTACAAAAGTATATAGAAAGGAAAATATGTTTATCTAGAGAGGGTATCTCCCTTGTGTAGTTAAGAATGCATACAAACAGGCTTTATATGTACAGAGAGTTTTGTTATTTTCACCTAAGTCCCGAGAATCTGATAATTCTTTGGTTTGTGTTCTCTCATTTTTTTTTATAATTCCTATGCAGTCCAAAAATTGATTTCAAAATATTGGCATGTATTGGATATTCATCCAGTTCTTACAGAACCTCCCAAATTTGCATACTGTTAGAGCAGTAACTTGGGTGTGATGTTACAATATCAAAGATCACAGGATAATTTAGGATTACATATGCCCTGTGGTCACTGTAAGTATTGTCAATATTCATTAAAAACTTCTCAACTATGTATTCCACATTCTTCAGTTAAGTTTCATCTTAAGTTCACAACTAATTGTGAAAGTGAGCAGGTTGTATATTGTGTTATTTGTCCATGTGGCCTCTATTACATTGGTCAAACCTGCAGGTCTGTCAAATATCACATTGCTGAACACCTTAGTAATATTAGATTACAGAAAAGAGAGGCACCTTTAGTTGATCATTGGCTGAATATAGACCACTCTTTGGAAGATTTGTGATTTGTAATATTAATCCAGGCGATTCTGAGAATAGGGGGGTGATGTTTCAAAATGTTTATTGCAGAGGGAGCAGAGGTCTATTTACTCATGGGGTACTGTGGTGTTTAGTCTAGGGGAAGGGAGGTTTCAGTTTCAGATGAAAATGCACTGGCATTTTAGGCCGAACACAAAACATGACTGAATCCTGGTTTTGAGACATTTTTGGCACCAAAGCTGAAACTGAACTACAGTCAGTCTCTACCTGGGGCTCCAGAGAAATGAACCGTCCCCCCTCCCCAAATATGGCACAGTGGGAAAAGGAGTTCCAGTTTCTGTAACATTGAAACCGAGTGAAATGTAGCAGTTTGAGAACAGGTTAAGGCAGTTTAAAATGTGGAATTCCCTACTCTATCAAATACCCAAACTGCCCCATTCCTGAAAACTTACCCTCTCCCCACACAACTGTTTCACAACCCCAAAACTACCCCACCATATCTTCCACACCACCCTGCATATTTATTTTTGTTCTTAGGTGCCTTTTTGAAAGTTTACCTTTAGATTGATCTAAGTATTTTCTAATCTTTAAGCAAAATGTGTTGACAGTTGCAAATGTTAAAGAAATTATTCTGAGGTACTTCTGAAAGTATACTTTTACTAATTGGAAATCCATAACATCTTGCTTTAATCTTGAAAGTCTTCAGTTGTGATTTTCATATCTGCATATGATGTGACAGACCCTGCAAGGGATGAAATGAGGCATAGTTCATTTTGGATCCATGATCTTTAATGAGTGCATTGAAGAATTTTGGAAAGTTTTTCCCAGCTAAAAATGTATGTTAACTAAGAATATTACAGTGCAAAATAATGCATACTTGAGCAAGAAAGACCATCGAGGTTGACATAATTTTTAAGAAGAAGCAGCGTTCCTCCAGAAGAAATGCAAATCTAATTGAAGAAATAATGCAAACAACTGTAATCCTTTCTTGAAAGCCGAAAACCCCGGGGGATGTAAAACAGAAAGCATAGTGTCAGAAGGGATGCCATTATTTCTTAGTTTATATCAAAATAAATCACACATATTAGGTTACCATTATGTGTAGCTCAGCCACTCCTTTCAGTAAGGGAAATGACTAGCTCTCCACTTTTAGCATTTCTTTGAATTTTGTAATTTCCTAATGACTGCCTTGCGTGTAACTTTGGGACTGGAATTCATGAGAACAGGAAAAGTGACAAAAGGAGCTAAAGACTGAAAATAGTTGATTGTGCATGGCCTTACGCATTTGTATAAGAAAAAAAAATATTCAGTCTAGAAATTATTGGTTGTCCTTCGCATTTTGGAGGGATGAGATGGACACCTCTATGGACTGGCATCAGAATACATACTTAGGCCATTATTTTAGAAAGATATCCCATGTGCAAATAGTGGCATTTACATGTTTATATTGTATACATGTGTAAATACCGCTTTCAGAAAGCCTCTATTTACACTTGAAAATCCATACTGTGCAGATTTGGCATGGTTTGGATGTGGCTTGGGCAGGACTACAATCTATGGGCCCGATACTCAGCCAGTAGTGATCAGTGTTTTGCTGACCGCTGCCAGCGTTAAACATGGAAATTCAATGCTGGGTCATGTCCGGGCACCGGCATTGAATTTCCAGGTTTCCGGAGCTGGCTAATGCATAGCAAGTTAAGTGTGATTTTCAGCACTTAACCGGCTATAGGTCATCATATTAAGATAGAACTTACTTTTATGCAGTCCTATTTATGTGGTTAACCTGGCCAGTTAAGTGCTGATTATCGGCACTTAACTGGCCAAGTGCTGACTCCACTCCTGGAATGTCCCCAAAATAGCTGATTTTCAGTTTGGCGCTAACGGCTTATTTTCAGTGGCACTAACCAGTTGTGTGAGACTGAATATTAGCAGTTAGCCCCAAACAGATGATTTAATCAGCCAGGAGCTGTTTCTGGCCTGTTAAATCGCTTTTTATTATTATTATTACATTTGTACCCCACGCTTTCCCACATAATGCAGGCTCAATGCGGCTTACATAGTAATTTGAAATACAAAGTTAATAGAATTTTAATAAGACAGTAGTAAAACAATGTAAAGTTGGGCTTAGTAGTGTATGATAAGTTGAGCTAGATAATGTATGACTAGGATAAAAGAGAGTAGACAGGATAGGATAGTGTAATTTGGGAGAAAGGGTAAGGAGGGATAAAATTAAGGAGAGATGCTTTGAATATTGACCCCTATGTGTGTATTCCCCATTTTACATATTTCCACGTTAGATGTTACACCAGTGGTGTAGCTACGTGGGGCCACGGGGGCCTGGGCTGCCGTAGATTTGGCCCTGGACCCCCCTGCCGACGACCCTGTCGACCCCCCCCTCCCGCCACTAACCCTTCCCCGTCGTCGCCGTCGGCTACCTTTGCTGGCGGGGGACCCCAACCCCCTCAGCCGAGGTCCTCTTCTTCCAGCGCAAGGCTTCGCTCTGTTTCTGTGAGTCTGACGACCTGCACATACAACGTGCAGGACATCAGACTCACAGAAACAGAACGAAGCCTTGCAGATCAGCCAGCGGCCGCGTTGCTGGCTGATCTGCAAGGCTTTGTTCTGTTTCTGTGAGTCTGACATCCTGCATGTACAATGTGCAAGGCGTCAGACTCACAGAAACAGAACGAAGCCTTGCGCCGGAAGAAGAGGACCTCGGCTGGCGGGGGTTGGAGTCCCCTGCCATCAAAGGTAGGTGACGGCGGGGGAGTGTTGGTGGCAGGAGGGGGGGGTCAAAGTTGTTGTTGTTGGTGGCGGCGGTGACCTCTGGCTCTGGACCCCTCTCCTGCCGAAGTCTGGCTATGCCCCTGTGTTACACCAATTGAAATGTAACTAAAAAAAAAAAAAAGCGCTTGTTTTGGCCAGGGCTTTATAAGCAGGGTTAAAGGATTTATTCTCCTTAATCTCATGTGGTTCTTCTTCTTTTTTAATTATTTATTTATAAGTATTAACAATAGTTCAAGAAATCTCTTGATATGCAAAAATGGAACAGATTGAACATAATTTTTCAATTCAAATCAAATATAAGGTAATACATTTTTATCTCATCCATTTCAAGTCCACAATAATGGAGAAGAGACAAGGTACAATTTCATGAAATAATTTTTCACTAATTAACTTAGGTAATAGAAGAGACACATGATATGCCTGACATATCCAATATGGTGTAGATGTAGATAATGCTGCTAGTTGTTGATTAGGGGTAGCAACCATCTTAGAACCTAGAAAAGTATTCTACTGAGTTGAATCATAAAAAATATATTTAACTGAATTAATTTTTAGCACACATTTGCATGGAAAATTTAACCAAAATAAACCTTCCAACTGTAGGACCCTAGGATGGAGCTTTAGAAATGCTTGACGTCTCTTTTGTGTCCGACTTCGGGAAGGAGGGAGGGGAGGGAAGGAATGGGACTAAGGGAGAGACACTGAGACTGCGGTGGTCGGGGGGGCAGAAGAGACGCTTACTTAACCTGCTGGATGGTGGGAAAGAGAGCTGATGGTGCAACTCTGATGGTCCTGGGTGTGTTGGGGACAGACAGACAGGCAGGCAGGCAGGCAGATAGGAGGAAAAGATGCAGGACCCTAGAGGGGGAGACAAGTTATAGATGTGGACTTGCAGGGGAAAGGGACAGAGAGAGGCTAGACTGGGTTTGGGGGCAAGAGAATAGACAGGTAAAGATGCTGGATGGAATGGACACTGATTCTGGGGGTAGGGGAGAGATGCAGGACCTGCCCAATGGAAGCGGGGGGAGAGAGAGAAGTGCAGGTGCTGCTATGATGGACTGGGGTGCGGTGGGGAAGGGACGGAAAGACAGACAAAAAATATGCAAGACCTTAGAGGGGAGTTATAGATATGGACTGGCTGGTGGGGGGGGGGGGGGGGGAAGAGACAGGGAAAGATGCTAGATGGAATGAAAGAGCAAGGGAGATACACTTGACCCTAGGGAATTGGAAGAGAGAGGGAGAGTTACTGGCTCCAGAGTGGGGGGGGGGGGGGGGAACGGGACAGGATGAGGTGCTGAACTGCTGAACTCAGGAGAGAGAAGGGAGTTATGCTACATCAATGGGGGAGGAGGAGCGGGGGGGGGGGGAGAGAAAGACACACACACACACACACACACACACACACACACAACTGTATTGGAGGAGGGGTAGAGAGGGGAAAAGATGCTGGATGGAAAAGAAGGGAAGAAACACTGGACACAGGAGGGAGAAATACTGGACTGTGAAGGGGTGGTGGGAATTGAAAGGGAGAGATACTGGCCCCAGAGTAGGGGATGCAAGAGAAAGGGTTGTGTCACAGAAACAGAGAAGAGATGTTGGGCATAGAGGGAGCATAGGGACAGGGACACAGAGGAGCACTGCTGGACTGAGTGGGAATAGGGACACACAGGGACAATGCTCAACAGGTCAGAGTAGACATACAGAGGGGAAAGGCAGAATATAGGAGAGGATGTGTCAAGTTTCAGGATAAGTGAGCCCTTAGACCATGGTGGAATAGTACTGCCTGCCTGCCGAGAGGACAGACAGACTGTAGCAAGTAGTGGGGAGTCCCTGCAAAAAGCATTGCTCCACTAGAGGTGTCAAAGTAAGCAGGAAGCTGTACTCAGAACTGGAAGTAGAAGCTGTGCTGGAGCTGGAGCCAGGACTGGAAGCTTTCCTAGACCCCTTTAAGGTGATCACATTGATATTAACATGTGTATTAAGGTACCAACAAAGCTACCACATAACCATTGTGCTGGACAATTGAGATAATTTGTAAGGAGTCCATAGAACTCTGTGCATAAGGGAATACAAAGATTGTCTACCAGAGGAGGATCATTGTAGACCACATTTAACTCCATTGCAGATGTGATAAAGGAATATCAAGATTGGGGGGACTTCCAGTGTGAGCTTGAAGCAAATGGCTGCCTGAACAATGTGCTCCCGCTGTAAATTCTCAATTCTCATCCCAAATACCATTTCAAGGAGCTTAAAATTGATTGTTCTCTTCTATTTAACAAAGATTGTCATCAGCAGAATGAAGAAATATAAATCTGATGGAAATTTCAATGTTACAACTAATTTGAAATGTCTCAAGTCCAACCCACCCTCTCCGGACAAATCGGGTGGGCTTAGTAATGAGCTCCTCTCCGATGATCCGATTCTTAAAGAATTGCAGAATATTAAAACTCTAATGCACAACCATATGGACATATCTAAAGATATGAAACAAGAATTGATTGCACAGATTGCAGCAAACCATAGAAAACCTCTCTACGCGTACTGTGTCGCTCGAAATTTCCATTTCATGAATCAAAGTTAATTCCTCTGCCATATCTAAACTACAAAGGGAACTAGAAGATCTATGTAGCAGAAGCCGTAGAAATAATATATGAATTTTAGGCTTACTGGAAGGTGCTGAAGGCTCTGATATTTCTTCCTTCCTAGAAACTTCTCAACATCAGCTTTGAAGCAAAAATGGAAATTGAAAGGGCCCATCACACCCCTTCTCAAATTCATCATGGTGGCGGCGCCAAATATTCAAGGCCAATTGTGGCCAAAATGTTATGATACCCTCATACCTTGCAAATTCTTATGGCGGCTAAAAGTAGATTGTCTCTCTTAGGCGCCCCATATAAGAGGCTTGGGGAGCCTAAGCCTCCCCAACCTGAACTGCGACCTTCCCTGCCTGCTGGACCCACTGCCTCTCTCCTCCCATCCATTCCTGTTCTGCAACAGAGTTTGGCTTCCTTCTGTTGCACTGCTGCTACCGGACCCGTACTCATGTAATAATGATAAAAGAGCACAGGACCCAGCTGTCTGTAGTGCCGCTAGTGCTTCTTGTGCCAGTACTAGCGCTAGCGGTGCCATAGAGAGTCTGGTCCTGTGCTCTTCTATCACTGCTTATTAGCGTGAGACCAGTGGCAGAGGTACAAGAAGAGGGAAGAATGAAACTGTGCTGCAGGGTGGTAGTGGATAGGTAGGGGTGGGAGAGAGAGAAAGTAACAGAAAGTGATGGTGCAATACTGGATAAAAGTGTGTGTGGGGGGAGAGAGAGAGGCTATGGGCTGGAGAGTATCGGAGACAGCGGATAGGGGAAATTCTGCATAGGAGGGGGAAGTGAGATGGAGATAGGGGCAATGCTGGATGATAAAAAGAGAGATAGGCAGCAGGAACAATGCTGAATAGTGTGGGGAGTAGAGGAGAGAGAGAGAGAGAGAGACAATGGGCATTGCTGCATTCTGGGGGAGAGAGACAGACAAGCACTGCTAGATGACAGGGGGAAGGGATATGTGGAGAAACATTTAGGAGATGCTGGTTGCAGGAAGAGACAGAGCAGGTGAGAGAGACAGAAGCAATACTGCATGGGGGGAGAGAGAAGGGGCAATGCTGGATAGTGGGGGTAAGGGAAAGAGACAGAGACAAGATACTTTATGATGGAAAGGGCAGAAAGACAAGAGGGGATGCTAGCTGGCGGGGGGAGGAGAAAGAAAGAGACAAGAGAGGGGATGCTGGATGGCAGGTGATGGGAGAGGGACAGACAGAGATGCTGGATGGCAGGTGATAGAAACAGAAAATGAGGCGATGGTAGAGGTAGACAGAGAGAGGAGATGCTGGATGGCAGTGGGAGAGAGGAAAGAGCTAGTGAAAAACTGGGGAATAAGAGAAAGGAAATGGGAGGGCCAGAGTGAGGTAAAAAGATGAAAAGCTGTAGGTAGACGCCATAGGCGCCCAGTATAAGAGGCTTGGACAGGCTAAGCCTCCCTTGCTGTGCTCTGAGAGGTTTAAATTGTTGATTTACCTCCATCCTCACAGCAGGAGCTGCAGTGAAAGCCCTCTAGCCTTGTGTAACCAATTGTAGAAATTGGTTTATGGTTTGTTTACCTTACTGCTGGGAGTGCAGGGGGAGGGGGGGTTGGCTGGGTTGCCAGGGAGATATTTAATGAGGATGACTTCCTGACCTGCACTGAGAACAGATAGCAGCAGAATAGGACAACCAGACAACAAAGGTAAAAAAGATCATTTTATTTTCATTATAGTGTTTGGAATATGTCCACTTTGAGAATCAGGTGCTCAACATTAAAAGTTTATATTTATGGCATTTTATCCCACATTAAACATGAATTAGGGTGTTTTGTGGCTCTACATGAGAATTGTGATGATATGATCCCTTGTTTCATATTGTTGACGGTCTGCATTTTCCGTATGGGTGGTATATTGGTGTATTAGGTTCTGCCCAGTGTAATATTTATGGTACAGTAAGGTTCTGAGTGTGTTTTTGCACAAAGTTGTGCATAGTGTTTTGCAGTTGAGCGATTGTGGTTAGTATATGCTTTGAGCAACCACTTTATTCTTTGACATATGATACATATCTAATATCTAAATTTAATAAAAGGTATTAATTGTGACTTTTATTTTTATTTATTTATTTTTTTCTGTGTGTTATCAGACAATTATGGATTTAAGCTCCACCCCTGGCCCCACCCTAACCCCGCCCCCTTTAGCCTCCCCAAACAGTTGGGCCACCGACCGCCTATGGTAGAAGCAGTAAAAAGAGGGAGATGGAAAACTGGATGATATGAATGAAATGTGAATGGATAGGTAACAAAAAATGGAAGTAAGCTGAAAGGAACAGATCAGTGCTGATGTTAGTTGTTATGGAAGAGGTGAAGAAGACAGAAGAGAAAAAAATGACACATGGACAAGAGACCCGTGGAAAGAGAGTTAAAAGAAAACAAGGAAGCAGTAACAAGAGACCAGGACCAACACAATTGGAAAAATTAAATGGGCAGACAGTAAATCATAAAGAAACTCCAAACTGCTCAAAACACAGCAGCCAGGCTTATATTTGGAAAAACAAGATTCGAAAGCGCCAAACCTTTATGAGAAAAACTGCATTGGCTCCCAATCAAAGAATTTATTGCGTTCAAAATATGCACTCTGGTTCACAAGATCTATGGCAATGCCCCGGGATACATGATAGACCTTATAGATCTACCAACCAGAAACACAACAAAATCAACTCGAGCATACCTAAATCTCCACTACCCAAGCTGCAGAGGACTTAAATATAAGTCAACCTATGCATCCAGCTTCTCTTATATGTAAGCACACAACTATGGAACGCGCTTCTGACTGCTGTGAAAACAACATACGACCACCTAATCTTCCGAAAACTCCTAAAGACTTACTTGTTCAAAAAGGCATACTCCAACAACTCAACCTAAATGCCTAACCCCGCAATACATCAGTACATCAATATAAATGTTCATGTTGGACATAACCTAACCTACTCTCCCCCTTGACACCCAATATGTCTATCAAATCTGATCATTAGCCTGTCTTAACCTCACTTAGTATCTGTTCTTGCCGGTATTGGTGACTGCCACTACTGCACTATGTAAGCCACATTGGGCCTGCAAATAGGTGGGAAAATGTGGGCTACAAATGCAACAAATAAATGAATAAATAAATAAATAAAGGTAGAAAAAATAATTTTATTTTTAATTTAGAATGAAGTAATGTGGCAGCCATGTTAGTCCACTTTAAAAGTTAATAAATATTGATAAAAGAAAAAAAACATAAAAGATAAGGTGACACCTTTATATTGGACTAAAATACATTGTTGTGACTAGCTTTTGGAGACCAAAACCTAATTCTCCAGGTCAGGATAATATACTGCTGTAACAGTATACTTATCCTGACTTAAAGAAGGAGTTTTTGGCCTCTGAAAACTAGTCAAAAATGTTATGTTAGTCCAATAAGAAGGTATCATCTTATTTTTTGGTTTTGTTTTATTTGCTAATTTTTAGTGTAGCAATTGAAATATGTCAGTTTTTTGAAATCTACATCTGCTGTCTAGATTTTCCATGGTACAAAGGGATGTGTCACTGTTTCTATTTCTTTGGTTTTACATTGTATGCAGAGCATGGCTTCTTGGGGTTCAGTTTAATTTTTGTCCACATATTTCTATTTTTAGTTTGTGGTTACTTATTCTATACTTGATGAGGGTCTACCTGTGATCATTTGTGAAAAAGGCTGGGTATTCTGTTAGCATCGAATGTCTGTGTAGGACTGATTTGTACTAATCCTGCTTGTTTAGCTTTCCAATAGGTATATTGATGTTCTTCTGCCCACTACAGTTTACGGTGTTGATTTTTCTAGAAAAGACTTTGTGTGACTCCTGGAGGTTAGTATTATGATATGGTAGAATTGCTTTATAGGTCCTAAGTGATTTTGTTGGGTTTTGTATTACTTCACAGTATGCCTGGTACTGGATTTTGGATTTGGATTTAGTTCATGCTTTTTTTCAATTATAGCTCAGTGAGAGTTATATTAAGATGCAGTAGGTATTTTCCTATCTCTGGAGGACTTACAAATCTTGTATATATTTCCACAATACTGTAAATATTGTCCTGTTTAGTATGTTGTATTAACTTGGTTCACTATATTCATTTTTTAGCACATAATTCCTGGAATGTATTCAGTGTGCATATTACAGAGGTACTGGGGAGACAGCTGATACAGCTGCACCGGAACCACACAGTGAAAGACTCATTCTTAGCAGTGTTCAAAAGCACTCCACTATCCTTTTACTGCTGACATAGGTGTTTCCCTCCAATGCAAGGATTTTAACTTACTCTGTTCTGTTCCATACCAGTACCTGTCATAGAGGCTGATATGTACTCTTTCTTTCACATCTTTGGGGAAGGGAGGGTGGGCAATGACCACTGGGGGAGTAAGTTGGGATCATGCCTTAATCCCTCCAGTGGTTATTTTGGGCACCTTTTTGTGACTTTGTAGTGCCTGAAACAGGTCCAGACCAAAACATCTAACTTTTAGCCCTGGATGTTTTTGCTTTGTTCCATTATGGCAGAAAAATGTTCATGTTGGGAACTCCCAAATCCCACTCCCAACACACCCCCGACATGCCTCCTTGTGATTCGGATGCACTGTGTATGAACTGCATAGAAAAAGCATCTTAAAATGGGTTTTGAAAATAGCGATTTGGATGTTTTTTGGAAAAAAAAGGTCCATCTGCTGCTTTGTGCCACTTTTTGGTCCTTTTTCTGTTTCAAAAATGAGCCCCTTGGTGTGTTTATTTTTTAAAAAATCAGGGCATGATCTGACATTGCAATTTTGCCAATTTCAGTTTGAGCCACTTCCTTTAATAAAAAATTGCTTATCAAGAAAAAATAGATACATGAATAAGAAGCATGAAGGGTTGAGAAAAATTTCTCTCTGTATAGTAAAAGAACCGCCACGGATCAACAAGAGTCAGTTGAGAAATTACATCATTCAATCTGTGCCAAGCTTTAGATTTTCTGTATGACACATTAGATTTTCTGTCCATTATGGGGTCAAGTATCAAGTTAAACTCTCCTCCCATAATGCAAGGACTATTACCCTCAGCAGCAATAAGATCAGCTATTCAGAAATTCAGGGGTTCAGAGTTTGGAGCTTAAATATTTATCACCGTTAATAATTTATCTGAGATATCCAATGTGACTCTTACTCATCTACCAAAAAGGTCATTAGAGGTCGAGATATCAGTTCTATTACATAGTAAAGTTAGTACGCCATTTTTTCCCCATCAGCAGGTGAGAAAATAGGTTGCTGTTAGACCAATTGGTTATGATTATACTCAATTCCACTTCAGAAAGGTGGGTTTCTTGTAAAAAAAACAATGTCTGGAGTACATTTGGTCATATATGTTAATATTTGTTTCTTTTAATTGGGTTATGGATATCGTTTACGTTAAGGAAAACACAAGTGATAGGCATGAATGACATAGAAAATAATGTTAATTTAATAATACCATCAAAATCTAATGGTCATCCAGACATGGTAGAGCATGCCAAATCTGGTGTTTATGGCTTTTTAAATTTTGGATGATATGCTAGCAACTGCTTGTTCAAATGAGTGGAAATCTTGTTCAGATCCAGGAAAAACAGGATAATGTTATCCTCGTTGTCACGAAATGCCTAGCCACTGCCTGGGGTTACCCCGTGGCCAGTTAGAGGGTCTATCCCCAGCATAGCTCAGGTCTGCCTGCACTTGCTGCTCGTGCTCTACACTAGCACCCTCTTCCCACCGACTGGGTCAGAACCGCCTCTGGACGAGTCTCCCACTGTCAAATTAGCTCCAGTGATTTCTAGGTTACTGAAACCACACTCCCAGTGGTCCTACAGTTCCCAAAAAGCACTCACAGACTCAACACACAAACCACTAGGATTCTTTATCAGTCCAGACAAGCAGAACGAACAAACAGTTGTGTTTATTCTCAGAACTTGGAACAGTGGACAAAAAATATGCAAGTGGCAAACAATAACAGGTAACTGAAATATGGATCAATTATAACACTAACTAAACATCTATATACTGTCTAAACAGTACCTGGGAAGATCAGGACATATAATTGTTCACAGAGCCTTACCAAACAGGTCTGTCTAAACAGTACCTGGGAAGAACAGGACATATAATTGTTCACAGAGCCTTAGCAAACAGGTCTGTCTCCTTCTTCTTCTAGGCCAAGACTCAAGGCAAAATCAGTACACTCTAAAGGAAATGAGCTCCTGGGCCAATCAGAGCCCAGCCAACAAGATTTGAAAGTATACTGCTGCTTGCTTCCTGTTTGTGTTAAAGTAAAAGAACATTCAGTTCCCTATAACAGCTTTACAGCAAAGAAACACCACTTGCTGGCCAAATAGGAGAAATGCACTTCAGGACATAATTAAAATAGGAAAATATCTAATACATTTTACAGGCTTAAAAAACACCATTTCTTCACACTCGTATTTTATAGAGACACATAATTTAGCCTTTTGTAAAATTTTAACAACTTGGTTGTAGTGCAACACTTTAAGCACCATAGACCTAGGATACTTGTCCCAGGATTTCTGATACAAAGGAGAACGGTGAGCTCTCTCAATTTTGAAATCCTTAGTAAATTGCATTTCCAGAATTGATGGAATAAATGAGTCGAGGAACTTAACAGCATCTTGGCCCTCCCTGCCTTCAGGTAATCCGAGGATATGAATATTGTTACACTTTGCACTTTTGTTCGCATCTTCTAGATCTTTCTTGAGTTGGCTGATGCACTTTATTTGTTTTTGGAGATTTTGAACATTTTCTTCCGATGCAACAATTTTATTTTCCATTGTTTCAATTTGTTTTTTGAATTTGGAAATGTTACGCTTTAAGTACTACTACTACTACTACTATTTAACATTTCTAAAGCGCTACCAGGGTTATGCAGCGCTGTACAATCTAACAAAGAAGGACAGTCCCTGCTCAAAGGAGCTTACAATCTAAAGGACAAAGAAGTGCAGTCAATCAAATTGGGGGCAGTCTAGATTTCCTGGATAGAGGTACAATGGTTAGGTGCCGAACGTGACATTGAAGAGGTGGGCTTTGAGCAAGGATTTGAAGATGGGCAGGGAGGGGGCTTGGCGTATGGGCTCAGGGAGTTTATTCCAAGCATAGGGTGAGGCAAGGCAGAAAGGGCGGAGCCTGGAGTTGGCGGTGGTGGAGAAGGGTACTGAGAGGAGTGATTTGTCCTGTGAGCGGAGGTTACGGGTAGGAGCGTAAGGGGAGATGAGGGTAGAGAGGAAATGAGGGGCTACAGATTGAGTGCATTTGTAGGTTAGTAGGAGAAGCTTGAACTGGATGTGGTACCTGGTTGGAAGCCAGTGAAGTGACGAGGAGAGGGGTGATATGAGCATATCGGTCTAGGCGGAAGATAAGATGGGCAGCAGAGTTCTGAATGGATTGAAGGGGGGATAGATGGTTAAGAGGGAGGCCAGTGAGGAGTAGGTTGCAGTAGTCAAGGTGAGAGGTGATGAGAGAGTGGATGAGAGTTCGGGTGGTATGCTCGGAGAGGAAGGGGTGAATTTTGCTGATGTTATAGAGAAAGAAGCGACAGGTCTTGGCTGTCTGCTGGATATGGGCAGAGAAGGAGAGGGAGGAGTTGAAGATGACTCCGAGGTTGCGAGCAGATGAGACGGGGAGGATGAGGGTGTTGTCGACTGAAATAGAGAGTGGAGGGAGAGGAGAAGTGGGTTTGGGTGGAAAGACAATGAGCTCGGTCTTGGCCATGTTCAGTTTCAGGTGGCAGTTGGACATCCAGGCAGCAATGTCGGATAAGCAGGCTGATACTTTGGCCTGGGTTTCCGCAGTGATTTCTGGTGTGGAGAGGTAAAGCTGGGTGTCATCAGCATAAAGATGGTATTGGAAACCATGAGATGAGATCAGCGAGCCCAGGGAAGAGGTGTAGATTGAAAAAAGAAGGGGTCCAAGGACAGATCCCTGAGGAACTCCAACAGAGAGTGGGATAGGGGTGGAGGAAGATCCATGAGAATGTACTCTGAAGGTACGGTGGGAGAGATAAGAGGAGAACCAAGAGAGGACAGAGCCCTGGAACCCAAATGAGGGTAGTGCAGCAAGAAGTAAATTATGATTGACAGTGTCAAAAGCGGCGGATAGGTCAAGGAGGATGAGGATGACCTTTGGATTTGGCGAAGAACAGGTTATTACAGACTTATTGAGTGCCGTTTCTGTCGAGTGTAGAGGGCGAAAACCGGATTGAAGTGGATCGAGGATGGCATGAGAGGAGAGAAAATCAAGGCAGCGGCTGTGAACGGCGCGTTCAAGTATCTTGGAGAGGAAGGGTAGGAGGGAGATGGGGCGGTAGTTGGAAGGACAGGTAGGGTCTAGTGATGGTTTTTTGAGAAGTGGTGTGACTACAGCATGCTTGAAGGTGTCAGGGACAGTTGCAGTAGAGAGAGAGAGGTTGAGGATATGACAGATGGGGGGGGGGGGGTGACAGTAGGACAGATGGTGTTTAGTAAGTTGGTGGGGATGGGATCAGAGGAACAAGTGGTGCATTTCGAGGAGGAAAGAAGGTGGGCGGTTTCCTCCTCGATGATATCAGGAAAAGAGGAGAAGGAGGCCTGGGTTGGTTGGTTGAGGGAGTGGGTTAAAGGGTGAAGAGGAGGAGGTGGCTTGGTAGTGAATTCGAGGTTGATCTTCTGCACCTTGTCACGGAAGTAGTCAGCTAGTGATTGAGGAGAGAGTGAGGGGTGGGGTGGGTGGGAGCAGAGGGCACTTTGAGGTGGGAGTTAAGGGTGGCGAAGAGACAATGAGGGTTGGAGCCGAGAGAATTAGTCAATTGGGTGTAATAGTCCTGTTTGGCAAGGAATAGGGGGGACTGGAAGGAGGATAGCATGAAATTGTAATGAATGAAGTCGGTATGGGTGCGAGATTTCCTCCAGAGGCATTCGGCAGATCGGGCGCAGGAGCGAAGGTATTGGATGCAAGGGGTCAGCCAGGGCTGGGGATTAGTACACCTTGTGGGATGGGAGATGGATGGTGCAAGTGTGTCCAGAGCAGTGGAGAGAGTGGAATTGTAAGCGGAGACAGCCTTGTCGACAGACTCGGAGGACATGATGGAAGGGAGGAGATTAGAGATACAAGAGGATAAGGTGGGAGGGTCGACAGCCTGGAGATTCCTGAAAGTAGTGGTTAGTGTTGGGTGGGACTGAGGGGGAGGGTGATGAAGTGTGAAGGTGATCAGGTGTTGATCTGAGAGAGAAAGAGCAGAGGCGCAGAAATTGGAGGGTGAGCAGGTAGAGGAGAGGATGAGGTCAAGACAATGGCCAGTTTGGTGAGTAGGGGTGGTGGAGCTCAGCTGGAGGTTGAAGGAGGATGTCAAAGTGAGGAACTGAGAAGCGTAGGAGTCGGATGGGTCATCAGCGTGTATGTTAAAGTCTCCAAGAATGAGGGACGGAGATGAGGGTTCAAGAAAAACAGAGAGCCAGGCATCGAAGTCGGTAAGGAAGGAAGGGAGAGACTTATCGGGGGGGGGGGGGCAGTAAATGACTGCAACTCTGAGTGGCAGTGGGTATAATAGATGGATGGAGTGAACTTCAAGGGATGAGAAGCAGTGAGACTGCGGTAGGAGGAGGGGTTGAAAACTACAGGAGGGCGAAAGTAGAAACCCGACTCCTCCTCCGCGGCCAACTGGGCGGGGAGTGTGGGAGAAAAGATAACTTCCATGGCACAGGGCCGCGACTGAGGCAGAGTCGTCGGGGGTGAGCCAGGTTTCAGTTAGGGCGAGCAGTTGGGGGGAATGGGAGATGAAGAGATCGTGGGTGAAGGAAAGTTGCAGACTGAGCAGGCATTCCACAGGGCGCACGAGAAGGGGAGGGAAGAGGGTGGGGAGGATTGGAATAGAGATGAGATTGGAGACATCCCGGAATCGTTTGCATGGATAGGACGAGGACAGGTGTGGGGGACCTGGATTGGGATTGATGTCTCCCACGGATAGCAGGAGAAGGAGCAAGAGAGTGCGGAGGAGGGTGGGGGAGGTAGGGCGACGAAGGCGGGATGAGCTTAGGAGGAATGGGGATGGGTTAATGGCAGGAAGGAAGTGATGAAGGTTGAGAGCTAGGAAGGAGGAGGGGGATAGGAGAGGTGGTGAGGGACAGGGGTGGGTAGGGAATTGTAGTAGTGAGCAGGATGGGAGAGGACATGGATGGGCAGTGAGTTCCTGTGGTAGACAGCAGTAGGGGGAGGGGGAAAAGATTAGGAAGGGACAGGGCAAGGAAAAGAATGTGTATAGGGGCCATGAGTAGTGACTGAGGTGTTAAGCAACAGATAGAGTAACTGGGAGAAAAATAGATGTAAAGAGAAAAATGCCCTGAGTGGATCGGAGCGGACCTGGGAGTCACCCCAGAGAAGGCTGAAAGGATATGCAGATGAGCTGCAAGTCCTCTACAGCACCTGAAAGGCAGCCGGTGGTAGAGCTGGGCATCTCTCAGCTGAGGAAAAGGCTTACCAGGGGTTAGGCCGAAGCCAGCATTCCTCCCCCTGAGGGTTGCCTGAGGTAGCCATGTCTTCTTTTAAATCACTGGTGTCTTCCTTAGTTTCTTGAAGCAGTTCTTTTAGAGATCTCAGCTATTCTAGAATGGTCTGAGAAGCAGTGTTGTCGATTTTACTTCTCGTTGATTTCTACAGAGAGGTTGGCTCCAGTTTATGGCACTTGTTACAGTGAGAAGACTTCCAGAGAGGGAGAGATCTTAATTGGTTTTATTATATATGCTTGACATAGTCGTCGTTATGTTTTGACGCTGGTTTTTAGCATCTTCTTTGATGTCCACCACTTTGAGGAGGATTCTCATAAGATTGTTTTGACTCATGATGCAGGCATGTTGGCTCTGAAAGTCGAATTTGTGTCGAGTCTGATGTATGCAGAATCCTTATTCAGTTGATATCACCCATAAAGCCATTTTCCAACTACTTCCAAGTGCATCCTCTGAATTTTATCGGAAGACCCTCCATCCATCCCAACTTTTGTCTGATAACCATTTCCAGATGCCTTAATGTCTCAGCTTCATAGTAATATCAATTGTGATAAAATTAAATGATTTTGATGCTATTTAATCATACAATCAGATTGAGTCCAAAGGAGCTTGTCACTTAGACTGCTATTTTGAATGGAGTTCACCAGTGTCCCCCTTAAATGAGAATCTTGTAAGGACAGCAGGAAGGAAATAATGCTACTATTTTGATGAGTTGGAACTATCAGATCCAGTGTTGACTACCTTCTAAGTAAATGTATTGGGGTGAATATTAGAGCCAGAAGTAGAGCTGTAATATAGAAACATAGGAACATGATGGCAGATAAAGGTCATATGACCCATCCAGTCTGCCCATCCTCTGTAACCCCTAACTCTTCCTTTTCCTAAGCGATCCCACATGCTTATCCCATGCCTTTTAAAATTCTGGAACAGTCCTCAACTCCACAACCTCCACTGGGAGGCCATTCCATGCCTCCACCACCCTTGCTGTGAAATAGTACTTCCTTAGATTACTCCTAAGCCTATTCCCTCTTAACTTTGTCAAATGCACCCTCATTCCAGAGCTCTCCTTCAGTTGAAAAAGGCTCTCTTCCTGCACATAAATGCCCTTGAGATATTTAAATGTCTCTATCATGTCTCCTCTCTTCCAGCGTATACATGTTGAGGTTCATAAGTCTGTCCCTATAATTTTTGTGTTCAAGACCGCTTGCTAATTTTGTAGCTGCCCTCTGGACCATTTAAGTACTTGGAATATTTAAGTACTTGGGGCCTATATTCCTGCTGAATATTAGCAGTTAGGCGCTGATACGCTATTTAACCGGTTACCGTCCGGTTAAATAGTTTTGAATATAGGAGGTGGAGGGTTGTTATTTTATAGAAACTAACTGAGGAGGACTAAAGCTTGCTGCACCATATGCCTGGAATAAACTTCCTGAGCCGGTACGTCAAGCTCCATCTCTGGCCGTCTTCAAATCTAAGCTAAAAGCCCACCTTTTTGATACTGCTTTTAACTCCTAACCCTTATTCACTTGTTTATCATCCTCACCTTAATATTCCCTTATCTCTTGTTTGTCTGTCCTCATTAGATTGTAAGCTCTGTCGAGCAGGGACTGTCTCTTCATGTTCAAGTGTACAGCGCTTCGTACGTCTAGTAGCGCTTTAGAAATGATAAGTAGTAGTAGTAATAATATATGTGAACAGCCAGTGTACTTTAATATTAAAAATTCTAGTGGAGTATGAGTGTTCAAAGGAGTGTGTTTCATAAGAGATATTGAACTCTCCATCCAGGTCTATGCAAGTGGATAATAGCAGAAGTTGTTTGTTGATGCTACTGAGGAGGTGGCTGAACATTAACAGAGGTAGCTGTTAATAAAGGGATAATCATATGCAAAGAACTTTCTCTTTGATATAAAGACCTAACAATTTACGGATTAATGATTAAGGATTAAAGATGAGTAATTGTCAGTAACCAGATACATTGTTCGGGAGAATTAGCTACGTTGGGGAAGCTCAACAAGTGTGTGGGATTTATTTTAAAGACTACTTGTGTGGAAGGTGGCCTGTATTTATACAGTCTTCAACTGTTTTTGGAAAACAGATTTTATAGACAGGGCTGCCAAGGGGGTGGGGGAGGGCAAAATTTCATGGGGCCCAGCTTCCAAAGGGGGGTGGGTGGCACTGGCAAGTTTCTTCCTGCTTGCCTGTTTCCAGGTCTGTCTCTCTCCTGCCCCTGTGTGCCAGGACCCAAATGATTGCATTAAGATTATAACCTCTGCCAATCAGGGACTGTCTTTTCATGCCCAGTGTATAGGTGTGTACATCTAGTAGTGCTATAGAAATGATAAGTAGTGGTAGTAGTAGTAATGTGATCAATCATCCGGGTCCCAGCACACAGGAGCAGGAGAGAGGAGATGACAGACCAAGGGAGGAGCAGTCAGACACAGGAAGGTAAGAGGGTGGGCAGGCGGGCGGGGACTCAAATGTGGAGGGCAGCTTGAATGTGTGTGTGTGGGGGGGGGAGGGGGGGGGGAGGGGTATGGTGCGGCGATGGTCTAGGTCGGGAGGCTGTCCTGCCCCGGGCCCGTCTGTGTCTCTTGGCAGCCCTACTCATAGATTCAGAGGATCAAATTCTCAGACAGATTATCAATTTCAGGGGCAGAATTCAGCTGGTTGTGATGTATTTTTTAAAATGCTGAGAATTGCTGACTACATTAGCCTCAGATATTCAGTGCTAGGCTATGTGCGGGCACGGGCATTGAATATCCAGGGACGATTGTCTTGATGCTAGCCGCTGGAGCTTATATGGATGCTGACTGCTATTCAGCTGAGACTCGCATAACTGTCTTATACAGGCACCAGCTGAATATTGACCATCACCCTCATAAATTTTCCGAGCCCCCTCCTGCCCCCTCCATCCGTTCCCTTTTCTCCCTAGCCCATGACATCAAGAAACACCCTCTTATCCCCCTCAGAATGTCCCCCCAACCCCCTAGTCTCAATAGGCTCCCCAGGGCCTACCTTAGATCCCTGATGGTCCAGTGGGGGTGATAGGGGCAGGAGCAAGCTCCACTTGCTCCTATCACTAGTGGCTGCATCCTCAAAATGGCTGCCATGACCTCTTGTGGCAGTCTTTAAATAGCTGTAATTTCTTGTTTGACATGATCTAGGTGGCTGCCTAGGCAGCTAGGCTATGCCTGGGAAAGGTGGACAACAGAGGTGCACACTATTATTTATAGGTTGCGACCAGGGCAGGACTAGGATTTACCTAGCTCTGAAACCAGATTTCACAAAATGTTGGAGACCACACCAGTTTTTTTTGCTGAAAACTGGAACCTTTACTGTCCTTCAGTTGATGAGAGTAAAACTCTCAAAACACATGGCCAACATATACACTTTCTCCTCTCCTTCGATAAAGTGCAAAAATTACAAACAGCTTCTCCTTATTCTCTTTGTCACACAAACCCAGGCCCAGATGCACAAAACCTAACGAGCCCACAACTTGCGTTTTAAACTGGTTCCAGCCAGTTTAAAACGCAAGTAGTTCACCCCGGGCATGCACTAAGGGCATTTTCCCTGCCACGGTAGCAGGCAACGAAAACGGAATGCAAATGATTCAAAAGCTATTATAATGAGCTGCAGCCCATTATAATCAGATGCACTACCGTTTTTCCGATTCCCTTACCATAGGAACCCTAACGAGATGTCTGACCTCTTGTTAGGGCTCCTATGAGGGAATCGGAAAGGAAAAGGGCCCCCAAAAAAGGTAAAAAAGAAAAAAAAAAAGCAGGGAGCGCAGGTGATATAGTAGAATTGGAAAAGGTACAGCGAAGGGCGACGAAAATGATAGTGGGGATGGGACGACTTTCCTATGAAGAGAGGCTGAGAAGGCTAGGGCTTTTCAGCTTGGAGAAGAGACGGCTGAGGGGAGATATGATAGAAGTGTATAAAATAATGAGTGGAATGGATCGGGTGGATGTGAAGCGACTGTTCACGCTATCCAAAAATAATAGGACTAGAGGGCATGAGTTGAAGCTACAGTGTGGTAAATTTAAAACGAATCGGAGAAAATTTTTCTTCACCCAACGTGTAATTAGACTCTGGAATTCGTTGCCGGAGAACGTGGTACGGGCGGTTAGCTTGACGGAGTTTAAAAAGGGGTTAGATAGATTCCTAAAGGACAAGTCCATAGACCGCTATTAAATGGACTTGGAAAAATTCCGCATTTTTAGGTATAACTTGTCTGGAATGTTTTTACGTTTGGGGAGCGTGCCAGGTGCCCTTGACCTGGATTAGCCACTGTCGGTGACAGGATGCTGGGCTAGATGGACCTTTGGTCTTTCCCAGTATGGCACTACTTATGTACTTATGTACTTATGTACTTATGTGAGGGGCGTTCTTTAAGGACGTACTCTCCCTGCGCTTCTGAGAGACGTCTTTTTTTTTTTTTTTTTGCAGTTTTTTGTTCTGCCGGCGCTCGTGTTTTTTTTCCTCCTTCTGAGTCTTCGCCGCGCCACTTACCCCTCCAACAGCGAAATTTTTCTATTTTCCTGGTTGCCGGAGAATCGGGACGTCCCTTTAGATTAGGCTCCTCTTCCTGGTCTCTTCAGCCAATCAGAGCGCATTTCGCTGACAACAGCCAGCTAAGCCCGCTTTGATTGGCTGAAGAGACCAGGAAGAGGAGCCTAATCTAAAGGGACATCCTGATTCTCCGATTCAGGTACCGAAGGACTAGAGAATGCAAGTGAGCTACAACGAGTAGCTCATTTGCATTCCCTATCGTTGATGCATTCCCGTTCCCTACCGATTCGCTATGGAATCAGTAGGGAACGGGAATTACCAATGTCTTTCATGCATCTGGGCCTCAGTCACCAGATAGGTGAGGGCTTGGCTCAGCTTGCTCTGTTCACTTGATAGTATAATTAGGCAAATGCAAATTCAATTAGTTGGTAAACACTTACAGGCTCCTTGGTATTTAGCTGATAGACACTGTGGCTCTGCAGTAAGGATGTTATCAGATGTTTAAACAGTTCTTTCTTTTTTCCTTCTGCCAACTACAGGATTTGCTTGGATGACACAGCAGGTACACGGAATAAATTCTCTCTTCTCTTCCTGGACTAAACAGAGGTGGGAAGGTTTCCCATACCTCCCCACTAAGCCAGAAACCAGGTTTCAGGTCTGTTACTTGTCCTTGCATCCTTATTCCATTAGCAAGTGCCTTTAGTGCCAACTCCTGGGAGTATAGCAGACTGATCCTGCATTCTGGATTTCTGCAGCAGGTTGGACAGGAGGGATCTCCCTCTTGGCATGGATCAAAGGCAGGAGATGGAAACCAAGACAAATTTGGCGGACAAACATGGAGCTTATAACACATAGGAGGGAAGTCACTGGTGCCATCAGACCATTCCCCAAATGATCATAAACCCTCCTACCCTTCCTTCAGCTTCCAGAGGATTCTACACTTTTCTCCTAGTGAGCTTGTGATTTCTTGACAGGTGCCAGGAAACAGCAAGTTCACAGAAAACCACAACAGAAATTGGCTTCATGCTGTGTATTTAATCAGGGAGAGCATAGGCATCTGGTATAAGAGGCTTGGCCAGACCTGAAGATGGCCGGCGCCATTCGATTATGCCCCTCCTGGTCTTCTATGGTCACTATCTTCCCTGTTTTTCTGATATCTTGGAAAGATACCTTGTTCCAAACCATGTGCTTTTGAATGACTGTCAGCCTTCCCCCAGGTTCTAGTTTGAAAGCTGCTCTTATCTCCTTTTTAAATACCAGTGCCAGCATTCTGGTCCCACCCTGGTTGAGGTGGAGCCCATCATTCTGGAAAAGACTCCCCCTTCCCCAGAATGTTGCCCAGTTCCTTACAAATCTAAAACCCTCCTCCCTACACCATCGCCTCATCCACACATTGAGACTCTGGAGCTCTGCCTGTCTCTTGGGCCCTGCATGTGGAACGGGGAGCACTTCGAAAAATGCTACCCTAGAGGTTCTGAATTTGAGCTGTCTACATAAGAGCCTAAATTTGACTTCTAGAACATCTCTCTCACATTTTCCTATGTCACTAATACCCACATGTACCAAGACAACCGGCTCCTCCCCAGCACTACCTAAAATCCTATCTAGGTGATGCATGAGGTCTGCCACCTTCGCACTAGGCAGCCAAGTGATCAGGCGATCCTTATGTCCGCCAGCCACTCAGCTATCTACATGTCTAATAATCAAATCACCAATTACAAGAGCCATCCTAAACCTTCATTCCTGGGCAGAAGCTCCTGGAGATACATCCTCAGTGTGAGAGGATATTGCATTCCCTGGTGTGCTGGACCTATCTACAGGATTACTTCTAGCTGCACCAGGCTGATGCTCTCCTTTTAGAAGACCTCCCTCCTCCAATCTAAATAAATACACTGTATACAATGCAGATGGCCAAATGGATATCCTGTTTCCTGAAGGGTTCATCTTAACTGTTGTAATCTGCTTTGGGAAGCATGTTGTTATAGAGATGGAATATATTGAAATTAAATGGAAGTAAAATTAAACTCTACTTTCATTGGGGCACATGGAATCACATCTTCATCTGTTTTGCAGGAGTTTACATTTTAGATACACAAATGGATTATTCTGTTTTGAACATGTCTCAGGGGCAAGTGGTTTTATAAATCAAAATAAAAATAAATATTTTGTTTCATGCAGATCTCTTTTGTTTAAACATAACTAAATGGGCTATAAGCCCCTAAAGCTGTCCATTGGTTTTCTTATATTTTGTTCTTGTGATGACTTATACTGTGCCAAAACTGAAAACTCTTATCTCTATCTGGTCGATAATAAAAGGAGCTCATTGTGGACCCCATCCACCCTAGAATGTTGTTTTGTGGCTGTACATGAGGTATTGAGATATTGAATAAATAAGTGTATGTTAATTTTTGTGTCCCTAGTCATGCATCCTAAGTTTATATTACCCTTTCAAGAAATCCAGTTAATTGTTTAACTTATTAGTGGAAATAGCCACAGTGGCATGGTATGGTCACATTTTTAATATGGTAATACTAGGGCCCAGCTAAGGAACAGGTTATTTTGAGTTAGTCTTCACTGGATCAAACTTGCTTCCTTTGTGCCATCACTATACAGCTGGATAGGTAGTGTCTTAAAAGGTGGAGCAGGGGCGTAGCCAGACAACAGATTTTGGGTGGGCCTAGGCAAGAATTGGGTGGGCACCAAGTGTTCTCCCCCCTCCTCCTTCCAAAAAAAAATTCTCAGCAGGTGGGAAAACGCTTCTTTCCACCTTGGCAGCAGGCATACACTGAAAACTGGGTATGAGCAGGTGCCGGTGTTGTGGAGAGTAGCATTTTCATTACCATCAGGGAAAATCTTCAGCTGGTGGAGCTTGAGATTCCCACCAGTTACCACTAAACATGTGCTACTGTCGGGTGAGCCTGAGCCATAAATGGGTGGGCCCTGGCCCACCCAAGCCCACCTGTGGCTACGCCACTGAGGTAGAGGATAAAGGATTTTATTTTTAACATTTATATCACACATTATCCCAAGCAAAGTTGGCTTACATTTTAAAATACAATGAGACAGAATAATAAAAATAGATGGATATGTCTGAAACATTTAACATAGTTGAGATTAGCATATATACCCAATTGGACATTTAAAAGTTTATCCTTTAATGGAAATGTAGACAAAACAAGAAGAATCAAATGCTCACAAAGTAGTCAATATAACAAAACAGCTCTTTGAATGCACTTCTACTTGAACAAAAATGTGCTTTATTATTTGCACTCATCCTTGGACTAATCTGACTCTTTCTAGGTCATCCTTGCTGTTTTGTTGTATTAACTTTTGGAAATGTGTATTCTGAGCTTTTGGATTTGTTTCTGTATTTATAGTATTACTGTATGCAGAGTCTGACTTTATGAGGTTTCCAGTTCAGTTTTTTTTGCCTTCATATCTCTATTACTGATCTGTGGTCCCTTGTTTCATATTGTTGACATCTGTGTTTTGCTTATGCTATTCTGTTAGCATGTATTATCTATGTAGAGATCTTGTTGCAGAGAGGGAGAGAGCCACAGACTGTTAGCAAGTGGAATGTGTTTATGTATGTGTGTGTGTATGTGAGAGAAAGAGGCAGACCAGCTGCAGGCCTCTGGGGAGGGGCTGGCACATCATCTGCAAACACTTTTTTCAATGCACTTTAAGTTGTCTAAGATATGTGGGAAAAATGGCCCCGCTGCTAGTGCAGGGCCCTTCACACAGCTTAATAAAAGGATCCCTTAGTTTTTTTTATAACTAATTTCCTCATTTTCATAATATCTGTAAAAACAAAGTGCTGCAGCAGTAATTTTTTTAAGGGCTCCTTTGACTAACATGTGCTAATAGATTTAGCACATTAGCACATGTTAAATACTAAGAAGCCCATAGAAATTAAATGAGCTGCATGGAACTTATTGCACTCTAGATACGTTAGTGCACCTGAGTACAAGGAGCCCTTAGTGTTTTCCTACCATTAATGACATATTTGATCACAATGTGATGACTATTGCTTAGCCACTACTATTACTCCTTGCATCAGGTCCTTTGTACTAGTAAGGGCTAGATGTAAAATACTTATCCCACTGATTGGTTCCTGGATCAGCTGCTGCATGAAGCAGTCTTTTATGGCACTTAGAAACATTACCTCTCTAGTATGTCCCAATCAGATATTTGTCCCATTAATGTTAAGGCAATTGAAATCTCTCATTATTATTTTGTTACCAAATTTGTTAGCCTTCTTAATTTCTGTTAGCACTTCACTGTTTGTCTCTTTATCCTGTCTGGGTAGATGGTAGTTAATCCCACCATGAACAGAACTTCTATCCATAAAGATCTCCTATTGAATTTTGTTTCCTGAAAACTTTTATCCTGTTTGACTCAATGCCCTCCTTATAATTTATACCCTGGTTTCACGGTGTCCCATTGGTTATCCTCTTTCAATAAGGTCTCTGAGATGCCTATAAGACATTCTATGAGGTGCAATTCTTTAAAGTGGGTGCTAATATTTATATACTGAATATACATGTAAATGATAAGAATACCAGCATATATGCAGTATGGGAGCAATTCTATAACTAGGTGTCCCAAGCCTGTGTGGTAGAAGCCTATGCATTAACAGAATCTAGTTGTCCGATATTCAGCACTATTTAGCACGGAATGGCTCCTGGCCAGTGTCTGGGAGAGGCAACCATAACCCTCAACAACCAAAGAGAAGGCAAAAGTGCAAGAGGTCAAACACCTACATAACAGTACTTAAAAAGCTCACCTCATTGCCACACCAAAGCTACCCCCAGACCACCCCTGGTGAATGCCAGATCAGCTGCAAAGAAATCCTCGGTGATCCATGATGCCATAAATGAACAGCATTTTGACATCCTAGGAATAAGTGAAACCTGGCTAGATGAAAGTGGGGGCTTACCACAGGCTGAACTATGCCCAATAGGTTTCAACATCCAACATCAACCAAGACCAGGAAGACAGAGTGGAGGGGTAGCAGTCTTGATTTGGGACACAACAGTGGCATACCAAGGGGGGGGAGTGGTGGGGGTGGTCCGCCCCGGGTGCACGCCGCAAGGGGGGTGCCGCACGCCTGTCGGCTCTTCATTTTCATGCTCCCTCTGCCCCGGAACAGGTTACTTCCTGTTCCGGGGCAGAGGGAGCATGAAAACAAAGAGCCGGCAGGCGCGCGGCACCCCCCCCAGCGGCGTGCACCCAGGGGGGGTTCTTTCGCTGGGGGATCAGGGGTTCTTTCGCCGGGGGGGGGGCATCATGCTGTTCCGGGGGGGGGCCCTGCACTCGGGGGGGGGGGGGGCGGGGCGCATCGCTGATCCGCCCCGGGTGTCAGCCCCCCTAGGAACACCACTGGGACACACTCAAACTGCAGAATATCCATCCCCCAGCTACATGGATCAGAATTTCTTTTAATCCAACTTGAAGAGGAGAAACCAATCTGGCTGCTCATGGTTTATAGAGCACCTCGTAACAACACATTATCTGTGCAAGAACTCCTAAACCTGATTACTAAAGTGACCCTGAATTACCCTAGGCTGGTGATGGTGATCATGGGAGACTTCAATCTGCACATCAAAACCCCAGACACCACCATAGCTGCCTTTCTGGACACGATGACAACACTAGGATTTACACAGGTGATCAATTCTCCAACCCACGAAGAGGGTCACATACTAGACCTGGTATTCTATAAAGGGGTGGATATCCCAGAATTCTGGGATAACAGTATTGAAATAACACCCCTATCATGGTCAGACCATTTTCTAATTAAATTCTCCCTAAATGACCACCTGAAAGAAATGGCACCTCCCATAGTTTGGAAGGAGATCAGAGACAAAAAAAGGCTGACCGCTGAGAATTTCCTAGAGGCCTTGGACTATCCACATGTAGATGAAAAGGCAACAGTGTCAGAACAAGTTGACATCTGGAATACACACTTGGCCAAGACCTTAGCGAAAACAGCACCACTAAAAAAGGTCTTATGCCCCAGTCACAAACGCTCACCTTGGTTTTCTCCAGAATTTCGGATCCTTAAATGCAAAGGACGAAAACTGGAAAGGAGATGGCGCAAATCTCACCTGGATGAAGACAGGCTAAACTGCAGGAAGCACATGGCAAAGTACTGTCAAGCCTTAACAGCAACCAAAAAAACAGTATTTCTCTCAATGCATTGCACAAGCTACCAATTCAACCAAGCAGCTGTTCAGTATAGTAAACAGCATACTGCAACCCCCACAACAGAACCAGCCTGCCCAGTTTAAACTGAACTGCAATGATTTTGCTGCATACTTTGCCAACAAAATTAAGTCATCAGGATTTACAGGCAATCCCACCCAGTGCCCAAGCAGTCAACCAGGGGTGCACAAACTTGCCTCCTCCTAACAGAGACAGATGGAACACTTTTAACCTAATGACAGAGGAGAGCCTCGACAAAATCTTAAGAGACCTTCGACCAACTACCTGCTCCCTCGATCCCTGCCCATCAAAGATAGTGCAGCAGGCAAATATGGGCCTTATAGAAGGCGCCACAAAAATTGTGAACACCTCTCTGTCTAATGGGCAACTACCAACAGCATTAAAAAGGGCAGTGGTTCACCCTCTGCTGAAGAAAAACAACCTTGACCAGGACAAACTTGAAAGTTACAGGCCAGTATCCAACATCCTATTTCTAGGGAAACTCATAGAACAAACAGTCTGTGTTCAACTTAATGAATGGCTAGAAAAGAGTAACTGGCTAGATCCATGTCAATCTGGATTCAGACCCAGTTATGGAACAGAAATGGTCCTCGTATCCCTACTAGATTATCTTCACAGAAACCGCAGCTGGAGTATTGTGTTCAGTACTGGTCTCCGTATCTCAAAAAAGATATAGTAGAATTGGAAAAGGTACAGCGAAGGGCGACGAAAATGATAGTGGGGATGGGATGACTTTCCTATGAAGAGAGGCTGAGAAGGCTAGGGCTTTTCAGCTTGGAGAAGAGACGGCTGAGGGGAGATATGATAGAAGTGTATAAAATAATGAGTGGAATGGATCGGGTGGATGTGAAGCGACTGTTCACGCTATCCAAAAATACTAGGACTAGAGGGCATGAGTTGAAGCTACAGTGTGGTAAATTTAAAACGAATCGGAGAAAAGTTTTCTTCACCCAACGTGTAATTAGACTCTGGAATTCATTGCCGGAGAACGTGGTACGGGCGGTTAGCTTGACGGAGTTTAAAAAGGGGTTAGATAGATTCCTAAAGGACAAGTCCATAGACCGCTATTAAATGGACTGGAAAAATTCCTCATTTTTAGGTATAACTTGTCTGGAATGTTTTTACGTTTGGGGAGCGTGCCAGGTGCCCTTGACCTGGATTGGCCACTGTCGGTGACAGGATGCTGGGCTAGATGGACCTTTGGTCTTTCCCAGTATGGCACTACTTATGTACTTATGAGACAAGGGATTCGCCTCGATATTAGTACTGCTTGACTTCTCAGCAGCTTTTGACACTGTGGATCATGATATCATGCTAGCACGACTGACAGAAACAGGTATCAATAGAACAGTACTTGCTTGGTTCAGATCCTACCTATCAGACAGGCAACAATCCATAATGTTTGGCAGCAACTCATCACCACCATGGACACTGACCTGCAAGGTACCACAAGGATCGATACTATCACCTATTCTGTTCAATGTCTACCTCAAGCCACTAGCTGAGCTGATTTGGTCAATGGACACTCAGTTCTACATCTATGCGGATGATGTGCAGCTACTCATGCCCATTGAACCTGACTTACCTACAGCCTTGAATAAACTGATTACTTGTCTAACATCAATTCAAGAATGGGCTAAACACAACAAACTTTGCCTGAACCCAAGTAAAATGGAGCTTCTCTGAGTCCCTAACACAAATGGATACATACCTGACATCAAATTCCCTTTTGGGAAGTATGAACTCCCCTCAAATCACAAGTCAGGCACCTTGGAATACAGTTAAACTCAACACTTATTCTGATTCCCCAAATCCAAGCAACCTTTAAGAGCTGCTTTTACTATTTGCGACAGCTACACTGCCTCTCTCCTTACATCGAGAAGGTAAATCTTATCCCAGTTGTGCATGCCATGGTAACATCAAGACTGGATTACTGCAATGCACTTTACAATGGTCTGACTACAAAGGGCCTGCACTAGCTCCAGTTGATTCAGAATGCTGCAGCAAGACTCATAGAAGGTTGCAAGCGACGTGACCACATCACACCATTTCTGCAAAACTTCATTGGCTACCAGTACAATACAGGGTTAAATTTAAAACTCTATGTTTGATCTTCAAGGCGTTGAAAGGAAATGGCCCCGAGTATCTGAAGAATAGGATGATCCTCCACACACTGCCAAGGACACTAAGGTCCTCCCAAGGACTTTCACTAACTACACCCTCTCCAAAAGACATTACACGATGTGATACCCGCAAGCAAGCCTTCTCCGGAGTAGCCCCTACACTCTGGAATGCATTGCCTGAAAGGCTCCGCTTAACACAAGACTACTTCAGGAAGCAGGTGAAAGCTTGGCTCTTCAACCAAGCCTTTAATGGAAGAAGTAACTCACTTGTTAGTCTTACTCACACACACAAGGATTGACTCGGGTTGCACACACTGCAGCGGGACATGTTTATCCACTCCTACCCTAGCTGAGATAATATTTAACCATCTCTCTGACCTCATGTGCAACTTTCTTCAAATCAGTCACCTTACTTTCTAATTTTTCCTGCTTTCTTACCCATCTATATGTTACAAATTTGCCTTACCCTTCACTACCAATTATAATGTTCTATTATGTATTGTGTTGACATTGCAAGTAGTATACCATGCTATACTCTGTATTATTAGTTGAATATTTTTACTGCTGTAATTGCTTATTGCTCATGTTTGATCTATTCTTACTGTACACTGCCTTGAGTGATTTCCTTCAAAAAGGCGGTAAATAAATCCTAATAAATAAATAAATAAATAGCCTTAAGCCAGCTAAGCGCTAATATTCAGTGTGAGATAACCGACTGTCTCAGCTGAATATTAGCGCTTAGCAACCAGCCCAGTCACCGGCTAAGTCACGCAACATAGCTGGTTAGCACCAATTTTCATTGGCTGACTGGCTAAGTTTAGGAGCCAGATAGATCTGCATAAATAGCTGGTCTATCTTTGGCTGCTATAACGTAACCGGTCAGCCGATGAATATCGGCTTAACTGGCTATATTCATAGCGGTAACCCCCACCCCCTGGGAATTTAATACTGGTTGCCAGATACAGCCTGGCATTCAATTTCCGAGTTCACTGCCGACCATGGGAGTTAGCCTAGCTGCCTCCTGCGGTATGAATATTGGCCCCTCGGTGACTAGGTTCTGTTATAAAACACTAGTGTAATCCAGTAACAGAACTGGTGTAAGTGTGAACACTTAAATGTGGGAGGGACATTCTTAATTAACATCATTCTGACTGTTAAACATACAAGGGGAGCCCTGCCTATGTCCCACTTATGCTCAGCCCCTATGTATACCCCCTTTGTAGATACACTCTATGTAAGCAAAGTGGATATTTGCAGAATAGTGCTTAGGTGCTGTACTAGCACTTACATGGGGATGTAGGCACATATGCAGGTAGGTGCTGGTGTTTTAAACATTTACCCATATAAAACCAGATTCTATATAAGGCACCTAAAAAATCTGTGCGGTAAACATTTCCACCTAAGTGTATTCTTTAAGTGGCGCCTAGAATTAGGCATGGTATATAGAATATGCTTAGTTAATATCCCAGCACCTATGTGCCTCCATTTACACCAGTGAAAATGTGACGTAAATCCCGTGTGTAGATGTATACACACTGGGCCATATTCTATAACTACATATATAAATTTGGGAATGTGCATTTCCCCACCCATAGCCACGCCGCTTTTGAACTGCACACATTAGAATTTAGGCGCAGTTCATTACAGAATATGCTTAGCAATTTGTGCGTGTAAATTCTAATTATTGTCAATTAGTGCCCATTATTGTTTAAGTACTGTTATAAATGATGATTAGCTTGTTAAGCCAATAAAGTTACATGCGTTGTTATAGAATATGCCTAGATTTCAGTGCAGATCTCTAGGCACGCTATATAGAATCCGGCAGCTAATGTGCACATAAATGTGGGTGTCCAGGTAATAGAATTGACCTTCACATGTTCACATATGTGCAAAGAAATTCACATAGAAGTGCTAAGTACAGCCATTTGTTTCTCTATTGCTGAAAGCCTTTGATCTCACAGGCCTGGTCTGAATTTACAACTTTAAAAAGGTCTGTTCTCTTAGATTATTTAAAGCCTTAACCTTGCATTACCAGCTATTAAGATTGCTGATCCACAGGATGGACTCCATAGGGTGGACTGCAGCACCAATCAGTGAAATTTTGCCTAAATAGCTTCTGACACAAAGAATGTGCCTTGGTCCGGCAGTGCAAGAGACCTCGGGGATCCCAGTGGTGTGTGGGGGAGGAAACTATAATCCCCACCAACCAAAGGGAAGGCAAAAGTGTAAGAGGTCAAGTGCTTGAATTGGTGCCATATATAGAATCTAGCCCTAAACGAGCTGTGCGCTAAAGTTATAGAATATGACTTAGCCTCCATCTAGCACTTACTTGTGTAACTTAACAGTCTCACGAGTACATTCTAGCGTCCTATAACTTATTTGTGCAACTGGTACCTAATTTTAGGGAACCTGCTACATAATGAGGGGGATTATGTCTGACTTTTCATTCCTTGTCATGCATTCCCAGGTTCTCATCACATTTTTTTTTAGACTTCTGGGATTCACGTGCAGACAATTTAGAGAATGATTTTTATTTGTGTTTAGAGTCTGCATAGCAGTTGACAGGATGTCTTGGAATAGTTTCTCTCTGTGCTTTTTAAATACTTCTTTGCTACTTCAGCTTTTTCCATAACCTATCAATGGACTTGGGAAAATCCACTGCTCATTTCTAGGATAAGCAGCATAAAATCTGTTTTATTGTTCTGGAATTTTGCCAGCTACTTGTGATCTGGATTGGCCTCTGTTGGAAACAGGATACTGGTCTTGATGGATATTCGGTCTGTCCCAGTATGGCAACGCCTATGTTCTTATGGTTGCATTTTGCCAATATCATTTTAAGATACATTACTGCAAAGCATGCTGAAAAGAAGCATGTCAAATTTTATGCTATATTACTTTGCTTGTTTTGTGCTGTGGAAAGCCATGGTCCCAGGAATGCAGCTTTGTTTGCTTCATGTTCGTGCAGAGTTCTGTATTTACACATTCAGAAGTTCACATACTTGGCTTTTCGTGACATGAACTGTATTTTTAAAAATAGCAGTGTGATTCCAAAACCATCTGTTCAGTATGCCTGTAACCACATTAATTGCATGGTATGACATTTTCCTGGCAGTGGCAGTATTCAGTTTTCCTCTTTTTTTTTTTTTTTTAAATTAATGTGTTGCAACAGCTGTATTAAACATTCATTTTGTATCTGGTGCATATCCAGGAGTCTCCAATGGCTGCTCCAGACCTCCTGTAAAATGTCTCCTGCAAAAAGGTAGGCGGTCCTTTTCTTGCATCACTTGTAAACAGCTGTGCATCCCACAGAATGCACATTTAAATACTGATCCACTCATTTGCATGAGATTCTCATTGGCTGCCTCTGTGGATGGAAAAGAGCCCGCAGAACCTGTTTCTGCATCACCTGCTGAATACCATGCTCGTAAAACTGGCTGGAGCTGGTCAAAAATGCACAGTGCTGGCCTGGTAAGTTTTGTACATCGGGCCCTAAGTATTGTAGGAATCAGAGGCACGGTCTTGGAGCGGTGTAGATCTTATTTTTCTGACCATTCCTTTCAGGTCTTTAGTAAAGGATCCTTATCCTCTTTTTGTGACTCTGTTTGTGGTGTCCACAAGGCTTGCTATTGGTGCCTCTTTAATATTTTTATTGCACTCTTGCCAGCTTTGATTCAGTCTATAGGCTGTAATCTATATTGCTATGCTGACGACATCAAATTGTTTATGCAGTGCACTCTAATTTAGATGATGCAGCTTCTTTACAAACATGTCTTAATTTGGTGTTTGAGTGGCTTAAGATGACCTGACGTTTTCTTAATGCCTCTAAATGTGAGGCTACACTTTTTCTAGTCCCTATATCTGTTAGTTCTGTCTCTCTTACAGTTTAGAATTTGCCACTGCCCTTTCAGGAATCTATGTGGATCTTGGGTGTGATTTGTTTTTAAATTTTATTAATAATTTACTATTGATACAAACAAGAAAAACAAACTTTTTGATATGAGTTATCAGATTCGGGCAATAATTTCAATATAGAAACATTAGAATATAGGAAAAAACTATTAGAAACTGCCCCCCCCCTAGCAGGGATATATTTTTCAAAAATAATTTTAAAGAAAGGAAAAGGCCAATGTGCTGATCCTAACCCTATGATAGACTCTCTTTTAAATTGCAAGTCAATAAAGTGCCCAGTACATTCTTCTTTGCTTTGCATAGGATTCAGTCTGTCCACTCCTGTTTTGGTTTATGTGATCTTGGAGTATTGCGTCTTGCTTTGTTGGTTACCCATGTGGACTATTGTAATGTGCTTTACAATGGGTTACTACCCAAGCTCCTTAATAAGTTACAACTGGTTCAGTCCATGGCAGTTAAAGTTATTTACAAGGCTAGTGGTTATGACCTTGTAATCCCTTTATTGATAAAGGAACACAGGCAACCAGTAAAATATAAGCGTCTAATGCTTATTCATTAGTCTATATTTCTAATCTTTTGTGCTATCATTCCTCTTCCCAAGCACTGTGGTCATTTCAGGCATCATTGCTGGCAATTGCAGCTGCTTAAGACTTGATATATCCCAAAATACTGTTTTTTAAAATGTAGGTTCTTTTTTATGGAATAGTTTGCCTCTAGTGCTCAGGCATCCAAGGTAAAATTTAAAAAAGCACTGAAGTAATGGTTCTTTCACCATGCCTTTTAGTCTTCTATTCACTGATGACACCTCTTGGAGAAGCGCCCAAGGTCTTTACCTTTTTTTTTCTGTCACTTGTCTAGCCCCCCCCCTTCCCTTTTGCTGGAATGTGCTGTAACATTATTTTATATTTTTGTAAACTGCTGAGATATGTTTTTGCACCTTCTGCAGTATATCAAGCACATGTACTAAGTAAATACAAGAATAAATAGAAATATGTAGACAGAAAATAAACTGAAGCGCCAAGAAGCTTTTCCCCTCTACAGTGCTAAATATAAAGATATGGGCGAAAGTGGGATGTTTGACCACGGAAAACCAAAGACTGGAGGGATGGATTCTTAAAACAGTTGTTTATTGATGAAAAAAGACTTGACACAAACGTTGTGTTTCAGCCGTTAGGCCTGCATCAGGAATCTCAGTTGACGGAGAACAGCTAATACAAACGTTTAGAAGCACATGGTATGGTGATCAATAAGGTTTGTCTCAGTCGATGGAGAACAGTTGATGCAAACGTTTAGAAGCACATGGTATGGTCAATGAGGTTGGTCTGAAAAAAGACCTTTTTCAAAGAAACTTGCTCATAGATGATTGAAATGTTGACTGAGACCAACCTTATTGATCACCATACCACGTGCTTCTAAACATTTGTATTAGCTGTTTTCCGTCGACTGAGACTCCTGATGCAGGCCTAACGGCTGAAACTCAACGTTTGTGTTGAGTCTTTTTTCATCAATAAACAACTGCTTTAAGAATCCATCCCTCCAGTCTTTGGTTTTCCGTGGTCAAACATCCCACTTTCTCCCATACCTGTATTGTCTCGTGGGGCGTTCAATTTCTCAGCTTGTGGCAGATTATCTGTCTAAATATAAAAATAGCAGATGTCAAGGATGGGGTGTGTGTGTGTGTGTGTGTGTGTGTGTGGGGGGGGGGGGGTCCAATTTTCCTTGACTCCCTAACCAGAGAGGGTCCCAAGCCTACCTGAAGAAGGTACAGCTTGGTACTGGACTTTAGGGTCCCCTCCCCCCCCCCCCCCGGGCCCTAGTCATAACTAACACCAGCACTGATAGATGTATATTTCACAAAACTGACATATTTTAATAATTAGATAATAAAATTATTTTTATACCTTTGTTGTCTGGTTATTTTATTTTTTTAAATTGTATTGGTCCCAGTCTCTGGTTTCTGTTTTCCTCTGTCTTCTCGTAATTTTCTTGCTAGGGTCTTCTGTTTAGTTTGACATTTTTTTTCTCTACATGTCCATCATCCATCTCCCCTCTACATCCCTATCATCCCCAAGTTCAGCATTTCCTCTCTCTGTTCCTATCTTCCCATATTAAGAACCCCCCCCCCCTTTCTGTGTCCCTATCATCCCCTGTCCTGCATCTTCCCTTTGTGTCTACAATCCTCTCCCCTATGTCCAGCATCTTCCTTCTGTGTCCATATCCCTCTCCCCTATGTCCAGTATCACCCCTCTGTGTCCCTATCCCTCCCTTGTCCACCAATACCCCTGTTTCCTTATCTCTCCCATAAGTCTATCATTGCCCTTGTGTGTCCTACTCCCCCCGCCGTCCTGCCTCACTCCTCTGTATCCCTATTTCACCATCTGTGCCCAGCTTGACTCCTCTGTGTCCCTTTCTCCCACCTATGCCACTATCACTCTTCTGTGTTCCTATCCCCCATGTTATCCAGCATCAGCCCTGTTTCCCAGTCCACATGTTCTACCATGTCTAGCATCTCCGCTATGTCTTTATCCCCCTTCCCTATGTGCAGCATTGCCTCTCTGTGCTACTATGTCCCCCTGCCCAGCACTTTCTGAACCCCTATCCCCTCCAGCATTGTCCATTTGTATCCCTGTCACTGTGCTCTCCACATGCCAGCATCTCTCCTGTGCCCCTATCCCTCCCAGCTTCTCCCCTCCCCCAACCCGGTCCAGCATTTTTCATGTCTTTCCCCTACATGGTCTAGCATCTCTCCATTTCTCTCCTCTCCACCCCACTTCCCATCCAGCATCTTTCCCTCCCTGTGTAGGTCTCTCTATCCCTTGCTGTCTGGCATCTCTCTCTTACTCGCCCCCATTTTCTAGCATCTTCCCCTCTCTCCCGAGTCCCCCCTTGTGGTCTGACATCGCCCCTGTTCCCTTCCTCGCACAGGTCCAGGTTTCTCCCTCTTTCTTCCTCCCTCCCCATAGGTTCATCATCTATCCTTTTATCTTCCTTCCTGCCCTACTTTGTGATCCTTCAAACATGGCTTTTCCAGCAGCAGCAGTGATGAACATAGAGAGCCTGCAGCTGGCCCTGGAGCCTTCCTTCTGCCTAGTAGCGCACTAGAAATGTTAAGTAGTAGTAGGGTGGGATGTGGCAGAGGGAAGGCTCCGGGGTTGGCTGCAGGCTCTGTATGTTAATTGTTGGCAAAGTCAGATTTGAAGGATTTAAGATGACAAGGGGGGGGGGGGGGGCAGAGAGGAAGGAAAAGGAAGAGATGATGGACCCACAGATGGGGTTGGGGGTAAAAACACTTGACCAGTTGGGGGAGGGGACAAGAGAAAGAGAGGGATAGTGGCACTCCAAACTACCAAAACAAAACAAAAACCCAGTGAATCCCTTACATGCCACTGTGTCTCTTTATCTCCTGTCCTGCTACCCATTCTAGCTGGGATACTCACTATGAGATTCCTGCAAGGGTATAGCAGACCTAACTGGGTGAAGGTACTTGGGTTTCTACTATTCTTCCTGTTTCTAACATAACTCAAGAGGCTATGGAGATTTAAAATGTTTGCTTGCTCTCTCTGGGTTCTAATTGGCCATATCTCCCCAGTGGTCCAATTGGTTCATAGAGTCATCTAATCAGGAGGAAAGTGTAGTCTCATGGGAAATGATAGGTTGAGGCAGCCATGCAGAGAAGGGTTGCAGGTTTCTAGAAGCCACAGTTTAACAATATCCTGACTGCTTCTTAATAACAGGAACAGAGGTATAGGATGATTGTACAAACAGGTCTGGGGAGGTACTACATAAGTCTACTGCTAGACATTAGGGGGAAAAGGGTTACACAACCATGGTAAGATGGCATCTCTTCAGATTCACAGTTCAATATACCACTGGTTGGCAGTGATTATAGTGCTGATGTAATATTACTTTGGAATGTGAATGAATAGTCATTAATCAGCATACTCTGAATTAACAATGATTGATGATTTAGGCCTCATGGATCACAACTATTTACTGTGGGCTCAGACAAAAGTTAGCAAATGATGACTGTATTGAAATATAATTATATGGCATTAGTTAGCCTTAGCATAATATTAATCCTTGTGTATATTACATAAAGAAACCAATGAATGTGGTTCCTCACAACTGACTTCATTCGAGCAAGGGATGCTCAACCTCTGGACCAGACCAGTGCTTCTCTACCCTCCCCTGAAAGCACACAAGTCCAGTTAGGTTTTCAGGACTACCATAATGAGTATGCATAAGATAGATATGCATACAATGGATTTCCTCTAAATGTAAATTTAAAGTATGCATATTTGTTGTGATAATTCTGTAAACCTGACTTGCTAAATGTGCCTCCAGGAAAAGATTGAAAAGCACTGTCCTAGACTTGTCCCTGCTGCATATTTATATATCTGTCCATTCAACCTTGGTACAAGGGCATCACTGTTATAAGAAAAAGGCACTCTTCTACCTATTCCTCTCTCTTGACTTCTACAGCATCACCCTTGTAAGCACAACATCAGAAAGCTACAAACATCTTTCTTACTCAGTGGCTAGGAAGGTTGAGATTCTATGCATAAGACTTGTCATGCTAACAGTGTTTTGAAAAATATTATAAACCCAAAGTCCATTAAAAGCACTGAAGACAAAAATTAACTTGTTAAAGCATTATTCCTTATTGCCATATTGGGAAAGACCAAAGGTCCATCGTGCCCTGCATCTTGTTTCCAAGTGGCCAATCCAGGTCACAAATACCTGGTAAGATCCCAAAAAAGTACAAAACATTCTATACTGCTAATCCCAGAAATAGTGGATTCTCCCCAAGTCCATTTAATAATGGTCTATGGACTTTTTCTTTAGGAAGCTGGCCAAAACTTTTTTAAACTCCGCTAAGCTAACTGCCTTTACCACATTCTCTGGCAACGAATTCCAGAGTTTAATTACACGTTGAGTGAAGAAATATTTTCTCTGATTAGTTTTAAATTTACTACATTGTAGCTTCATCGTATTCCCCCTAGTTCAAGTATTTTTGGAAAGTGTAAACAGACGCTTCACATCTACCTGTTCCACTCCACTCATTATTTTATAGACCTCTATCATATCTCCCCTCAGCCACCTTTTCTCCAAGCTGAAGAGTCCTAGCCGCTTTAGCCTTTCCTCATAGGGAAGTCGTCCCATCCCCTTTATCATTTTCATCATCCTTCTCTGCACCATGGTGCGATACAAAGGCATTATAACATCCTCATTTTTGTTTTCCAATCCTTTCCTAATAATACCTAACATTCTCTTTGCTTTCTTAGCCGCAGCAGCACACTGAGCAGAAGGTTTCAACGTATCATCAACGACGACACTTAGATCCCTTTCTTGGTCGGTGACTCCTAACGTGGAACCTTGCATGACGCAGCTATAATTCAGGTTCCTCTTTCCCACATGCATCACTTTGCACTTGCTCACATTAAATGTCATATGCCATTTAGACGCCCAGTCTCCCAGTCTCTTAAGGTCCTCTTGTAATTTTTCACAATCCTCCCGCAATTTAACGACTTTGAATAACTTTGTGTCATCAGCAAATTTAATTACCTCACTAGTTACTCCCATCTCTAGGTCATTTATAAATATGTTAAACAGCAGCGGTCCCAGCACAGACCCCTGGGGAACCCCACTAACTACCCTTCTCCATTGAGAACACTGACCATTTAACCCTACTCTCTGTTTTCTATCTTTTAACCAGTTTTTAATCCACAATAGAACACTACCTCCTATCCCATGACTCTCCAATTTTCTCTAGAGTCTTTCATGAGGTTCTTTGTCAAACGCCTTCTGAAAATCCAGATACACAATATCAACCGGCTCACCTTTATCCACGTATTTGTTCACTCCTTCAAAGAAATGTAGTAGATTGGTGAGGCAAGATTTCCCTTCACTAAATCCATGTTGACTTTCCAGCTTATAATCGAAAGACAAAAACGCCTATATTGCGACCTAAATCGGGAGATAGGCGTTTATCTCCCAAAAACGAATAACGCGGTATAATCGAAAGCCGAACTTGGACGTTTTCAACTGCACTCCATTGCGGAAGCGTACAAAGTTGATGGGGATGTGTCGGAGGCGTGGTGAAGGCGGGACTGGGGCGTGGTTATCACCCGAACAGAGATGGGTGCCTTTCGCCGATAATGGAAAAAAGTATGCGTTTGTAGCTAGAATTTAGGGCACTTTTCCTGGACCCTGTTTTTTCACGAATAAGGCCCCAAAAAGTGCCCTAAATGACCAGATTACCACCAGAGGGAATCGGGGATGACCTCCCCTGACTCCCCCAGTGGTCACAAAAAATGATGTTTCACAACTTTTTATTTTCACCCTCAAATGTCATACCCACCTCCCTGGCAGCAGTATGCAGGTCCCTGGAGCAGTTGTTAGGGGGTGCAGTGGACTTCAGGCAGGTGGACCCAGGCCCATCCCCCCCCTACCTGTTACAATTGTGCTGCTTAATGCTTAGTCATCCACCCCCCCAAACCCACTGTATCCACATGTAGGTGCCCCCCTTCACCCCTTAGGGCTATAGTAATGGTGTAGACTTGTGGGCAGTGGGTTTTGAGGGGGATTTGGGGGGGCTCCTCACACAAGGGAAGGGTGCTATGCACCTGGGAGCTCTTTGACCTTTTTTTTTGTTTTTGTAAAAGTGCCCCCTAGGGTGCCCGGTTGGTGTCCTGGCATGTGAGGGGGACCAGTGCACTACAAATCCTGGCCCCTTCCACGAACAAATGCCTTGGATTTATTCGTTTTTGAGCTGGGCGCTTTCATTTTCCATTATCACTGAAAAACAAAAACGCCCAGCTCACAAATTGTCGAATAAAACATGGACGTCTATTTTTTTCGAAAATACGGTTCTGTCCGCCCCTTCATGGACCCGTTCTCGGAGATAAACGCCCATGGAGATAGACGTTTTCGTTCAATTATGCCCCTCCACGTCTCATTAATCCATGCTTTTGAATATGCTCTGTAATTTTGTTCTTTATAATAGTGTCTACCATTTTGCCTGGCACCGACGTCAGACTCACCGGTCTATAATTTCCCGGATCTCCTCTGGAACCTTTTAAAAAAATTGGCGTTACATTGGCCACCCTCCAATCTTCCGATACCACGCTCAGTTTTAAGGATAAATTACATATTACTAACAATAACTCTGCAAGTTCATTTTTCAGTTCTATCAGTACTCTGGGATGAATATCATCTGGTCCAGGAGATTTGCTACTCTTCAGTTTGTAGAACTGCCCCATTGCATCCTCTAGGTTTACAGAGAATTCATTAAGTTTCCTGACTCGTCATCTTCGAATACTATTTCTGGCACCAATATCCCACCTAAATCTTCCTCGGTGAAGACCGAAGCAAAGAATTCATTTAATCTCTCCGCTACGGCTTTGTCTTCCCTGATCGTCCCTTTTACTCCTTGGTCATCTAGTGGTCCAACCGATTGTTTTGCTGGCTTCCTGCTTTTAATATACCTAAAACATTTTTTACTATGTGTTTTGGCTTCCAATGCAATCTTAGCCTTCCTTATCAGCGCTTTGCATTTGACTTGGCATTCCTTATGCTGTTTTCTTATTATTTTCAGTTGGTTTCTTCTTCCATTTTCTGAAGGATTTTCTTTTAGCTCTAATAGCTTCCTTCACCTCATGTTTAACCATGCCGGCTGTCATTTGGTCTTCCGTCCTCCTTTTTTAATACACGGAATATTTTTGGCCTGGTCTTCCAGTATGGTGTTTTTGAACACCATCCACGCCTGATATAAATTTTTGACCATCGCAGCCGCTCCTCTAAGTTTTTTTTTTCACCGCTCTTCTCATTTTATCATAGTCTCCTTTTTTAAACGCTAAAGTATTTGATTTCCTGTGTATACTTACTTCAAAGCTAATATAAAATCTGATCATATTATGATCACTGTTATCAAGCGGCCCCAGCACCATTATCTCCTGCACCAGATCATGCGCTCCACTAAGGACTAGGTCTAGAATTTTTCCTTCTCTCATCGGCTCCTGTACCAGCTGCTCCATAAAGCAGTCCTTGATTTCATCAAGGAATTTTACCTCCTTAACATGTCCCAATGTTACATTTACCCAGTCAATATCGGGATAATTGAAATCACCCATTATTATTGCGTTGCCCAGTTTGTTTGTGTCCCTAATTTCCTTTAACATTTCTGCATCTGTCTGTTCATCCTGGCCAGGCGGGTGGTAGTACACTCCTATCACTATCCTTTTCCCCTTTACACATGGAATTTCAATCCATAGTGATTCCAAGAAGTGTTTTGTTTCCTGCAGAATTTTCAATCTATTTGATTCAAGGCTCTCGTTAATATACGATGCTACCCCTCCACCAATTCGATCCACCCTATCACTACAATATTATTTGTACCCCGGTATGATAGTGTCCCACTGGTTAACCTCCTTCCACTAGGTCTCAGAGATGTCTATTATATCTAATGTTTCATTTAGTGCAATATATTCTAACTCTCCCATCTTATTTCTCAGGCTCCTGGCATTCGCATATAGACATTTCAAACTATGTTTGTTCCTATTTACATCATGCTCAGTACTTGACAGTATTAATTTGCAATCTTCTGTCTGTTTTTTGTTTTTATTTAAGGACACCTGGAGGGGCATAATCAAATGCGAACGCCTATCTCCATGGGCGTCTATGTCCGAAAACGTGTACGTGAAGAGGTGGGACAGACCGTATTTTCGAAAAAATGGACGTTTTTCAGCTGGGTGTTTGTTTTTTTTTAGCGATAATGGAAACTAAAAATGCCCAGCTCAAAAACGTCCTAATCCGAGCCATTTGGTCGTGGGAGGGGCCACGATTCGTAGTACACTCGCCCCCCTGACATGCCAGGACACCAACTGGGCACCCTAGAGGTCAGTGCAGTGGACTTCAGACAACGCTCCCATATGCTTAGCTCCCTTACCATGGGTGTTGAGCACCCAACCCCCTCCCCCAAAACCCACTACCCACAAATGTACAACATTACCATAGCTCTTAGGGGTGAAGGGGGCACCTACATGTGGGTACAGTGGGTTTTGGAGTACAAGTACAAGTGTTACAGGTAGGGGGGGATGGGCCTGAGTCCGCCTGGCTGAAGTGCACTGCGGTACCCACTAAAAGTGCTCCACGGACCTGCATACACACAGGCCTCTAGGACCTGTTGCTGCTATATAACATTGGCACAGCAGTTGACACCTGAAGACTAATCTCTCCGAAAACGTCCTTTATTGGAATAAGCACGCTTACTCACAGTTAACTGCAGATCAGAGGTTGTGCCCCACTGGCAACGAGTCTCGCTGGTACTGAGATGAGCAGTTGGTCAGAGCTGGCAGAATGCTGTACAATGCCCTCTTTCAGCCACATTCAAGGGAAGAACTAAGTTCTGTAACGTGGCTAACACGTGAAAGAAAGGGATCTAAAACTGGCTTACAAAAATGGCCACTACCTCATGGACTACCGGAAACAAAACAGGGCACACTCTGACCCAGTAAGCAGGGGGAAAAGCACCATGGGAGTAGAGCCTACCAACTACCAACATCGTGAGCATTTGCCACAAGCTACTGGAATCACGGAGCCCAATACCCTACACCCACCACAATGCATTGCTGATGTGACTCTGCAGTGCCCTTAACAGAAAAGGTGTCACACTCACCCGAGAGCCACATCAGAACCAGGGAAAGGCTGTCACAGGATAGAACACATTCTGCTGTCATAGAGGTGGGTACGGCATTTGAGGCTGGCATAGAGGCTGGAAAAAAAGTTTGTAAAGTGGGTTTTTTTGGTGGGAGGGGGTTAGTGACCACTGGGGGAGTCCGGGGAGGTCATCCCCGATTCCCTCCAGTGGTCATCTGGGCAGTTGGGGCACTTTTTTGGGACCTGTTCGTGAAAAAAAAGGGTCCAAAAAAGTGACCCAAAATCGCGGTAAAAACGCCTTTTTTTTCGATTATGAGCTAAAGACGCCCATCTCTCCTCGGCCGATAACCACGCCCCAGTTCCGCCTTCACCACGCCTCCAACACGCCCCCATCAACTTTACCCGTTTCCGCGACGGATTGCAGTTGGAAACGCCCAAAATCGGCTTTCGATTATACCGATTTGGGTGCCCACGGGAGAAAGACGCCCATCTCCCGATTTGGGTCGCAGTATAGGCGTTTTTCTCTTTCGATTATAAGCTGGCTGATCTACTATGGTCTTTTTTGCAACCTATCAGGATACCATATCTTCCCTGTTTTGATGATATCTTTGAAAGATACCTTATCCCGAACCATGCGCTTTTCAGCGACTGTCGGCCTTCCCCCCATTTCTAGTTTAAAAGCTACTCTATCTCCTTTTTAAATGCCGATGCCAGCAGCCTGGTCCCACCCTGGTTAAGGTGGAGCCCATCCTTTCAGAATAGGCTGACCTGAGCTGCCCACAACATATGGAAGGACCGCTACTACCTGATTCTCAGAAACATCATTAGAGTACTGCAAGAACAAATCATGCTGAGCAAACTTTGCTCTCAAAAAAGGCTTTCTTGATGACTTTGGGGGAATAACCCCTCATAATGAATCTCTCATACATTAATTTAACCTGATGTTCAAACTCTTCACTGGAACAAATAATTCTAAGATATTGACTAATTGGAAGACCAGCTCTTAGCTTATACTACTACTACTACTACTACTTAACATTTCTAGAGTGCTACCAGGGTTACGCAGCGCTGTACAATTTAACAAAGAGAGACAGTCCCTGCTCAAAGAGCTTACAATCTAATAGACAAGTGAATGGTCGGTCCGATAGGGGCAGTCAAATTGGGGCAGTCTGGATTCACTGAACGGTAAGGGTTAGGTGCCGAACGCAGCATTGAAGAGGTGGGCTTTAAGCAAAGACTTGAAGACGGGCAGGGAGGGGGCTTGGCGTAAGGGTTCAGGAAGGTTGTTCCAAGCATAGGGTGAGGCGAGGCAGAATGAGCGGAGCCTGGAGTTGGTGGTGGTGGAGAAGGGTACTGAGAGGAAGGATTTATCCTGTGAACGGAGGTTACGGGCGGGAATGTAAGGGGAGATGAGGGTAGAAAGATAGTGTTATAAGGATGAAAACTCTGGAAGTGCAAGAGGGTGTTTCTGGAGAACAATTTACGAAACACTGTAGTATGTAATTGACTCTCAATTATTCTAATATGCACATCCAAATAATCTATACAATGCTTATGATAACTCAAAGTGAATTGCAAGGCTGAAGATTTAGAGTTTAACCATTGAAAAAAATAGGTTCGTTTAATGTGCCTTCCCACAAAGGCAAGTACTACTGCTATCTGGATACCAATGATGTTGAGACCAGTACTCAGACAGCTATCCTGATAGATATCTGAAGAGCACACTCAAATTGGTCATTTTCTGAATAACTCAGTGCTCTGCTCATTCACTGACCGAACACTTTCCAGATAGTACCAAAGCAGTCTGTAAGGATATTTTTGTAGTACTCTATATAAATGACTTCATTCTTAAACTTATAAGCATATGCAATTGGTTTAATGAACAGTAGTAAAGTTGCTACATAATGCAAATATCATCATGTCTCACCCTGTTCAAAGAAGAGGACTGGCTCCCTATCACTGTGTTTATTAAGGTCAAAATATTGGTCCTGGTACACAGATCCTATTTTACTCAAAATCCAAGTTATTTAGCCACTCTTCTCTCTCTTCTTATGCTCATTCTTGTTGTCTCCAGGCCGAATTATGTCTCCAGGCTGAATTAGTATCCTTTCTTTTTGCCTGCACAGTTACACCTTGATATCACCAAGGACTCCGCTCTCTCCTTCTTGGAACATAAAGTTTAGATGGGATGTGAATTCTTCAATGAAATGGTTAGGGGCTGTTTTCATAATGTAGTTGGGGCATTAATATAGTATGCAGTGAACAGAAGCGAACTTTCTGATCGCTTGGGCTACTGTCTCAGAGGAAAGCTAGGCAAGCTTAGTCCAAGTCCGATCCACTGGTGTTTCTTCTGGGGGAGGATCTAATTCGTCTATGAAGGTTTCCAGGTTGGTATTTTCATAAGTTAATGATCTTCGTTTTGAAATATTTGGCTAGTTCATTTGCTGGTGGGAGAACTTTGTTCGTTGTTGTCACTGTTTTGATGTCTAGTAGGTTGTTTACAAACTTGTATAATTTCCTCGTGTCTTTATAGCGGGGACTATTTGTTCTTTATAGAACTTTCTTTTGGTTTGTCTTATTTTGTGCTTGTACCTTTTTGTGTTTCATTCCATGTGGCTACTGTAGATTCATTTTTATTTTTTCTCCATGCTCGTTCTTGTCTTCTGCATTGGGTTTTTAGTTCTTTCAGTTCTTCATTGTACCATGAGATTGTATTGCGTTTTTGTGAGGTTTTGGTTTGCATGGGTGCTATTTTATCTAGGATGGTAGTGCATCTATTGTCCCATTCTGTGAGGAATTCTGTGGAGTTGGTTAGTGTTGACCATTGATTTTCGTACATGGAGTGCCAGAATTGTTTTGTATGAGGTTCCGGTTTCTGTTTGGCATGTTCCTGTCTCTTTCCAGTACAGGGTCATATGTAATCTGAAGTGATCAGACTAGGGGGTTTCTATCCATCTTTGGTTCTTTATTGAGAAGTTCTGGTCTGTTGAGACTTGTATGCTAGTAGGTCTAGTGCATGGCCTTGTACATGGGATGAGCTCACTTGTGATCACTGGAATTCCCATAGTTGAAGAAATTCATTGCACTCTCTTGTGCAGTTTGTGTTTTGATCTTCTAGATGTAGGTTAATGTCTCTTAATAGCAACACGTTTGATACGCTGATTCAGCCCTCTTGGTCATACTGAGTCCAATGGAAAAAAATCCACCTTTCCTCCTTTTGACAGAGCTTTCTATGCACATCTCCTTGAGGTAAAGAATTTGGTATATAATCTACAACAGTACAACATAAGTCTTCAAAAATACGTTTCTTGAGCATGCAGTGCTTAGCCAACAGCTCTTCTACCCTCTGATTTACAATACTTAAACAATGTTCTACCAACTGTGTTTTTAATTGATGAGAAGTTTGTCCCACATAAATCAATTTACAAGGATAACATATTAAGTATATCACATTTATAGACATACGTGGAGGTAAATATTGCATATAAAAAACCTGACCCGTAGAAGTATGAAATTCAGAGTCTTCCAGCATAAAACTAGATACAGAACAATGTCCACAACTTTGAACAGGCACAGTATATCCTTCATATTACAGTTAATACTAAAAGCCAGTGTACATCGAGTTTCTACAAAACATTGTTGAGTTTGTAAAATCTTTCAATTTCTTTTAATTATCCGACCTATTTGTCCAGACAATCCAGAGTATTTAAGAACACTCAGAATAACACCCTGATCCAAAACAGAGGCTCAATATGTTAACAACTGATCCTGAGGATTAAACCAACCTGTTTTCTGTACTGCTTTAACTATGTGTAATGGATATCCTCTTGCAATAAATTTCTGAGAAAGCTGAATAGCTTTACTGGAAAACTGAGCTAACAGTAACGTAAAAACTGAGACATTGGAAGGCTGATCTTTAAATGTGCAGGGTGCATACTCTAATAACTCAAAAAAGTATTTTGATCAGTCTTTTTATTGAAAACTGTGGTATGAAATTTACCATTTTCAAACACAATCTGAACATCCAAAAATGTGATCTCCTTATGATGATAAGACAAATCAGATTTTACGGGATGACATCCATTCAAACAATCAACAAATTCTTGCAGCATCACAGCAGTGACATTCCATAATAAAAATACATCATCAATGAAATGACACCAAAAAACAATATTTACATCATATTTTGAACTCTGTACCAATTATCTTTCAAACCATGCCATAAAGAGATTAGCAATTGAGGGAGCTAACAAAGCCCCCATTGGCATCCCAGACACTTGCTGATACATATGAATGTCAAAAATAGAAGCATTCTGTTGCATAGCTAAAGAGACTACCTCTAATAAAAACCGGGTATGGTCCCTGTGGATTTAAATATATCTGATATATTGGAGCCATTAGATTCCGAGAAACTTGTGACTACTAGGGCTATATTATTGGTATCCTTTGTTTTTCATCAAGATAGGGACTCAGTTTTGAGATTATATTTTAAAACTTCTGATACTTCATTCATGAGCGAGAAAGTGCAGGTGTTTCCTGATGTTTCTAAATGGACGCAATTCAGATGGAAGACGTTTTTTTGGAGTTGCGTTTCTCTGTTATTGGATTAGGAGCTTCTTTCCAACTTAGGTTTCCATGCAAATGCTGTAATGTTTATCAAAATGATTGATATATTTTTTACAAGCCTTCTCAACTGAGATTTTTTCTTGAAGGGAAGTGTTTGACCCCCCCCTCCCCCCCAGTTTTTGACTGTCCAAGATTATTCTGTGAATCCAGGTCCAGTGAAAATGAGGAGAAGGGAGTTTTTACTTATTGCCTGTTTTTCTTTTTTTTCCCCTTAAATAAATCCATCTTTCCATGGGTTTACTGCTTTTGGATCTTCTAAGTTTTATTTTTGAATGTACATTACAATTGCTTCTGTATATTAATCTGCATTTCTTGTCAAAGATTGTATCTTCGTTGTAAAATTGAAATGCAAATTTAAAAAAAACCTGGGTAGGGACCATATGTGGACAAGGGTGATCCTCTAAAGCTTCTTTAACTGCTTCTGATGCCTCCACTTGAGGAATACTTGTATACAGAAATTGAACATCCAAAGTCACAAGCAACCCAATCCAAAACACAGATTCTTTGGAAGCTAATAATAAATTCAAAAAACGAGTAGTATCCTGAAAATAAGATTGAATAAAAGTCATTAAAGGCTGTAGATTTACATCTAGATATTTACATACTCTCTCTAGCATGGACTTCCATGCAGAGACAATAGGATGCCCCAGAGGGTGTTATAAATTTTTATGTATCTTAGGTAATAGATAAAAAATGGGGATTTGAAATTGCTGATAACTCAAAAACTTAAATTCATTGACTCTCATAAACCCTTGATTTTTACCCACTTGTAAATATCCCACAACCGCTGGTGATTCCTCTCTGAAGGGTTTTCATCTAACTTTTTATATGTCACAGAGAGGGGCATAATCGAATGGGGATGACCATCTCTAAGGGCGCCCATCTCTAAGGATGTCCTGGCAAAGGGGCGGGGAAACTCGTATTATTGAAACAAGATGGGCGTCCATCTTTCGTTAGGATAATACAGTTGGGGACGCCCAAATCTTAACATTTAGGTTGACCTTAGAGATGGTCGTCCCTGGTTTTCGGCGATAATGGAAACCGAGGACGCCCATCTCAAAAATGACCAAATCCAACTCATTTGGTCGTGGGAGGAGCCAGCATTCGTAGTGCACTGGTCCCCCTGACATGCCAGGACACCAACTGGGCACCCTAGGGGGCACTGCAGTGGACTAACTGATGCACTAACTGAATGGAAAAAGCTCTTCCCTTACTGATCCTTTAGTGATTCGGAACGGGCATGCATGAAGGAAATCACATGCAAATGAGCTGCTCACTGTTTGCTCATTTGCACACGATTTCCTTCCTAAGGAGGGAAAGCCAGAACAGAGCAGCCAAGCATTATGTGTGGCTGCTCTGCATATGCCAAAGACGGCTTCATACATGCAGACAAGCTGCGTGTATAATAGCTGTCTACAACCTTAAATAAATTGCCATCTACAACCTTAGAAAAATAGAAGTCCAGATGAAAACGTCCAAGTGCTCGTCAGGGATGTTTTTTTTTTTAAAGAGTATTGGTGAAGGACATCCTTTGCTATGCCTCTGTCCCTGTGATGGCAGTCCAAAATGTGGATGTTTCTGTGAGAAGGATGTCCATGCCTGCTATGCCTCTGACACCCCCTTTATTTATTTGGATTTTGGATCACAAGTAGCAGCAGTGGGATTTGAACTGGCCACCTCTGGATTGCAAGACCAGTGCTGTAATCACTAGGCCACTCCCTTGAAATTTGGCCATCCCTGTGGGGGGGGGGGGGGGGAAGTTCAGGATGTCCAAAATGTTTGAAAGAAGGACGTCCATGCCTTCACTATGCCTCCGCTGACACACACACACCTCCCTTCCCAGGGACCTGCATACTACTGTGATGGACCTGAGTATGACATTTCAGGATGGCAAAAAAAGTTTTTAAAGTTGTTTTTTGAGGGTGGGAGGGAGTTAGTGACCACTTGGGGAGTCAGGGGAGGTCATCCCTGATTCCCTCCAGTGGTCATCTGGTCAGTTTGGCACCTTTTCGAGGCTTGGTCGTGAAAAAAAATGGACCAAGTAAAGTCGGCCAAATGCTCATCAGGGATGCCCTTCTTTTTACCATTATCGGCCGAGGAAGCCAATCTCTTAATCATGCCCCAGTCCCGCCTTCGGTACGGTGCCGACATGCCCCCGTGAACTTTGACCGTCCTCGCGACGGAAAGCAGTTGAGGGCTCCCAAAATCAGCTTTCAATTATGCCAATTTGGGCGACCCTGAGAGAAGGACGCCCATCTCCCGATTGGTGTCGGAAGATGGGCGCCCTTCTCTTTCAAAAATTCCCCTGTAAATCAGCTAGTTGATGAGAAAAGCTTCTTCCATATACTTAATTGTATCTAAGATGAAAACTGGTCAGCCTTTATCTGCTAGCCGAATCACTGTTGATGAATCCTGCTGCAAAGCCAGCAGACTCTCTTTTTCAATCCTAATTAAACTGTAATGCAAACTTTGTTTGTTTGTTTTTTATTTTCCAATGTAGAAATCTCTGATAACAGGCAACGATCCTTGTTTGCATGAATATGAGTTTATTGAGATGGAGTTCTTTTGCCTGTGACTGCACTTAAAGCACTGTGAAGTTGTTTCAAGATAACCTGCTACTTAAGTCTTAGGCTTTTTACTCCATCTTTTTTTGATTTAACAGTGATTTTTAAGACAGTTCAAGCAATAATATATATTTCCTGGGACTGAGATTGGCAATTACAACAGTCCTTTATTCAGATTAGTTTTGCAATTGGATTTGTTGTACCCTTTAATCTGATTTGTGTTGATATTGAAAACATTTAATCGGGCAGGGTAAATATCTTGTAGGGGCTATCTGCTGATATTCAGTGGTACTTAACAGGATAGTGCCACTGAATATTAACAGTGAAACTTGAAGCCAGTGATTTTGTGGGTGGTCCAAGGGCGGAATCGGCATATATGGTTATGTGCAGATATTCAGCATATAACTGTGTAAATTAACTGGACAAATATGATCATATACAACACAGTTGATTTAACATGTACTTAGGTGCTGTATTTTGCACTTAACTGGATAAGTATTAACCAGCCGTACATACCCGGATATTCAGTGCTGGAGACAGGGGGACAGTGGAGCCAGCAAGTACTGCAGGAGAGAGTACACCATCCCAAGCACATGCACAAAACAGGGGCACTTATTGAGAGACTGTTCTGCGCATGTACTAGGCGCTTTCCCTACTGAGCTGCTTCCTGAAATTGCATGCAGCTCATTTGCATGTGTTTCTTTTGAGCATTGCTCGCTATTTTCAAATCGGTAAGTTCTAGCAAGGATCTAAATGCACCTGGTTTTTAATGGGACAGTTGTGGCTACAGCCCTTCAGAACATCATTGTGGAGATCAGCCAGCCTGTCTGACATTGCTGCTTGGATGTCTCACCGCCATCTGAAACTAAACATAGCCAAGACTGAGCTTCTTATCTTTCCTCCTAAACCCACCTCTCCAGTTCCCCCATTCTCTGTCTCTGTGGCTAACACTCTCATCCTCCCTGTCTCATCAGCTCGTAACCTTGGGATCATCTTTGACTAATCTCTCTCTTTCTCTGCACATATCCAACAGATAAAACCTGTCATTTCTTTCTTTATGGCATCACCAAAACTCATCCTTTCCTTTCTGAGTACATCACCAAAACCCTTATCCACACTTTTATCACCTCACACTTAGACTACTGCAACTTGCTTCTCATCGGTCTCCCACTAAGCCATCTTTCTCTCCTTCAATCTGGTCAAAATTCTGTGGCACAACTTATATTCTGCCAGTGTCACTATGCTCATATTAGCCCTCCCCTCAAATCATTTCATTGGCTCCCTATCCGTTTCCACATACAATTCAAACTCTTCTTATTGACTTACAAGTGCATTCACTCTGCAGCTCCTCAGTAGCTCTCCACTTTTATCTCTCCCTACACTCCCCCCCGGGAACTCCGTTCATCGGGTAAATCTCTCTTATCTATACTCTTATTATTTATTTATTTAAAAAACTTATATACCACTTAATTGACACACGAACGGGACGACCATCTTTAAGGGCGCCCATGTGTAAGGACGGCGCTGTGAAGGGGCGGGAAAACCCGTATTATCAAAACAAGATGGGCGTTCACCTTTCGTTTCGATAAAACGGTCAGGGATGCCCAAATCTCAACATTTAAGGTCTTTTTCTGCCTTCATCTACTATGTAACTATATATGACCTTAGAGATGGTCGACCTAAATGTTCAGATCGCCGACCTTAGAGATGGTCATCCCCAGTTTTCAGTGATAATGGAAACCGAGGACGCCCATCTCAAAAACGACCAAATCCAAGCCCTTTGGTCGTGAGAGGAGCCAGCATTCGTAGTGCACTGGTCCCCCTCACATGCCAGGACACCAACCGGGCACCCTAGGGGGCACTGCAGTGGACTTCAGAAATTGCTCCCAGGTACATAGCTCCCTTACCTTGTGTGCTGAGCCCGCAACCCCCCTCCAAACCCCACTCACCACAACTATACACCACTACCATAGCCCTAAGGGGTGAAGGGGGGCACCTACATGTGGGTATTAGATTGTAAGCTCTTTGAGCAGGGACTGTCTTTCTTCTATGTTTGTGCAGCGCTGCGTATGCCTTGTAGCGCTATAGAAATGCTAAATAGTAGTAGTAGAAGTAGGGTACAGTGGGTTTCGGGTGGGTTTTGAAGGGCTCACATTTACCACCACAAGTGTAACAGGTGGGGGGGGATGGGCCTGGGTCCACCTGCCTGAAGTGCACTGCACCCACTAAAAACTGCTCCAGGGACCTGCATACTGCTGTCATGGAGTTGGGTATGACATTTGAGGCTGGCAAAAAATGTTTTTAAAATTTTTTTTGGGTGGGAGGGGTTGGTGACCACTGGGGGAGGTCATTCCTGATTCCCTCCAGTGGTCATCTGGTCAGTTCAGGCACCTTTTCGAGGCTTGGTCGAGAAAACAAATGGACCAAGTAAAGTTGGCCAAATGCTCGTCAGTGACGGCCTTCTTTTTTCCATTATCGGCCAAGGACGCCCATCTCTTAATCACGCCCCAGTCCCGCCTTCGGTACGGTGCCGACACGCCCTCATGAACTTTGGTCGTCCCCGCGACAGAAAGCAGTTGAGGGGGCCCAAAATCAGCTTTCAGTTATGCTGATTTGGGCAACCCTGAGAGAAGGACGCCCATCTCCCGATTTGTGTCGGAAGATGGGCACCCTTCTCTTTCGAAATTTCCCCTTTAAGTGGTTTACAAAAGAACATACATAATCATATTATATAAAACCTAACATACAAACATGCTAACTCCAGACTCATTCCTTTTATCTTGCTGCACCCTATGCCTGGAATAGACTTCCTTAGTCCGTATGTCAAACTCCAGCTCTGGCCGTCTTCAAATCTAGGCTAAAAGCCCACTTTTTTTGAGGTTGCTTTTAACTCCGAACTCCTATTCACTTGTTCAGTACCCATGTCTGTTTTATCATTCCCACCTTAAGTAATTCCCTTATCCCTTATTTGTTCTGTTTGTCTGTCTTGATTAGGTTGTAAGCTCTGTTGAGCAGGGACTGTCCCTTACATGTTCAGTGTACAGTGCTGCGTACATCTAGCAGCGCTACAGAAATGATAAGTAGTAGTAGTAGTAGCTAACACTGGGGCATTATGATCTGACATCATTTTATAATAGTCTGATGGAAATCCATCCTCCCTGGCCGTCTTAGCTGGCAGCAGGTTCTTAATAGCATGCTGTACAGTGCAATTTTTCTAGCAAAAAAGGTGCTGGTACTCAAATGCCAGGCCACCCTTCAGAGGTGAGGTGATCACTGAGGGACTCACTCCACAATAGCCAGGCCCCCTGCAACCAGTCACAAAATCTATGACAAAGGCAGAATTGGTGTCTTGAGCCTGAGTTCTTTCATTAAAACTTGTGGTCCATGGGTCAATTTTAGGAGACACTGGAAAAGGAGTACCCCCTCAAAAAAAGCCCTGATGCTGTATCTCCAGCACATTGATAGGTCTATCTAAAGCCTCCCTTTGCATATTTTTCAACTGGGGAAATGCTGCACTTTCATTATATTGGCCTTATCCTCGGAGTATTCTGAACTCTACAATCTCTCATAGTAATTTTTTTATTCCATCACTATTTCCTTACTGGATCCCAACTTATGACCAGCCTCTACCTCAATTTCCCTTTTTCCTTAGTTTGCAGGCAAACAATTTCCTCTCTTTGTTCCCATGCTCCATATAGTCTTTCTTAGTTATTCTAAGAAGATGCTTCATTTTATCTGTCTCATGTAAGTATATCCTGTTCCTTAAGGAGCACATTTCCTGACACATTTTATGGCTTCCTGTAATCTTGTGCTTTTATGAAGTCAGCTGTATCTTCACCTCATTCAATTCCTTTTTCTTTGTTTTCTTGTACTGACTGCAGGGAAACACTGTGCATTGCTCAAGTTCAAGTATAAGTTGGCTATTCAGTAAAAGGCTACAAAGCTGATGTCTGGTTTCCAGCTAAGTTGATGGTAGATGTGAATAGAAGGCACAAATTTCTGCCAGGTGAAGCCATGGCGGTAAAGTTTCTGGCCACATTGGACTTGGTGGAGAAGGGACTGAAAGTGAGTCAGCCAGAAAAAGCATCCAGGGTCTCAGAAGTAGAGACCTTTGAAAAGCAGTCAGAACAGACTCAGCAAGAAAATCCAGATGCAGGTGGAGAGGGTCCCATGGAGCCTGAAGATGGCAAGGTGGCATGCCTAGAAGGACATGGGGACTGGGTCCAGAAGTCAGGAGATAAACCCCAAGGACACTGTGAGATCTAGGTCTCCATGAACATAGATCTCTGGTAGGCCTATGGGATAAGTAGCTAAACACCTAACATCCAGAAATGCTCTTCCACCTTCCGTAACATAAGATCCTCCCCCCCCCCCCCCCCCCCCACACACACATAGTCACAAATACTAAAATACAGTGTCATGGCATCTCTGGGTATTGAAATCTTTAGGGTACCCACATTACACATGAAAATCATAGGGTAAGAGAACAATATCCTAGGTGCTGCTCACATTGATATAACAGCCACACTGAATCTGACATCTGGTATGGCCAGCTAAGGAGGCAAGACAGGCAGATCCCCCCCCCCCCAAAAAAAAAAAAAGTCACATGCCACAATCATCAGTATGGCATAGCAAATTCATACACATTATGCTCAACATTATATATGTTTTAATATACAGGGATCAGGGGCATAGCTACCATTGAGCAAGCCTGGCAAAATGCCCAGGGCTGCTTAATGGTAGGGACCGCCTACAATTGCACACTCCCTTCCTCTCCTCTCCTCTGCATCCCCCGGCCAGTCCTCCATTCACTGCAGCGGGTCACAGCAGACACAGCGCTGAAAGCTGCCTACTAGTAATAAGGTTACACCCAAAATAGTTTTGTGTGAGGCCTCCACCCTCAGGGGTATGTGTAATTTCATAACAAATCATGCAGATCCTTATGCTCTGGTGCTTGAATGCAGCATTTTATGATGGATAGCAGAGCATATTCCACACCTTATAATTTATTCATGGAGAAGCTGACACCTCCCTTAATGTAACAGTTTCATAACAGAATTGGCTAATTGCAAAGTTATCAGGTGATGCAAGAATAAATATACAGGGATTCAAGTGAAGACCACACTCCAAATAAACTTTCACAGTGGTCAGGGCTTTCTCTAAGTACTTGTCCTCACATCTAGAGGATGATATTTGAGATTCAGAGGAGCACACAGAGCAGATTTTGCAGAATAATTAAGGGGTTTGCAAACAATTCAAGGTCAAACTCCAACCAGGAGGATTTCAGCCTGATATGAGGATGTTGGCCAAATAGGTAGAAGAGGTGATAGCAAACGCCAAAGGGATGCTTGAGTGCATATGGAATTGGAAATGGGACTTGATATACCACCTTTCTGAGGTTTTTTTGCAACTACATTCAAAGCGGTTTACATATATTCAGGTACTTATTTTGTACCAGGGGCAATTGAGGGTTAAGTGACTTGCCCAGAGTCCCAAGGAGCTGCAGTGGGAATAGAACCCAGTTCCCCAGTTCCCCAGGATCAAAGTCCGCTGCACTAACCTGTTTTGGAATACTGTATGCAATTCTGGAGACTGCACCTCCAAAAAGGATATAAAACATGGAATTGGTCCAGAGGGCATCTATTAAATGGCCAGTGGTCTACAATATAAATAATAAGTGGACAGACTTAAAGGAAGAAAGATGGCGTAAAGAAGATATGCTAGAGAGTAATATCTCCAAGGTATAACTTCACAAAAACCATGCCACTTTCAGTTGAAAGAAAGCTCTAGAATAAGGGGTCACAGAGTGAGTATGATAGGCACTAGACTCAGGAGTAATCTAAGGAAATATATCTTTATGGAAAGGGCAGTAAATACATGGAACAACATTCCAGTGAAGGTGGTAGAGACGAAGATGATACCTGAATTCAAGAAAGCATGAGCCAAGCACAGAGGACCTCTGAGGGAGATGAAGGGATTGTACAACTTAGTAGTTGGTATGGCTGGGCAGACTGGACAGGCCATATGGCCTTTATCTGGTGTTATTTTCTATGGGGTCGATATTCAAAATGATCTAACCAGGCATGAAAGGTTCCTGCCCGGTTAAATCACTTGTGTGGAGCTATCAGCTGACATTTGGTGACAATTAAGAGCCCTTTTACTAAGGCACAGTAGGCCTAAAGTGGTCCTACCATGCGCTAAAAGGGCACTACTGTGGGATGCGCTGAGGCATCCCGTGGTAGTTTCCTGCTCAGTGTGCTGGAAAATATTTTTTATTTTCCAGCGCAGGAGGCATGCCCATGGGCGGAGAGTAAGTGTGCCTGCACTAATTGGGTAGTGCGAGCACATTATCATATGCTGCCTGATTACCACAGGAGTAGCACGGGAGCCCTTACCATCTCCTAAATAGGTGGTAGTAAGGGCTTCCGTGGTAATGGCCACACACTAATGGGAAAATTAACACGTGGCCATTACAATAAAATATAGCATGGTGGCCATTTTACCATTGCACTAAAACCACAATAAAAGTGAACATAGCTCACGGAAACCCCACACGTTGACACCAGTGCCGGCCACTTTTTAGCATGGCTTGGTATAAGGACCCCTTAATTAGATAGTGCCACTGAATATCAGCACGTTTTCCACTCCCTCCCGGGTGTCCACTCTGTTACAGATCTTAGTATCATCCGCAAATAGGCAAACTTTACCTTCTAACCCTTCGGCAATGTCACTCACAAATATATTGAACAGAATCGGCCCCAGCACCAATCCCTGAGGCACTCCACTACTCACCTTTCCCTCCTCCAAGTGAATTCCATTCACCACCACCCTCTGGCGTCTGTCCGTCAACCAGTTCCTAATCTAGTTCACCACTTCAGGTCCTATCTTCAGCCCATCCACTTTATTTAAGAGCCTCCTGTGGGGAACCGTGTCAAAAGCTTTGCTGAAATCTAAGTAGATTACGTCCATAGCTCGTCCCTGATTCAATTCTCCTGTCACCCAATCAAAGAACTCAATGAGATTCGTTTGGCACGATTTCCCTTTGGTAAAACCATGTTGTCTCGGATCTTGCAACTTATTTGCTTCCAGGAAATTCACTATCCTTTCCTTCAGCATCGCTTCCATTACTTTTCCAATAACCAAAGTGAGGCTTACCGGCCTGTAGTTTCCAGCTTCTTCCCTATCACCACTTTTGTGAAGAGGGACCATCTCTGCCATTCTCCAATCCCTCGGAACCTTTCCCGTCTGCAAGGATATATTAAACAAATCTTTAAGAGGACCCGCCAAAACCTCTCTGAGTTCCCTCAATATCCTGGGGTGGATCCCGTCCGGTCCCATGGCTTTGTCCACCTTTAGCTTTTCAAGTTGTTGATACACACTTTCTTCCGTGAACGGTGCTCTATCCACTTCATTCTCATTTGTACTATTTCCAGTCCATCGTGGTCCTTCTCCAGGATTTTCTTCTGTGAAAATAGAACAAAAGTATCTATTTAGCAAATTTGCTTTTTCTTCATCATTTTCCACATAGCGGTTTGCAGTATCTTTTAGTCTCACAATTCCCTTTTTAGTCATTCTCCTTTCACTAATATACCTAAAGAAATTTTTGTCACCCCTCCTTACATTTCTAGCCATTTGTTCTTCTGCTTGCGCTTTTGCCAGTCGTATCTCTCACTTGGCTTCTTTCAGTTTCATCCGGTATTCCTCCATGTGTTCCTTTTCTTGAGTTTTTCTGTATTTCTGGAACGCCAACTCTTTAGCCTTTATTTTCTCAACCACTTGCTTGGAGAACCATATCGGTTTCCTTTTTCTCTTGCTTTTATTTACTTTCCTTACATAAAGGTTCGTGGCCCTATTTATGGCTTCTTTCAGCCTGGACCATTGTCCTTCCACTTCTTGTACTTCCTCCCAGCCCATCATCTCCTTCCTCAGGTATTCCCCCATTTTACTAAAGTCAGCACGCTTGAAATCCAGGACTTTGAGTTTTGAGTGGCCGCTCTCCACTTTAGCTGTTATATCAAACCAAACCGTTTGATGGTCACTGCTGCCCAGGTGGGCACCCACTCGGATATTTGACACGCTATCCCCATTTGTGAGCACCAGATCCAGTGTCGCTCCCTCCCTCATGGGTTCCATCACCATTTGTCTGAGCAAAACACTTTGGAAAGCATCCACGATCCCTCTACTTCTTTCCGATTCCGCAGACGGAACCTTCCAATCTACATTTGGCAGATTGAAATCTCCCAGCAACAGCACCTCTCTCTTGCTTCCCAACTTTTGAATATCTGCGATCAGGTCTTTATCTAATTCCTCCAATTGTGTCAGAGGTCTGTAGACAACACCCATGTGGACAGAGGTTCTATCATCTCTTTTTAAGGTGATCCATATCGCTTCTTCCTTTCCCCAGGTCCCTATCATTTCAGTCGCAGTGATATCATTCCTCACATACAGAGCTACTCCTCCACCTTTACGACCCTCTCTATCCTTCCTAAATAGATTATAGCCTGGTATGTTTGCATCCCATTCATGGGAACCATTGAGCCACGTCTCCGTGATTGCAACAACATCCAAGTCTGCCTCCAACATCAGGGCCTGAAGGTCATGAACTTTATTGCTTAGACTGCGAGCATTTGTGGTCATCGCTTTCCATCTACATTTTCTGGTATGCGTTTCAACATTAGTGATTTGGGGATTTCTTTCCTCTTTGGGTACCTTCATACCTTTTTGTTCCACTTTTATTGCCTATTTGCCTATTTGCGGATGATACTAAGATCTGTAACAGAGTGGACACCCGGGAGGGAGTGGAAAACATGAAAAAGGATCTGAGGAAGCTAGAAGTATGGTCTAAAGGTTGGCAATTAAAATTCAATGCAAAGAAATGCAAAGTGATGCACTTAGGGAATAGAAATCCATGGGAGACATATGTGTTAGGCGGGGAGAGTCTGATAGGTACGGGCGGAGAGAGGGATCTTGGGGTGATAGTATCTGAGGATTTGAAGGCGACGAAATAGTGTGACAAGGTGGTGGCCGTAGCTAGAAGGTTGTTAGGCTGTATAGAGAGAGGTGTGACCAGCAGAAGAAAGGGGGTGTTGATGCCCCTGTATAAGTCGTTGGTGAGGCCCCACCTGGAGTATTGTGTTCAGTTTTGGAGGCCGTATCTTGTTAAGGATATAAAAAGAATTGAAGTGGTGCAAAGAAAAGCTACGAGAATGGTATGGGATTTGCGTTACAAGACGTATGAGGAGAGACTTGCTGAACTAAACATGTATACTCTGGAGGAAAGGAGAAACAGGGGTGATATGATACAGACGTTCAAATATTTGAAAGGTATTAATCCGCAAACGAACCTTTTCCGGAGATGTGAAGAAGGTAGGACGAGAGGACATGAAATGAGATTGAAGGGGGGCAGACTCAAAAAAAATGTCAGGAAGTATTTTTTCATGGAGAGAGTAGTGGATGCTTGGAATGCCTTCCCGCGGGAGGTGATGGAAATGAAAATGGTAACGGAATTCAAACATGCGTGGGATAAGCATAAAGGAATCCTGTGCCGAAGGAATGGCTCCTCAGGAGCTTAGTCAAGATCGGGAGGCGGGGCTGGTGGTAGGGAGGTGGGGATAGTGCTGGGAAGACATATACGGTCTGTGCCAGAGCCGGTGGTGGGAAGTGGGACTGGTGGTTGGGAGGCGGGGATAGTGCTGGGCAGACTTGTACGGTCTGTGCCAGAGCTGGTGGTTGGGAGGCGGGGCTGGTGGTTGGGAGGCGAGGATAGAGCTGGGCAGACTTATACGGTCAGTGCCCTGAAGAGCACAGGTACAAATCAAAGTAGGGTATACACAAAAAGTAGCACATATGAGTTGTCTTGTTGGGCAGACTGGATGGACCGTGCAGGTCTTTTTCTGCCGTCATCTACTATGTTACTATGTTACTATGTATGAATATCAGCACTATCTGTGCAACTTGAAGCCAGTGATTTTGTGGTCACCCCAGGGACAGAGTCATAACTTATATAGTTAAGTACCAATATTCAACACAACCATATAAATTAACCGGACAAATAGGACCACATAAAACAGTCCTGTCTTTGTCCAGTTCAATGTATGCAGTTAAGTTCTGAACATCAAACTTAACTGGATAAAAAATAGCCAGCCGAACAGACCTGGATATTCAATGCCGGTGTCTGGACATGGCCCATCAATAAGTACCCAGGCATAACACTGATGGCAGCCAAGAAATAAAAAACACTGACCACCACTGGTTGAATATTTACCCCCTATGTTTCTTGGTTGAGAAAACTGAATTTTCATCATTATCTGCCTGTAGGAATTCAACTGGAATTTTTTCTGGGCAGAGCAGGGAAAAAACTATAACTGATCAGCAGAGATGAAAAGCAGATGGGGGAGTTTCTGAAGACTAGAAAGAGTCTAAACCCTATCCCAGTGGTTCCCAAACCTGGTCCTGGAGGCACCTCAGCCAGTCAAGTTTTCAGGATATCTACAATGAATATTCATGAGAGAGATTTGCATGCACTGTCTCCACTGCATTCAAATCTGTCTCATGAATATTCATTGTGAATATCCTGATAACCTGATAGACTGGGTGCCTCCAGGACCAGGTTTGGGAACCACTGGGATAGGGTTTAGACTCTTTCCAGTCTTCAGAAACTCTGCCCTACCCTATTCCAACTCACAAGCATGTCTAAAACTGCACTGAAATTTACAGAGCTGGTTTGAAAAAGAAAACATTTTAAGACTTGCACATGTTTCAGCAAAATTGTCACCTATCCCAATTCTATTGTTTATTATTTTTATTTATTTTAGATTTTTGCTCACACCTTTTTCAGTAATAGCTCAAGGTGAGTTACGTTCCGGAACACTAGGTATTATTAAGTTATATGCCTTTTTTTTTTTACATAATGAAGTCAATATTCAATGGTCCAGTGAACTATATAGTGTGCCTAGCATTCTGTGCCAAAAACCAAGCGTATTCTATAACAACACGTATAACTTAATTAGCTTAAAAAGTCAATCAGTGTTACTAACAGCACTTAACAAGCAATAATGAGTGCTAATTGGCAATAATTAGAATTTACGTGTACAAATCCCTGCATGTATTTTGTAACATACTGTGCTTAACTTTTATGTTTAAACGATTTTTATTGATACTTCAACACAATAAACATTTTCAATACAGTATACTATATATATGTTACTAACAGAACACGTTGCATATTAACAGCACATTGTTAATCAGTATCCAAACTGTTTTATAGATGTTAACTCCCCCCCGTCCTCCCCCCCTTAACCACCCATCCTCCCCTTCCCCCTCCTTTCCCCCCCACTCCCCTATTTCCCCCTTCCAATCTCCGCTATCAACCCTCTTAACATACCCTTGTAGAAACAGTACAATCCACACGAATACCTTCCAAACTCCCGGAAGAGGGATGACCTAGGAACTTCGTAATGGTGAATCTATATCATCCACATGTTATCTCCCCTTTCTCTTGCGCAAACTCTCCTCATCAATACCCCTTGAGGTCTGGGCTCTGATGACCTCCCTGGGTGATGAATGAGAATTATTTTAACCCTATATATATCTCCCCCACTGTGCCTACTTTTAATGCGTGCAGGCAAAAAGGGGCATGGTTGTGGGTGGGGAAATGGGCTTTTCGTGGGCGTTCCAAAATGTATGCGTGTTGTTGTAAAATATGGCCCACTGTGCATATATCTACACGCAGGGATTTAAGCTATGTTTTTACTGGTGTAAATGGATGCACCTAGCTTTAGGTGCTATGATATCAACTAAGTGTTTTCTATATACCATGCCTAGATCTAGGCACCGGTTATAGAATACGTTTTGGCGGAAATGTTTACCGCGTGGATTTTTCAGGCGCCTTATATAGAACCTGGCCCATTATGAATCACAATTTATGCTTGCTCCTGCGATATCTGCCAATTTATATTATGTGTTTTGTAAAGGTACATATGTCTCTATGGGGACCCTTTATTTACCATGCTCTTATGCAGTCTTTCCCGCACACTAAGGTCCCTATTTACTAAGGTGCGTTATTGGCACAAGCTAATGGTTAGCGTGCGCTAAGAACACTAATGCGCCTATAGCACTTATCTTATGGGCAGCACTGTACGGCAGTAGCGAAATGTTTCACTACTGCCGTACACTGCTGCCCATAAGATAAGTTTGTTTCTTATCTGTTCTTTACATTTTTGAAAAAGGTTTTCTTGCACAACTATATAACTATACAAATTGAATTGTTGGGGGGGTTTTATGACCCGTGATTGAAGCCAGCACTGTGATGAAATCGCTGTACCCTATGACATAACAGCGCAAAAAGAGGCACAGGCATCTGAGGTCTTTTCCCCCAACTTTTTAAACAATTGATATATGTACACTGTTAGCTTCAGTCAACACTTTTTCCCACTTGTCTTTTTTTGGATTGTACTATTTGTTCGCCAGTGGGTTTCCAGCAATTTTTGTTACTTTGGTAATTTTTTATGTGCTAATGTTACCATTAGTACGTGACCATTTAAAAAAAGTAATGCAAGAGCCCTTATCGCCTCATATTTAGGAGATGTTAAGAGCTTTTGCGTTAACTCTGTGAGACCCAGTTAGTGTATGCTAATGTGCTTGTTTAATTGTGATCACTGAAAATGCAGGCATAACTTTTTAAAAATAATTTGTCTGAATAAAGTTAAACCTACTGTTTCTATAGCCATACTTAAATCAATACTTTATCTGTACATTGACAGAATATTACTACTCTCCTTATAATGTTTGGTCATGGACCTTTCCTAATCCCATTCCAGCTGAAACATATGCAGTGCCATTTTAGAAAAGTCATGGATGTTGCCATGTAGGCATTTTGGGCAAAATGTCTAGAGTCTGTGATTCATTTTTCAAATGCAGGACTAAACAAAGAAGCTTAAAATAAAATCGACATATCTCCACTCCCTGACCAAGGTGTCTTAAAGACCTTCAAAAACATATAGCATATCAATGGTGATGTCTCAAAATATGATAATATAAAATGTCTGAAATGTACAGTGGTGGAAATAAGTATTTGATCCCTTGCTGATTTTGTAAGTTTGCCCACTGACAAAGACATGAGCAGCCCATAATTGAAGGGTAGGTTATTGGTAACAGTGAGAGATAGCACATCACAAATTAAATCCGGAAAATCACATTGTGGAAAGTATATGAATTTATTTGCATTCTGCAGAGGGAAATAAGTATTTGATCCCCCACCAACCAGTAAGAGATCTGGCCCCTACAGACCAGGTAGATGCTCCAAATCAACTCGTTACCTGCATGACAGACAGCTGTCGGCAATGGTCACCTGTATGAAAGACACCTGTCCACAGACTCAGTGAATCAGTCAGACTCTAACCTCTACAAAATGGCCAAGAGCAAGGAGCTGTCTAAGGATGTCAGGGACAAGATCATACACCTGCACAAGGCTGGAATGGGCTACAAAACCATCAGTAAGACGCTGGGCGAGAAGGAGACAACTGTTGGTGCCATAGTAAGAAAATGGAAGAAGTACAAAATGACTGTCAATCGACAAAGATCTGGGGCTCCACGCAAAATCTCACCTCGTGGGGTATCCTTGATCATGAGGAAGGTTAGAAATCAGCCTACAACTACAAGGGGGGAACTTGTCAATGATCTCAAGGCAGCTGGGACCACTGTCACCACGAAAACCATTGGTAACACATTACGACATAACGGATTGCAATCCTGCAGTGCCCGCAAGGTCCCCCTGCTCCGGAAGGCACATGTGACGGCCCGTCTGAAGTTTGCCAGTGAACACCTGGATGATGCCGAGAGTGATTGGGAGAAGGTGCTGTGGTCAGATGAGACAAAAATTGAGCTCTTTGGCATGAACTCAACTCGCCGTGTTTGGAGGAAGAGAAATGCTGCCTATGACCCAAAGAACACCGTCCCCACTGTCAAGCATGGAGGTGGAAATGTTATGTTTTGGGGGTGTTTCTTTGCTAAGGGCACAGGACTACTTCACCGCATCAATGGGAGAATGGATGGGGCCATGTACCGTACAATTCTGAGTGACAACCTCCTTCCCTCCGCCAGGGCCTTAAAAATGGGTCGTGGCTGGGTCTTCCAGCACGACAATGACCCAAAACATACAGCCAAGGCAACAAAGGAGTGGCTCAGGAAGAAGCACATTAGGGTCATGGAGTGGCCTAGCCAGTCACCAGACCTTAATCCCATTGAAAACTTATGGAGGGAGCTGAAGCTGCGAGTTGCCAAGCAACAGCCCAGAACTCTTAATGATTTAGAGATGATCTGCAAAGAGGAGTGGACCAAAATTCCTCCTGACATGTGTGCAAACCTCATCATCAACTACAGAAGACGTCTGACCGCTGTGCTTGCCAACAAGGGTTTTGCCACCAAGTATTAGGTCTTGTTTTCCAGAGGGATTAAATACTTATTTCCCTCTGCAGAATGCAAATAAATTCATATACTTTCCACAATGTGATTTTCCGGATTTAATTTGTGATGTGCTATCTCTCACTGTTACCAATAACCTACCCTTCAATTATGGGCTGCTCATGTCTTTGTCAGTGGGCAAACTTACAAAATCAGCAAGGGATCAAATACTTATTTCCACCACTGTACCTAAGGGTGCCCATGAAGCTTAAAACAACCCACATGAGCTCACACCATTAGGCCTTTCCCCCCCACAGGACAAGTACATAACCTCTACGAGGTCCTTGCTGCGTCCCTGGTGTCTATTCAGTGGTAATGGTACAAAATGTATAGTGTGTGTAAAACATTTAGTACTGACCTGGGGTGCAAAATGTTTATTTATTTATTTTGCTCACACCTTTTTCAGCAGTAGCTCAACCCCTCTCAGACTCACAATCTAATTTTGTACCTGAGGCAATTAATTTTCAGACAATGCTTCAGAGTTTTGTGCTACCACATTTTGATTATTGCAGTGGTTCCCAAAACTGGCCCTGGAGGCACCTCAGCCAGTCAGGTTTTCAGGATATCCACAATCAATATTCATGAGAGATATTTGCATGCAAATCACTCTAATGAATATTCATGATTGGTCTGCCAGCCCGTGCTTTAAAATCTTTGCAAGTGGCCAGAACTCTGCAACTCGTCTAATTACTCAAACCTCAAGGTTTGATCACATTTTCTGGTTTTGAGTTCTCTTCATTGGTTGTCAGTCAATAAAAGGATTCATTTTAAACTTCTGACTTTAGTTTTTAGGATCTAAGAAAATGAAGCACCTTCAATTTTGTCTACTATTTTAAAAGTACATATGCCTGTTAGGGCTGTAAGATCTGCTGACAAATTGCTTTTGGAAATTCCTAGTTTTCGTATTGTCAATTTACTTGGCCTTAGTCTTCTGTTGACTTACGGAAAATTGATTAATATCTTTCCTTTAGAAAGCAGCTTAAAACTTATTTATTTCAGAAGGCATTTTCAGAAGAGTTGAGTAAAGGCTAGGACTAGCTCTCGATTGTTATTTGTGACACGATGTGAAGTTTGTTTTGTATGATTTGTGAATTTGTTTTATTTTATATATTTTATTACATGTTAAGTTTGGTTATTTTGATTATGGGCCCTGTTTACTAAGGTGCACTAGCATTTTTAGTGTGTGCACAAAATTAGCACGTGCTGGGTAGGCACCCATAGGCAGGGCTTTTTTTGAGGGGGGTACTGAGTACTGGCACCTTTTCCATTGTCTGCTAAAATTGACTCATGGTCCCCAAGTTTTATTTATTTTTGTTACATTTGTACCCCATGCTATCCCACTCATGGCAGGCTCAATGCAGCTATGGAGGGTTAAGTGACTTGCCCAGAGTCACAAGGAGCTACCTGTGTCAGGAATTGAACTCAGTTCCTCAGGACCAAAGTCCACCACCCTAACCACTAGGCCACACACACCAATTGAGTCTTGTCATAGATTCTGTGACTAGTTGCAGGAGGCCTGGCTATTGTGGGGTGGGTCCCTCAGTGATCACCCCACCCTTGAAGGGTGGCCTGGAATTTGAGTACCGGCACCTTTTTCACCAGAAAAATGCACTGCCCATAGGAATATTGTGGGCGCCTCTAGTGCGGCTTAATAAACAGGGCCCTATGTATGTTATTATTGTAATCCGCTAGGAACTATGGACTAAGCAGAATATAAATATTTTAAATAAATAAATGATATGTGTGAGATCACAAAGAACAGCAGTGGGATTTGAACCCCTAGATGTCAGTCCTGATGCTCTACTTGTCCACTCCACTGTGCATTGCAAAGTGTTTTGCCCTGCTCTGAGGTGTAAAATTTGTATTTATTTATGTATTGCTCATACCTTTTTCAGTAGTAGATCAAGGTGAGTTACATTCAGGTACACTAGGTATTTCCCTGCTGGGCTCACAACCTAATTTTGTAACTGGGACATTGGAGGGTTAAGTGACATGCTCAACATCATAAGGAGCAGCAGTGGGATTTAAACTAGGCATCCCTGGTTGTCAAGGCTAGTGGCACTAAGCTACTCCTTTACTTCATGCTACTTTGTAAAATGTTTTACCCTGTTCTGGGGTGCAATACATTGGAACAGGGCAAAATGTATTGCACTTCAGAACAAGCCAAAATGTTTTAGACATTGGAGTTGAATGGAGGAATAAGTTAGTGGCTAGCAACCTAGCTTGCTACTCGTGGATGCCTGGTTCAAATCCCCATCAGAGCAGCACAAAATGTTAAGCAGTGGGCTTTAGTTTTTAACCTTTATTTACTCAGGACTGCAGAAAAACGGATGAGGTACATCAACCATTAGCAAATACAATATAAAGGGCATCCAATCTCAAAACAGTAATTGAATAAAAAGAATGTTGTTCCACCTAAATCTTCGATAAACAACTCTTTGGTTCATGTATCAATACTGAGCCAGAGAAGTTGCTGGCTTTGTAAAATGGCAGGCATAGATGTTTTGTTTAATTTTATTATACAACACTTGGATCTACCCATTAGCATTAGGCGGTATATCAAGTCTACCTAAATAAATAAATAAATAAATAAATATATTATGCAGCCTTAAACTTTTAGAGCTGCTGGCAATATCAGAAACTTGGATATACCAAATAGCAACATTTACAGCCCTCCCACCTAGACATTTTTTAAGGCATATATAAACGTCATGCTTGCCATTTTACAATCTCTGGCAGAGTCTGCTTGGGAAGGTTTGTACAGGCTCCAAAGCAGCTGTTCTTGTCCTACAAGGGAAACCTCACTTCAGACTGTATAAGAGAATGATAAACATGCTGAGAACCAGACAGGATCACAGAAGGGACCCACTGCACCCCAGAGGGGGAGAGGAAGGAGACAGATGGGAGCAACAGGTATTTGATATGGTATTGGAAGGTGGGAGAGGCAGCAGGTGTGGAGACAGAAGGGTTTCAGATGACAGACCTGGGTGGACAGAAACAGCAATAAGCTCAGAGACTCCCTCTTAGCTCTCTCACAGTCAGCACCAAGGTAAACAGTCACAGGAACATGCTGTGGTGGCAATTGTATTTGTGATTTAAAAGCGGGCTAAGTCCTGATGTTCATCTGGTGTTGGATGTACATTGGCATACTATCTGGAATTGGGGATGGTCATTGCTGATATATTGCAACCCTTGACACTCCCACATACCGCCTTCACCAGTCCTATACGTTTAACGGGGTCTTTTACTAAAGGTTGGCTTGAGTTATCTGCAACAGGTCCCATTTTATTCCTATGGGCCCCGTGGCAGATAACTTGAGCTAATCTTTAGTAAAAGACCCCCTTAGTGACTTAAACGTTTTGTCCTGCCCTTTTGTAAAATACTGGCTTTTATGTTTTGCCCATAAAAATGCATAAGTGCTGGGACTTAGATATTTAAAGCACAAATAGTGCTTATAAAATGACCACCATAATCTTTGGCCATGTAGCAATGTATAATGGCCAAACATTTTGTGTTGTCATGGAGGAGTAGCTTAGTGGTTAATGCAGTAGACTTTGATCCTGGTGAACTGGGTTCAATTCCCACTGCAGCTCCTTGTGACTCTGGACAAGTCACCTAGAGGCCCTTTTACTGAGTCACAACAAAAAGTGGCCTGCGGCAGTGTGAGCGTGTCTTTTTGGGAGTACGCCGGGACAATTTATACCACATCCTGGAAAAAGGGCCCTTTTTTAAGGGCCGGAAATGGATGTGCGGCAAAATAACAACCAACACGTGTCTCACGTGCTACCTGGGCGGTAGACATGCAGCGTGCGCCCACTGCTGTTTACCTCCGGGTAAGTGTCTCATAGTAGAAAATATTTTCTACTGTGTGTTTTTGGCACATGACAAATTCAGAATTACCACCCAGGGCACGTAACAGCCAGGCGGTAATGCCGATTTGGCATGCACTAGAAGCGCATAGCCCTTATCCACCTTTGTAAAAGGGTCCCTTAACCCACTATTGCCCCAGGTGCATAATAACTACCTGTATAGAATATATAAACTGCTTTGATTGTAACCACAGATAGGTAGTATATCAAGTCCCATCCCCTTTCCTTATGTGGCCAACACCTAATGCAAGCTGCATAGGTGGGTTTGATATTGACTCAAAAAGTCTTTAAATCTTAAGGGTAAGAAATGACATCATGTTCATTAGTAATAAGGGCTAGTGAATTTTGAAAACAACAGTGGAGGGAAATCAGGTAGGGACTCTCACCATTTATAGGCACTCATTATTTAAATCCAGCCCTGTCTGACCCTTAAGGAATCTTTTAATACCTTATGTGCTTCTCCCCTCATGAACTCCTACCAACTCCTGGATTAAGCATCAGTGGGCTAGCTGTCCCATTTTCTTCTTTTCATGCTTAAAGTTGATCACATCTAGAAAAGCTCCTATAAGTGAAGGGATAAAAACATCACTACAGGGAATCTCCCATGTTTTTTTATATTAATTTATTTATTACATTTGTACCCTGCGCTTTTCCACACAATGCAGGCTCAATGCGGCTTACATAGTAATTTGAAATACAAAGTCATATAATACAAATTTCAAAACATTATAAGTTGAGCTTGATAGTGTATGATAAGTTGATCTTGATAATGTATGCTTAGAATAAGTTCTCTTTTACTTCTACTAAATCAGAAACTTGGGAAAGAAAAATTGGCACTCATAATCTGGTTTCATGATGAGAATTGTAAGATTTGAAAGACGGTTTCATTATATGTTGTAAGGTACTGTGGTGACATAATAAAGATATTTAAACTTAAAACAGAAACTGCCTTGGTACAGATTTCCTTTTTCTCTTGTTCCTCTTAGTAATGAGCCCTGGAAGCAGTCCAGTATCTGTAAGACTCACTGAGATCTCCTCGTGGACACTGACTGATCCCCAGGCTCTACCACCTACACCCTACGCTCATGCTTTCAGCTGGAAGAAGTACAAAACTAATAAAGATTGTAAAGACCCCTCTACATATGAAATCATCATGCCCGATTGAAAGGGAAGGATGCAGCCAATTTATTTTGACTTCAAAAAGCATTTCAAAAGAAATCCTAATGCTGTAAGAAATTTCCATATGTATTGTACACAATAACCAACAGATGTCTCCAGTAGTAGTGAAAGGGTAACAGAAAATTTGTTGTAGCCAGCTGATTCCATACATTTGTTGCTTAGATGCAGGAGATAACCAAAAAGTAAAATATTTCTGTGGACAACATTCTACAATTTACTTTTGGATGCCATTAAAGTGTAGTAGTTGCTAATCAGAAAAGAGAGACTGAATCTTGGCACACCAGCAGTCATGGTTTAATTATTTGTAGGAATATTTTTTGGTGACTCAATAAACAAGTTCTGTGATTACAAATGGCCACATTCAGTTCACCTGTCAGTCATCTGGTACCCAAAACAAGGCCGGGAAAGGAAAAACAAGGGCTGGGAACGGGCTCATATTATTGTTAATTGAAATATGAATCATCTTGGGGACTCATTGCTGTCACAGTTTATAGAATCATCAGCTTACATGGTGAGTGATTATTTATATGAACACAATTTTGTCACATGTCATTCCAATCAGTACACGTGACTTGACCAATAGAGAAATCTCCTTTTATTTTTACTAAATCCAAAACCTGAAAGAGTTCCTTAGGGGGTCTTTTACAAAGCCGTGCTAGTGTTTGTAGCTCATGGTAAAAATCAGCTGATAGTAAATGCTGAGATGCCTGTTATATTCCTATGGGCGTCTCAGCATTTACCGACAGCTGAAATTTACCACAAGCTAAAAATGCTAGCGTGGCTTTGTAAAAGGCCCCCTTAAGGAATAATAGATTTGTTGCAGGTCATGGTATTTTTTGTTGGCACAACATAGCAATTGTCCAAAAATATTATATATAAGATTTCACAAGCTTTTAATAACTTTCATCAATATTTTATTTGATTTGTTGTAGATTTTATTTACTTGGTACTGTTTATCTGTAAACTTGTATGGCAATTGTAAATTTCATGAGAACTGTACATTGTAAACTGCTTTCACACCATGGTATAAAGCGGTATATAAAATCAATAAATCCAAAATCCAATTTCAAGATCACACTGATTCTGTCATCAGAATTTCAGGCAAAATATCATCTTTGGACAACTATTTTTTTGGTATCCCAACCATCTACTTTTTCTCTGTGACCAATGTGGCATTTCTTTAACAACCAAGCCCTTAGATCATCAAGGAATTCTGTGACTCTTGTGATGGGAGTGGTGCCCGACTACCTCGACAGTGACATTTACGGGGTAATTCTATAAAGGGGTGTCTACTTTTAGGTGCCTAATTGGAGCCTATTCTATAAAGGAAGGGAAGCGCCCACTTTCCTTTATAGAATAGGCATTTCCACTGCACCACAGCAATATTGTCACTAGATATAACTTTTTACTTCCGCACCTACATTTTGTGACCCCTGAAGCAGACGGTGGATCCGTCGAAACACGGCCCCGTGTTGGGTCATATACACATTTGGTGCCGAATAAAGTTTACTTCAAATTACCATCGGCTGATGAGATGTTTTGGTCCACCCCTACTCTCTTTTATCAATTTTGGACTACACATGGGGGTTTTCTTACCCTGACCTGTTGGTTGTTGCTTTGAATCAAATGCCATTAGTCTTGGTAAATAGCTATTTACTCTGGTAAATTAGCTGTTTGAAAATTGCCTACCATCCCTGTGGATAGAAGTATGTTCTGATGGTCGATACAGTGATGATATGAGGACCTTTTATTTTTGGCCTTGATTGCAGATGTCCTTTGCCACCCTAGGTGACTGTCTAGTCAGCCTAATGGTTAAACTGGCTCTGGTTGCTGCAATGGCAGAACTTCAGGAGATGGAATAAAAAGGGGTAAATGACCCAGGGTGATTATGACTGAATATATATGGCATCATAACCCCAATAGAGGCCAAGTCTACTTGAAAGCTTGCGGCCCTATATTTAAAAGAACTTATCCTGTTAGCAGCGTCTGCTACTTGGATAATTGCCACTGATTGGAGCAAGTCTTCGATTTTCAGTGGCCTTATTATTCAGATAATGCCACTGAAAATCATTGCAGACAGTCCTGGCCCTATCCAGATAGTACCTGGGTACTTCATGGGCACAGCAAGGGCAGTCCTGGAGTTATCTGATAAACGGCAATATCCAGTCTGCTAAACAGTTGTGCTGGCAGTCACTGCTGAATCTGGGTATTCTTGATATCGGCACTGAATATCCAGATTTATTTCAGCCACAAGCAACTAGCTTTTAAAAAACAAAATCACTGACTGCCTTGGCTGAATAATGACATGTTAGTACATAAGAAGTATGGTCAGCAGGCTTTGGACACCTTCTTTAGTCAGTGGCTGCTAATGATTTATTTACATATTACAACACAGTGGAGCAGTTTTCTCTTCCTCTCTCATTTTCCCCTCAGTTCTTGTTTCTCTCTCTCTCCTAGGCCTGAATGACATCAAATAGTTTAATGCTGCAATCCATACCTTCTTATTAAAAGCAGAAATTCACTATATGAAGAAGCTTCAGTCCCAGAAAGTCTAACATATATGAAATCATTCCTCCTGACAATTATTCATAGTCACAAAGGCTGGATTCCGTAGCAGAAGTCTGTTAACAGCAGATATACTGTACTTTCATGTCATTCTTCCACTATTTTCAGCAAAACACCATGTAACATGGGAAGAGCAGTGTTGCAATCCCCTGAGTACACAGTACCCACAGAGTTTCCTTTTGAAAATCAGGCAGCTATCCATTGTCCCATAAATACTTCAGAATCCCGACCATCCATGTCACCACTTTTCAATGTGGGTAAAGTACATGCACTATAGACCAAGGGTTCCCCAACCTTTTTGGCTATGTGGACACCTTCTTAACCTCTGCAAAGTTCATGACCTTTGGTCCAGTCCATCCTTGCCACATTCCTGTCCCCACTAGTTGCAAGCTTGCCCCCACCAGCAACTTTCTCTGTCTCTGTCTCCCTTTCTCTTCAGCCAGTCCCCACCTGGCTCTCTGTTTCTCTCTTGTAAATCCCCATCATCCTCCCAAACCTTTTTTTCTATTTCCTCCCCCCTACCCCCTTTTCTCTACTCCAGTCAGTACCTACAAGTCTCTGTCTGTCTCTTGCTCCAGTCAGTCCCATCATTAGTTTCTCTTCGGACCTATGGCTGCTTCACTGCTGATTCAAGTTCTGTGGACAACTTTGATCCATTCTAGTGACCACCAACACTGCTTCTGGCCCAGGTTGCTCCTGTTCCCACTCCCTATTGCTGCCTCTCCTTCTGGTCTACACAGCCACCTCTGGTTGCTGCTGCTGCTACCTCCATCCTTTTAGGCACGGCTGCTGCTTTCTACTCACAAGGATTATGGCTATATGAGAAGACTGTTTTCTCTTTACTGCATTCTGCAGATCCCCTGTAATGGTCTTGCAGAGCACAAGTTAGGTACCACTGCTTTGGAAAGTGGGTGGGAGCAGCACTGCTTTTGCAAAAAGAAAATGAAACTGATGTAATTTAATTTTTGTGATAATAACTTTTTCTTACTGATATTTTTCTACAGCTGTGTTTCTGTTAACAAGTGAATGACTTGTAAAAATGTTGTTAAAAACTACTATAAATAAATATTTAAAAAAAAAAACAAAAGAAAAAGAAAATGAGAAACACCAGAAACTCAGCAGAAACAAGAATTTTTTTTTTTTGGTTATCCCCCTGATTCTATATATGGCACTCAAAATTGCACACAGAAATTTGGGCATGTGCCCACTTTTTGCGTTCAATTTAACTGAATAACAAACCAATTAGCACTAATACTTGGGCGCTAATAATCATTTATTGATGCAAATTGACAACAATTAGAATGTATGCATGCATCTTGCTAGGTGCATTCTATTAAGATTGCGCAGATCTGAAAAAGAGAAGGCCAAGAGCAATCCAAAAAGTTAGGTGCCAAGTTACAGAATTTAGCCAATCCATGTCTAACTTTGAGTGCCAGATTTACACCTGTTTCTGTCATGCGTAAGTCCTGTGCCCAAAGTTAAGCATGGTCTGCACATTATACCAGTATTTATAAAGGTTGGACACCCTTTATAGAATGCCGGCTGAGCGCTGATCTTTTTATCACCTAAATTTTGGAGTTATTTATGGTGCATAATTGTACCTGCACACAGGAGAGGAGCAGTTTCAAAGAGGCCTTCTCAATATTTGAATGGATAAAATTTCTGGGAAAGTTACCCTTTAAAGGACAAAAAAAAAATAAAACCAGAAAATTCATTACACACTCTTCAGCTCTGGAAGAATGTGAGATGTGCTGCTGAGAGAGTTGGAAGCTGATGGGTCAAAGAGTTGGTGGTAAAGCAAGCATTATTTTCCCTTTATTTACTCTTTCCAGCCTTCAACCTGGTACCCTAGGGGTGTGTACACCATTTCTTTTTTCCTTTTGTTTCAGGTGAAAGTTTGGCATTTTGTTTTGTTTTGTTTGATTTTTAAAAATTTCATTTCAGTTTTAGCATGCACTGTTTCAAAATAGTGCAAGAGGAGGCAGTAGTTACTGTGTCTCCAACATGGCACTGATCTTCTTAACCTCCTGACCTGACACTTGCTCTTTGTCAGCTTGATTCCTGGCTGTAGTACTATGAGACTACCACCAGGGTTCACAAGCACCATTTTTATTCTGGCCACCAACGGAACAGGAGTGACTGAGGATCTTTCCTGTTTCCTGCTAGACACCAGGGAAACCTCATGTAAGACTGGGGGTGAGGGGTGGAGGGTTTACTGCCATGCAGGGGTAGTGTTGGGGAAGATGGGATGCAGTGCTGAGGGGTGAAAGGTTTTGCTAATTGGCACCAGCCATGGTAATTGCATTGTTAGTAAGGCACAGTAATTGTATTGGCAGATGCTGGCCACCACCCATTAGTTTCTGCACAGGGTTTGCAGTTACTATGTGTTAATTTTTGCAAGTTTATTAGAATCACTGGTTATCCTGCCTTTAATGTGGCTCTGCAAAATAATTTAAAATCAGATAACAAATACAAGTCAAAATCACTCACAGAAAGAGACATGACAATGTTAGGAGGCAGAAACACAAACATAATCCTCAGATCAAATTTATGTGTGGAACAAAAGGGCTTATAAAAATGAATATAATTGGGAGAAGGTGTTACCTGAGTGTAATGTGTTGGGGGGAGGGGGGGGTCAGCACTTCCACACTAGCCATCTAGCGGTTAGTACAGACAATTTCACTGGAAAGCGTTGCTGAATTCCATCAGATGAAGAGGTGGACACCCCTTTGATGTCATCAGGGGCCTCACAAGTTCCTTGAAGAGATTGGCACCCTTGCGGCTACTCCGGAGATGTTACCTGAACGTCCTGTGTTGGTGGCACAGTACTGCTGCACTTGCCATCTTGCGGTTAGTGCAGGTGATTTCACTGGAGAGCATTGGTGAATTCCATCAGGTGAGGAGGTGGACACCCCTTTGATATCTGGGGCCTCACAAGTTTCTTGAAGAGGTCAGAGCCCTTTTGGTACATGGCCAAAGGGACATGCCCTGCCCCTTAGAACACCAAGGAGCATTGAGGCAGGGAGGACTCTTCACTTTAAGGCACTTTATTGTCTTATTTTCCTTTAAACATGGGAAACGTAAAGCCAAGATTAGAATTTCTACCCTGACTACAATGGGTCCAATGGATTGGCATGTGACCACCTCTGGAGCGGCAGCAATGACTGAAATTCAGTCTTGATCTCTTCTGAGTGCCTTACTTAGTCCCCCTGATTGTATTCCTCCGCCCCCTCCTTCAGGGTCTTGTGTTTTGTGACCTATAGTATTAGGTTCCTTGTCTCCTGATAGCAAGTGGCTTGGATCCCAGATGACATCAGCTGTGACTTACATTAAGATGTCTCAAGTTGTAAAATCTGTTGTGTCTCAGCCTGAGACTCAGCCGGTGCTTTGCATGTTAGGAGATTCACAAGAGATTACTTTAAAAGATTTGTGGGACTTAAATCAACGTATGGAGGGGATGTTAAAATCAGTTATTTCTCAGAGCCAAAAATGTTTTCAGGAAGTTGTAGATAAATTGGTTAATGTGGACTCCAATATATCCGTTTTAGATACACGCTTGCAAGCTGAAGGAAAAGTCCATTGAACATTATTAATTTTTTTTTTTTTTGGGGGGGTTGCCAGGTTCTTGAAGCCTGGATTGGCCGCTGTCAGAGACAGGATGCTGGGCTTGATGGACCCTTGGTCTTTTCCCAGTATGGCGGTGCTTATGTGCTTAAGCTGTAGAAATGCAAACGTCTGCTCTGCAGGTAGTATCTGTTTTGGCAAGTAAAGATTCACATAATTTACATTTGAAATTAGAAATGATGGAGAATGCAGGCAGAGCTAAAAATCCGCACTTCATAAATTTTCCAATAATATATTTGCTCTCACCCAAGATTTTATTGAGGGAATATGTCAAGAACGTCTTAGGTATGGATAATGCTGCAACATTGCCTCTGTCTAGTTGTTACTATTTACCTGTTAAGAAAATGCTCTTTTCTGAACAAGAAGTAGATCAATTAGTATCACCTTAGGTTGATTTAACAGCTTTTCTTGAAGATATTCAAGATATGATACAAACACGGTCTACCCTCTTGGTGACTTGTATAAGTGAGAGTAATATATTTTAAGACAAAAGATGAGATTTTTTTGTGAGGCTAAAATAAATACTATTTCCTGGATTCCAGGGCTACGCAACTTGGATGGAAGGCTTTTGTAACATTGAAGTCTAGACTGCTAGCCCTGAGAGCTACATTTTCTCTTACATTTCTTTGTAAACTAATAAAACAGGCCCGTTTCTGACACAAATGAAACGTGCGCTAGCAAGGTTTTCCTCGGAGTGTGTATGTTTGAGAGAGTATGTGTGAGATTGACTGCATGTGTGAGAGAGAGTGAATGTGTGAGTGTGTGTGTGTGTGACAGAGAAAGAGTGAGACTGCTGGGTGCGAGTGTGTCTCCTCTGTCCCCCCTCCAGCCACCCAGCGATTCTCCTCTCTCCCCTGCCCCCCCCTCCAGCCACCCAGCAAGTCTCCTCTGTTCCCTGCCCCCCGCCAGCCACCCAGCGATTCTACTTTTTCCCTTGCCCCCACCGATGCTCTTCTCTCCCCTGCCCCCCCTCCAGCCACCCAGAGAGTCTCCTCTGTCCCCTGTTCCCCCTCCAGCCACCCAGCAAGTCTCCTCTGTTCCCTGCCCCCCTCTAGCCACCCAGCGATTCTCCTCTCTCCCCTGCCCCCCCTCCAGCAACCCAGCGATTGTTCTATCTCCCCTGCCCCCCTCCAGCCACTCAGCGATTCTCCTTTTTCCCTTGCCCTCCTCCAGCCACCCAGCGAATCTCCTTTCTCCCCTGCCCCCTCCAGCCACCCAGCGATTCTCCTATCTCCCCTGCTCCCCCTCCAGCCATCCAGCGATTGTCCTATCTCTCCTGCCCCCTCAGCCACTCCTCCACTTTAATCAGCATACATTAAATTCCCCCCATGTGCTACAGAAAAGCACCGAGCACATCCTATATAATAAAACACACCTCCAACGTTCTGAAACCGTAGTTCCGGAACGTTGCAGGAATGCTTCAAGGCTTGAAGGCTTCACTTTCTTGGCTTCAGAACGTTGGAGGTGCATTTTATTATATAGGATGTTTGCTTGGTTTTCAAAGTAAGGATTATCCGTCCGATATTCAACCCATGGGAGGCTGGTCAACTAAGGGCCCCTTTTACCAAGCTGTGGCAAAAGAGGGCCTGTGCTGGTGCATGATTTTCACACATGCTGAGGCTCTATTTTACCACAGCAGGTAAAGGGGAAGTCTCTCTTTCCTGCAGGAAATGGCTGTGCGGCAAGTAAAGCACTTGCCGCGTGGCCATTTCGGAGGGAGCCCTTACTGCCACCCATTGAGGTGGCAGTAAGGGCTCCCACGCTGGGTACACTCCAGTGCTACAAAAATATATTTATTTTTGTAGCGCTGGATATGACGGCACGCTAGGGAGTGGGAAGTACAGCTGGGCTGCTGTGGTAGTCTGGGGGGTACTTCCTGTTTAGCGAGCAGTAAGCCCGCATTGGGCTTACTGTCGCTTAGTGAAAGGGGCCCTAAGTGCATAAGTACATAAGTAATGCCATACTGGGAAAAGACCAAGTGTCCATCGAGCCCAGCATCTTGTCCACGACAGCGGCCAATCCAGGCTAAGGGCACCTGGCAAGCTTCCCAAATGTACAAACATTCTGTACATGTTATTCTTGGGATTTTGGATTTTTCCAAGTCCGTTTAGTAGCGATTTATGGACTTGTCCTTTAGGAAACCGTCCAACCCCTTTTTAAACTCTGCTAAGCTAACCGCCTTCACCACATTTTCCGGCAATGAATTCCAGAGTTTAATTACACGTTGGGTGAAGAAAACTTTTGTCCGATTTGTTTTAAATTTACTACACTGTAGTTTAATCGCATGCCCCCTAGTCCTAGTATTTTTGGAAAGCGTGAACAGACGCTTCACATCCACCTGTTCCACTCCACTCATTATTTTATATACCTCTATCATGTCTCCCCTCAGCCGTCTCTTCTCCAAGCTGAATAGCCCTAGCCTCCTTAGTCTTTCTTCATAGGGAAGTCATCCCATCCCCGCTATCATTTTAGTCGCCCTTCGCTGCACCTTTTCCAATTCTACTATATCTTTCTTGAGATGCGGCGACCAGAATTGAACATAATACTCAAGGTGCAGTCGCACCATGGAGCGATACAACGGCATTATAACATCCTCACACCTGTTTTCCATACCTTTCCTAATAATACCCAACATTCTATTCACTTTCCTAGCTGCAGCAGCACACTGAGCAGAAGGTTTCAGCGTGTTATCGACGACGACACCCAGATCCCTTTCTTGGTCCGTAACTCCTAACGTGGAACCTTGCATGACGTAGCTATAATTCGGGTTCTTTTTTCCCACATGCATCACCTTGCACTTGCTCACATTAAAAGTCATCTGCCATTTAGCCGCCCAGTCTCCCAGTCTCGTAAGGTCCTCTTGTAATTTTTCACAATCCTGTCGCGAGTTAACGACTTTGAATAACTTTGTGTCATCAGCAAATTTAATTACCTCGCTAGTTACTCCCATCTCTAAATCATTTATAAATATATTAAAAAGCAGCGGTCCTAGCACAGACCCCTGAGGAACCCCACTAACTACCCTTCTCCATTGTGAAGTGCTGTGATCAGTGCTGAGCCTGGATATTCAATACCATGTCATTTCAGGTGACCGGCACTTAAAATCCAGTTTATGTTTGGCCAGCTTAAACTTAACCGGTCAAGTTAATATTCAGCATTGGCCGGTTAAGTTTAGAGCAGTTAAAGATAGGACTGCTATTTTGGCCGCTAAATGTAGCTGGCAAAGTGCTGAATATTTGCAGGTAACTGGTTATATTGCACGATATAGCTGGTTAGCTGCTATCTGCCGGATTCTATGTATCACGCCTTAATTTCTGCGCAGAAATAGAAGCATATTCTATAACAATGTACGTAACTTAATTGGTTAACTAGCTAATCAGAGCTGTTAATTGGATGTTAAAAAGTGGAGTGGAGGAGTGGTCAGAACACTGGTCTTGCAATCCAGAGGTGGCTGGTTCAGATCCCACTGCTGCTCCTTGTGATCTTGGGCAAGTCACTTAACCCTCCATTGCTTTTTTTTTTTGTTACATTTGTACCCCGTGCTTTCCCACTCATGGCAGGCTCAATGTGGCTTATATATTGTATACAGGTATTTATTTGTACCTGGGGCAGTGGAGGGTTAAGTGATTTGCCCAGAGTCACAGGGAGCTGCCTGTGCCTGAAGTGGGAATCAAACCCAGTTCCACAGGACCAAAGTCCACCACTCTAACCACTAGGCTGCACTCCACGTACAAACTTAGATTGTGAGCCCTCCTGGGACAGAGAAATATCCAGAGTACCTGAATGTAACTCATCTTGAGCTACTACTGAAAAAAGTGTGAGCAAAATCCAAATAAATAAATAAAAAGCATTTATCAGCACTAATTGGCATTAAGATTTACACACACAACTTGCTAAGCGTATTCTGTGTAAATTCTAAATTGTGTAGTTGAAAATGGGGCATGGCCATGGGCAATGCATGTGTGTTTCTAAAATCTTTGTGCATTATTATAGCATGCACTTGCTTTGCACCTAATTTAGGCAGGGGGATTTATGCCAAGTAAAACATGGCGCAAATAGCCATGACTACATTTGGTCACATGGACAGATGCTCGGCGTATTCTATATACCGTGCAGAAATTTAAGCCTATTCTATAACATTTAGGCGTACTTTAGAGAATACACCTAGGCGTTTTTTTTTCCGTACAGAATTTTCAGGCTCCATATATAGAATCTAGCACTATGTGCTAAGCTCTAATATTCAGCGAAGATAAGAAGCTATCCCACACTGAATATTACAGCTTAGCTGGCCCAAGTGCAATTTAACCAGCCAGGAGCCATTCCTGGCCGGTTAAATAGCGTTGAATATCAGCTGATATATATTTTGGGATCCGCTACAGTTAGAGCAGGTCCTTAAGGGTCATGAGAAATGATTGTTTTTGAAGGTTTAGGAGTGTTTTAGTTGAAACTAAGTTGTTTAAGTATTAGGATTATTTTATTCTAGTTAGTGTCCCTTTTTTAAATTTCCTTTCACTTTGTAGCAATATTTATTTATATGCAGCATTTGTATCCCACATTTTCCCACACACAAGCAGGCTCAATGTGGCTTACAAGACAATAAGAAATAGGGTCAGGTAAGGAAGCAGGCTAGAAGGATTTTTTTCTCTTTGGTTTTTATATTCATTCTTTGTGCTTTCTTATGGATGTGTATCGCTTTAGAAACGTATATGTTATTGATTTATGCATGAAAGCAGGACAGTGCAGTCCCCTGATTTTATAAAAGTGGAGTGGAGGAGAGGAGTGGCCTAGTGGTTAGAGCAATCCAGAGGTGGTTGGTTCAAATCCCACTGCTGCTCCTTGTGATCTTGGGTAAGTCACTTAACTCTCCATTGCCTCAGGTACAAACTTAGATTGTGAGCCCTCCTGGGACAGGGAAATACCCAGTGTACCTGCTGAATGTAACTCACCTTGAGCTACTACTGAAAAAAGTGTAAGCAAAATCCAAATTAAAACAAAAAAAAAGTTGCCAAAAATTGCAAGCACAAATTTAGGCACACTCTCAATTTGCATGTGCAATTTATTATTGGCACTAATTAGATTTAATTGGCACACACGTAACATTTACACACAGCCTGAAAAGGGGGATGGGAAATGGGCATTTCAAGGCAGATTGGGGATGTGATTTTGAGTTGCGTGCATTATTACAGAATATGGGAGCTCCAAGCAAAACTTTAGGTACGGGCATTTGCACCACATTTTTGCTGGTGCAAATGGTGGCACCTAAATTTACGTGTGACCTCTCCACTTACGTGTTATTCTATAAAACTATGTCGAACTTTAGGCGCATCTTATAAAATACCTCTTAAGCATTTTTTTTCAGCGGGGATGGGGTCGTGGCTGAGTTTGTATTTATGTGTATATGCTTGCATGTAAACCAACCCAGTGCAAGCCACAGAACAGTTATAAATGTAAAGGCATAAATTCAAGACTGAAGTAAGTACACACTTTCATTTTGAAAATGTGCCAGAAACCCACACAGAGAAATGTATAAACACATTATTTATGTATGTGCTTAATTAAAAAATTATCCCTTATAGTCAGGTACAACTAGAACTGTCAGCTATGACCTAGGATCCAGTGGCAACGTTCAAACCACCCAGTGGCAACCCTACCATTAGGCCAACTGTGGCAGGGGCCTCAGGCGGCACTCTTCTGAGGCAGCATCATCCCCAGCCCTTCCTTCTCCAACCTCCTTCCTAGAATGTACCTTTTATTTTCTTATTTTTTAAAAGGCGGCGGCAGCGATTCCCACAGGCTGCACTACTGCCGGTCCCGGCCCTTTCTCTCTACTGTGGCCTGCTTCTCTGATGTAACTTCTTGTTTCCTCAGAGGCAGGCTGCAGTACAGAAGAGGCCGGGACCAGTGGCAGGGCAACCTAATGGAATTGCTGCCGCTTCCTTTTGAAAAACAAGAAAATAAAAGGCAAATTTGGGGAAAGGAGGGGTTGAGGAAGGCAGGAGGAAGGAGGAGATGTCAGACCATGGCAGGGTGGTGGGCAGTGGCAGCAGAGGAGCTAGGGGTGGCAGCTCATTGCTTGCCTCAGGCAGCAGATTGTCTTGGGCTGTCCCTGAAACTACCAGAGCTACAAATAAAAAGAATAGCACAGACCAGGCCCCCACTAGCAAAATAACAAATAACCTAGTTGGAATCTCTTGGGCTGAACAGAGGCCTGGATTTCGCACTGAACAAGAGAGGGGTAGATTGACTGCTGATAACAGTAGTTGCCACTGAAAGTCAGCATGTTTTTTTCCATCAGCATGATAGGAAAAGGGGAAAGGGCAGGTGGCTTGGAAAGAAACAAATTTGCAGGCCACCTCGTCTATTTATGGTGTAAAAGTATTTGTTCTAGGAAACATAAACAAAAAAATAATTTTTTTCATGCAGTTTAACAGATGGGAAACACTCCTGCTCAAGCCCCGCTGTCATAAATGCCAACATCTGCAATTTATTATGTATAAAAGAAAAAAAAAAGCCTAAGCTTCAAAGCTTGAGGCTGTCATTGCTGACGTCCTTTGCTGGGTGTTCCTACTGCTGAGTAATAGGTTGGAATTCACAGGCTGGCTCCTTTGCAACTAAAGTCTATGAGTTTAACAGCTACCATGTATTTTTCCCCCTTTAATTTTGCAATGTCAGTCCATAGCATTTGCACCACGATTCAACTTAGAACAAAACAACACATTTTTCGCATTAAGGGTTATTGGCATTTAAATATTCCAGAGTATTTATAGAAGCTTCAGAATGTTGCTTAGAATCAAACTACAGTTGACTTTAAAACTCATTTCTTTATGAGTGCGGGAGGGGTTTCTGGAAGCACATATGAATTGTTGACTTTGTACAGCCATAACTGGAGACATAGGTTAGTTGTGAAATTCCATCAAGAAATACAGAAGTTCTTTACAATTCCTGGCCAAAGCACTGGTTTCCTTTTGGATCCAGCAGACAACTTGGTTGGCTGTGAAAGTGACGCATTTCTTGGGGGTTTCTGAAATGATCAGAGGGTCCCACAGCTTGCTCACTCTCCTGCCCTATTGCATGCCACTCGCTGATATGTTTAAACCCTTGCAAGGATCCATTCCATGACTCTTTTCTGAAGTTTCCACAGTCCTGTCAGAATATCAGTCAAGTCACAGAATACATCATGGAACGCTTTAAAAAGTCAGTCAAATTAAGGAATTCTGATGCATAGAACTTTCCACATAAAAAACACAGAACTTTCTACAGGTTACATATGTCACAAATGGACTGCACGGCATTTAGAATGTGCTAATCGTTAGTGTGCGTTAAATCTGTTAGTACACCTTAGGAAAAAGAACCCTATATTTGACAGCTTACAGTTTATTCAAAATCTTGATAAATTTAGGCATAGCAGTTTGTAGTAACCAAAAAAAAAACCCTGAGAAAATAGAGGAAAAAAGGAAATACACATATTTTTAAAGTGTATTATTCTTCAGAAATGCCTGGTGTGAGCAGTTCTAATTCACAAAAAAGAGCTATCTAGGATATCCAACAAGTAATGATTCATATAGCCATAAATGATATCCCCAAGTGCTTCTGATGCATCCGAGTGATTTTAAATAGGAGGAAAAACCTCAAATTATAAGGGAACACTCCATTGTTGGTATGACCAACATTAGGGAGGTCCCTTAAATCATCATGGGCAAAAACCTCCTTCTAATGCCAGAAGTGTTTTATCACATTTATCAAATTGTTGCATAATTTAGGCAACGTTTGTAACCAGCTAATTGTTAGGACAGAAAATGTTCATATGGGAAATGGGATTACTCAAGAGCTGTCCTAGATATAAGTGAGTAATAAGTACGCTTGTACAAATAAACCTGCGAGGCTTTTTGGGCTGCAAATCTGAGCATGGTCTGTGAAAAGCCAGGGGAGCTGCTAGTAAAATACCTATTGGCTCCAGCCCACACGATTGGGCTTTTTGGTTGTTTGAAAGACAGAATCAAGGTATGAAGAGAACTGCTAATTGATGAGATAAACCTCTTTAATTGTAACCCTGCTCCCATGTTCTTACTCTGAAGGGGAATCCTGGGTGGGGATCAATTCTGAGCAGGGCAGAAAGCTACACTTCTAGACTATTCTGGAACACTATCTTGGACTCAATAAAAACAGACTAAATAGCAAACCGTAATAAGGAATGGTAGGCCATATGTACAGTTTGGTGTCAGGTTGTGTGCACATTTTTCTCTATATATCTCAGTGCTGGATGTGCACAAAAATGTGAATATAAGAGTCAGGGGCGTAGCCAGAGAGCAGATTTTGGGTGGGCCTAGGCAAGAAGTGGGTGGGCACCAAATGTTCTCTCCCCCACCCCCACATCAAAAAAAATATCTCAACTGGTGGGAAAATGCTTCTCTCCAGTCTGCACCTTGGTAGTCTGCAGCAGGCACGCGATGAAAACTGAGCATGCGAAGGTGCCAGTATTGTGGAGAGCAGCATTTTCATTACCATGTGCTACTGTTGGATGGGCCTGAGCCCTAAGTGGGTGGGCCCCGGCCCACCCAGGCCCACCTGTGGCTACGCCACTGATAAGAGTAGCAGGATCACTACAATGTACCCTCACTATCCAGAAAACACAAGGGAATATGGCTCCTAATCTCTCTCTCTCTCACTCACACCCCCCCCCCCCAAGTCATTAAGCAGAGGTGTCTCCTTCTTTGAGTTTGAAGGGGAGAGTAGGTAGCCTTGTAAGCAGCGATTAAATGTTCTGTTTCCTCTAAAGAAGGCTGGGGAAGCAGGAGGTACTGTAGGAACCCAAAAGAGGGAGCAGCCTGGGGTGCTGCCTCCTTGACAGCAGCATAACTAGATGAATTTTTGGGGAGCCAAAGGTTAACATGGGTGGGCACTAGGCACAGAGCTCTCCAATTCCTCGGCCTCCCCTTGTTTTTCCTTTCCTCTTTCCTCTCTCCTCTCTCCCCCACCCCTCCCCCTCCATAATTTAAATTAAAAACATCTTAGCTGGCGTGAATCCCCAAGCTCTACCAGCTGAAGAAATTTGGAGGCAAGTCAGCAGAAAAAATCCAGAGGCGGGTCAGCTAAACATTGAAGAAACACAGCAGACAGCAGCAGCATTTTGAGCTGTTATCCCCAGCACTTCTAGGCCCATTGAGTACGGTGGGCTAGTACTGCCTGATGTTGGTCTCATGAGATTAGCATGAAGAAGTGCTCCCATGAGAACTGAACATGCTCAAGGTGACAGCATTAGAGGCTCAAAGTACTGCCACTGACTGTTGTGTTTTTTAGGAGCTCATCTGACTTGCCTCCAGATTTCTTCTTCTGACTTTTTTTTTTTTTTTTACAGATGTCTTCACTGGTGATGCTTGAAGATCCTTGCCAGCCACAGTAATAGTGTGCTTAGCTGCTAGGAGGAGAGGGGCTGAGGCAAAAGTGGAGGAGCCCAGGTCTATCCATGGCTGTGTTCCTGCCCCTTGCTGGCTTAGGTCATCAGTCTGGAGAGCTGTTATCCCATAAGCCAGCTAGGTTTAACTCAAAGCTAGTACCTTAACTAACGGAATAAAGGTGGATAAGAATCAAGAGGACCATTGCTGGAAAGATCATCCTGAAGAATTCAGAAACAGGGCTTCAGAATACGCAGGCTCCAGCTGCCTGGTGAATGGGACCTGAATCCAAGAGGCATGTGGTGGAAGGGACCCATTTCCCAGGTGCATCCCTTCCCCCCCCCTCCAGACTTGGTATGTGCTTTTTTGATGTTTTTCTGAAATTTGCCATCTTGGGAAGGAGAACAAATATTCCCCAAATGTGTATCTCTACCCAGAAGATATATATTTATTCTTCACGATGAAATGAGTTTTGGGATTGTGGATAAATATCCAACGCACTATACCCTAGTGTTGAGTTGTCAGTGAATGCCATTAACACATGAAAATGAACAGAAAAAATGTGTCATTTTGTGTTTTTCATTTGGCAATAATAGTGTATACTCTTTGCAAATACTGTACACCAGGGGTTCCCAAACGTTTTTGGTTTGTGGCACCCCCCTGGCCACATGGGTCTCCGTGGCACCCCTCCCATGGCCACATGGGTCTCCACGCCCCCCCGGGCCACATGGGTCTCCGCACCCCCCCTGGCCACATGGATCTCCGCACCCCCCCTGGCCACATGGATCTCTGCACCCCCCCCCACGGGTCTCCATTTCCCTGCAGCCCCCTCCTCTCATACCAGCACATCCTTGCCTTAACTAAATTCAGCATCGCTGGCTACCTTCCTTCCTGCAGGTCCAGGATCGCTGCTGCCTCCTTCTTTTTCCCCCGCCGCCGCTGCAGTGCTTGCAGGTTACATTTTCGGGTCATCTGCAATTCACACAGGCACTCTGGGGCCTTCCCAGTCTGCCATGTTTGTTCCTCTCTGATGCAACTTCCTGTTGTGAGGGCTGGACGTGGCAGAGGGAAGTCCCCGCAGTGCCTGTGGGAATCACAGATGGCCCGAAAATGTAAGCTGCAAGCACTGCAGTGGTGGTGGGGGAAGAAGCAGGAAGCGGCAGATGCCAGACCTGTGGAAGGGGACAGTAGGGAGCGATGCACTGTGGCACCCCTGACAGTTTGCTGTGGCACACCAAGATGCTGCGGCGCATGGTTTGGGAACCGCTGCTATACACTATTTACAAAGAGAGCACACTTTTGGCAAAGAGGGTGCACACAACGACATCGCCCCTGTAACACAAAGAGACAGATTCTATATTTGGTACCGAAAAAATCAGCGTGGATGGAAAACACGACTATATATATTCTAAAAACCACGCCTAAAGTTAAGCATAGTTTGCAGAAATCACATAGCGCTGTCCATGTGACTAAACTTTAGGTGCAGTCATTTACGCCAATGAAAACCTGGGGTAAATGGCTACGCCTAATTTTAGGCACGGAACAGGTTGTTCAATAACACTGTGCGTAAATTTTAGGAACGCCCAATACCTGCCCATGCTCCTCCCTTGGCCATGCCCCCTTTTGAGATCTGCACAGTAGAATTTACACGGACTGCTTTATAGAATACGGTTAGCAAGTAGTATGCATAAATTCTAATTAGTGCCAATAATTGCTTGTTAACATCCAAATATCAGTGCTGATTGGCTTATTAACCAATTGATTTGCACGCGCAAATCAGAATAAGCCCAGATCTGCGCACACAACTCAAATTTAGCTATATAGAATTTGAGGGAAAATGGCCAAGAAAACTCAAATAAAATGACATTTTCTGTAAATGAAATGGGAAATGACATGAAATGAAAATTTCTCGGCTGCCCATCTCCTACTATACACTGGCAGTGCCTGTTTAAGGTACCAGGTATTTGGAGTTTTGCAATTTTATTGCAGCAATGGAACTGAGAGAAGCACTGGAGTGAGATATCCAGTCTGCGACAAAAGGTAGATAAAGAATGGAGAATACCAGAGGAGTACTTCAGATCTAAGGACAATGAAATTCTACATTTTGTCACCTTGCAGTAACTTTACAACCTGTTGATTTGCCTTTTAGAATTTTTTTTCCCTGGACTGTAAATATCTTATTTGTGGGGATCACCCATAATAGTGTTTTAAATTAAACATAGCTACAGTGTTCACTTTATCTTTGGGATTTTGGGACTTATTTCACTTCATCTTATATCTTGAGCATTTGACTCTCTCTTTCTAGCAGGAGTGAAGTAACCCTCATTAGAAAGTTCACTTGCCCCCTCATTCTGTAATAGGACATCTAAATTTTAGTATCATGTGTACACTTAAATTTATACAATGTTAGTTCTTAGGTGAATGTACACTTACACACGAAAGGCTAGCAGAGACGGTTGGGAGGCGGGGCTAGTGCTGGGCAGACTTATACGGTCTGTGCCAGGGCTGGTGGTTGGGAGGCGGGGATAGTGCTGGGTAGACTTATACGGTCTGTGCCAGAGCCGGTGGTGGGAGGCGGGGCTGGTGGTTGGGAGGCGGGGATAGTACTGGGCGGACTTATACGGTCTGTGCCCTGAAAAAGACAGGTACAAATCAAGGTAAGGTATACACAAAAAACTAGCACATATGAGTTTATCTTGTTGGGCAGACTGGATGGACCGTGCAGGTCTTTTTCTGCCGTCATCTACTATGTTACTATGTTACTATTCAACAGGATCCTTTATTTTGTGTGCAATGGCCATTCTCTTGTTTAAACTATGAGTGTCCTCCACTTTTATTTTTTAAGCAGGACCCCTGGGACTATCCTCACCACCTTGTGAGAGGACAGCTAAGGCATCAGCTATTACCCCTCAATGCATAGAAGTTTATTCAAGTCCTAAAGGCTTAATGCATGTTTTTAATACTGAGAATTAAACTCCTGGACTGAGATAAAAGTGATGCTTCAATATAGGTTGCTGTGCCAGCTTCATGTACTAGCATGATTTAAGTGAGGTTCTTCTTGCTCACTTACCTTTCCTGGGTGAGGCAGGTGAGCAAGAACTGCCTCCCTCCTTTTGACTTCCAGTTTATTAAAAATTATACCTACTGAGTGGAGCCCCCCCAGTACATAATATATATATTTTTAATGTAGTGGTTGAGTTGACCTCCTTCTCCCTCAATATATATAAACAGATGTAGCACAAATCCCCCCCCCCCCCCCCATCTCTTAGGGATGTGTATGGAAAAAAATGATTTGGTTCATTTTTGGTTCCTGTCACTTCTTTGTTTCTTTTATTGATTCAGAATTATTTGGATCATTTGTTTCTTTCATTTCCCCTCAAGTCAATGGGGCAAGCAATTCTGCATTCAAACAATGGAGTCCTCCATCCATTGTAATCAAACTTAGGTAATGATTTTTTTGTATGCATTTTTCACAGATGCAACAGCATCTTACGAGATCTCATGGCACCATAAGAGGATCCATTATGAAAGGGGCTAACCAGCATGAACATTGACATGAAGACCCCAAATCCTCTGAGCATTGTGCTGCAAGCTGCATAAACCCCAGCACTGAATATTTGGGGTTAGTTCAGGCTATGGCTGGAAGCGGCTTATCAGCCACTTACTTCTGAATTTGGGGGTTTTTTTTGGGGGGGGGAGGGGTTACTTGATATACCACCTTTCTGTGATTACAATCAAAGATGTTTACACATTATATACGGTTATTTATTTTGTACTTGGGGCAATGGAGGGTTAAGTAACTTGCCCAGAGTCACAAGAAGCTGCAATGGGAATTGAACCCAGCACCCCGGGCACTACACTAACCACTAGGCCTACTCCCTTACATTCTATATGGGCAGAAACAAGCAATTAGTGCAAACATGCAACAAAGAGAAAAATGATCAAATTACAATTAGCCAGTCATCAAATGAGAAGCTGTGCTCTGTATTGAATATATAGATGTAATTACTTTTACAGGCACGCAAAGATATATAGCATCGAAGTGGTCAAGCACGAGCACAATATTTGTACCACAAAGGTTTGTGGAGGTTGCTTTCTTCCCAAGCTCTGTCACCCTTAACTTGGATAAATCTATTTCAAAGGGCTCCACTTTCACTGCAGGAACTCACAATAGAAAAGCGTAACAAAATTTCCAGCAAAGCTAAACTTCTTTACTAATCAGTGCAATGTAAAACAGTACATAGATATAAACTGGTTGAGCATCGAAACAGTATATTTGAATAATAAAATACATTTTTTATATGTCGGACCATCAGTCTCAGTGTGTGTTCCTTTGCGTAGCAAAACTCGTATTAGACAACACTATATCGTCATCGGTCCTTTATATCTTTTATATTTAATGAAAAGTTACTTAACTTCAAACTTTCTACATTTGGCTTTTGACTTGAAACAACGATCCTCCGCCAACATGGCTAGGTTTCACAAGCTTCATCAGAGAAGCAGTCTGCTGTGGAGAGAAAAACGAGTCACCAGATTACATAAATTCATACAAATCCTCACACAGACCAAATTATACTTTCAATACTCAGTGTCTCATGATCCATCTCTTCAAACATGGTGGCAGTGTCTTCTGCTAACTTTTACACAAGTCACATGACAAAAACACCACGTGTGACAGTGTAACTACTACTACTACTACTTATTATTTCTATAGCGCTACAAAGCATACACAGCGCTGTACACCATACACAAAAGACAGTCCCTGCTCAAAGAGCTTACAATCTAGATAAGACAGGTAAACAGACAGAACAATTAAGGGTAGGGAAAAGAGGTGAGGATAAAGGATAAAGACAGGTAAACAGACAGAACAATAAAGGTTAGGCAATAAAGAGATGAGGATAAAGGACAGGGCAAGTGAGTTAGGAGTCAAATGCAGTGGTAAAGAGGTGGGTTTTGAGTTTGGACTTGAAAACGGCCAAAGACGGGGCTAGACGTATAGACTCGGGAAGTCTATTCCAGGCGTGAGGTGCAGCGAGATAAAAGGAATGGAATCTTGAATTAGCAGTAGAGGAGAAAGGGACAGATAAGAGAGATTTATCTACAGAACGGAGTACTCGAGAGGGGACGAAGGGGGGAGACAAGAGTGGAGAGGTACTGGGGAGCGGCAGAGTGAATGCACTTATAGGTCAATAGGAGAAGTTTGAATTGAATACGGAAACGGATAGGGAGCCAGTGAAGTGACTTAAGGAGAGGGCTAATGTGGGCATAGTAACTTTGGCGGAAAATGAGTCCTGCTATCCTGGGTTAGAAGGGGGGGCTTGAGAGGCACGGCAAGTCACTTATTCACTCTGGTCCTGTCAGCTCATCCATTCAGGAACCACATGACACTCAGAGAATTGAACATAACTGGAACATTTATTTAACTATTTAACTGATGGTTTCACTGATATTGATCTTCATACGGTTCAGATGTAAATCATAATTGCTTTCAAGATGTTCATAGCAATAGTATAATACTGAGTTAACACATGTGCACAACTCTCATGCCTGTCCTGCAGTTTAATTGGAACCCAGAACAGATTTCACTCTCCTGATGTACTTCAATACCATCTGGGCTAGACTCAATGTAACTGTCTTCTCCCTTCGGGCTGCCTCCCTGAAGGTCTCACCTCAGCCAGGGGTAGACCACACTCCACCCGAGCCCTGGTTATGGCTGGACTCCCCAATCTGCTGAGTTTCTGGCTCCTCAAATGGCTAATGCAATGTAACAGTTCACAGTCTATTGCAGGACCTACTACTACTACTACTATTTAGCATTTCTATAGCGCTACAAGGCATACGCAGCACTGCACAAACATAGAAGAAAGACAGTCCCTGCTCAAAGAGCTTACAATCTAATAGGACCACTCCTTTAATCGCAATGAGTCACCTGGCAGGGGACTATAAGTAACACAGAAAGGCACCCCCTTGGGTTACTCTTTCAAGAGGCAGAACTAGAGACAATTCTCTTCCCACTGGGTTTCCCTTTTATAACCTCTGAGCTTCTCCTGGGTCCTCCAGTCACTCCTCTAATGACCTGCTACCTAGGGCTCACTCTATCATGATTCTTAAACAAACATGGGTTACATTAGGGCAGTTGCTTTGGAAGAATTAGGTCATTTTCCATGTGGTGCATGTAGGAAAGAGGAACCCGAATTATAGCTATGTGATGCAAGGTTCCGCATTAGAAGTCACCAACCAAGAAAGGGATCTAGGAGTCATCTTTGATGATAGTTTGAAACCCTCTGCTCAGTGTGCTGAGGCGGCAAAGAAATACTAGGACTAGGGGGCAGGCAATGAAGCTACAAAGCAGTAAATTTAAAATGAATCAGAGAAAATATTTCTTCACTCAACATGTAATTAAACTCTGGAATTTGTTGCCAGTGAATGTAGTAAAAGCAGTTAGCGTAGTGGGGTTTAAAAAAGGTTTGGATATCTTCCTAAAAGAAAAGTCCATAAGCCATTATTAAAATGGACTTGGGAAAATCCATTGCTTATTTCTAGGATAAGCAGCATACAATGTAATGTACTGTTTTGGGATCTTGCCAGGTACTTGTGACCTGGATTGGCCACTGTTGGAAACAGGATACTGGGCTTGATGGACCTTCGGTCTGCCCACTATGGCAACACTTATGTACTTATAAAAAGGACCGATGACAATATAGTGTTGTCTAATATGAGTTTTGCTACTCAAAGGAACACACAATGAGACTGAGACTGATGGTCCGACATATAAAAAATATATTTTTTTATTCAGATGTACTGTTTTGATGCTCAACCAGTTTCAACGTTGCATTGCACTGAGTAGTAAAGAAGTTTAGCTTGCTGGAACATTTGTTACCCTTAATTTAGAGGCAGCATATTTTCCCTGTATTACCCATGCTCTTATTTACTTGAATGTTCTCCTGTGAAGATCTATCATCCCCATCACAACATTCCATTTAAGGGAATCTTTAACCTGATTGTGCCAAGGGGAATTTTCCACTAGGATTTTTTCCTTTGCTTAATCATGCAGCATTTGTTTATGTATAATAGTGTAATAATAACATTTTTTTGTCAGTCCCTGAACTAAGCTAGTGCATTCTTAAAACAACTCAGGGGGGGGGAACTAAATGACCAAGCAGACTTCTCGAAAACATGCATTGTTTTGGGACAAGCCATTTTACTGAGTGATTAGAGAAGTACAGGTCAAATGCAATATTTGTGTGTGTGTGTTCAGCAATACTGAAATTTTGCTTCCCTTCTCAGAATTAGAGTCAGCTGCTGGACTCCTGTGACCCATCTGCTGTGCTAAGGGGACTGGAAACCTTAATATTTCTGGCTTAACTACCTAAATGTAAAATTATAATTGTTATATCTATCTCAGCTACATGCATCAGTGGTGTATCCAGGAATTTTCAACAGGGGGTATGTCTGTAGCCCACTCCACAAAGTTCTCACAATCCCCCCCCCCCCCCCATTTACAGTCCGGTATCTCTCCGTTCCCTTTCTGGACCACAAAGCTCTCACAATTTCCTCCCTCCCGTCCCCCACCCCCATTTACAGTCTGGTATCTTGACTCTCACTTCCCTTCCCGGACCATTAGGCTCTCGCAATTCCCTCTCTCCTCCCATACCTTAAAAGCCTCCTCCAGTCTTCACCCTGGCAGCAACAGGGTGCAGGCCTGTGGCCTGCACTGGGGCTTCCTCTCTGAACTGTCCTTTCAGAAAACTGGAAGTTACATCATAAGGGGCAGGACGGTTCAGAGAGAAAGCCCCAGTAAGTAGTGTTTGCCATAGGGGCATTTTCTCTAAGTGCTTTAGTTTTACGCATACCATGACAGGAATGGACTTCATTCCTAAGCCAGAGCATGTGGAGTATGATCTCAGTCTCTCAATTTTACTGCTAATGCTCACCATAGTACGTGCATTGTGCCAAAGAGCTTCTTTCTGAAGTGCATAAGATGTAACATGTATAGTCAACTTATCAGGGCGTGCTTGGATATTCTTTTAGATCAAAACTGTAGCACCCAAAATGATGGGAGATATTTCTGTATCTTTTTGCCACTTTTTTCTTGGTCTTGGACTGTATTTCTTGGTTCTTGAGGATCTTCCCTCTCTCTAAGCGATTCACTGACTAATCACTTGGGACCAACACCTTCATAATCAATGCCATTCTGGTGTTTTTCTGGCATCCAGCTTTTTATCAGTTGGGATGGGGATTTATGCTTTTCTTAGCTCTAGCTAAGATGGCTTTATTCAACATTAACTGGGCTTTCATTCCATATGCTTCTCTCTTATTGCCCTTCTGCTCTATTGCCATGATATTATTAGAGTCTATATGATTGTATAGCATCTACTGTATTGCAGTGAACAGCTTATAAACTGTAGGTAGACAAATTATTGATATATAACTTTGAAATCTTACTTGGATCGCCCTTTGGAAGAAGTAGTGTTCTTCTCTATATCAGTCAATTTGGTGTCAGATCTGGCTGCCTGAGCACTTGATTTTTGTAGTTTGCCATGCCTTGGTGTAATGTTAACTGTTTGAGCCAAAAATTAGTCACCCTATCTGGGCCAGGACTCTTCCAATTTGGGACTATTTTAACCTATTTTCCAACACTTTTATTGTTAGTTCAGGCCATTCCATAGGGGTAATGTTTACCCTTTCCAAATTCTCCTGTACACAGGGAAGCCATTCTGCAGCTCAGCTATGCTCTATAAGGTCCTCATATAACTTTTTCCAGAAAGTTTTTGTCTCAGCTATAGTTGGTGGTGTTTTCACTGTATGGATATTGTTTCCCAGTTCCCTGTAGAGTTGTTTTGGGTTTTCTCGAAATAATTTATTTTGATATCTCTCTTTTCCATTTTCTTCATATCTCTGTAATATTTGTGTTTCAGCAGTTATTTTCAATTTATTATTGAAACATATGAATTTAAGATCTTCCTTTGTCAATACAGCATGATTCCGTTTGATATTTTGGATCTTTCTCCATATCTTTGGTGATTGTGATCCTTTTAGGTACCCCATCTATCAAACACACCTCTGTCTGCAAACATTTTATTTTTCTCTCAATGTGAGTTCTCCAAGGAGGAGTTGTTGTCTTTCTCTTTTTCTTTTGGCCCAGGATCCTCAATGGTAATAATTTTGGCTGCACTGTAGTATATTTGGTTGATTTATGTAATATCCAAAGGCTGTCTTTTTATACAAATTTAAAGCTTTATTTATCATACACCTCACTCTAGGTGTTAAATTCATCTTGAGTAACCTTTCTCTCTCCTGGATCCCAGCAAGTGTATCTATAGCTATATAAGCCAGCAGCTCATCTGCTATTTCCTCCACCTCTGTGTGGACATAGACATGGATAAAGCAGAATAATCAGGGAGGGGACACTGAGATAATAATACCTCCTCACCCTCACAGAACCAAGTCTCCATGAGGAAGAAGTGAGAACGCAGGTGAGAGCACAGAATTCCATTGAGAGGAGAACTCTTGGTACAGAGAGAATGGCAATTAAGAAGAAGAAAGGACAAAGAAAGAAGTGTTGCAGGAAGAGGAGCAGCAAGAGAAGGAGTTGAAGAAGCGGGGGCAATAGTTGCTGACTGGGAGGACACACGGAGTCAGGAAAGATGGACGAGCAAAGGGGAGGGGGACTGGTGATGTCTCCCCTCAGCCATCTCCAAGCTGAAAAGCCTTAGTCTCTTTAGCCTTTCCTCATAGGAAAGTCATCCCACCCATTTTAGCATTTCTGTTGCCATTCTCTGTACCTTTTCTAATTGCGCAATATCTTTTATGAGATGCGGTGACCAGAATGTCACAGAGTATCACCATGGAGTGATACAAAGGCATTATAATATTCCCGTTTTTGTTTTCCATTCCTTTCCTAATAATTGCTAACGTTCTATTTGCTTTCTTAGCTGCTGCTACACACTGAGCAGAGGGTTTCAACATATCATCAACGATGACACCTAGATCCTTTCCCTGGGCGGTGTCTCCTAATGTGGAACCTTGCATCATGTAGCTATAGTTTGGGTTCTTCTTTCCTACATGCATCACTTTCAACTTGCTCACATTAAATGTCATCTGCCATTTAGATGCCCAATCTCACAGTCTCTTAAGGTTCTCTTGCAATTTTTCACAATCTTCTTGTGATTTAACAACTTTGAACAACTTTGTGTCATGAGCAAATTTAATTACCTCGCTAGTTATTCCCATCTCTTGATCAATTCTAAATATGTTAAAAAGCAGCGGTCCCAGCACAGACCTCTGGTGAACCTCACTATCTACCCTTCTTCATTGAGAATACTCATTTTACCCTTCTCTCTGTTTTCTACATTTTAACCACTTTTTAATCCACAATAGGACACTACCTCCTATCCTATGAATTTCTAATTTCCTCAATAGTCTTTCATGAGGTACTTTGTCAAATTCCTTTTGAAAATCCAGATACAAAATATTAACTGGCTCACCTTTATCCACATGTTTATTCACCATTTCAAAGAAATGTAGTAGATTGGTGAGACAAGATTTCCCTTCACTAAATTCATGCTGGGCTTTGTCTCATTAATCTATGCTTATGTATATGCTCTGTAATTTTGTCCTTTATAATAGTCTCTACCATTTTGCCAGGCACTGACATCAGGCTCACCGAATCACCTCTGGAACCCTTTTTAAAATTTGGGGTTATATTGGCCATCCTCCAATCTTCTGGCACCATGCTTGATTTTAAAGATAAATTACATATTACTATCATTAGCTCTGTAAGTTCATTTTTCAGTTCTATCAGTACTCAGGGATGTATACAATCATGTCCAGGTGATTTGCTACTCTTTAATTTATCGTATTGCCCCATTACGTCTTCCAGAGATTTGTTTCAGTTTCTCTAACTCATCAGAATTGAATCCCATTTCTGGCACTGGAATCTCCCCCACATCTTCCTCGCTGAAGACCAAAGTAAAGAATTTGTTTAGTCTCTCCGCTATGGCCTTGTCTTCCCTGAGTGTCATCTAGTAGTCTAATTGATTCTTTTACCAGCTTCTTACTTCTAATATATACCTAATAGTGTTTTTGTTGTATGTTTTTGCCTCCAACACAATCTTCTTTTCAAAGTCTTTCTTTGCCTTCCTTATCAGCATTTTGTATTTGACTTGTCATTCCTTATGCTGTTTCCTGTTATTTTCAGTCGGATCCTTCTTTCATTTTCTGAAGGATTTTCTTTTAGCTCTCATAGCTTTCTTCACCTCACTTTTAACCATGTAGGCTGTTGTTTGACCTTCCTTCCACTGTTAAAGATATCTCTCCTTCCCTCTTTTCTAGGATACGTGGAGGCACATTTTTGATATGACGTCTAAGTCTGAATAGGAAAGAAGTTCATTTTCAAAAAAGAAAAAGTCTATTGTTTGTTTTCGAAAATACTGTTTTGAACAAGGTTTTGTGATTTGAACGTTTTGTTTTTTGGTCCATTAAAAAAAAAAAAGCCCAAGTGTAAAATGCACAAAATCAAGCCATTGGGATGTAGGAGGAGCCAGCATTTTTAGTACACTGGTCCCCCAGACATCCCAGAAAATAAATGAGGCACCCTAGGTGGCACTGCAGTGGACTTCAAAAACATGCTCCCACATACATATCTCACCATTGCTCCCTTATTTTGTCTGCTGACAGACAGACAAAAGGCAGGTACAAATCAAGGTAAGGTATACACATATGAGTTTATCTTGTTGGGCAGACTGGATGGACCATGCAGGTCTTTTTCTGCCGTCATCTACTATGTTACTATGTTTTACTATGTTTGTCTGCTGAGCCCCCCCAACCCCCCCACCCCCCCAAACCCCACTACCCCCGACTGTACACCACTACAGTAGCCCTTATGGGTGAAGGGGACACCTATATGTGGGTACAGTGGGTTTCTGGTGAATTTTGGAGGGCTCACAGTTTCCACCACACATGTGACAGGAAGAGGGAGATAGGGATTTGAGTCCCCCAAGCCATGGTGCACTGCACTGACCACTACACTACTCCAGAGACCTGCATGCTGCTCTAATAGACCTGGCTGTAACATCTGAGGCTGTCATAGAGGTTGCTAAATCATATTTGTATTCACATTTGTGGGGAATAGGAGGGGATCAGTGACCACTGGGGGGGTATTGGGGGGGTCACCCCTGATTCCCTCCAGTGGTAATCTGGTCATTTAGGGCACCATTTTGTGCCTTATTCATTATAAAAACAGATCTAGCTCAAAACGTCTTAGTTTCAGTCCTGGACAGTTTTGTTTAGTTCCATAATGGCTGTAAAATGTCCAAGTCTTAGGAATGCCCAGATCCTGCCCTTAACACCCCCCCCCCCCTGACACACCCCTTGTGTTTTGAATGCATTTCTGACGGACTTCATAGAAAAACATCTAAAAATTGCTTTTGAAAATATTGATTTGGATGTTTTTGTGAGAATAACATCCAAATGCTGCTTTATGCCACTTTTTTAGATGTTTTTCTCTTTTGAAAATGAGCTTCATAGTCAACAGATGCTCTCTTAAGCCCTTGCATCTTATAACTGAAGTCCAAAACCTGGACATTAAAATATAATGTTTCTATCATGGTCATAGAATAAGTCAGGGGTTTTCAACTTGGTCCTGAGTTTTTTTTTGTAGGGGGGAGGTGATGGGGGGGGGGGGGGTAGCTCACACCTCTTCATTAGTAGCTGAACCTGTTCCTCAAGTATCCCTTAGCCAGTCTGATTTTCAGGATATCCATAATGAATATTCTTTGGAAAGTCTGCTGCTGAGACAGTGCCAGAATGTGAAGAGAGGTGGAGAATGTGAACTTTTAACGTGTCGATCAAACAGAAGGTATGGTCTGGGACTTAGAGTACAGGATCATGAGTCACAATTCCTGTGAAGTGTGAATTCTTCCTTTACAAGTGACTCCCTATGCAACCTGTATTTATTGTTTGATGTTTTATTGTTTATTGTACCATTTATCACCTGTATCCCTATGGTAAGAAGCAGTTAATCAAATAAAGTTTGAGGAAGTCACTTTATCTTTCTGCCTCTTTATGACCCAATAACAATAATATTTCCCCTTCGGATTCTCTCATGCAGTGTGCTCCAAGTGGCACGTGGAGGGCCGCGGGGGGGGGGGGGGGGGAGGCAAGATTCCCCGGGCCCGGTCTCCAAGGGGGGGGGGGAGGAGCGGTGCCAGGGTCTGTCTCTACATAAATATAAGTACATAAGCATCGCCATGCTGGGACAGACCAAGGGTCCATCGAGCCCAGCACCCTGTCACCGACAGCGGCCAAAAGAACAAGCAATTTGTCCTGCCCCTCCTAGAAATAGTGTATTATTCCCTCGTCCATTCAATAACATTCTATGGCCTTTTTCTCCAGGAGGCCATCCTAGGAACAAAAGTTTTTGAAAATTGGTCACTAGTAAAATTATGCACATTCCCCTGGATTCTACACATGTCCAATTTGCATGCGCAACTTAAATGATTAACAAGCCAATCAGTGCTAATAATTGGACAATAACACTTAAGCGATTATCAGCACTAATTGGCAATAATTAAAATTTACGCATGCATCTCTTTGTGTGTATTCTATAAAGAGATGCACATAAATCCTAGTATGTGGATCCAAAAAGGGGTTGTGGCCATGGGAGGGGTGTGGGTGAGTTGGGGGCATTTTTAACATTTATGTGTGTTGTTATAGAATTAGCAGGATCTGTGCCTAATTTATACGTGAGGATTTACACTATAAATGGTCACGCCTAAATGTAGTCATGGTTCCTGATACTAAGCAGTTTTCTATAAGCCACGCCTAACTAATATAGAGGGGCATAATCGAACGTCGCCGGCCAAATAGATCGCCGGCGATCTATGTTGGCGGCGGCACTACAGCTGGCTGGAACCATATTATCGAAAAAGATGGCCAGCCATCTTTTTTTTCGATAATACGGTTTAGCCCGGCCAAATGCCTTGGAGTTCGCCAGGTTTGAGATGGCCGGGTTTGTTTTTCAGCGATAATGGAAAGTTATGTCGGCCATCTCAAACCCCGGCCAAATTCAAGGCATTTGGCCGTGGGAGGAGCCAGCATTTTTAGTGCACTGGCCCCCCTGACATGCCAGGACACCAACCAGCCACCCTAGGGGTCACTGCGGTGGACTTCAGAAACGCTCCCACGTGCATAACTCCCTTACATTGGGAGCTGAGCCCCCCAAACCCACTACCCACAAATGTACTGCACCCACTAAAATTGCTCCAGGGACCTGCATACAGCCTCTAGGACTTATTGCTGCTGTATAACTTTGGCACACCAGTTCACACCTGAAGACTAATCTCTCTGAAAAAGTCCTTTCTTGAAATAACCACGTTAACTCACAGTTAACTGCAGATCAGAGTCCCCTGGTACTAAGATTAGCAGTAGGTAAGAGCTGGCAAAATGGTGTACAATGCCCTCTTACAGCACCATTCAAGGTAAGAACTACGTTCTCTAACGCGGGTAACACAGGAAAGGGAACTAAAACTGGCTTACAAAAATGGCCACTACTGCATGAACTACAACAGGAAACAAAACAGGGCACACTCTGACCCAGTTAGCAGGGGGGAAAAGCACCATGGGAGTAGAGCCCAGTACCCTACACCCACCACAATGCATTGCTAATGTGACTCTGCAGGGCACCTAACACAAAAGGTGTCACACTCACCAAAGAGCCACATCGCAACCAGGGAAAGGCTGTTGGAGCAGGGGCGTATCTGCGTGGGGCCACAGGGGCCTGGGTCCCCGCAGATTTTGCCCTGGACCCCCCCACCGCCACCAACCCTCCCCCGCCTTTGCTGTCACCTACCTTTGCTGGCGGGGGACCCCAACCCCCGACAGCCGAGGTCTGCGTCCTCCTACCGCTGCCGGCTGCCTTTAAAAGAATTCAGCTGGCGGGGGACCCCCAATCCACGCCAGCCAAGCCGAGGTCCTTTCATTTCTTCCACTGCAGTCTGCAAAGCTGGCGCCGAAAGTTTCTTCTGAGTCTGACGTCGCTGCACGTTGTACGTGCAGGACGTCAGACTCAGAAACAGAAGCTCATTCTGCAGCGACGTCAGACTCAGAAGAAACTTTCGGCGCCAGCTTTGCAGACTGCAGTGGAAGAAATGAAAGGACCTCGGCTTGGCTGGCGGGGGTTGGGGGTCCCCCGCCAGCTGAAGGAATTCTTTTAAAGGCAGCCGGCAGCGGCAGGAGGACGCGGACCTCGGCTGGCAGGGGTTGGGGTCCCCCGCCAGCAAAGGTAGGCGACAGCAACGGCGGGGGGAGGTTGGCAATGGCAGCGGCTGGGGGGAGGGGGATCGGCAATGGCGGCAGTGGCGGTGGGGGGGGGGGCTATAATGTGCCCCCTCTCTCTGGCCCTGGCCCCCCCTACCGCCGCAGTTCAGATACGCCCCTGTGTCAGAGGATAGCACACATTCTGCTGTCATGGAGGTGGGTACGGCATTTGAAGCTGGCATACAGGCTGGCAAAAAAGGTTTTTAGTTTTATTTTTTTAGTATGGAAGGGGGTTGGTGACCACTGGGGGAGTATGGGGAGGTCATCCCCCATTCCCTCCAGTGGTCATCTGGTCAGTTGGGGCACCTTTTTGAGGCTTGGTCGTGAAAATAAAAGGACCAAGTAAACCCGGCGAAATACTGCTTAACGCCGCTTTTTTTTTTCATTATCGGCAAAAGCCGGCCATCTGGTAGCCACGCTCATGTCCCGCCTTCACTAATCTACCGACACGCCCCCTAGAACTTTCGCCGGCGAAGCGACGGGAAAGCGGCGATGCTGTCTAAAATGCCGCTTTCGATTATACCGATTTCGCCGCTTTTAAGAAATCGCCGGCCATCTCCCGATTTGTGTTGGAAGATAGCCGTTGATCACTTTCGATTATAAGCTGGATAATGACCCAGAATAAACCTCAAAACTACACAACCCATTTCAACCCAATCTCTGATGGTATTCACAATGGACTCTGGTCAAATAGACAAATTTTTCATTCAATGTCACCAAATTCTATGACAAAAAGCCATGCTTTAATCTCCTTTTGGAACAGCAAGGGAATTCTGAAATTCCAGTGGGAGCATATTTCGTAATGCAGGGCCAAAATAGCTGAATTCCAAGCATTCAGTAGAAGGAAGATGCACTACTAACAATGAAGGCACTGCTAATGGTCCTTGAGATGATTGTAAAGTATGAAAGGGCTCAACCGCACAATCAGTCAGAACTGCAAGTCCATACATGCAGTGGGGTTGAAATCAGAACTAGATCAGCTGTCCTTTTTGACAGGCTGTATATCCTAGTCTGTTGTACACTTTAAACAGCAGTTGCACACTTTAAACTTGTTTTGAGGTTGCTGGCAGTGGCACCGATTCACACAGGAAGCCGGCAACCTACTCCACAGCCTTCCCTCTGACATAACTTCCTGTTTCTGGCAGACGCCAGCTGCCTGTGTGAATCGGTTGCACTGTGGACTACCTCAAAACAAGTTTAAAGTGTGCATCTGCTGTTGGTTCTTTGAAGAAATATGTACAAGGACTGAGAGTCCTTTTCCGCTAAATACAGGACCCCTGATACAGGCATCTGCCGAAACACGGCCCGTGTCGGGTACTACATGAATAAAATTTTCTTGACACACTCAATTCAGAAGGCTCCTTGTGCTTTTTGTTTTCCAAAATCTAGGCAGAAATGTTTTACACCAGCTGTATGGCAGGTGTTAAGTGCTCATGCCTAAAATATATGCATATCTTTGACTTGTTATGTTAGTATTCTATAAAGAAAAGGAGGTACATACTTTTCTTTATAGAACAGGCTCCAAATATGCTCATTCTTGGTGCCTAAAATAGACACACTGTTATAAAATTACCTTCTAAGGCAGTAATTTCATAACAGGGCAGCTGCATGAAATATCAAAAAAGCATCTATTTTATAAAGGCACAACAAATGCCTACGTGAATTTATAAAATTGGCCTTCAGAACTAAATTCATGTATGTACTCTATGCCTGTATGTTTATTTTATAATGCATGCATAAAAACTCCACACCAGTTCCAACCAGCCTACTGGTTATAGCAGCAGGCTGAGCACAAGAGAAGCCGGGGTTCAAGTTCTACTTCTCCCACTAATGATCCTATGACCTTGGGTTAGTCACCTCACCCTCCATGGCCTCAACTTAGATTTTAAGTCCATTTGGGAACATAACTTCTGAATCTGTTTGTGATTCATCTCGAGCTTGGATTTGGAAAAGGCGAGCAAAATACACCTTAAATTCAAATTACACCTATGCACAGAGCATGCTTCAGTGGAGTGAAGGAGAAGCCTAATGGTTCGAGCAACAAGCTAAGATGCTGGGTACAAATCCCACTGCGGATTCTTGTGGTCTTGGGCAAGTTATTTAACCCTCCATTGCCTCACGTACAAACATTGTGAACCCTCCAGGGACAATAAAATACCTACTATACATGAGCATAACTTTCCTTGAGCTACAACTGAAAAAGGCAAGAGCCAAATTCAAATAAGTAAATATATATACACATGAGTTTGGCTGCACAATTTTATATTAATATTTTATGCAGCTAAAACTTATTTCTAAAATTACTCTTAAAGGTCTAATTCATTGAGCTTCTGTCATAGATACAGAATGGGAGAAAACATAAAGCTTTACTAAATCAGGGCCTGAGAAGGTGATTCAATAATAGGGTGCCTAGAATAAGAGGTCAACCAGGTACCTTGTTCAACTGTATAGGTGCCAACTTTTCTTTGTAGAATACTAGCACATGGCAGAAAGTGTGCATACATATAAGGCACGATCATATTTACCACCCCTAAAGCTGGTGTAAATGTCCATGCCTAGATGTTGCATGGTTTCAGGGGAAGGCGGTTGGACATTTATTTATTTATTTATTTGTAACATTTGTATCCCACATTCTGTATCTATGACAGAAGCTCAATGAATTAGACCTTTACAAATTTGCCCTCATTTTCAGCGAGGCATCTCTAAGAAAGATAAGTGTATTGTGATTTGGACAACTATGCCATTCTTGTCTTATTTGATGACACCAGGTGCAGGTTGAAACACTATAAAGTATCGTGGAAGATACCATATTGATAGCACTTACGTGTTTTTTTGTAAACTAAAAAACACAAAAAAAACTTAAAAGAGTAACCCGATGAAAGAAGTGCTATACCGCCAGTTAGCAGTACTGTTGTCTGCTTAAAAGAATGGGTAATATCTGAGGGTACTCTACAAAAATATTATATGTTTATGAATGGCTATAATATTTGTGATACTGAAGTATTTCTTGGTATAGGTAGCAGTAGTCCTGGTTTCTATAGTAATCACATATTTTATGTTACCAGAGATAGGGATATTTAGATTTTAGATGTTGCATAAAAGCAAAGAGGTCCTTTTACCAAGCACATATAAGCACATAAGCACTGCCACGCTGGGAAAAGACCCAAGGTCCATCAAGCCCAGCACTCCGTCTCCGACAGCGACCAATCCAGGCCCCAAGAACCTGGCAAAACCCCAAAATTTAATAAGCTGCGGTAAAAGGGGGCCTGCGCTGGCATAATCATGTGTTTTTTTATGCGCGCTGAGATCCCCTTTTACTGCAGCGGGTAAATGGCTGTCATTTAAAAAAAAAAAATGGCCATGCGGCAAGTGAAAAACTTGCCGAGCGGCCATTTCGAGGGGGGAGCACTTACCTTCACCCATTGAGGTGGCAGTAAGGGCTCCCACGTTAACCCAGAGGTAACTGGGCAGTATGCAGCACTGCCCAATTACCATCTGGTAAACACCGGCGCTACAAAAATTAAAATATTTTTGTAGCGCCAGAGGTGGCACATGCTGGGTGTGGGAGCTACCGCCAGGCTGCTGCGGTAGCCCAGTGGTAGTTCTGGATTAGCGAGTGGTAAGCCCGCATTGGGCTTAACACCGCTTTGTAAAAGACCCCCATAAGAAATAAATAACACACCCTAGATGAAAACTGTGCTCAACAAAAAATTATACCCTAACAACCTACCTGACCAAGCAAAGTTCAAAATACAATCTATAAACTTCTAAACTGAAAAAAAAGAAGGAAAAAGACCTCAGTGGTAGTTCATCACTCTGCAATTCAGACAGAATCTATCAAACAAGATTCAATCATTGGTCAAAAAAAACCTCCATTATCATTATACATTTATTGTAAGCTCCATATTATTTTTCTACAATTTTATAACCTTATTAAAAGACTTAGTAATAGCAGGGAACTTAACTTGCTAAAGGCTCAATGCAGCTGCCCATTTCGCATCATTAAGCTTCTTATGAACAAGTTCCAGGCATTATATGTACAAAAAGCCCAATTGTGCTAATTTACAATCCAGCTTACTCAACATGCAGGGAGTAAGCTGGGTTGTTAATTAGTACAATAAGGCTGTTTGTACATGTAATGGCAGGAACTTGCTCCTGAAGATGCTTAATGATGGGAAACAGGCGGCTCAGTTAAGTCTTTAGTAAGATTAAGTTCCCTGCTTGTATTATTAGATCTTTTAATAAAGCTATAAAATTGTAGAAAAATAATATAGAGTTTATATTAAATGTATAATGATAATGGAGGTTTTTTGACCAATGATTGAACCTTGTGAGGTAGGTTCTATCTCAATTGCTGAGTGATGAACTACCACTGAGCCTCCTTTTTCAATTTAGAAGTTTGTAGACTGTATTTTGAACTTTGCTCAGTCAGGTGGGCATAAGAACATAAATGTTGCCATAGTGGGACAGGCCGAAGATCCATCAAGCCCAGTATCCTGTTTCCAGCTGTGGCCAGTGCAGTTCACAAGCACCTGGCAAGATCCCAGAACAGTAAAATAGATTTTATGCTGCTTATCCTAGAAATAAGCAGTTCCCATGTCAATCTTAATAATGGCTTATGGACTTTTCTTTTAGGAAATCAGAAAAATCTTTTTAAACCCTGCTAAACTGACTGCTTTTACCACATTCTCTGGCAACGAATTGCAGAATTTAATTACACATTGAGTGAAGAAATATTTTCTCCGGTTTGTTTTAAATTTACTACTTAGTAGCTTCTTTGCATGTCCCCTAGTCCTAGTATTATTGAAAAGAGTAAAAAAGCAATTCACATCTATCCCTTCCACTCCACTCAGTATTTTATAGACCTCTATCATATCTCCCCTCAGCCGTCTCGTCTCTAAGCTGACGAGCCCTAGATACTTTAGCCTTTCCTCATGGGGACGTCGTCCCATCCTTTTTATCAATTTCATCACCCTTCTCTGTATCTTTTCTAATTCCACTGTATCTTTTTTGAGATGCGGTACCAGAATTACACATAGTATTTGAAGTGCAGACGCACCATGGAGCAATACAAAGGCATTATAGCTTTCTCATTTTTGTTTTCCAAACCTTTCCTAATAATTCCCGACTTTCTATTTGCTTTCTTAGACACCGCTGCATGCTGAGCAGAGGGTTTCACTTATGTTATCCAGAAAGAACATAAATTATAATATTCTAAAATTTAAATGTGCATTTACATGCTCAGCCTATGCTTGGTCCAAACTCCGCCCATGCACATGTCTGCTGGCATAATATGTACCATCAAAACATGACATGTACTTTTCCACTAGTTGGTATTCTATTAGAGGTCATTTACATGTGTAAGTGGTACATGACTGGAATACCACTATTTACATGCATTCCTACCATCTAAAGCTAAGTGGCTCCTTGTACCATTTTAAAGGTTTTTTGGGGGGGAGGATCAGGGTCAGGGTTTACTGGACCACTAGGAGTTTTAAAGGTTGGGGGGTCGGGAGGGGTCCGATTATCACTGGATGTGCCCACAAGAGCTGTGCCTACTACACAGCTCTTCTGGGCATGTGCCAGGAATGCTCAGTTCGTTTTACCAACCAATGCTCAAAACTAACAGCGTGCATATAATTTGCATGCTGTTAGTGTTGAGCATTGGTTGGTAATTCTGACTCAGTGTTGAGCCGGTGTTTTTCCAGCGCTGTTCTCTATAGCACAGGAATTTTGTGCATTGGGGCCTCGGTGACTCCAGAAAAAAGTTCCATTCACACTGCACTTTAAATATAAGGGGCAGAAGTTGCACAGGAATTCAATGGCAATCAGAACAGTAGAACGCTTTTAATGATGAGCTGTAATAGTGGCAGTAGAGAGGCAAAAATGGAGGGGTCTACCAGTTACTTCAGATACTGATTGTCTCTCAAGAATGAGATAAAGATACAAATTAAGCAAGAGATATCTTGAAGGTTTTGTTTGTTCTAAGGGCAGATTGAATTGTTCAAAACTATATTGCTGCTAGTATCATACTCTAAAAGCAAGAACCAATTCTACAATTTAAAGGAACATGCTCTAATGTGAGCTAATGGAGATCTTTCGGGAAGAGGAGGGTGTTTGATGAACTGCAAAGCAGGTTTATAACTGCCTATAAACTGTGTTTCCTCACAGTGCTCTCTGCCAATTACGTAGACCAGCCTGGCAATGAACATGCTACTGACGTTACTGAGTCATGATAAAATTAATATACTGGTGATAAATGTTTGCACTTTCCAGTACAATATGAATGACAGCAAAAGCTGCAGGTAGGTCTTATTTGTAGTGTTTACACAGGTGTTCACTAGTGCCAAAATACACAACCTAATTTTTATACACCCCAGACTGGAATTTTGATTATTTTTTACTGTAAATATATTGTTGAAATGTGGAGGAGTGGCCTAGTGGTTAGTGCAGTGGACGTTGATCCCGGGGAACTGAGTTCAATTCCCACTGCCGCTCCTAATGACTCTGGGCAAGTCACTTAACCCTCCATTGCCTCTGGTACAATTAGTACATGAATATAATACATAAACCACTTTGAATGTAGTTGCAAAAAACCACAGAAAGGCAGTATATCAAGTCCCTTTTCACTTTGTTTTTCATAGTACAGTTGATCGTTAAACTAATGATCTGGGTTTGATCTTTTCATGCTGTACTGTTTCAAGGTGCGAGTATTGACATGATTATTTTCCATGGTAAATTTGGAATATAAGAGCAAAAAGGTACATACAGTGATATAGGTGGGTGCCAGTTATAGTCACAGTCTGGGTAGGCATGTGGGGGAGGGGAGGTGGTGTCACTGCATTCCTGATGATGTTTAGGAGGGGGTGAAGGTTGTGAGAGAGGGCTATGGACCACATTGAAGGAGCTGGAAGGGGGGCTTATAGACCTCATCAGAGGGTGGGAGGGGGGCTTGGCAGGAAATTGCATATTTTTTTTATGCGGGTCCTGGCTCATATTCAGCTGGGAAGCCACATAAGCTCTGGTGGCCACAGCCGTCTCAATTAGGCCCAGATATTCAGTGCTGATCAGGGCCGGTCCTAGGGTCTCTGGCACCCCCCTGCAGACTATCAGTTGGGGCTCCCCCATCTCCTTTCTCTCTTCTCCCACCCTGCTCCTGTCCAGCGATTCTCCTTCGCCCCCATCCCCCTCCCATTTATGGCCACCTGCCCGCCCTCTTCTCCCCCCAACATCCCCATTTTTCTTATTGGCACCCTGCGTGGTTTAAGTCTTTTTTAAAAATTTACTTCCATCCCAGCAGCCGCGTCATTTCAAAGCCCTGCCCGTCTCTAGCCTTCCCTCCCTTCGTGAGTTCGTTCCCGCAGAGTCCCGTCCTCGAGGAAATGACATCAGAAGGCGGGACTCTGCGGGAACAAACTCACGAAGGGAGGGAAGGCTAGAGACGGGCAGGGCTTTGAAATGATGCGGACGCTGGGACGGAGGTAAATAAAAGATTTAAACCCCCAAGGGTGGCGTGGTATGGTGGCACAGCGCCACAGCAGCGCCCTTGAAGGCAGGCGCCCCCCTGCGGTGCTTACCCCGCTTACTGGGTTTGACCAGCCCTGGTGCTGATGACCGTTCATGGCCTGACACTGGACATCTGGGACTAATTCTGCCTGTGGCAGTCAGCGTTTAAAAAAACACTGACTATTGCAGGCTGAATATCAGCCAGCTTGTGATTACAGTTTGTTTTCCCTTTTAATTTCTCTTGCTTATGGGAGTTCACACCAGCATCTCAATAACATAACATCAGTAGCAGTTGCTTCCTCTTGATCCAGGTAAGCCAGTGTCACCTCAAAAGCTGTAGATCATTTTCTCTCTTTTATCTAGTTCTAGTGCAGTCTTGGTGCAATCTTCATCACCATCTTCATTCTCTTTCCCATTGATCATAGTAATTACATCACTGTCAGTTCTTCTTGCTCATCTTTCTGCATCCATTCCTGTATTTTTATTTATTTGTGACATTTATATCCCACATTATCCCAAACAAGTTTGAGGTCAATGTGGCTTACAATAAACCGTATAGGATACATAACAAAAATAATGCTTAAGAAAGTAATTTGTAAAAATTCAATTTTACAATACAGTATCATAAACATACTCGGATAGCTATGGATGTTTAACATTTAGAAAATCTATTATGAAAGAGAAATTGTACATGAAGCAAAGAGAAAGTTAATGGTAAATAGAGTAATACCCAATTCAGGTAATAATTAATTGTTTGAGAAATGGTTGTTTTTTGTGAGGGTTTGTTTGAATAGGAATGATTTGAGGATTTTGCAGAATCTAGTATATTCCTGTATATTTCTTATTTTGGATGGTAGGAGTTCCACTATTTGGTTCCTAGGTAAGTGAAGTCTGCAGAGTGGACAGTTTTGTAGATCACTTTTTTGCAATTTGGGAGGTGTAGTCTGAAATAGTTTCTTGCCTCATATTTAGTGTTTCTTTGAGGTAAGTTTATTAATGGTACCATATAGTCTGGAGCTGTGCCATTTAGAGGGGCATTTTCGAAAGAAACGTCCAAGTTGCGATTTAGATGTCTTTGCAAATGTCCAAATCCAGGGGCGGGGAAACCTATATTTTTGAAAAAAGATGGACATCCGTCTTTCGTTTTGAAAATACCGTCAGGGACGTCCAAATCCTTAAATTTGGACGTCCCTAGATTTGGACATCCTTGGATCTGGACGTTTCTGACTTTCAGCGATTTTTGAAACCAAAGACGTCCATGTCAAAAACGTCCAAATGCAAGTCATTTGGTCGTGGGAGGAGCCAGCATTTGTAGTGCACTGGTCCCCCTGACATGCCAGGATACCAACCGGGCATCCTAGGGGGCACTGCAGTGGACTTCATAAAATGCTCCCAGGAACATAGCTCCCTTACCTTGTGTGCTGAGCCCCTCAAAACGCATTACCCACAACTGTACACCACTACCATAGCCCTTATGGGTGAAGGGGGCCACCTATATATGGGTACAGTGGGTTTGTGGTGGGTTTGGAGAGCTCGCTATTTCCTCCACAAATGTAACAGGTAGGGGGGGGTATGGGCCTGGGTCCGCCTATCTGAAGTGGACTGCAGTACCCACTAAAACTGCTCCTGGGACCTTCATGTGCTGTCACGGACCTGAGTATGACATCTGAGGCTGGCACGAAATATTTTTAAAGATGTTTTTTGAGGGTGGGAGGGAGTTAGTGACCACTGGAGGAATAACGGGAGGTCATCCCCGATTCTCTCCGGTGGTCATCTGGTCATTTCGGGCACCTTTTTGTGCCTTATTCGTAAAAAAAAACACGTCCGGGTGAAACGTCCATGTGTTCATCAGGGATGTCCTTGCTTTTTTCGATTATGGGTCAAAGACGTCCAAGTGTTAGGCATGCCCAAGTCCCGCCTCCGACACGCCCCCTTGAAATTTGGATGTCCTTGTGACAGACTGCAGTTGGAGACATCCAAAATCAGGTTTTGATTATACCAATTTAGACGTATCTGGGAGAAGGACGTCCCTCTTCCGATTTATGTTGAAAGATGGACATCCTTCTCTTTCGAAAATGAGCCCGTTAGTATTAGAAAGATAAAGGTACATAATTTGAAGGTGATTCTTGCTTTGATTAATAAAGGGAGGCACTTTCAAATCGAGAGATTTAGAATATGAACCTGGCTGCAGTGTTTTGATCTGTTTGGAGTTTTTTCAGCAGGTACTCCTTACAGCCAGAATATATGGCATTACAATAATCAAATTGGGATAATGTTAATGATTGTACCAATAGTCTGAATGTTTCTGATTAGAGATAGGGTCTGATCCTTTTTAGTTTCCAAAGAGACCTGAAAGATTTTGTGATTACTGAGGAAACTTGAGTATCAAATGTTAAATGTTTGGCTATAATTATACCTAGAATTTTCAGATTATTGTTAATGGGGAATGAAATGTTGTCAATTGTGAAACTGTTGTAATTGTTTTGGTCAAATAGGTTGGTAATGACCATGAATTTAGCTTTTTCCTTATTTAGCTTTAGTTTGGATTCTGAGGCCCAGGTTTCCATAAAATTTAAGCCAAGTTAAGATGTCTTGAATGTTCTTTTTCAAGGTTATGTATATGGTAACATCATCAGCATATATGAATGCTTTGAATCCTGCTGTTTCTAGTCTGTTACCTAGTGGTGACATCATTAGATTAAACAGAATGGGCGATGGTGGAGAGCCCTGAGGGGTGCCACAGTCTGGTGACCAAGGAGAGGATAAGGTTCCTTTCATTTTCACTTTTGTAAGATCTTGATTTCAGGAATTCTTGAAACCTTTTGTGGACTGTGTCACATTTACCAAAGTTGTCTAGTGTGTTTAGTAGGATATTATGATCTATTACATTAAATGCGCTAGGCATATCAAACTGCATTATTAAGATCTTAGACCCTATGCTGCCTCAGACGTCCTACCCACCCTCCCCACATCCCACCCACCCCAGGGTTTTCCACTCATTTATAGACAAACCAAACCTCATTAACTTTACTCAATCATACACAGGCAGTCTTACAGATTGTTAACCCCAACTAAGTATACCTGTTCATACCCAATTCAATGAATCAGGATGACTTTTATTCTCTGCAATAATTGTGGTACTTTAGTTTCAAGGCCAATCATCTGGAGACTTAAAGCTTGCCCTATCTGTCTTCAACTATCTAGTTTTAAACAAGAGCTCAGTAAAGTAATGCAAGAATTGGATACAATTAAAGCAGCTTCTAGGACTGCACAGAGAAATAGCTTCTCACCACTCCCTCAAAGAATAAAACCACATAAGAACAGATGGTTCACAGTAGGCTCAGGCAGACTTCGTCATGTGACACAGAAGCATCCACCCGCACAAGTGTTGCCACTAAAGAATTCTTTTGCTCCATTACAGCACTGTAATGCTCCTGAAAATAGAACTGAAGCAGAGGAAAAAGCAATAAAGTTAGAACAAAAATACATGAAGGTACCCAAAGTGAAAAGACACCCCCAAATCACTAATGTTGAAACACAGACCAAGAAATATAGGTGGAAAGTGATGGCCACAAATGCTCGTAGTCTAAGCAATAAAGTTCATGACCTTCAAGCCCTGATGTTGGAGGCAGACTTAGATGTTGTTGCAATCACAGAGACGTGGCTCAACAGTTCCCACGAATGGGATGCAAGCATACCAGGCTATAATCTATTTAGGAAGGATAGAGAGGGTCGTAAAGGTGGAGGAGTAGCTCTGTATGTGAGGAATGATATCATGGCAACTGAAATGACAGGGACCTGGGGAAAAGAAGAAGCGATATGGATCACCTTAAAAAGAGAGGATAGAACCTCTGTCCACGTGGGTGTTGTCTACAGACCCCCCACACAATTAGAGGAACTAGATAAAGATTTGATTGCAGATATTCAAAAATTAGGAAAGAAAAAAGAGGTTCTGTTGATGGGAGATTTCAATCTGCCGGATGTAGATTGGAAGGTTCCGTCTGCCAAATCGGAAAGAAGTAGAGAGATCGTGGATGCTTTCCAAAGTGCTCTGCTCAGACAGATGGTGACGGAACCCATGAGGGAGGGAGCGATGCTGGATCTGGTGCTCACAAATGGGGATAGTGTGTCAAATGTGCAAGTGTGTGCACACCTGGGAAGCAGTGACCATCAAACGGTTTGGTTTGATATAACGGCTGAAGTGGAGGGCGGCCACTCTAAACTCAAAGTCCTGGATTTCAAGCGTGCTGACTTTAGTAAAATGGGGGAATACCTGAGGAAGGAGATGATGGGCTGGGAGGACGAACATGAAGTGGAAGGTCTGTGGTCCAGGCTGAAAGAAACAATAAATAGGGCCACAGACCTTTATGTAAGGAGAGTAAATAAAAGCAAGAGGAAAAGGAAACCAATATGGTTCTCCAAGCAAGTAGCTGAGAAAATAAAGGCTAAAGAGTTGGCTTTCCAGAAATATAGAAAATCTCAAGAAGAGGAACACGGGGAGGAATACCGGATGAAACTGAAAGAAACCAAGAGAGAGGTACATCTGGCGAAGCCGCAAGCGGAAGAACAAATGGCTAGAAATATAAGGAGGGGCGACAAAAATTTCTTCAGGTATATTAGTGAAAGAAGAATGAATAAAAAGGGAATTGTGAGACTAAAAGATACAGTGAACCACTATGTAGATAATGATGACGAAAAAGCCAATTTGCTAAATAGATACTTTTGTTCGGTTTTCACTGAAGAAAATCCTGGAGAAGGACCGCGAGGGACTGGCAAAAGTACACCTGAGAATGGAATGGATATAGCACCGTTCACGGAAGACAGTGTGTATCAACAACTTGGAAAGCTAAAGGTGGACAAAGCCATGGGACCGGACGGGATCCACCCCAGAATATTGAGGGAGCTCAGAGAGGTCCTGGCGGGTCCTCTTAAAGACTTGTTTAATAAATCCTTGGAGACGGAAGAGGTTCCGAGGGACTGGAGAATGGCGAAGGTGGTACCTCTTCACAAAAGTGGTGATAGGGAAGAAGCTGGAAACTACAGGCCAGTAAGCCTCACTTCGGTTATTGGAAAAGTAATGGAAGCCATGCTGAAGGAAAGGATAGTGAATTTCCTAGAAGCCAACAAGCTGCAAGATCCGAGACAACATGGCTTTACCAGAGGGAAATCGTGCCAAACGAATCTCATTGAATTCTTTGATTGGGTAACTGGAGAATTGAATCATCGACGTGCTATAGACGTAATCTACTTAGATTTTAGCAAAGCTTTTGACACGGTTCCTCACAGGAGGCTCTTAAATAAACTAGATGGGCTGAAGATAGGTCCCGAAGTGGTGAACTGGATTAGGAACTGGTTGATGGACAGACGACAGAGGGTGGTGGTAAATGGAGTTCGCTCAGAGGAGGGAAAGGTGAGTAGCGGAGTGCCTCAGGGATCGGTTCTGGGGCCGATTCTGTTCAATATATTTGTGAGTGACATTGCCGAAGGGTTAGAAGGTAAAGTTTGCCTATTTGCGGATGATACTAAGATTTGCAACAGAGTGGACACCCGGGAGGGAGTGGAAAGCATGAAAAGGGATCTGAGGAAGCTAGAAGAATGGTCTAAGGTTTGGCAATTAAAATTCAATGCGAGAGAGGTCACGTGATGCTGTGAGGGAGCCAGACGTGTAGCGTTAGCTCTCCGAGGCCCCAACCCGAAAATTGAACTTTAAACTCTAAACAAGACAGTCCTGGAACAAATCCTGATAACTGCAAGGGAGTGGAGTGAATGGAAAAGTTTTTGGAGAGTTCCCCGAGCGGAATGGTAGGCAAGGGAGTGAAACGCGAGAAGGAGAAAACGAAAGCGCTGGGAGCAAATATGGAGGAGAAAAAACAACAGGAGGGACCAGTCTTCTCCGAGGAACAAGTCTCGCAAATAATAGCTGCAGTTGGGAAAGCGCTGGAGCCGCAAATCACCCGTTTAGAGGAGAGAATAGTAAGTATCGAAGCGTTACTTACCGACATCAATAGAAGAGCAGGAGAGCTAGAGAATCGGGTCTCCGCATTAGAGGATGCGGCCCCAGCAACAGAAACGGCAGTGGAACAGCTTCAAAAGAAAGTGAGCAGGATGGAGGAGAAAATGGATGACCTAGAAAATAGGTCTAGACGAGCAAATCTTCGAATCATAGGACTCCCAGAGGAAATAGGGGACAGAGATCTCTCGACAATACTGGAGAAGTGGCTGGCCGAAGAACTGACCTTATCAGACACATTCGGGCCCTTGTGCTTAGAAAGAGCGCACCGCGTGGGGAGACTTCAAGATGGCTGCCGAACTCCAAGAGCGGTACTGATAAAAGTCCACAATTATACCCACAAGGTGGAAATTCTCAGGGGATATCGCATGAAATGTGCCACACTGCAATATAAGGGGCATAAGATTCTAATATTCCAGGATTACTCAATGCTGCTCCAGGAACAACGTAAGCAGTTTACTCCCTTGTGCAAGAAGCTTCATGAGCACAATATAAAATTTTTGCTGCTATATCCAGCGATTCTCAAAATACACCACAATAATCAGTGGAAATCGTTTACCGCCATTGAGGCTGCACAAGAATATGTGGCACAGTTATTGGACAAGTGAGACAGTTATCATCTAATGCTGAGAGTGGTAATATGGTTTGCCTGATAATGCAGTATTAGTATGAAATGCATAGAGTTTATCGTTTACTGTTAAATAAGACACCTGGAAGGAATGTTATAAATAATTGTCTTGTGAGAGTTAATGGTATCATATAGGACTGGGATGGGGCCGATGGCATTGAACATGACCTGGATATCTGACTCATTTGTGGGTCGGATGCATGTAAAGGGTACAGAAGGGACGGGAGAGATAGGGGGAGGGAAGGGAGGGAGGGAAGGGTAACTGGGAACAAGAATCTAATATAGTCTGGGTAGAGAGAAGAGATGGACGAATAAATAGTAACTGGGAGTGGTGGGCACCAAATAGACACGCTGGAATGAATAGCTTGGGCTTCCCTGGGGAGAGGCTGGGCGCCCTAGGGTTGAGATATAAAGTATCATACTCTGTGGAATCTTGGTTCATAGATAATGGTTAGACAAAAAGGTAGATGTGTACGAGTTGTATCTTGGAATGTTTGTGGCATTACATCGCCAGCCAAGAGAACAAAAATTCTACAAGCTCTGAAAAGGCAAAATGCAGACATAGTTTGCCTTTAAGAAACGAGGCTCTCATCAGAGGAGCACAAAAAATTAATACGTTATTGGGTTGGGGAAGTGTATGATTCTCCTGCTGATGGGCGAAGAGGGGGAGTGGCCATTCTGTTTAATAAATCCCTACAATACAATGCTAAGTTACTCTTTAAAGACGTAGAAGGCCGATTTGTGGGGCTTCAGGTAAATCTGCAGGGACGAGAGTTCTTATTGGTGGCTCTCTATGCCCCTGTAGGGAACAAGACAGAATTGTTTGCACACCTGTTGAAAGAATGTCAGAAATATCTAAACCTGCAACTAGTGCTAGCTGGAGATATGAATGCGGTGATAGATCCAATATTAGACCGCACAGGGCAGGGATCCCATAGACCCACACATTCACCCACTGAATTAGAATTGTTCGCCACAGCGTTGGGGGTAGTGGACCCTTGGAGACTTCTCCACTCGGAGGAGCTAGACTTTACACATATTTCTAGGGCACATAAAACACAATCTCGGCTGGATTATATTTTTGTGACACAGCACATCTTCCAATACATATCTGAAGCTACAATAGGGCCCGAGGGGATCTCAGACCACGTGATGATATGGGTGGACTTGGAGGCGCCTCACTATTTTCAGTGTGCGCCACATTGGAGGTTCCCAACTTATCTATCATCTTCAAGGGAGTTTGTCACTTATCTACAATCTAAATGGCAGGAGTTTGTGTCCACTAACAGTCAGCATATGGATGACCCCATACTGTTCTGGTCAACTGCAAAAGCAGTGATCAGAGGGGATATAATATCGTATGTCAGTGGGAGAAACTATAGAATGGAAAAGAAAAAAGTGGAAAAACACAACTTCAAGAGATCAATCCGAGACAAGGGGTGAGATGCTCCAGGAAAACTTTATTAGGGACCCTACACGGTCCGTGTTTCGGCTTTTAAAAAAGCCTTCATCAGGGATCGATCAGTAGTTGCACAGAATATACTGACAGACAATGGAGCTCATAAAATGTTGTCTCTGAGTAAAATGAAATAAAAGTATTGCCTCGTACCAACTTTTTTCTTTTCTGTTGAACTTTTGTGGAAACTTCGAACCCCCTTTTTGTTCCTGCAGAAACTATAGAATAACAGCTAAAATAGTAGAACTGGAAAATAAGTTAAGAGCACTAAAAAAGAGATATACAAGATGTCCCATACAGGACACATATGAAATTTTGACAGCCACTAGAGTGGCTCTCAACAGTTTAATACATGAGAAAACAACTAGAGCACTCCTTTACCAGAAATACAGATTCTTTAGATTTGGGGAGAGAACTGGGGCATGATGGCGCGCTTGGCTAAAAGAATGCGGAGACCTCACTACATATCAGTGGTGAAGGATGAAACGGTACTCCCATTACGGATCTCACTGAGATTGCTAAGATTTTTAGGAATTATTTCGCAAAATCATATGCACCAGAGATCTCACAGAGATCAGAGGCGGAAATGAAGAAGTATGTAGAACAATCTGGTATGCCACATTTGTCGGAAGAGATGGCAGAGACGCTTAACTCCCCAGTCTCCACTAGGGAGATTCAGAGAGCCATCAAAGCATTAAAGTACTCCTCGGCCCCTGGACCAGATGGCTATACGGGAGAATTCTTTAAGATCTTGCAGAACCAGATTACTGGTCCCTTATTAGACTATTATACAACAGTAGTAGAAGAAAAAAAATTCCCCCAACACACCAATACAGCGCTGATTAGCCTTATACCAAACCAGGGAAGGATCCCATGCACCCGGGTTCTTACCGACCAATCTCATTGATCGATGTGGATATAAAGATCTTGTCCAAAATTTTATCAGAGAGATTGTCACCGCTGATACCCCGGGTGATACAGGGAGACCAGGTGGGGTTCGTGAGGGGTAGGCAGTCTGTCATCAATGTTAGGAGACTCATAGCTGCATTGCTGCATGGAAGGGCCAGCCGTAATCCATATTTGATCGTGAGTCTAGATGCAGAAAAGGCATTTGATAGGGTGGGCTGGCCTTTCCTGTTCACAACTTTACGGAGGGTGGGATTGCATGGGTGGTATCTGGATGCTATACAGGCTATGTATTCTACGCCCCATGCTCGTGTGTTAGTGAATGGAGTGCAGACAGATTCCTTTCCCATTGGTCGTGGCACCAGGCAGGGCTGCCCCCTGTCTCCCTTGTTATTCCTTTTAGTGTTAGAACCATTATTATGCATGATTCGTGCAGATGGGGGCATAGGGGGAGTGTGCCTGAATGATTGCAAACTTAAAGTGCTCGCATATGCAGATGACCTCCTTATTCTTTTAAGTGAACCACAGAGCTCCTTGTCCAGGCTGCTCCAAGTAATAGAGGAGTACGGTATCCTTTCGGGGTACAAATTAAACCTTATCAAATCCTTAGCTATGCCAGTGCAAGAGGAGACTCAATTGGCATGGAAAGGGTCATTTCCACTAACATGGGCAAGGGAACAACTTGTTTATCTAGGGGTGACCATTACTGTTGATCCCATGAAATTATATGAGAAAAATGTACTTCCATTACTTATTGAAACAAAACGATTGTTGGGTCTTTGGGGCGGGTTTCCCTTGGCGCTGGTGGGACGCATTTCATTATTTAATATGATGCTAGCGCCTCGCTGGCTGTATTTGTTCCAAATGCTACCACTGGCGCTGAGGAGAAAAGAAGAAAGAATATTACATAAAGCCTTGCAAGGATTTTTATGGAGGGGAAGGAAACCGAGATTGCCAGTTTCTAGCTTGCAGAAACCTAAAGAGCAAGGAGGAATGGGACTGGTCAATATTAAATATCTGTCTGTAGCATGTGCCATGAGACACATACAAGACTGGATTGCAGAGACTAATGACTTTTCGGACAGAGCAGTGGAGGGGGCTTTGATGCCATCTGCACACCTCAGTTGGCTATTGCATACAATACCTAGGGCACGGGTTTAGGACTTAGTGAACAATCCAATGCTGCGGTCGTCCAGAGCAGCATGGAGATGGCTCTGTCGGAGGCATGGTTTCTCTGCAGCGAGCACCCCGTATCTGCCCATCAACCGCAACCCAAACTTTATAGCAGGTACAGAGTCGAGAGAGTTCAGTCACTGGACAGTACAAGGGATAAAATATATAAGCCAAATAATCACAGAGGAGGGAGCTGTCAAACCCTTTACTGAACTTAGACAGTCTTTTGGCTTAATGCACACTGACTGGTTTGCATATTTGCAGATAAAGCACTACATTACTTCCTTAGGGTGGTCTAATCTGACTGAGGATGTGCAGGATGTGTTGAGCGAAGCACTCACCCTAAACGCTAGTACTGCAGTTCCCCTGCGTTTTCATCACAGATACCTTAAGGATACGACTGAAGAAATAAATTTCAAGCAACTCATTGGTCAATGGGCTGAGGATTTACAAATTATCGTAACAGAGGACCAATTTCGTCAACACTTCACTTCTATCCAAAGGAGAGAGACATTCCCAAGATATTGGGAATTACAGTATAAATTTGCCTTGAGGCTCCACATATCGCCAAGGAGAGCATACAGAGCGAGGATGGACACTACGGGAGCTTGCCCCAAATGTGCGCAGGAACTGGCTACCTTGGCACACATGTTTTGGCAGTGCCCAGACATTACCAGCTTTTGGATGCAGATCATGCGTACTGCATCTCAGCTCTGGAAGAGATCCGTTCCAGTTTCAGCGTTGATTCTTTTTGAGGACTTCCAGCTGGATGATAGACCCCCAGCGGGCTTGCTACAATTCTTACGTAAGTCAGTACTGACGGGGAAGAAAGTGATCCTATTGTATTGGAGAGAGACGCATGGACCCTCGGTGTCAGTGTGGACAACGCACATGATAGATTTGTTAAAATTGGAGAGGTGTAGCTTGCAAAAGGCCTCATTTGCTGTGCAACGACAGTTTAAATATACGTGGCAGCATTTTTTGATGACACTTCACCCAGTGGCACGTAAACGGCTTCTTTTCTCACCAGACTAGTCTCATGATAGAGTTTATCAGGGAATGGGAAGGGGGAGGGGGGAGGTGGAAAGGGGAGGGGGGAATGGGTAGGGTTGAAATTGTTGTAAAATGATGACATGAATCTACAGTATTTGTATTTGCTTCTTTATTGTTCAATAAAATGTTTAAATATAAAATTCAATGCGAAGAAATGCAAAGTGATGCATTTAGGGAGTAGAAACCCACGAGAGACGTATGTGTTAGGCGGTGAGAGTCTGATAGGTACTGAGGGGGAGAGGGATCTTGGGGTGATAGTATCCGAGAATCTGAAGGCAACAAAACAGTGTGACAAGGCGGTGGCCGTAGCGAGAAGGTTGCTAGGCTGTATAGAGAGAGGTGTGATCAGCAGAAGAAAGGAAGTGTTGATGCCCCTGTACAAGTCGTTGGTGAGGCCCCACCTGGAGTACTGTGTTCAGTTTTGGAGGCCGTACCTTGCGAAGGTTGTTAAAAAAATGGAAGCGGTGCAAAGAAAAGCTACGAGAATGGTATGGGATTTGCGTTCCAAGACATATGAGCAGAGACTTGCTGACCTGAACATGTATACCCTGGAGGAAAGAAGGAACAGGGGTGATATGATACAGACGTTCAAATACTTGAAAGGTATTAATCCGCAAAAAAATCTTTTCCGGAGATGGGAAGGCGGTAGAACGAGAGGACATGAAATGAGATTGAAGGAGGGCAGACTCAAAAAAGATGTCAGGAAGTATTTTTTCACGGAGAGGGTGGTGGATGCTTGGAATGCCCTCCCGCGGGAGGTGGTGGAGATGAAAACGGTAACGGAATTCAAACATGCGTGGGATGTGCATAAAGGAATGCTGTGCAGCAGGAATGGATCCTCAGAAGCTTAGCCGAAATTGGGTGGCGGAGCAGGTGGGGGAAGAGAGGTTGGTGGTTGGGAGGCGAGGATAGTGGAGGGCAGACTTATACGGTCCGTGCCAGAGCCGGTGATGGGAGGCGGGACTGGTGGTTGGGAGGCGGGAAATACTGCTGGGCAGACTTGTACGGTCTGTGCCCTGAAAAAGGCAAGTACAAATCAAGGTAAGGTATACACATGAGTTTATCTTGTTGGGCAGACTGGATGGACCATGCAGGTCTTTTTCTGCCGTCATCTACTATGTTACTATGTTACGTCAGCTCAATCCCTAACAGGCCAATCAGAAGCGAGTCCCAGTCATTCCCCTGCCTGTCTAGCAGAATCATAACAGGCAGAGTGGCGGCAGTAGCAAAAAAAAAAAAGATGTTCCTGTCACTCTGTAAATGTTTTTATACTTTAGGGAAAGTGGGAGAATGGGACTGGAGCTGAGGGCTGTAAAAGAGGGAAGGTGAGAGAAGGGGCAGCTGGGAAGAGCTAATGCAGGTGCTGTCTAATGCAGGGTCTGTACAACAGGTAAGTGCCCAGCAGCTTTTGGCATCCCCCCCCCCCCAAATATTTATGCCCTCCCTGCCGTGCTTGCACTGACCCTGACAATAATTAAGGTGCTATACAAAGAGTAGATAAATGTTAAGGATCTTGAAAGATGAAACCACCCTACACAGGAGAAGGTTCTTTGCTTACTGTGGAATGAATTCACTCAGCCTGTAACCAGGGAAACATTTTAGTGGAGCTCTGAAGTAAGCAGGAACAAAATGAGATTCTGAAGAGGTTCAGAAATATTCTACCTTCTCTTTAAAGGTTTTCATGTTCCTAGGGTACAATAAAGTTCTCTGTGCCAATGGTAGAAGACTGATAAGCACCTAGAAGAGGTTTGTTTATTTATTCATTCTTGCATTTGATAAACTGCCAGCTTTCTCTCGCTCTATTTTAGCAGATAATTGCTCTACTGAATTTAATGGCTTATGGCTTAATTAAATTCAAATTATATTCAAAATGGCACGGGATAAACACAGACAATCCCTATATGGCAAGAGGATGGAATAATAGTGTAGAATAATTCCATTCCAAAACATAAATTACTTTTACACTCATTAAAAACAAAAAAAGATGTGGAGGGGGGGGGGGGGGGGGGGGCTGGGGGGGGGGGGGTAAACTGCACCGAGTGTTGGTTACAACCCTAAGGACAAAAGGGGGAGGGGTAACTTGTATATAGCAGTAGGTACAACTCTGACCATCTTTCTGGACAGGCTGGATGGTCCATGCTAGTCTTTATCTGCTGTCATGTACTATGTTATTATGTTCTGTTACATACATGTTGGCCTTAGCCCACTCTCTGAGACTTAGGGGCTTTATTAGAAGCACAGCAGATGCTCAAGAACCCATCCTTCCAGACTCCTTCCTGGCAGTGGCGAAAGACAGTTTTCCTCTTCATCCATGCCACATCAGTCCAGACCAGTGAGATTTGCCCTCCTACCATCAGATGGAAGCAGACCAAATCTGCTTGTCTTCTCTATATATGGTTTTGCAGCCAGGAAGCCACACAGAACTACTCTATCTCCAGCAGATGAGAGACATGTCTGGTGCAACAAGACCAAAAATGTTCTAGCAGAGCAGGCTGACTTTCATAACAGCTCAACAGTTCCAGGGGCCCAGGGCCTTAGGATGTTCTTTCTGGAAGTCAAGTCTGTTTAGGGGCCCTGTAAGCCAGGCAAGAACTCTTAGACCTCATGGCTTCCTGCTGTCATGCCCCTCACCTTTCCGGTAATGGCACTCCCTCCGTCAGTGTAGGGCCGGGGTTCCTTCCACAGCATCTCTGCCCTGCCTTCTTGCTCCATGGGGTTGGATCCCCGTGACTGGTGTTCTGGTTGTCCATCTCTCAGCACTTAACCTATGGGCTCTCTGTCCCGCCTCCTTGCTCCATGGGATTGGATCCCCGTGACTGTTGTCCTGGCTGTCCATCTCTCAGCCCTTAACCTATAGGCTCTTCCTTGCCTCCTCTGCTCTTTCCCTATTGGATGCCTGGCTGCTTCCCTTACTCTCCTTCTCAGCTGTTTCCAGTGAATGCCTGATGCCAGCACTATTTCTGTGGAACCCTTCCTTGCCTCAATGCTTCGGCTTCTACTTTGGTAGGTGTTACTTGCTTCTTCTCTACTTTGTCCCTCATTGCTGACTTTGCTTGTACCTGGATTACTCTCTTGCCTGCTGCCTGCCTACTGACGTTGCCTGTACCTGGATTACTCTCTTGACCTGTTGCCTGCCTATTGACTTTACCTATGCCTGGATTACTCTCTTGCCTGTTGTTTGCCTATTGACATTGCCTGTACCTGGATTACTCCCCTGCCTGCCTATTGACATTGCCTGTTCCTGGATTACTCCCCTGCCTGCTGCCTGCCTATTGGCTTTGCCTGTACCTGGATCACTTTCTTGCCTGCTGCCTGCCTGGTCGATACATTTTCCACCCTGCTTCCAGCTCTGTCTCGTAAGTCCTGCAGGCCGCCCGCACCTAGGGGCTCAACCTCTGGGGAACAGCGGTCAGCGCAGGTGAAACCTGGAGTTGTCCAACTGCCAAGCAGAACCTGGTCCGAGTACCGGGCTCAGCAGCGCTCTACTTGGTACAAGAACTCACAAGTCTGACACCTGCCTGGGGTTTTGTCCATAGAGTGTTCAAAAACATAGGGGCCAATGCAGAAAGACCCACAATAGTGCTGGCTCAGTGCACTGGTTCTACTGCAAAATTAATGACCGAAAAATACCATGGCATGCTGTAAGCAATGAGCATGGAAATTACTATTGCATTAAAAAACAAGGCAGAAATCCGCAGCTGATTGGAAAAGTCACCTTTCCTGTCAGTGCCAGAGTGGTGATTGGCTCAGGCACTGACAGAAGGCTGACATTAAAAAAAAAAAGAAAAGCTGCTAGAGCTCTGCATTAGCCCTGATCTCTGCCCCCTCCCACTCCCAGCCCGACTGGGACAGCCCGACCCAGCCAGAACAGACCTCTCCCCTGACTTAAAAAGACACTTTTCTTGGTGTGCTGTAACACCCCTTACAACATGACCTACCTCCTCTCACTCCCTCCCAACTTTTAAAAAAAGCCTTGGTGTCTAGTGGCACCCTCCCTCCCTCTCTCCAAAAGCCCTGCCGTCCAATATTCAGCTGGCAGAGAATTGTAACAATAACACAAGTAAATGGCACAATTACTCAGCAAAAATCATGAGCACAGTAATGTCTAGGGACATGTCATCCAAAAGTCCCTCTTGGATTCAGGACAGAAAGATTGGGCTAAGCAAGCTCTGGCACAGACAATAAATCCCTTATATTGTAGATAAGCAAAAAAGCCTGTTTCTCCAAAATGAAACAGGCCCTAGGAAGGCTATCATCTAAGCAATTTCTCCTCTCTCTCCTGTCCTCCCCTCCATGTCCAGCGATTCTCCCCTGCCCTTTCGTCCCCTCCCATCCCATCCACGTCCAGCAATTCTCCTCTGCCTTCTCCTCCCATCCCATCCATGTCCAGTGACTCGCCCCAGCCCCAACCTGACCCCTTTTAAGCACCCGTTCCAATTCAACCCCAGCCCTCACCTGCCCGCCCTCATCTCCCACAACAGCCCTACTTTCCTTCCTTCCGCCCTTCCTTTAAAACTTTTATTTTACCTCAAGTCACAGCGGCATCAGTGAAAGCGGCAGGCTCAGCTCGCCTCCAGCCTTCCCTTTCCTTCCCTCTCAGTGACGTAATTTCCTCTTTCCGTGAGGGCGGGACACTAAGAGGGAAGGGAAGGCTGGAGGCGAGCTGATTATGTATTAGCTCATTTGCATACAGTTACGAACCCAGCCAGCCAGCCATCCAGGGATGTAGATTGACAAATTATTATATAAGGAGATAACAAAGATCAGTACAAGCTAGCAAAAATATAATTTTCTGGTAAATAAATCACAATAAATCTAATCTGGTAAAAAGCACTAATAATTCCTGAGTTACAAAGATTGTTTCCTTGCAGAAAACTATGCACTACATATCAGCAAGTACAAATTCTGACTTCACACATGCCATAATTGCTCTCACTTCCCTATCACCTTGCAAAGAGATTTCTCTTGCTAATCCACAAACTATAAAAATGTCTCCAACTCTCATCCTGACTGCCCCCCCCCCCCCTCACCACAGGAACTGGAGTTCACTCTTATCTGCTCCAGCAGCTTTTCCCACTGTGAGCAAAGTCTGCCTCAGCAATAGGGTCCAGAATGCAAGAAAAGCTTCTCCTCTAGTTCAGGAAGGTTAGAGTTAATCAGCAAGTGGTCCCAGGCACCATAAATCCCCTCTTCACTGCCTTCAGTCTCCTCTCTGTGGATGGACACAATCTTTCTCAGAGAGGCTGCGAACTTAGATATTCTGATGAGACTCTAGTGGATTTAGTCAGGTGCACACCTTCAGAAACTCCTCAGAGTAACTGTTTGATGACAAGCAGGACAGGAATAGCGTCTCTGACTAGCTGTGACTCCGAGTCTTCACTGCCCCAATCTAGTGTCCCAAACCATCTACCCAGCCTGTTCAGTGGTCTCTCTCCTTCTTCCTTCACCACAGAACTGATTCTAACTAGATCTGATACAATGTTGCTGCTCAAGGTTCTCCAAGCTATCCACAGCTGGGAACCTAGCTCTCACCTATGATATCCAGGCAGGCAATATCCTTGCTGTCGCAACACATCTTCACAAAACTATAGTGCATGGAATTTTGTGGCCGAAGTCATGTCAAATATGGCTGAACATCAGTCAGACCACAGGCCCCCCAAAGGTGACCCTAGAAACACCTCTATAGAACCATTACAGCAAACCGGTATATAAACCATATCACAACTATAAGAAAAATGAAATAACCCAGACATACTGGCTTTTGGTTATTAATAAGGTACAATCCACAGAAATCCAAGAATACATTCATACATATATAGAGAGATATATAGCTACAAGATAGAAAATTGAAATAAACAGTTTGCACTCAAGCTCTCAAAAGCATATAGAAACATTACTTCAGTTGTAGTTCTCACAATTCTATAGAGATAGCCCTTAAAAAACACGTGGAGAGGCATTTTCAATATGACGTCTAAGTCCAACTTTGGATGTTTTGCTCAAAATGTCCAAAATTCAAGTGGGGAATATAGCTATTTTCAAAACAGCAAAATGTTTACCTTTTTTTTTTTTTGAACGTGGCTATTTGCTAGATGTTTTTGTGCTCTATGCATTTATCTTTGTGGTTCATTTTTGGAAAAAAAAAAAGTCCAAGTGAAAAATGCACAAAATCAAGCCATTGGGATGTAGAAGGAGCCAGTATTCTTAGTAGACTGGCCACACAGACATCCCAGCAGAGCAGAGGACACTGCAGTGGACTTCACATAAAAGCTCCCAGGCACACATCTCACTTTACTTATATTGTATGGAGAGCCTTCCAAAACCCTCCAAAAACTTACTGTACCCAACTATATACCACTACAATAGCCCTTAAGTCTACAAGTGTCACCTATATGTGGGTAAAGTAGGATTTTGGTGAGTTTTGGGGGGCTGACACATTCCACCAGAAGTGGGGGCCTGGGTCCCCTTCTCCACAGTGCACTGCACCAACCACTAGGCGAATCCAGGGAACTGCTTGCTGCTGTAATAGGACTGGCCATACCATCTGAGGTTCATATGTACTGTTTCTTTCACATCATTGGGGGGTGGGAGGGGGATCAGTGACCACTGGGGGGGGGGGGGGTAAGGGGGGAGGGTCATTCCTATATTCTTCCACTTGTCATCTGGTCATTTAGGGTACTTTTGTGTGGTTTACGTCTTTATTAAGACAGGTCTAGACCAAAACATCTTAGTTTTAGTCTTGGACATTTTTTCTTCGTTCCGTTATGACTGAAAAATGTCCAAGTCTTAGGAACGCTCAAATCCCACCCTTAACATGCCCCTGACATGTCCCCTTGAGATTTGGATGCATTGCAGATGAACTGCATATATAAACGTCTGCAAAATGGGTTTCAAAAATACTGATTTGGATGTTTTGGTGAGAAAAACATCCAAATGTTGCTTTGTGACAATTTTTAGACATTTGTCTCTTTCGAAAATGAGCCCCTTAGTGAGAAAAACTCCCCAAGCATTCTGTTACTAAGGTATATAGTTCCTACTCACTGCTGTCATGCATTCCATCTCACAGATGTAATGGAGCTTGTTTAAGCATTTAACTAAGGGTGGAGTCCCTTCATATTCATATTATAGCGTACCAATATCTGCTGAGCATGCAGTAGGTCTGGCACTGGCTTGTTTAGCAAGTAAATCCCTGGATCCCAGGAAATCTGAGAAGTCAATCAAGAACGCAGTTGGAGATTGAATAGCTCTCCAAAACGCACATATTTTATAACAAGAATACAAACTATGTCTCTTTGTTCGCAATTCTCCATATCAATGCCAACAGTAAACTGAAACAGTTGAAAAGATATGATGGAGTCTAACAGAGGTTAAGTACTATCTATATCACATTTCCAAACAATTGAAGAAATATTTTATTTATTTAACATGGAGGGAAATAATCGAACGGCGCCGGCGAAATTGATGGCTGGCCATCTTTGGGCCTGGTGCTGTAAGCAGGTGGAGCCAGGCGTATTTTCGAAATATGCTTGGTGCCAGCCAAATCGCTCGCTGGGTTTAGAATAGGATCGCCGGCAGATCACCGGGTTTAGATGAGATGGCCAGCTCCGATTTTCAGCCATAATGGAAACCGGACCCGGCCATCTCAAACCTGGCGAAATGCAAGGCATTTGGCTGTGGGAGGAGCCAGCATTTGTAGTGGACTGACCCCCCTGACATGCCAGGACACCAACCGGGAATCCTAGGGGGCACTTAAAAAATCTTTTTAAAAAGCCAAAATTAGCTTCCAGGTGCATAGCACCCTTCCCTTGTGTGCTGAGCCCCCCAAATCCCCCCCTAAACCCACTGCCCACAAGTCTACACCATTACCATAGCCCTATGGGGTGAAGGGGGGCACCTACATGTGGGTACAGTGGGTTTTGAGTTTTTTTGGAGGGCTCAACATTAACCACCACAAGTGTAACAGGTAGATGGGGATGGGTCTGGGTCCACCTGCCTGAAGTGCAGTGCACCCACTAAAAACTGCTCCAGGGACCTGCATACTGCTGTCAGGGATCTGGGTATGACATTTGAGGTTGGCAGAAAATGTTTTAATTTTTTGTGTGTGTGTGTGGGAGAGGGTTGGTGACCACTGGGGGAGTAAGGGGAGGTGATCCCCGCTTCCCTCCGGAGGTCATCTGGTCATTTGGGGCTCTTTTTTTGGGACTTGGTCCTAAAAATACATGGACTAAGTCCACCCGGTGAAATACTCGTTCAAGCCGGCGTTTTTTTTCTCATAATAAGATGAAGCCGGCCATCTCGTAACCCCGCCCCGCCCCCTTCCCGCCTTCGCTACCCTCCCAACACACCCCCTTAAAGGTTGGCCGGCCACACAATGAGAAAACAATTGGGCCCAGCCAAAATCGGCTTTCAATAATACCGATTTGGCCGGGATTGAGAGATCGCCAGTGATCTCCCGATTTGTGTTGGAAGATCGCCGGCGATCCCTTTTGAAAATAAGCCTGATAGTAACTTAATAAATGTTGCCAGATAAAGACCTGAATGGTCCATCCAGTGTGCCCAATACGGTGGCCAACTTGAATCTGGCAATCTGTACAGGTTCCACTTCATTATGATTAAACACTGGTATACTTTATCTCTCCTTGCCAATTTTGGGGCATTTATTTTAAAATTTTTATGCCACCTATCTACAATTATAGGCAGGTTACAAAAATATATCCATAATAAAAGTACACAAAATAACCACAAATGCATAAATGAAACATGACTTCCAGGCTAGGTACCTTAACCCTGTCTTAGCATATTCACCACCATATCAAATTAAGCAGCTTTCTTTACCCTTAAGTAGCTCTGGGCAGTCCATTCTCTCATGGATAAATCTGCTCTTTGCTTACTTATTCACCCACTGATTATCTGATGTTTGGGTTATTGTAATTCCTGCTATCAAGGTTTAAGACTCTCTCAAACGAGAAGACTGCAGTTCATACAGAATACTTCCATGAAACTGCTACTAGGTGCTAAAACATTTGATAAAGTTACTCCTCTTCTGATTGAGGAACATTAACTTCCAATCTCTTTCAAAATATTCAGAATTGCTCATAAAGCTTTTACTCTTCCCTTCTTTCATTTTCTACAACTTACTTATACCTTATACACCATCGAGAGCACGTTGCCCTTCACAACCTAATCGTCTTATTGATCCGTCTCATTTAAATGTTTGTCTGTATTGCACAAGACATTTGTATTTCAATGTCATTGCCACTTTCTTTGAAACAACCTGCTCCAAGATATTAGATTGGAGACTTCCTTCGAAAAGTTTAAGGTGCATTGAAAATGTACTATTTTGAATAGACATTCCCTCTGTAGTGGTAATAATGTAGATTATTGTCCATTGCCCTCTGGCCTACACTATGTAAATGCATCAGCTGCCCCTTAGAACATCTGTTGTCCTCTAACTGACGTATTTTGCGCATGCTCTGTTGCTTTATGTATATACAGTGCGTTTTTTCTATCAAAAAAGGTACAGGCACTCAAATGCCAGGCCACCCTTCAGGGGTGGGGTGATCACTGAGAGACCCACCCCATAATAGCCAGACCCCCTGCAACCAGTCACAGAATCTATGACAAGTCAGAATTGGTGTGTAGAGCCTGAGCTCTTTCATTAAAACTTGGGGTCCATGGGTCAATTGTAGCAGACAATGAAAAAGGTGCCGGTACTCAGTACCCCCAAGTACCCCCTCAAAAAAAGCCCTGTGTATATAAATTGTTATGTTCAGATTATGCAGTATACGTGTGATTACTAAATGCTTATTGAGAGGAAAACCCATAAAAGCAATTAAGCAAATCATGCTCATCTGGGTCTTTGCTGGCTGACCCAGACAGGCAGGATGTGAATCAGGAAGAAACACCATTATTTAACTAGGCTGCAAAGTTCTAGAAGTTGAAGTCACATAAGCACCACCATACTGGGAAAAGACCAAGGGTCCATCAAGCCCAGCATCCTGTCTCCGACAGCGGCCAATCCAGGCCTCAAGTACCCGGCAAAACCCAAAATTAAAAAAAAAGAAAAATTATTTTTTAAATAATGTTCAATGGACTTTTCCCTCAGGAATCTGTCCAAACCCCCCTTAAACTCCGTAAGGCCAGCTGCTGTCTCTGGGGTTGACAAATTCTCGGAGAATTCCTGTAACATCACTCCTGACTTTGCCTGCTGGTCAGAGGGATTTTCCTAGCCTAAGTTGAATTCAATGACTGAGCCAGGATGTCATTTGTTGTGGTGATGTATTATTATTAGTTATAAATATATTACATTTGCTTTTCAAAGCGTGATACTAGCAGTAAATAAACTGCATTTATCTTTGGGAAGTTTGTATGCTCTTTCTTCTTTTCTGAGCATCATTGCAGGCCAAAATACCTCATCCCTTCCTCATCCCATTTTAACAGAGTAAAGTGGGGGAGGAAGGGTCATGGATTTGATATACCGCCTTATTGTGGTACAACCAAGGTTGTTTACAATTACTTTCTCTGTCCCTAGAGGGCTCAAAATCTAATAGATACTTTGTATGTTTTGTTTTTTTCTCTTTTGTACCTGGGTCAGTAGAAGGTTAAGTAACTTGCCCAGGATCAGAGCCATTGGCCATATTCTGCAGTGTGGTTGAATATTATCCCTACATTGGTCACTACCCTCCTTTCCTAGTTTGTCATTATAGTATTTTATATTGCAGATTCCCTTCTTTTATTAAATTACTTGCTAATCTATAATGGATATGAGATTGTAACCTAGGTCTCCACTTGTATCTTTCCCTAATTTTAACTTCCCTCTTCTCTATATATTGTAAACTGCTTAGATTTTAGCTTTTGATTTGCAGTATATAAAATAAATGGCTTATGGTTTATGGTTTGTTATACTGTTCTCGATAGACATGTCAGAACAGTTTACAAATAATATCAAAACATTAAAAAAGAAAGGAAAGTAACTCCACTGTTAAACAGTTAAAATCACCTAGGCACTCATACTAGAACAGGCTCCCCACGTTCAAACAATAAATTAACAAACAGATCATGTAAACATACTAAATCTAATACTCATAATCTCACCTAGAAAACACTTCAATCACAATGCATTTACCAAATCCATGCTAATTGTGTGGCAGACCTTCCTCCTTCATCCTAGGTTATTGGTAAGCCAAAAGCCTGTGTGTAGAGATGAGTTTTTGAGAATGCCCTACATCTTTTGTGAATGGGCTCAGCTCTAAGAGAGTCAGGAAGAGTATTCCAAAACGTTGGTACTATAAAGGGAAAGGCAGTAGATTGTGTGTTGTCATGTCTAGTCATTGATGGTGATGGTGGTGTGAGTCTGTGTTCAAACAGAGAGTGAAGTAGTTTTGATGGTTTGTATAAAGTAATCAGATTACATGTGGTTATTCCTGCATAAATAGAGTTACAGTAGTCAAGCATCAAAGTATCATCGAGATAGTCTCTTACTAAGTGTAGTTGACTTAGAATAAAAAACCCTTTTTCACTATTGAGGCAATATGCGTAATGCGTAGTCCAATACTATGCCACGGTATCTGAAAGAGTCGATAACTGGAGCTGATTAACCAAATAAAGATGGAATTCATGAAGGTTGCTCAGAGTGGCCAGAAATCCAACATGCGATGGTTTTTTCCGGGTTGAGAACTAGATGGTGGGCTACCATCCAATCCACTACAGCTTCAAGACAGTTTTGAAGTGGGTGAAGAACAGGGTTAGAAAAGTTTGTATAATGAACTTGTAAAATGTCATCTGCATAATAGAATACGCTAATACCCAGATCTTCAATAATAGTTGTCAATGGACTAAGAAATATATTAGTAATAATGGAGACAACACAGAGCCTTCAGGGACATCACAGTCTAATATGTATTCTGAAGAAGTTAAAGTTTTTGATGCAGCTGCAAATGTTTGGCCCTCTAGAAAAGGTTTAAACCAATATAATACCACTCCCTTGATGCCAATAAATGTGAAATATGAGTTCCAGGAAAGGAAGTATTTTTGAGCAGCCTTTCTGACAGGTCACTGCCTGTGCACAGAGCAAGCAGTGTACTCTTAAATCAAAGATAATTAAGAAGGCTTTTTTTTTTTTTTTGCTGTAGTTGGATTTTCATTCTGTTTGGTTACAGGCCTGGTTGGCTGGGCTCCAGAATGTTTGTCAGGGAACACACCCTAATTAGCACTTGGAAGTTCAACTAGGTTGGTTGGCCTCCAAGACAGCTCAGTTGTAGAGTGGGCCCAGGTGCTTGATTACTGATGAAAGAAACATGACACAATATAAAACCTAGTCTGGATTTGGGGCCTTTTCCCCATACTGGGTTTGCATGATAAATCATAAGTACATAAGCACATAAGCACTGCCATACCGGGAAAAGACCAAGGGTCCATCAAGCCCAGCATCCTGTCTCTGACAGTGGCCAATCCAGGCTTCAAGAACCCGGCAACCCCCACCCCCCCCCCAAAAAAAAAACCCCAACTTAATTCTTAATAATGTTCAATGGACTTTTCCCTCAGGAATCTGTCCAAACCCCCTTTAAATTCTGTAAGGCCAGCTGCTGTCACTACATTTTCCGGCAACGAGTTCAGAAAAGGAAAAAAGAGAGTAAAGCTTTAGCTTGTGGTATAGCAAGCAGCAGGAGTGCTTTCTAGCTATTTATCTGGATTGAGCTAAAGCAGCACTGCTTTTGTAAAAAGAAAAGGAAAAACAGCAGAAACTCAGAAGCAACAAGAAGAATTTTTTTTGTTATCCCCCAGATTCTATATATGGCACTCAAATTGTGTGTGGAATTTGGGCCTGCGCCAAATCTGTGTGTGCAATTTATTTGAATAATGAACCAATTAGCACTGATAATTGGGCGCTAATAATTATTGGCGCTAATTGGCAACAATTAGAATTTACACATGCATCTTGCTAGGCGTATTCTATAAAGGTGCACGTGTAAATTCTACTGCTCAGGTCTGATAAAGATGCACGGCCATGGGAGGGCATGGGCAGATCATGGGTGTTCCAAACAGTTAGGTGCCAAGTTATAGAATTTGGCTGATCCAAGCCTAACTTTGAGTGCCAAACTTATATCTATTTCTGTCATGCATCAGTCCAGCGCCCAAAGTTAGAAACGATTTGCATGTTATGGGTTGGACACCCTTTATAGAACGCCAGCTGAGCGCTGATCTTTTCAGCACCTAAATTTTGGCACTATTTATAGAATTTCCCCCATGGTGCATAATTTTACCTGCATACAGGGGAGGAGCAATTTTCAAAGAGGTGTTTTCTGTGTTTGAATGGATAAAATTTCTTGGAAAGTTACTCTTTAAAGGAAAAAAAAATAAAGCCAGAAATTTCATTACACACTCTTCAGCTCTGGAAGAATGTGTTAGTTTTTAGGAAGAGCAGACGACTTACCCATTCTGATATATGAGATGTGCTGAGAGAGTTTGAAGCTGACGGGTCAAAATTGTGATGGTAGATTAAGCATTATTCTCCCTTTATTTACTCTGTTTCCAGCCTTCAACCTGGTACCCTAGGGGTGTGTACACCATTTCTTTTTTTCTTTTGTTTCATTTATTTCTTTTGGCATTTTAAAAACTTTTCTTTGATTTTTAAACATTTCATTTCAGTATTAGCATGCACTGTTTCAATATAGTACTTGAGGAGGCAGTAAGTGCATCTGTGATACAGTTACAGTGTCTCCAACATGGCATTGATGTCCTCCACCCCATGACCTGACACTTGCTCTTTGGCAGCTTTATTCCTGGCTGTAGAGTACTATGAGACTACCACAATGGTTCATAAGCACCATTTTGATTTTGGGCCACCAATGGAACAGAAGTGACTGGGGATCTTTCCTGCTTCCTGTCAGACACCATGGAAACCCCAGGTAAGACTGGGGCTGAAGGGTGGAGGATTTATTGCCATGTGTTCAATTCTGGTCACTGCATCTCAAACAAGATATAGTGGAATTAGAAATGGTACAGAGAAGGGCGACAAAAATGATAAAAGGGATGGGACGACTTCCCTATGAGGAAAGGCTGAAGCATCTAGGGCTCTTCAGCTTGGAGAAGAGATGGCTAAGGGGAGATATGTTAGAGGTCTATATAATAATGAGTGGAGTGGAACGGGTAGACATGAATCATTTGTTTACTCTTTCCAAAAATACTAGGACTAGGGGGCATGCGATGAAGCTACAAAGTAGTAAATTTAATATGAATCAGAGGAAATTTTCTTAACTGAACGTGTAATTAAACTCTGGAATTTGTTGCCAGAGAATGTGGCAAAGGTGGTTAGCTTAGCAGGGTTTAAAATGGGTCTGGATGGCTTCCTAAAGGAAAAGTCCATAGACCATTATTAAATTGACTTGGGATAATCCACTGCTTATTTCTGGGATAAGCATCATAAAATGTATTGAGCTTTTCTGGGATCTTGCTAGGTATTTGTGACCTGAATTGACCACTGTTGGAAACAGGATACAGGGCTTGATGGACCTTTGGTCTGTCCCAGTGTGGCAATACTTATATACTTATATGTACTTATAAGATGGGAGGGTGATGATGCAGTTCTGAGCAGTGAAAGGTTTTGCTAACTTGCAAAATCAGTGGACGTGCCGAAAGTATGCTAGTGTGCATACAGGTAGACTTGAACCCTTTATTGCTAGCTGCTCTGCAGGTTGTTCAGAATCACTCTCTGCTGGTTGTATTACAGGTAGGTCAGTGCTGGGCTGCAGGTAGACCAGTGTGACAGTTCCTAGTTCTGCTGGTTGCATTGTGACTGAGTTCACTGTGTCCACACAGTTTGCTGGATTACAGCCAGCTCTGAGAGACAACAGCAGGGGTGTAGTAGCCAGACACCCAACTTTGAGTGAGCCTGACCTTATGAGAACCCCACCTCCCACCTGGCATCTCTCTCTCCCCTCCCCTTCCCCCAGGCAACTGGGCATCTCTCAGCTCTTTGTCTCCCACTCCTCCATACCTTTTAAAGCCTTCATTTTCTTGCTGGTAGTGAATAGTGACTCCCCCTGCACATGCTGGCCCCGAGCCTTCCCTCTGATTCAAATTTCTGTTTCTGCATAGGTGGGACCAGGTCAGAGGGAAGGCTCAGGGCCGGCATGTGCTGTTGGGTATGAGTCACTGTTCGCTGCTGGCAAAGAAATGAAGGCTTTTAAAGGTACGGGGGGGGGGGGGGGGGGGGGGTGTGAAGTTGAGATGCCACAATGCTTTGGGGAAGGGAAGGGAAAGATGCGGGGAGTCTTCAGCTGGTGAGGCTTGGGATGCCTTGCCAGCCACATCAGATGATGCGCCACTGCTGAGTGGGCCTGAGCCTAAAGTGGGTGGGGCTGGGCCCACCAGTGGCTACACCACTGGACAGCGGACTTGAGCTCAGTCTGGTGATATCACAGCAGTACACTCTGAGCCATGAAGCCAGCCACTGGTTGTAAACATAGTATGTAGTACAGTATTACAAATTCAAGTGCTACAGTGTAACTTGGACATTGAGTACATGAACTGAAAGGCCCATTTTGTCCCTATAATAAACTAGTTTAGTTACCTGGCATCACTCAGGAATCTAATATTTAATGGTTGATGTATTCAAAGATGTTCAAAGTGAACCATACTCTAAAATATATATTATATAAAATTTGTATTGCAAAGCAATGAGATACGCAAACTTTTTTTTTTATAGAATTAGAGACAAACACACACTCACTTTTTGCAGTTATGACTCCTGAGCACACTTGAGCAACTTTGGTCATAAGAAAACAAGAAGTCCCTAGGTTAATCTGCTACCCTAAGTGACTGCCCCAGAGTTTTCTCGATGAAGAATCAGAGAAAAATAGAAGGTACGTGTATGTGTTTTTCAGAGATAAAGAGTCAGAGAGAGAGAAAGATTATTGTTACACAAAGAGAGTGTGTATGTCTCTCATGCTTCGATGCTCAGAAACAAACGAGGACACTAGAGGGCATTAGCGCCAAACTAGCGACGCATTAGTGAGCACAGAATGCTCAGACGCTCTAGTGTAGAAACCATGAGCGTTCTAAAGATTAGCGCAAATAGCATGCTAATGTAGTCAGTAGCTCATTTTCTATTCCCTCCCGATTAGTGCATTTTTTCTAGCAAAAAAGGTGCCGGTACTCAAATGCCAGATCACTCTTCAGGGGTGGGGTAATCACTGAGGAACCCACCCCACAATAGCCAGGCCTGCTACAACCAGTCACAGAATCTATGACAAGGCAGAATTGGTGTGTAGAGCCTGAGCTCTTTCATTAAAACTTTGGGACTATGGGTCAATTTTAGCAGACAATGGAAAAGGTGCCGGTACTCAGTACCCCCAAGTACCCCCTCAAAAAAAGCCCTACTCCCGATGCTCAGAGAATAGCGCACAAAACAAAGCAGCTGTAAAAACTAACGCCACTCAGAACAGGCATTAAGGGGTTTGAAGAAAGGATATCTCATGATGTTTCTCTAAAAATCTGCCAGTTTTTATAGTTTGGATACAGAAGGAAGCCCGTGCAAGCCCCTAAGCACCAGTAGTGAGAACAAATCCGAAACTGAAAGCACACATTGGTGCCTGTTTCCTGCATTTAAATATAGGCCTTCCAAGCAGTGGCGTTCCTAGGGGGGCTGACACCTGGGGCGGATCGCCGATGCGCCCCAACCCCCAGGTTGCAGCGCCCCCCACGGATGCAGCGTGACCCCCCCCCCGGGGCAGAGGGAGCATGGAACGAACGAAGGACAGGCGCGCACGGCACCCCCCCCCCCCCAGCGGTGTGCATCCAGGGTGGACTGCACCCACCGCCCCCCCTAGGAACGCAACTGCTTCCAAGTATAAAAAAATGTGAAAAGCTTATATTTAAAGGTGCAGAAAACAGACGCCAATGTGTGCTTCATGTTCAGGTTTGCCTGACGCTTGCGTTAGGAGCTGCACTTACTGTGCTAACTCTTTTGTGCATGTGCCAAGCATGTTCCCCTTCCTTTTGCATTAACAGCGCGCATATAATTTTCATACCAATTCCTTTGAGCATTGGCGAGCTAATTTTCTGCACTGTTCCAGTGGGGGGGTTTTCAGTGCTGTTCTGAGCATCAGGGCATGAAAGAAAGAAAGAAAGAAAGAAAGAAGAAAAGAAAGAAAGAAAGAAAGAAAAAGAAGAAAGAAGAAGAAAGAAAGAAAAAAGAAAGAAAGAAAGAAAGAAAGCATGCATGTTTCTCATTGAAAGTCAGAGACAGAATGTCTATGTTTATCAAAGAGATGGAGAGAACTTACGTGTTTCTCAGACAGAGAGAATGTCTGTGCATGTGTTTCTGAGGAAGAGTGTGTGTTTCTTAGATGGAAAGGGAATCTCAGTTTAAAGCTTCTATTTCAGAAAATACTGGACATTTTTGTTCATACAGTAACACATTGATTTAAATCTCCTTTTTTGCATAGGAGTGGAGAAGTAGCCCATTGGGCTGGCAATCAGGGAAACTTGGTTCAAAATCCTGCTGCTTGCTGCTCATGATCTTGGGCAAATCACGTAACCCTCCATGGCCTCAGGTACAAAATTAGAGTGTAAGCCCTGTGGGGACAGGAAAATACCTAGTGTAGCTGAATGTAGCTCACCTTGAGCTAGTACTGAAAAAAGGTGCGAGTTAAATCCAAATTCAGGATGTTTAGGTCAGAAAAGAGACATCCAAGTTGGGTTGTTCCAAATTTCTCAGGTATTTTACAAAAGGTTTCCTGAACACTGACATGCTGGAGTTCACTTGTATGTGCCAACAGAGTAGGAACGACCATTTTACAAAAAAAAAAAAAAAAAAAGCCAAAAATGAGCAGCTTCACTCAAGATGTGACACATGTAAACAGCGGTGTGTGTACTTGTAAGTGGCAATTTTACAACCAAATACATGTGTTAAGAGACAAATTTTCTGAAATGCTATATGTGTAAGGGGAGCCAATTAAGGAGTTGTGTTCTAAACCTCAAATTTTCAGCCTTTTGAGGGTTTTTCTTAAGATCAGGGGACTCAGCGCAATTACCCCCTCACATTCTCCTCAAAATCCAAGGTCCAAACAAGCAGTTGACTCAGACTTGCGACTGATTCAGAGGAGGCGATAGGGATTTTTTTTAAAAACGGGAAGTATGGGGTCGATATTTAACCTGTGCCAGTCAGTGTTTTTTTGCTGACCTCCACCGGATTTATTCCTGGAAATTCAATGCTAGGCTGTCCGGGCATACATTGCCAGCTAAAACATAACCAATTAAGGGTCCCTTTTACCAAGCTGTGGCACAAGGGTGCCGGCGCTGGCATCGGCGCGTGTTTTACATGCGACGAGGCCCCCTTTTACCACAGGAAATGGCTGTACAGCAAGTAAAGCACTTGCCATGCGGCCATTTTAGGAGGAGCCCTTACCACCACCCATTGAGATGGTGGTAAGGGCTCCCATGTTAACCCAGCAGTAACATGCGACATTGCCCGATTACCACCAGGTACACTCCAGTGCTACAAAAATAAATAAATGTTTGTAGCGCTGGAAATGATGGCATGCTAGGGGTAGGAAGTACCACTGGGCTGCTACGGTAGCCCGGTGGTACTTCCTGTATAGCGACCGGTAAGCCCACATTGGGGTTACCGCCTCTTAGTAAAAGGAGCCCTAAGTGCAAAATTCAGCACTTAACAATGAACTGCATAAAGATAGGACTGTGGTTTATGCAGGTCCTATTTATGCTGTTATCTTAGCCATTAAGGGCTGAATATTGGCAGTTAACTGACCAAGTGCTGATTCCGCCCCCGGAACTCCCACAAAGTAGCTAGTTTCGGCTTAGGCACTAACTGGGCATTTTTAACAGCACTATCTGGTTAAGTACTGAAAAATACTGGAGTGGAGAAGTGGCCTAATAGTTCAAGCAGTGACCTTGCAAGATTTCTGCGGAAGTCTTGCAAGGCCGCTGCATGAACTCTCGGCAGCCATTTTGAATCGGCACCGGGAGAAAGACAGTCTGCAGATGAGCCGGGCAGGAATGAGAGGACTCTTTCCTGCCCTGAAAAGGTAACTAGACCACCAGGGTACCACACTAAGGTAAAGGAGGGGAGGGGTAGTGAATGGAGTCATGTGGGTGGAGGGAGGCTGGAAAATTGGGAAGGGGATTTATATGGGGGGAGAGAGGGAATCTGGCTTTCTTTGGGAGGTTCAAAGTGACAGGGGGTGGGGCGGAGTGTGACAGGGCCAGGGTGCGACAGGGGGCGGGGTAGGTTGTGATAGGGGGCGGGTAAGGGGTGCAACAGGGGGCAAGCCATATGTCCTCTTTTCTCTTAGATCAAATATGGTAACCCTATAAATATCAACCCTTATATATATAGATATGAACAGGATGGAGTTGGTCCAGAGAGTGGTTACTAAAATGGTTAGTGGTCTTCATCATGTAGTGTATGGTATCAGACTTAAAGATCTCAATATGTATACTTTGGAAGAAAGGTGAAAGAGGGAAAATATGACAGAGACGTTTAAATACCTATGCAGCATAAATGCAGAGGAAGTGAGTCTCTTTCAATTGAAAGGAAACTCTGGAATGAGGGGGGCATAGAATGAAAGTGAAAGGGGATAGACTTAAAAGTAACCTGAGGAAATACTTCTTCACTGAAAGGGTGGTGAATTCATGGAATGATCTCCCGGAGGAGATGTTGGAGACAAAAACAGTATCTGAATTCAAGAAAGCTTGGGGCGAGTACATTGGGTCTCTAAAACACTATTGGAAAACTCAAAAACACTAAGATGGAGTCAGCAGTCCAGCAGCGAGAGGGGTGCTATCCAGTCTTTTGCATTGAGTGTCACATGTATGATTATCTCCCAGTTGGTGAGATGTCATATGTTTGCGCCCGATGCAAAGAGCTCCTAGCTCTTAGAGAACATGTCCGTTCTCTTGAGGCTAGAGTAGCAGACTTGGTGGAGCTGAGGGAGACAGAGAGGTACATAGAGGAGACCTACAGGGATGTTGTAGAGAGGTCCCACCTCCAGTCTAGTAGCCCTTGTGCTACCTTGGAGGAGGGAGGTCTCCTAGAAGGAGAGCATCACCCTGGTGAAGTAGGAAGTACTCCTGTAGCCAGGACCTGCCCACCAGGGGATGTACTATCCTCTCGCACTGAGGATATGTCTCCAAGTGATGCCCGGGAGGGAAAGGTTAGGACAGCTGTTGTAGTTGGTGATTCGATCATTAGGCATATAGATAGCTGGGTGGCTGGTGGACGTGAGGATCGCCTGGTGACTTGCCTGCCTGGTGCGAAGGTGGCGGACCTCATGCGTCACCTAGACAGGATTTTAGATAGTGCTGGGGAGGAGTCTGCTGTCTTGGTACATGTGGGTACCAATGACATAGGAAAATGTGGGAGAGAGGTTCTGGAAGCCAAATTTAGGCTCTTAGGTAGAAAGCTCAAATCCAGATCCTCTAGGGTAGCATTTTCTGAAATGCTACCTGTTCCACGTGCAGGGCCCAAGAGACAGGCAGAGCTCCAGAGTCTCAATGCGTGGATGAGACGATGGTGCAGGGAGGAGGGTTTTAGATTTGTTAGGAACTGGGCAACATTCTTGGGAAAGGGGAGCCTATTCCGAAAGGATGGGCTCCACCTTAACCAGGGTGGGACCAGGCTGCTGGCGTCGGCATTTAAAAAGGAGATAGAGCAGCTTTTAAACTAGAAATGGGGGGAAGGCCGACAGTCGCTCAAAAGCGCATGGTTCGGGAAAAGGTATCTTGCAAAGATACCTCACAAACAGGGAAGATAGGGTTTCTGGATAGTGAGGTTACACAACAGACCGTGGTAGGCCAGGTGCCCTTAAATACAACTAAAGATCAGACAAAAGATGTCAAATCAATAGTGTTAGGTACTAAGCATCTTGCAAATAAGAACAACAAACATACTCTGAAATGTCTATATGCAAATGCTAGGAGTCTAAGAAATAAGATGGGAGAGTTGGAATATATTGCACTAAATGAAAAATTGGATATAATAGGCATTACTGAGACCTGGTGGAAGGAGGATAACCAGTGGGACACTGTCATACCGGGGTACAAAGTATATCGAAATGATAGGGTGGACCGGACTGGTGGAGGGGTAGCATTGTATATTAACGAGAGCCTTGACTCAGATAGATTACAAATTCAGCAGGACCCAAATCACACCTTTGAATCACTGTGGGTTGAAATTCCATGTATAAAAGGGAAAAAAATGGTGATAGGAGTGTACTACCGTCCGCCTCGCCAGGATGAGCAGGTAGACACAGAAATGATAAAAGAAATCAGAGACGCGAACAAAATGGGCAATGTGATAATAATGGGTGACTTCAATTATCCAAATATAGACTGGGTAAATGTAACATCGGGACACGCTACAGAGATACAATTCCTTGATGAAATCAAGCACAGCTTTATGGAGCAACTGGTGCAGGAGCCGACGAGAGAAGGAAAAATTCTAGACTTGGTCCTTAGTGGAGCGCATGATCTGGTGAGGGACGTTATGGTACTGGGGCCGCTTGATAACAGTGACCATAATATGATCAGTTTTGATATCGACCTTGAAGTAACTGTACACAGAAAGTCAAATACGTTAGCGTTTAACTTTAAAAAAGGAGACTATGATAAAATGAGAAGAACGGTAAAAAAAAAACTTAGGGGGGCAACTGAGAGAGTAAAACTGTACAACAGGCATGGACGCTGTTCAAAAATACCATCCTGGAGGCCCAGGCCATACATATTCCGCAAATTAGAAAAGAAAGACGGAAGTCCAAAAGACACCCGGCCTGGTTGAAAAGTGAGGTGAAGGAAGCTATTAGGGCTAAAAGAAACGCCTTCAGAAAATGGAAGAAGGAACCGTCTGAAAATAACAAGAAACAGCATAAGGAGTGTCAAAGCAAATGCAAGGCGCAGATTAAGAAGGCCAAGAGGGAGTATGAAAAAAAGATAGCATTAGAGGTAAAAAAACATAGTAAAAAATTTTTTCGGTATATTAAAAGCAGGAAGCCAGCAAAAGAATCGGTTGGACCGCTGGATGACCGAGGGGTAAAAGGGGCGATCAAGGAAGACAAAGACCTAGCGGAGAGATTGAATGAATTCTTTGCTTCGGTCTTCACCGAGGAAGATTTGGGTGGGATACCGGTGTCAGAAATGGTATTTCAAGCGGACGAGTCGGAGAAACTTACTGACTTCACGGTAAACCTGGAGGACGTAATGGGGCAGTTCGGCAAACTGAAGAGTAGCAAATCTCCTGGACCGGATGGTATTCATCCTAGAGTACTGATAGAACTGAAAAACGAGCTTGTGGAGCTACTGCTAGTGATATGCAACTTATCCTTAAAATCGAGCGTGGTACCGGAAGATTGGAGGGTGGCCAATGTAACGCCCATTTTTAAAAAAGGATCCAGGGGAGATCCGGGAAATTATAGACCGGTGAGTCTGACGTCGGTGCCTGGGAAAATGGTAGAGGCTATTATTAAAAACAAAATTACAGAGCACATCCGAGGACATGGATTACTGAGACCAAGTCAGCATGGCTTTTGTGTGAGGAAATCTTGCCTGACCAATTTACTTCAATTCTTTGAAGGAGTGAACAAACATGTGGACAAAGGGGAGTCGGTTGATATTGTGTATCTGGATTTTCAAAAGGCGTTTGACAAGGTACCTCATGAAAGGCTACAGAGGAAATTGGAGGGTCATGGGATAGGAGGAAATGTCCTATTGTGGATTAAAAACTGGTTGAAGGATAGGAAACAGAGAGTGGGGTTAAATGGGCAGTATTCACAATGGAGAAGGGTAGTTAGTGGGGTTCCTCAGGGGTCCGTGCTAGGACCGCTGCTTTTTAATATATTTATAAATGATTTAGAGATGGGAGTAACTAGCGAGGTAATTAAATTTGCTGATGACACAAAGTTATTCAAAGTCGTTAAATCACGACAGGATTGTGAAAAATTACAAGAGGACCTTACGAGACTGGGAGACTGGGCGGCTAAATGGCAGATGATGTTTAATGTGAGCAAGTGCAAGGTGATGCATGTGGGAAAAAAGAACCCGAATTATAGCTACGTCATGCAAGGTTCCACGTTAGGAGTTACGGACCAAGAAAGGGATCTGGGTGTCGTCGTCGATAACACACTGAAACCTTCTGCTCAGTGTGCTGCTGCGGCTAAGAAAGCGAATAGAATGTTGGGTATTATTAGGAAAGGTATGGAAAACAGGTGTGAGGATGTTATAATGCTGTTGTATCGCTCCATGGTGCGACCGCACCTTGAGTATTGTTTCAATTCTGGTTGCCGCATCTCAAGAAAGATATAGTAGAATTGGAAAAGGTGCAGCGAAGGGCGACTAAAATGATAGCGGGGATGGGACGACTTCCCTATGAAGAAAGACTAAGGAGGCTAGGGCTATACAGCTTGGAGAAGAGACGGCTGAGGGGAGACATGATAGAGGTATATAAAATAATGAGTGGAGTGGAACAGGTGGATGTGAAGCTTCTGTTCACGCTTTCCAAAAATACTAGGACTAGGGAGCATGCGATGAAACTACAGTGTAGTAAATTTAAAACAAATCGGAGAAAATTTTTCTTCACCCAACGTGTAATTAAACTCTGGAATTCGTTGCCGGAGAAAGTGGTGAAGGCGGTTAGCTTAGCAGAGTTTAAAAAGGGGTTGGACGGTTTCCTAAAGGACAAGTCCATAAACCGCTACTAAACGGACTTGGAAAACTCCAAAATTCCAGGAATAACATGTATAGAATGTTTGTACGTTTGGGAAGCTTGCCAGGTGCCCTTGGCCTGGATTGGCCGCTGTCGTGGACAGGATGCTGGGCTCGATGGACCCTTGGTCTTTTCCCAGTATGACATTACTTATGTACTTATGTACTTATATATATGGGAGTGAAAGAGAGAGTAGGTGGCATGGCTGGGCAGACTGGATAGGCCACATGGTCTTCATCTGCCTTCATTTTTCTATGTATATTTTGCTGAGCTGGCGCTGAAGTGACTACAGGGTGAGTCTGATAAGTTTATATATCTAAAATTTGAGAGCTTTCTCTAGATGTAGGTTAAATGCTGGAATCTGGGGAAGCTAGTAACTTTGTGATTTATGTTTTGCAGGGGAATGTCCTTGAGACAGCCCATGTTTGGGCGAAACGTGCATGTCGGGCAGTTGATCCCTGGGTCCGACAAGTAAAACAAGCTTGAAAAAATAAGTTAAGTTAAATAGTTTGCTAAGTATAAGAGGAGGCTATCCTGCTTATAATCGAATGAGAAAAACGCCCAAGTTCCGACCTAAATCGGGAGATGGACGTTTATCTCACAAAAACAAATAAAGCGGTATAATCGAAAGCCGATTTTTGGACGTTTTCAACTGCAATCCGTCGCGGATGCGGACAAAGTTGATGGGGGCGTGTCAGAGGTGTGGCGAAGGCGGAACTGGGGCGTGGTTATCTGCCGAACAGAGATGGGCGCATTTCACCGATAATGGGAAAAAAGTATGTGTTTTTAGCTAGAATTTAGGACACTTTTCCTGGACCCTGTTTTTTCACGAATAAGGCCCCAAAAAGTGCCCTAAATGACCAGATGACCACTGGAGGGAATCGGGGATGACCTCCCCTGACTCCCCCAGTGGTCACTAACCCCCTCCCACCACAAAAAATGAAGTTTCTCAACTTTTTATTTTCACCCTCAAATGTCATACCCAGCTCCCTGACAGCAGTATGCAGGTCACTGGAGGAGTTGTTAGGGGGTGCAGTGGACTTCAGGCAGGTGGACCCAGGCCCATCCCCCCTACCTGTTACAATTGTGCTGCTTAATGCTTATTAGTCGTCCAACCCCCCCAAACCCACTGTACCCATATGTAGGTGCCCCCCTTCACCTCTTAGGGCTATAGTAATGGTGTAGACTTGTGGGCAGTGGGTTTTGAGGGGGATTTGGGGGGCTCAACACACAAGGGAAGGGTGCTATGCATCTGGGAGCTCTTTTACCTTTTTTTTTGTTTTTGTAAAAGTGCCCCCTAGGGTGCCCGGTTGGTGTCCTGGCATGTGAGGGGGACCAGTGCACTACGAATCCTGGCCCCTCCCACGAACAAATGCCTTGGATTTATTCGTTTTTGAGCTGGGCGCTTTCATTTTCCATTATCGCTGAAAAACAAAAACGCCCAGCTCACACATTGTTGAATAAAACATGGGCGTCTATTTTTTCCCAAAATACGGTTTGGTCCGCCCCTTCACGGACCCGTTCTTGGAGATAAACGCCCATGGAGATAGGCGTTTTCGTTCAATTATGCCCCTCTATATATATAAAGAACCGATGAAGATGCTGATGTTGTATGTATCGCTACAAATTCAATCTGTTAGCGACTAACATCACTGAGGTTCCGGGAAAAAGTTATATGATATGATATGACTTAAAGATATAAAACCCTTAAAGATTTTGATCAAATGTTTTGATTGGAGGTGAAGAGCTGCTTTATTAAAGGACTTACTGAATTTTGACTGGATATTATGAATCTACAGTTTTGATAGCTAGAAGTATCCAGCTTTAGTATTTTGAAAAGTCTGATTTGCCTCAAATACTCAGTTTATACATTATTATAAACTAGTAAAAAAGGCCCGTTTCTGACACAAATGAAACGGGCGCTAGCAAGGTTTTCCTCGGAAGGTTTTCCTCGGAGTGTGTATGTTTGGGAGAGTGTATGTGAGAGTGACTGTTTGAGAGTCAGAGTGAAAGTGTGAGTCCAATCCATGCTCCTCTGTCACCTGGCCCCTCCATTCATCCCTATCCAGCAATTCCCCTCTCTCCCTGAGGCCTGCCCTGCAATCCATATGCATCCATGGCCATCTGTCCCCTCCATTCATCCCTATCCAGCAATTCCCCTCTCCCTGAGTCCTGTCCTTCCAATCCATGCCCATCCATGCTCCTTTGTCACCTGGCCCCTCCATTCATCCCTATCCAGCAATTCCCCTCTCTCCCTGAGGCCTGCCCTGCAATCCATATCCATCCATGCCCATCTGTCCCCTCCATTCATCCTTATCCAGCAATTCCCCTCTCCCTGAGTCCTGCCCTTCCAATCCATGCCCATCCATGCTCCTTTGTCACCTGGCCCCTCCATTCATCCCTATCCAGCAATTCCCCTCTCTCCCTGAGGCCTGACCTGCAATCCATATCCATCCATGCCCATCTGTCCCCTCCATTCATCCCTATCCAGCAATTCACCTCTCTCCCTGAGTCCTGCCCTCCCAATCCATGCCTATCCATGCTCCTCTGTCCCCTGCCCCCTCCATTCATCCCTTTTCAGCAATTGCCCTCTCTCCCTGAGCCCTGCCCTCCCAATCCATGGCCATCCATGCTCCTCTGTCCCCTGCCGCCTCCATTCATCCTTTTCCAGCAAGTCCCCTCTCTCCCTTCCATGACCCCCCCTCGCATCCATGCTCCTCTCTCTCCCATGTCCCAGCCTGGCCCGCCCTCTTCTCCCCCCCCCCTCGCATCCATGCTGTCGTTTCTCCCCTGCCCTCCCGCTCCCATTGTTGTACTTTACTGGCCACCCTCTTCTCTCCCCCCAACATGCGTGTTTTTTTTTTCTTCTTGTTTTTAAATTTACCTCCGTGGCGGTTCCGGCAGCGAAGCGTCAGGGAAGGAGGCGGTGCTCCCGACGTCTAGGTTTCCCTTCGCTGTGTTCCGCCTTCTTTTGACGTCATCCTTGACGTCAGAAGAAGGCGGAACACAGCGAAGGGAAGGCTAGACGTCGAGAGCGCCGCCTCCTTCCCTGACGCTTCGCTGCCGAGCGATGCGATTGGTTGAGTGTCATTGCTCCGCCCTCGACGTCATCACGTTTGACGCGTGGGCGGGGCAGACACAATGCGATCTCACCCCCTTCACTTTTAGAATGTTGGCTAAGAGAGGCTTCATTAGAACGTTGGAGGTGCGTTTTATATAGAGAGATGTATGTCACACCACATCAAGAATCTTCCTACTTGAAATCTATGCATGCTGCAGATATACACATGTAAGTGGTGGCCATTTTAGAATCACTATTTACATACATGTGCCCATTTACACATGTATGCTAACTTGTAACATGTGCAAATGCTGCCTAGCCCTTTTAAAATTACCTCCTAAATTCCCAGTTGAAAATTCACCTATATAATTTTGGTACACAATTATTAGATTTATAATTGTGTTTATGTTTGAGTAATAACCAATGTGTTTTTGTTTTGCTTTGCTAATATTTACTTTGGAGCTGAATTGTTGAAAGTTGGAGTGGAGGAGTGGCCTAGAGGTTAGGGTGGTGGACTTTGGTCCTGAGGAATTGAGTTCAATTACCAGCCCAGGCAGCTCCTTGTGATTCTGGGCAAGTCACTTAACTCTCCATTGCCTGCCACATTGAGCCTGCTATGAGTGGGAAAGCACGGGGTACAAATGTAACAAAAAAAAAAAGTAGACAACAGGCTATGAATATCACACTGAAAATCATGCCATGCAGTGCATGAGAGCATATACTTGATTTTATTGTTACAGCATTTTCTATAACTATTGAAGAAGTTAAACTTTATCTACTTAAACCAAGATTGAGGTAGGATGCATTGCCTTTGTTAAGTGCATATGAGGATAGCACAGGCGGTTAAGGGTTATCTTTGGCAGACATGTTATCTAGATCTTAGTGAACAAAGTTCCCAATGTAGGTGGCAGGACTCTTATGGCAGCCCTGAACTTTTGTTCTGAGAACAACGCCTACACTACTGGTATGTTGCCAATCACAGCGCTAACATGGGGAAAACCCAGTTAACCAACTTACAATGAATAACCTCCTCCTCCTCGTCCCCTAGACGCAGTCTGTCAGCCCAGCCCTGCAGTGTTAGTTCAGAACTACACAGAGCACTAGAGGTTGTTCACCCAAACAAGCTGCTCCATTGGTTGACATGCTCCTTACCTCCACTTCCTTGTATAGGTCTGTTGCATGCAGCAGGACAGCAGTTGGGCCATGCAACTCCAGGAAAACTTTTCCATTTTCACAAATGTTTGACATATGTACTTAAGTATTGCCATACTGGGACAGACCGAAGGTCTATCAAGCCCAGTATCCTGTTTCCAATAGTGGCCAATCCAGGTCACAAGCACCTGGCAAGATCCCAAAACAGTACAATACATTTATGCTGCTTATCCCAGAAATAAGCAATGGATTTTCCCAAGTCTATTTTAATAATGGCTTATGGACTTTTCTTTTAGGAAGCTATTCAAACCTTTTTCAAACCCTGCTAAGCTAACTGCAAGAGATGCAAGCTAACATTTTATAAACTACATGGGGAGGGCGAACCTATCCTAGGACCAGAGAGTTCCCAATCTCACCTACTCACTAACCAACCCTCCCACCTACCTAATCCCCTCCCCCACCCACCCAAGTATCCCCACCCCCATACTGATTACCCACAAATCTAAAAATATTCCACTCTGTCCTCTATTTCACTACCTACCCTGAAATAGTCCCATAAATCTACCTCCTTACTCGCCCTATAGATGGGCCCCCTATAGAAGATAAAGACAGTGCCCTTCTCCTTGTATCTGCTATTGAAAAAATGGCATGGGCTCAACTGAAACTGTTTTATGTTATCCTGGAGGGGGGGGGGGGGGCTAGGACAATGGGGTAGGTTGGGAAGGAAATGTTACAAATTTCGATGATGTGGCTAATGCCTGTTACTGTGCAGATTATGTCTATTTCTTTTACTGCACTGTATACAGAGCTTGTTGGATACTTACTTTGTTGAATCATCAATAAAAATTGTTGAAACATAAAATGTATTTTTGTTTGAAAATATGTGTAACTTGCAAATCCAATAACAACCTTTCCATATTGCATACAACGAAGAATATACAATAAGTACATAAAACAAAACAATATATAAAAGCATACAGAGAGCAATTATAATAAAAATAAAACATTATCAATCAACAAAATAAAAACCTTAAAATAAGTCCTAAAAATACCAAGCACATGCATAGAACTCTAACCAAAAGATTTCTGAAGAAGGAATACTTTAAATATCTTCCTAAATTTCAAATAATCATTTTCCAATCAGAATAGTTAGGAGGAAATTCCATATCTTTGCCCTAGCGTTCAAAAATAAAAGGTAATAGCATAAAGACTGGAAAGATTCACCATTTTAAGTGATGGAAAAGAAAGCAAAGCAACAGTAGAAGAACATAATGCATGCATGGGTTCTTAGCTGACAAGAAGATCTCTCAAATAGATCGGACCCATATCTTCTAACACTCTGAAAATCAGAGTACAAATATAAAATTTAATACACTGCTAAACTGTACCAAATGAAAGGATTCCAGTACTGGAGTGATATGCAAGTTACTATTTAAACTACATGGTCAGCATTTCTTTTCAATTCATTATTTATTATCACCTAGCAAGTCCACCACACATGGTAGAAAGAAGAACCCATTCCTCCACATCTTTACCTACCTGCAAAGCAGAGATAATAAGAAACAGAGAAAAATGTAGGCAGGTAAAGACCATACGGCCTATCCAGTCTGGCTATCCATGCCATCTATTCTCTCTATCACTCCCTTAGAGATCCTATGTACTTGTCCCAAGCTCTCTTGAATTCAGATACTGTTTTTGTTTCCACCACTTCCACCGGGAGACCATTCCATGAATTCACCAACCTTTCCATGAAGAAATATTTCCTCAGGTTACTTCTGAGTCTATCCCTTTTCATCTTCATTCTATGCCCCCTCGTTCCAGAGCTTCCTTTCAATTGAAAGAGACTCACTTCCTCTGCATTTATGCTGCATAAGTATTTAAATGCCTCTATCGTATCTCTCTCCCACCTTTCCTCCAAAGTATAGATATTGAGATCTTTAAGTCTGTTCCCATACACTTTATAACAAAGAACACTGACCATTTTAGCAGCTGCCCTCTGGACCAATTCCATCCTATTTATATATTTTTGAAGGTGCAGTCTCCAGAATCGTACACAATATTCTAAATGAGGTCTTACCAGAGTTTTATACAGGGGCATCATCACCTCCTTTTTCCTACTGGCCATTCCTCTCCCAATGCACCCAAGCATCCTTCTAGCTTTCGCGGTTGCCTTTTCTACCTGTTTGGCCACCTTAAGGCCATCACATGCGATCACACTCAAATCCTGCTCCTCTTCCATGCACAAAAGTTCTTCACCCCCCCTAAACTGCATCATTCATTCAGGGTTTTGCAGCCCAAATACATGACCCTGCATTTTTTTAGCATAAAGAGAGGTTCAACAACTAGGCGCTCATGGGTACATGCCGCTATGCATGCATAAGTGCAGAGAAAAGTAGCAGTTATGTGCATGTACCTTAACCCATTAGTGCCCAATGTTCCCATAATAAAATCCCTTATGGAAATGTTGGGCACTAATGGGTTAACCTCTATTCTGTAAGGGCGTGCATAAGTAACACCATGTGCAAATGCAAGGGGGCGTATATATGGGTGGAGGATGGGATGGACATGGATGGGGCTCCCACTTACACATGTTGGGATTAAAATGATATATTTATATTTGGGGAATTAAATTATCTTGTACTACATAATATTTAAGGACATGTACTTGGAACATAAGGACCAGATTTTTATCAATAATGTTTATTTACAATACAGGTAATGCAAGATAAATATTGTTAGACAGTCTGAATTATTAATTAGGCTGGATTAATAGTAACTCACTTTGAGGCTCAGATGAATTCTTTCTGCTGCTGGCTGGAGTGGTGAAGGAGGTCTTTTCTCTGTAGCTAGATGGTGGATCCTTTGTTGTGGAAAGAAGTCTCTTATGAAACCTGGAGAAAATCTTATCTTAGATGTGTGTGAAGTCCAGCAAGGTCCAGGGGAAAGCGCAGGTCCAGAGAGAAGCAGGTCAAGAGAGGTAAAGGAAAAGAAAGAAGACGGCCAACTCAGAGTGTTCTAGTTTTTATAATTTCTTGTTGGGCCATAGGCTGAAGTCAGGTGGGGGTGCTTTCCACTAATTCATATAATATTGTTTTTCCTTTTTGAAATCGGGTGTTTGACGGGAGGTTTTTAACCTATGATTACTTTTTGAACTGTGCCCTCTGAGCTTGCTTATATTGCAGTCTGGTTTGAAGAACTGGGTTTAGCCACAGTAGTATGAGGTTTTTCCTCCCATATTTCAATGAGATTTGTGTACCAGTGTGCCCATCTTAGATTCACAGTGGTATTTTTGTTGTGTAACACAATTGGACAGTGATTCTGATCTGTTATTGTTTTCATTAGCGTGTGGTAAGCCCACATTAGGCTTACTGCCACTTTATAAAAGACCCCCCTTAGTGTCTTTATTAAATTAGTCCCTGGAAAGTACAGGAACACATTTACTCCTGCTCTCAGGTACACACAAACATTTTAGCAAATTTTATGCACATCTGCACATATTTTATAACATACCAGCATAAGTCCAAACTCCACAGTTGAATGTATAGAGTCACTCCAAGTAAAAGTGTGTTCTAAGAGGCTATTAGCCCATACTTTTACCTATACGTATATAACCTGGGCAATATTATAACCATCTATTTCAGCAAGTAAAATGCTGTTTTACCCCCAGAATGGGTTTATAAAATTATGTCCAATAAGTGTATATCACTATAAGTAGTCTTGTACTAGAATCAATGAGATATGATTATAATTGTATCACAATTATAATATCTCAATTTATACTATTTTTAATAAATCATAATATTCAATAGTAGTTTCTTCTAATTAATCAGTTCAAATTATATTCCTTGAGTATATACTGCATTTAACTATATTTCTGAAATTACACTATAATACATGAGTTTATATGATAAATGATTAATTATAATGAGAGTTCACGTGTTCTTAGTGAGTGAATCTTACCTTTGGACTCATTCAGTATTTACGTCAATGTTATAATGCTGTATATGGCTTTTCATGTACCATGTTATAAGTTTACTCTGTGTAGTTGGGTGCTTCTTTTTCCCTGTGGCTTATGTACTCTGTAGCACCTGCGTACATTGTAAATGATAATTGCTACCTTCTATTAGCCAATGATATAGGTCTTTAGTCTGCTGTGTTTTATGAATCATTTCATTACTCTTACATCATCAAGTCCTTAGGCAGTCATGTTGGCATGTAGGGTTTAGAGTATGAATCAACAATTTTAATACCTATGTTTCCAGTAATTGCAGGACCTGCTCGTTGTTGTCACACCCTCCTCTGTAGCCTTGTGACACTCAAATTCCCACAGGTAGACCAGGAAATACTACACAATGGTTGACTCAATGTGCTGAACAAGGTAAAGGTGATGGCTTTTGGTGACAGAGAAAGATTTCAAATAGCTCTTACAGTGCTCTCTAGATACTCCGGAAAGAAAAAAAGACAAATTCAAGATTATGTTTGGAGAATTCATTATGTTGAAAGAATTTATAACAATTGCACAAGACAGAGAAGTCTGCTAGATAGAAACAAAAAATTGTACACATCAAGGGCTATATTTGATATATGGCACCCAAAAAATTTGGCGCTGAAAAAAGCGGTATTCTATAAGCCACGCTTAAAGATAGGCACGGTTTATAGAATAGCGCTTACGCCCAGGAATCACGCCTAACATTAGATGTGGCCTTTTGCACCAACTGAAATATGGTGCAAATGTGCATGTCCAAATTAGATGCATATCCCGTTCTATAACAATTCAAATTAATTTTAGGAATGCTCCCATTATGCCCATTTCTGCACCCCCTTTTTCAGATCATGTGTAAATTTTAGGTGAGGATCCCACCCCTAAATTTACGCACGTAAATGCCAATTAAATCTAATTAGTGCCAATAATTGCTTGTTAAAAAGCCAATTAATGGCACTAATTAGCTTGTTATTCAATTAAATTTCACGTGCAAATTAGGTGCACACTTTTTGGCAACTTTTATTAAGCGGTAATGTCAATATATTTGAAAAAAAATTCAAGGAGTGTTCAGGAGAAATGACTTTTTTTCAGTTACGGTAAAATGGCTTCTTTGAAACTGTTTATAACGCTGCATGGAGGAACTCAGCAAACAGAAGACCCCCTCTGTTCAACCACATGAAAAGTTTGGATGGCAATTTTACAAATTGGCGCCTCTTTTTAAGACGTCACAAAGGGGTGCGGTTAGTGCCAATTCTATAACAGCTTAAGGGCATACCTAAGCCATTATAGAATAAGGAGGGATTCTATATATGGTGCCTAAAAAATCCACACAGAAAACATTTCCATCTAAGTGAATTCTGGAAGCGGTGCCTAGATTTAGGCATAGAATTCACTTAGTTGATATCACAGCGCCTAAAACTGCATTCATCCATTTATGCCAACAAAAACATGTTGTAAATCCTGGTGCATAGATAGATTTAGGCGCACTGGGCCATATTCTATAACTGTGCACGGAAATTTTGGAACCCTGACAAAATGCCCATTTCCCTGCCCATAACCACGTTCCTTTTTGCCTGCACACATTAGTAATTAGGCACAGTGCATTACAGAATACACTTAGCGAGTTGTGCGTGTAAATTCTAATTATTGCCAATTAGTGATCCTGTTTCATGGTAGTCCTATTATTAGGTCTCAATTTGCTGCTGTCAAGTCAAATGTAAAGCGCTGATAAGGAAGGCTAAGAGGGACTTCGAAAAAAAGATTGCGTTGGAGGCAAAAACACGTGGAGGGGCATAATTGAACGGGGCGCCCAAGTTTTCCTGGGGGCGTCCTCGCAGGATGTTCCAATGAAGGGGCGGGGAAAACCGTATTATCGAAACAAGATGGGCGTCCATCTTTCATTTTGATAATATGTTCGGGGATGCCCAAATCTCAACATTTAGGTCGACCTTAGAGATGGTCGTCCCCAGTTTTCGGCGATAATGGAAACCGAGGACACCCATCTCAAAAACAACCAAATCCAAGTCATTTGGTCATGGAGGAGCCAGCATTCATAGTGAACTGGTCCCCCTGACATGCCAGGACACCAACTGGGCACCCTAGGGGGCACTGCAGTGGACTAACTGATGCACTAACTGAATGGAAAAAGGCATGCAGTGGTCACTAACCACCTCCCACCCCGAAAAAAACAACTTTAAAAACTTTTGTCTTTTTTTTAGAGTATGGGTGAAGGATCTCCTTCGCTATGCCTCTGTCCCTGCAATGGCAGTTGAGGACGTCCTTCGCTATTTATTTATTTAGATTTCGCTCACACCTTTTTCAGTAGTAGCTTCAGGTGAGTTACATTCAGGTACACTGGATATTTCTATGCCTCGATCCCTGCAACGACGTCCTTTGATTGATAATTGATATGCTTCTGTCCCTACGACGGCAGTTAAAGAAGTCCGAAATGTGGATGTTTGTGAGAAGGACTTTTATGCCTACTATGTCTCTAACACCCCCTTTATTTATTTGGATCACATGTAGCAACAGTGGGACTTGAACTGGCCACCTCTGGATTGCAAGACCAGTGCTCTAACCACTAGGCCACTCCACTCCCTTGCAATTTGGCCATCCCTATGGGGGGGCAGTTGAGGACGTCCAAAATGTTTGCAAGAAACACGTCCACACTTTCGTTATGCCTCTGCTGACACACACATACCTCCCCCCCAGGGATCTGCATATTGCCCCCCCACACACACACACACAGGGATGGCCAAATTTCAAGGGAGTGGAGTGGCATGGAGGAGTGGCCTAGTGGTTAGAGCACTGGTCTTGCAATCCAGAGATGGCCAATTCAAATACCACTGCTGCTACTTATGATCCAAAATCCAAATAAATAAAGGGGGTGTCAGAGGCATAGCAGGCATGCACATCCTTCTCACAGAAACATCCAGGCATGGACATCCTTCTCACAAACATCCATGCACCTTGAGCTACTACTGAAAAAGGTGTGAGCAAAATCTAAATAAATAAATAGCAAAGGACATCCTCAACTGCCAACAGAGGCATAGCAAAGGAGGTCCTTCACCCATACTCTAAAATAAAAAGATGAAAGTTTTTAAAGTTGTTTTTTTTCTGGGTGGGAGGTGGTTAGTGACCACTGGGGGAGTAAGGGGAGGTCATCCCCGATTCCCTCCGGTGGTCATCTGGTCATTTAGGGCACATTTTTGTGAATTGGTCATAAAAAAAAAAGGACCAAGTAAAGTCGGCCAAGTGTTTGTCAGGGACGCCCTTCTTTTTCCATTAACGCTTGAGGACACCCATCTGTTAGGCATGCCCCAGTCCCGCCTGCACTACGCCTCCAACATGCCCCCAGGAACTTTGGTCATCCCCGCAACAGGAAGCAGTTGGGGATGCCCAAAATCGGATTTTGATTATGCCGATTTGGGCGACCCTGAGAGAAGGCCGCCCATCTCCCGATTTGTGTTGAAAGATGGGCGCCCTTCTCTTTCAAAAATAAGCCTGATAGTAAAATTTTTTTTAGGTATATTAAAAGCAGGAAGCCGGCAAAAGAATCAGTTGGACCGCTAGATGACCAAGGAGTAAAAGGGGCGATCAGGGAAGACAAAGCCGTAACGGAGAGATTAAATGAATTCTTTGCTTCGGTCTTCACCAAGGAAGATTTGGGTGGGATACTGGTGCCAGAAATGGTATTTGAAGCTGACGAGTTGGAGAAACTTAATGAATTCTCTGTAAACCTGGAGGATGTAATGGGGCAGTTCTACAAACTGAAGAGTAGCAAATCTCCTGGACCGGATGGTATTCATCCCAGAGTACTGATAGAACTGAAAAATGATCTTGTGGAGCTATTGTTAGTAATATGTAATTTATCCTTAAAATTGAGCGTGGTACCAGAAGATTGGAGGGAGTCCAATGAAACGCCGATTTTTTAAAAAGGTTCCAGAGGAGATCTGGGAAATTATAGACCAGTGAGTCTGACGTCGGTGCCAGGCAAAATGGTAGAGACTAGTATTAAGAACAAAATTCAAAAGCATGGATTAATGAGACAAAGTCAACATGGATTTAGTGAAGGGAACTCTTGCCTCACCAATCTGCTACATTTCTTTGAAGGGGTGAACAAACATGTGGATAAAGGTGAGCCGGTTGATATTGTGTATCTGGATTTTCAGAAAGCGTTTGACAAAGTAACTCATGAAAGACTCCAGAGGAAATTAGAGAGTCATGGGATAGGAGGTAGTGCTCTATTGTGGATTAAAAATGTAGAAAACAGAGAGTAGGGTTAAATGGTCAGTATTCTCAATGGAGAAGGGTAGTTAGTGGGGTTCCTCAGGGGTCTGTGCTGGGACCGCTGCTTTTTAACATATTTATAAATGACCTAGAGATGGGAATAACTAGTAAGGTAATTAAATTTGCTGATGACACAAAGTTATTCAAAGCAGGGCCGTCGAGAGACTGGGCCGGGCCCGGGGCAAGGCTGCCCCCGGGGCCCCGCCACTGCCCCCGCCCCCCGAGGTCATCGTCGTTACCACCCCCCTCCTTCCACCACTGGGCTGGGCCCCCCTGAATTCAAATCATAGAGCCTCACCTCGATCTCCGTGTGAAAGAAGCGCAGCAGCGGCAGTCTGTAGGTCGCCTCCATTCGGGCCTTCCCTCTCTGTGTCCCGCCCTCATCTGACGTAACTTGCGTGAGGGCAGGACACGGGGAGGGAAGGCCCAAAGGGAGGCGATCTGTAGACTGCCGCTGCTGTGCTTCTTTCACATGGAGCAAGATCGAGGTGAGATGCTATGATTTGAATTCAGGGGGGCCCGACCCTGTGGTGGACGGAGGGGGACGAGTGGAGGGGACTGTGGTGCTAGGCCCCACTTGGAGGCCCGGGCCCTGGGAATTTTGTCCCCCCTGCCCCCCCCTCTCGGCAGCCCTGATTCAAAGTCATTAAATTGCGGGAGGATTGTGAAAAATTAAAAGAGGACCTTACGAGACTGGGTGTCTAAATGGCAGGTGGCGTTTAATGTGAGCAAGTGCAAAGTGATGCATGTGGGAAACAGGAATCCGAATTATAGCTACGTCATGCAAGGTTCCACGTTAGGAGTCACAGACCAAGAAAGGGATCCAGGTGTCGTCATTGATGATACGTTGAAACCTTCTGCTCAGTGTGCTGCTGCGGCTAAGAAAGCAAATAGAATGTTAGGTATTATTAGGAAAGGAATGGAAAACAAAAATGAGGATGTTATAATGCCTTTGTATCACTCCATGGTGCGACTGCACCTCGAATATTGTGTTCAATTCTGGTCGCTGCATCTCAAAAAAGATATAGTGGAATTAGAAAAGGTGCAGAGAAGGGCGACGAAAATGATAAAGGGGGTGGGACGACTTCCCTATGAGGAAAGGCTAAAGCGGCTAGGGCTCTTCAGCTTGGAGAAAAGGCGGCTAAGGGGAGATATGAGTACATAAGTATTGCCATACTGGGAAAGACCAAAGGTCAATCGAGACGAATACCCGGCATGATCCCAAAAATGTACAAAACATTTTATACTGCTTATCCCAGAAATAGTGGATTTTCCCCAAGTCCATTTAATAATGGTCTATGGACTTTTCCTTTAGGAAGCCGGCCAAACCTTTTTTAAACTCCGCTAAGCTAACCGCCTTTACCACATTCTCTGGCAACAAATTCCAAAGGTTTATAAAATAATGAATGGAGTTGAACAGGTAGATGTGAAGCGTCTGTTTACGCTTTCCAAAAATACTAGGACTATGGGGCATGCGATGAAGCTACAATATAGTAAATTTAAAACGAATCGGAGAAAATCTTTCTTCACTCAATGTGTAATTAAACTCTGGCATTCGTTGCCAGATAATGTGGTAAAGGCAGTTAGCTTAGCGGAGTTTAAAAAAGGTTTAGACCATTATTAAATGGACTTGGGGAAATCCACTATTTCTGGGATAAGCAGTATAGAATGTTTTGTACTTTTTTGGGATCTTGCCAGGTATTTGTGATCTGGATTGGCCGCTGGGCTTGATGGACCTTTGGTCTTTCCCAGTATGGCAATACTTATGTAGGGATGGAGGGGAGGATAAAAATGCTGCACATGGATGCCAGGGATGGGAGAAAGGAGAAATGCTGGACATAGATGGATGGGAGGGAAGACAAAAAAAGAAGATGCACATGGATGGAGATGAGGGAAAGGGGCGAGAGGAGAAAAAAATGCACATGGGTGGTGAAAATAGTCAAAAGCTGGATCCACTCTAACTCTTCCAGTCAAGTCTGCAGAGGACTCAGTTTTTACTTATGGATGTAGGGCAAGAAATGAAGAAGAAAAGAGGAAAGTAAAGAAATAAATGGACAGGAAGCCCTTGAAATGGAGTCAAGAGAACAAATAGAGAGCAGCAAAATCAGATACTGGGACCAACATGATCAGAAAAACAAAAGTCACCAGACAACAAAGGTAGAAAAATAATTTTATTTTCATTTTACTGTTTGGAATATGTCCAATTTGAGAATTTACATCTGTCTTATTTTACACTGTACAGGAGTTAACATGTTTCTTTCTGGTAGTGTGTTTCATGCAGAGTTTTGCTTCTTAGGATTTCAGGTTAATTTTTGCCTGTATTTCAAGAGGAGCTATCTATTCTGCATGTGTGACTGCAAAGGCCAAGTGTCTGAATAGGGATCTGTTAGGTTCTGAGATTTTGATAATGTATTGTGTTTCATATTTGGCAAGAATGTTCTAATTCCTGGTCTGTGTGCTAATTTGGTTTCTGTCATTTTGGGTATACTGGAGCTATACCAGCTTATAGAAATGATTTATAATGGAAAAAATGACAATTTATTTTTCTTCTCCTATACTGGTGTAATATTTTCAGTGATCTCTTTTACTAGCTATGGTGCATATAAACAGGCATGTGACTACTGTGGGTGTGGCTACTGAAGGGATGGAGTCAGATTCTGACCCCGCCCCTAAGGTTATCCATAATGAGTACCGGTACCTTTTTTCCTACAAAAAAAGCACTGGACATTGGTATCCCTAAATGGAGGCACCCAGTTATAGAACTGTCACCTAGTGGGTGAAGTCCATCTACGGCACCAAAAGAAGCGCTATTCTATAAGCTGGGATTATTGTTAGATGTGGTTTGTAGAATAGCATTTATGCCCAGGAATCGCGCCTAATTTTTGGCTCAGCCATTTGCTCCATCTGAAAAGTGGTACAAATCTTCGTGCCTAAATTAGGCATGTTTTCTCCTTATTCTATAACTATACTTATTAATTTTGGGAATGCCCCTGTTCCACCCATAACCCTCTCATTTCCATGCCCCCTTTTTGAACTCACGCATTAAATTTAGGCATGGGAATTTACATGTGTACATTCCAATAAAATCTAATTAGTACCAATAATTGCTTGTTAACAATCCAATTATTGGTGCTAATTAGGTTATTGTTCAATTAAATTGTGTGCGCAAATTGGGCATACACCCAAATTTGTGTGCACAGTTTTTAGTGACTTTTATAGAATTCAGAGCTGTATGTGTAATACATTGACTGCTGACAGCTATGGAGGTCATTTTAGAAGTGCTATTTGTGTTGTGAATGTGGATATGCCGGCATATCCACGTTCATATCACATCCATGTTGAAATCACCATTTGAGAAATGGCACATTTAGAGATCAATTTCTAGGTGTGGTATGGGCAGTGCTGTATCATAGATGTCTAGCAGTGATTACATATAGCACATCAACATGCAGGTCAGGAGATATAAATGCCATTTACACCTGCTATAAAACATGCTAGGTCCACTTGTCTTTTGGGTTGAGGTGTCTAGAGGAGAGGTGATAGTAAAGTGTTGGTTTAATTGTGATCTCTGTCCACCCAGATCTGTTGTTTTCAAACCCTTACTGCCCTGCATTGTGGCGTATTCAATCTCTGTAACCTCGCAAGCACTCCCTACAAACCACCCTGGGTACACATCTCATCTGCTGCCCCACCCAACCCACCTGTGTACCCCTCAACCCCCATCTGTGAGCCCACCCTTCCCTAGTCTATACCTGTCTGCTTATGCCTTACTGCCTGATATCCCCCAGTTCTACTTGTTGTCTGTGTCTCTGTGTTCTGTGACTGTGTCAGTGCATGCTTCCCTGGATCTTTGTCAGACTGCTGGTGATGTGTGTGGGTCAGAATGCTGGTGGTGGGATACTTGATGCTGGAGGTGGAAGATATAATAAGTGAAATTGATGTTAAAGAGCAGCAAATCACCTGGGCAGGATGGTATACACCCCAGGGCACTTAAAGAACTCAAAAATGAAATTGCAGATCTACTATTGGTAATTTGTCATTTATCATAAAAATTATCCACAGTACCTGAAGATAGGAAGGTAGACAGTGTAACACCAAATTTTAAAAAGGGGTTCAGGAGTGATCCGGGAAATCATAGACCGATAAGCCGTCAGTGCAAGACAAAATGGTTTAAGTTATTATAAAGAACAAAATTACTGAACACATAGACCAACATGGTTTAACAGGATAGAGTCAACATGGATTCAGTCAAGGAAAGTCTGGCCTCACTAATTAGCAAAACGTTTTGAAGCACAAATAAACATGTGGATAAAGGCTTGATGGACCTTCGGTGTATCCCAGTATGGCAATGCTTATGTACTTAGCAGCAACATGCTGGAGAAGCAGGGAAGACTGTGTTTGCAGAAGGCCTAGCAAAGAGGAGAATATCTAACCACTGGTAAAGGAGGAATCATGAATCTTAAAAGTAGATCATTCCCATATCAGTGGTGACAGAATCTAAACCTCGAATGTTGCACCTTATCTATCCATCCAAGTGGGTTATGTCAACGCCAGATCTGCAGCTAATGAGACAGAAATCCTTACAGAATGGATTAAATCAGACAAACTTGACAGAAAATCCAAGTGCCTCTCTAGGGTGGCGAAAGCTCTCTACAAGATCCTAAGATGATCCTGGGTCTTCTAGATCCTTGGCGTGTTTTCCATCCCACAGACCTGGGTTTCACTTTTTACTCTCCTCCTCATGGCAGTTTTTCACGGATTGACTACTTTTTAATCTCCACTAATTTACTACCTCATGTATGTAATTCTGAGATACTTAGTAGAGTTCTCTCTGATCACTCGCCAGTATCTCTTCAGTTAGCTGATATCTTACCAGTCCAGAGTAAATCGTTTTGGAGATTTCAATCCATGCTGTTGCAGGATGATGTTTTTATTCAATTTATACAGTCCAAAATGGATGAGTTTTTTCAATTTAATCTCTTAGAGGAGCATAAAGCTCTCCTGTGGTGGGATGCCTTTAAGGCTACTGTCAGAGGTCATATCATTAGTTATTCTGCCATGGCCAATCGTAGGCGCAGAATGGACCTGCTGGAGAAAACTGCCAAACTTAAGCTGTTGGAAAATCAGTTCATTGTAGATAATGAACCGGCTACTCTTTTGAGTTTGCAGAAATTAAAATATGATTTAAATACCACTCTCTCAAGGGAGGCGTTGGACCTCATTCATGCTCATAAATCCACATTGTATGCTGAGAGTAATAAAGCAAGCCACCTTCTTGCGCAGTACTTGAAAACTAAAAAAAGTAGGAATAGGATCTCGCAAATTGTTGATTCCTCGGGGGTCATACGTGTCAAAGATGATGCCATTGCCCAGCAATTCCAATTGTACTACAACAAATTATATGATTCTGAAGTTCAATTTTCTGTGGGGCCCTTTGGGGAATTTGGGAACCATCTTGATAGGCCTCTTATAGATGTCTCTCAAAATCATGCTTTAGAACAACCAATCTCCCATAAGGAGGTCCTGGATGCCATTCATTCTCTTTCGCCAGGTAAGTTGCCAGGAAATGATGGTTTCACTGTAGAATTTTATCAGAGGTTTGTGGATTTTCTGGCGCCCAAGCTGCAAGCCCTCTATAATTTTCTCTTATTGCATGAGGGTCAAACTGGCTCCTTCCACCAGTCCACGATTGTTGTTATACCCAAACCAGACAGAGACCCGTCCAAAGTTGAGAATTATAGACCTATTTCTCTGATTAACATAGATAACAAAATTTATGCAAAAATCTTGGCTCTCCGCCTTCAACATATTGTTCCAGACATAATCCATAGGGATCAGAATGGGTTTACAGTAGATAGACTGGCTAGCGATAACTCTAGACTTTTCTGGAATATTCTGGCGCATGTTGAGGGCTCTCGTGAGCCTTTTCTAGCGGTTTCACTTGATGCCGAGAAAGCCTTTGATAGAATTGAATGGCCTTACTTGTTTCACATCTTGGCTTGGTTTAATTTTAGCCCATCCTTTATTAAAATGATTAAAGTTTTGTATACTAATCCAAAGGCCTCAATCTCAGTGAATGGTAATAATTCTCACTTTTTTCCTCTTAGAAGAGGCACAAAACAAGGCTGTCCATTGTCACCTCTCCTTTTCAACATAGCCTTGGAGCTATTAGCTATAGCTATTAGAGCTCACTCGCATATTTCTGGTGTCTCTGTTGGAGGGGAGATGTTTAAACTTTCCATCTATGCTGATGATATATTGCTATATACCACACCAAATTCTCTTCCTAGTGTATTGGGAGTAATCAATTCTTTTTCCTCTCTGTCTGGTTATAAGATAAACTGGTCTAAGTCAGTCATAATGCCGCTTAATTCCTTCATGCATAGAGCTCAGGTATCTCAATACCCATTTTCCTGGGAGCCTCACAAAATTAAGTATTTAGGAGTATGGTATTCCAAATCTGTCGATCAAAGTTTGTCCCTCATTAAGGACCAAATCTTATCTTTAACTGCTTCCATCCTAAATGTATGGTCTCCGCTATATCTAACGTGGTGGGGGAGGGTAGAGGCTATCAAGATGGTTCTGGCTCCAAAACTAAATTACATTTTCAGTATGACCCCCCTCTCCTTTCCCAACTCACTCTACAACAAGCTTGATTCCCTCCTAATTAAGTTTTTATGGAGGCAGAAGCCTCCCCGCATTGCGCTCAAGAAGCTTAAATTACCGAAAGATTTGGGAGGTCTTAATGTTCCTGATTTTAAACACTATCACAAGGCTTTTCGGCTTGCCCAGTCTTTACGGTGGTTCCAAAGGGAATTATCTCATCTCACGCCTCGATGGCAGATTTTTGAGGCAGTGTTGGTGCACCCTTGCCCTTTATCTCTTCTCCCGTATGCAGATTTGTACCCCTATACCAGACGCATTCGGCTGTTAAAAGCCTCTGCCTCTGATATCCGTACGTTTAGGGCTGGCCTTGGAATCCGTGCTATCTCTTTGGAGGATATATCTCTCTGGTATAACTCTGGTTTTCCAGCTGGTCTCCTGCAGTCTCAAACAGCGGAATGGCAAGAGAGGGGTGTATGGCAGCTGTCGCAACTGTATATTGCTGGTACTCTGTTATCGCCTGCTGCTCTGTCTGCATTGTATAATGTTTCTTTGCTAGATTCTGGCACATGGAAGGACATCTCCACATATATTGCAACCTTTCAGGTCTCCAATTCACTTATCTCGAATCCTTCAGAGTTTATCTCCTTTTGTCACACCATTACATCAGGTCGTAAGAAGGCTTCTCTGCTATATAAAAAACTTCAGGATCTACATGCCGATGCAGTTGCTCCATTGAGGATGTCTTGGGAAGCGGAGTTCGGTTTGGATGCGTCTGAATTTGATTGGTCTACTTTCTGGGTTAACTCCATACGTCCCACGAAGTCAGCAGCAATATCTCAATCCTCATATTTCATCTTCCACAAAGCCTATTGGACTCCTGCTCGAGTGGCCAGAATCACTAAGAGTGTCAACTTCAACTGCTGGTCTTGTCAGGAAAGAGATGGTTCACTGGCACATATGGTTTTCTACTGTAAAAACGTCAGAGCTTACTGGCAACTAATTTGGTCAAAAATGTGTCTTATCTTTCACTTGCCTGAGTCCACTGCGCTCTCTTACGAGGTTGTGATCTTACGAGCTTCTTGTCCTACTATCCCTCTTTTGGAGTCTGATAAGAAATTGTATAACATACTGCTAGCTGTTGCCTTGCATTTAATTGTCTCCAATTGGAAACATAATGTGTACCTGAATTATAATGAATGGTGGAGTTATGTATGCGTGATTAGAAAATATGAAACAATTTTGGCCCATAGACGTCGAAATATTAGGTCTGTTTTGAGGACCTGGGCTCGTTTAGACCTTTTTTGTCAGGAGCCACATAGCACTCCTTGAACTTGTGTAACCCTGCAATTTGTCTCCGGGTATTGCCATGGAACTTTGACGTTGATTATGCTTATGATTTTTTTTTTTTTTGTGGGGGGGGGGGGGGGGGTTAATTTCCGGGGGGGTTTTGTTTGATTTTGTGTTTACTTTTGCATTCTCTGTATGACAAAACCTTTAATAAAAATATAATTAAAAAAAAAAAAAATCAGACAAACTTGATTTACTATTCATTACAGAAACTTGGGCCCATAGTTCAAAAGACCCCATCATAATTGATTTATGCCCTCCTGAATATAAGATCTTACATTGGCCAAGAAAAGAAAGAAGAGGTGGAGGGATAGCACTTAATTATAAATCATACTTCTCCCCCGAATCTATATCAGAGTTAATCACTCCTCAGCTAGAAATTGCATCATTCAAACTCCATAGTCCTAAACTATGCGACCAACTAACTTGCATTCTGTTTTACAGACCTCCAATAAATTGGAATAACAGTCAATCCACTTTAATGGACTTTATTGCAAATGCCTGCACTAATTACGCCAATATATTATTAATCGGAGACCTAAATCTACACTTAGAAGACTCCTACTTCCCAAATACCCATGAGTGCATGGACTTCTTTCAAATCTGCAATATTGACCTTCCTCCAGTGCAACCAACTCACATTAAAGGTCACTTGCTTGATATAATTTCTTATAAACTCTCCACGAACCAAAACATAACTATATCTAATATCAAATGGTCTAATATTCCTTGGTCTGACCATCATAAATCGACACTAACCTTATATTGGCGCACAAAGGATATGTGTATAACTCAAAATCCTCTAACAATCACCACTAGAGGATGGATTAACAAAGACAGTTTCTGGTAACATATATATAACAACAATTGGTCAGCACAACCTAGCTCTCTCTCCTTCCCCACAGATGGGAACACCAGATGCCAACTCATCCTGGATGAAATTGCCCCCCTTCAATCCAGAACTTTATGTAGACGTCAACCATCACCATGGTTTAATGACCAACTAAAAAACCTAAAATCACAAACCAGAAAACTGGAAAAGGCATGGAGTAGATCAAGAAACAACCTCACCTTTAATGCCTGGAAACAGTCACAGAGAAATTATAAGAATGCCATTAAAAGAGCAAAAAGAAACTACTATACTCAAAAAATCACAACCAATGGCACAGATATAAAGAAACAATATCAACTACTACTACTACTTATCATTTCTATAGTGCTACAAGTAATCTAGTTACCCTCTCACCTTCCCAATTGGCTAAGCACTTCTATAATAAAATTACTAATCTTCACAATTCGATTCCCCATGATGGTAACTATATAGATACCTTTCTCGATGAATTGGATCCCAACATTGATGGAACTCCGGTTGACCGCTCATGGACAAGTTTTACCCTCCTCACCACCGAAGAAGTTTCCAAGGTGATCTCAAACAAACTAAAACATGGAAAAGAAAATAAGATGATACCTTTTTTATTGGCCATAACTTAATACATTTCTTGATTAGCTTTCGAAGGTCGCCCTTCTTCCTCAGATCGGAAATAAGCAAATGTGCTAGCTGACAGTGTATATAAGTGAAAACATTCAAGCATTACTATGACAGTCTGACAGGGTGGGAGGATGGGGGTGGGTAGGAGGTATGCATGGGGACATCAAAGCATATCATTGATATTCTAACAGGATGGGTGTGGATAGGTGAGGGGAGGGTGATCAACAGAGACATACAGCTTTATGGTTTATAATGGACTAGGAACCCCAGATCCTTGTTAAGTCCTTTCTGTTGGGTGTTAAAATATTCAATCATTCTGACTTCAAAGGTCTTACGTTCTTGTATGGTTTTAAAGTTACCTTTCAGGATTCTCACTGTGAAATCACTGGTACAGTGTCCTGGTCCTGTAAAATGTTGACCAACAGACGTGGGAACCCTACTGGCACCAGTATTGTTCATGTGATGTCTATGTAAATTGACTCTTGTCTTAAGCATCTGGCCTGTTTCTCCAATATAGCATCCTTCGTTACATTTTTTACACTGAATGATATATACCACATTGGAAGATGAGCAAGTGAAAGATCCCTTTATGTTGAATATCTTTCCTTTGTGGATGACTTTGGGGTCCTGTGAAATATTTTGGCATAGTTTGCAACTGGATAAATTACAGGGAAGTGTGCCCTTCTGTTCCTTCTCAGTCTGTGATGGAAGTTTACTTCTGATTAGGGCGACCTTCGAAAGCTAATCAAGAAATGTATTAAGTTATGTCCAATAAAAAAGGTATCATCTTATTTTCTTTTCCATGTTTTATTTTGTTTGATTTCTATTGATAACCTTAAGAGTGGACTAACACGGCTACCACACTCCTCTACTCAAGGTGATCTCCAAACTCTCCAGATCCCATTGTCATCTTGATTCCTGCCCCAGCCATTTAATGAAAGACGCCCCTGAACGCTTCATCACAGATCTCACCGCCCACCTTAACTTCTTGTTACAACAAGTTTCCTTCCCTATCGAACATGGTAACATACTACTCACACCTATTCCCAAAGACTCCAAGAAACCTATAAGTAATTTTACCAACTACTGACCAGTGGCTTCCATCCCCCTATTAACTAAATTAATGGAAAACAGAGTGACCTTTCAAGTCAATCAGTATATACATAAATTCTCCATTCTTCATGAGTCGCAATCAGGTTTCCGTCCTTCCCATAGTACAGAAATGGTATTGCTTACTTTAATATCCAAATTCAAACAAGAAATATCATTGAGAAATAGCATACTCCTTTTACAGTTTGATATGTCTAGAGAATTTGACATGGTCGACCATTGTATTCTTACTAGACTTCTGGATAAGTTGGGAATTGGTGGTAATGTTATAAAATGGATTGAAGGCTTTATTACCTCTAGATCCTATTGAGTCAAGTCATCTACAGTAATATAATCTCCCTGGTCATCAGATTGCGATGTGCCTCAAGGTTCTCCTCTATTCCCAATTCTATTCAACCTTATGATGATTCCTCTGGCTAAATCCCTTTCCAAACATGGTCTCAACCCTTTTATCTATGCTGACGACGTTAACATATTCATTCCCTTCAAATCTAACCTGGCAGAAATTTCTGACAAAATAACCAATGGTATGAATATCCTAACTTCTTGGGCCAACGCTTTCAAAATGAAACTGAACAAAGACAAAACTCAGTGCCTAATCCTCTCTTCCCAATATTCCACATTCCATCCAACTACTCTCACCACTCCTGATGTCACAATTCCTATTTCCAACAACCTGAAAGTCCTTGGAGTTACATTGGATACACCTATCCCTTGAAGACCATGCAACATCCATCACAAAGAAAATGTTCAACACGATATGGATGTTGAAACGTGTGAAACCTTATCTCCCCTTAAATACCTTCCGCAACTTGGTACAATCCACGGTACTCACCCACGTTGATTACTGTAATAGTATCTTCGTTGGATGTAAGGCCCAAATCATGAAAAAACTTCAAACTGCCCAGAACATAGCAGCTAGACTTATTTATGGGAAGCCTAGATTTGAAAGTGCAACACCCTTCCGTATGAAACTTCATTGGCTCCCTATTAGAGAACGAGTTAACTTTAAGGCCATCACACTAATCCACAAAATCATCCATGGAGTATCACCAAGTTACATGGTCAATCTATTAAGCCTTCCGCCAGAAACATGCCTACATCTTCACGATCATACCTTAACCTGCACCTTCCCAACTGCAAAGGACTAAAATACAAAACCTACCATGCATCTTATCTTCCCCTACTTGGGATCCCAACTCTGGAATGCTTTACTCAGACACATTCGGTCAATTAGTGAATATCTTCCCTTTAGGAAACTATTGAAAACCCATCTATTCAAACAGGTTTACCTGAACGACTTCACCTATCATAAGCAAACATAAGCAACCCATCTACTTATCGGTTCATCTAATCATTAATAACAATGACTCAGATATTCTCCTACCAACCTTCTTACCCTCCATGCTCTTCCTTAACTTCTCCTTTATCGCTCCACCTCATTACCTATCCCTATCCTTTCACTCATACCTCTTTTATCCCATTTACTCCTTGTTCATTGTCCTATCACATACATCCTTGTTGATTTTGATTCTACAGATTGTATTCTCTTGTTACTATGTAAGCCGCATTGAGCCTGCGATGAGCGGGAAAGCGCGGGGTACAAATGTAATAAATAAATAAATAAAACTGGAAAGAATAGAGATTTTTATGATCTCATTGAGGCTGGGAGAAGCAGAATCATAATAAGACTTCAGGATTTGGAATGATCTAGAGCTGAGAATGAAGTAAAACCTGCACTGTTCATATTGAAACTTTGAATACAAACCCCAAAGCTCAGTACAGCTTTCTTAGACCTCTATACCCACAGGGGCCCTTCTACTAAGCTGCGGTAAGCACTAATGCATGCTTACTGCAGCAGAAAAGGTCTTACTAAGGAGCGCACTGAGGCGTTCTGCGGTAATTTTGTGATTGGTGTGCACTTCCAATGCTCTGGGTGCAGAGAGTAGGCATGTTCTGTGCTAACTGGTTAGCGCAGCTACATTGCTATGCGCTAACTGGTTAACGCATGAGCCCTTACAGCCTACAAAATGGGTGGTGGTAGTGCCTTATACACTAATTGCCACACTCTAATGGGAAAATTAGCACATGGCCATTAATTTAAAAAATAGAAAAAGCAGCCATTTTACCCATGTGGAAAAAATTATCTTAATTCGTGGGAATGACCCGCATAAGGATGCGCTAAGGCCACTTTTTACTACAGTTTGGTAAACGGGCCCCTTAGTAACATAATAAATGACGGCAGATAAAGACCTGTACGGTCCATTCAGTATGCCCAACAAGACAAACTCATTATACATGGTATGCGATACTTTATATGTATACCCGAGTTTGATTTGTCCTTGCCATTTTTAAAATGCACAGATCGTAGAAGTCTGCCCAACACTGTTCTTGTACTAAAATTTCTGAAGTTAACATTGAAGCCCCTTAAATTACCAATTACCGGTGTTGCCACCCAATCTCTGCTAAGATTCCGTGGATCCATTCTATCTATACAGGATTCCTTTGTGTTTATCCCATGCATGTTTGAATTCCATTACCGTTTTCATCTCCACCACCTCCCGCAGGAGGGCATTCCACATATCCACCACCTTCTCCATGAAAAAATGCTTCCTGACATTACTCCTAAGTCTGCCCCCCTTCAACCTCAATTCATGCCCTCTAGTTCTACAACCTTCCCATCTCTGGAAAAGGTTTGTTTGTGGATTTGAACGTTCGTATGTGGATTAATACCTTTCAAATATTTGAACGTCTGTATCATGTCACCCCTGTTTCTCCTTTCCTCCAAGGTATACATGTTCAGGTCGGCAAATCTCTCCTCGTACGGTTTGCAATGCAAATCCCGTGCCATTTTGTAGCTTTTCTTTGCACTGCTTCCAGTATTTTTACATCATTAGCAAGATATGGCCTCCAAAACTGAACACAATACTTCAAGTAGGGCCTCACCAATGACTTGTAGAGGGGCATCAACACCTCCTTTCTTCTGTTAGTTATACCCCTCTCTATGCAGCATAGCATCCTTTTGGCCACGATCACCCCAAGGTCTCTCTCCTGAGTCGAGCTTACTAATCTCTCCCCTCCTATCCGTTATCTCTGTTTTGAGTTTCTGCACCCTAAGTGCAGATTGTAAGCTCTTTGAGCAGGGACTGTCTTTTCGTGTATGGTGCACAGCGCTGCGTATGCCTTGTAGCGCTATAGAAGTGATAAGTAGTAAGTGCATCACTCTGCACTTTTTGGCATTAAATTTAAACTTCTGTACCATCCAGAAACCTCAATTTTTATGATAAATCTTTTCCGATATCATAAATGATTTTTCTTATAAATAATAATTTTATGTTAATAATAATGGGTGCTCAGTTGTTTTGGTTGCATTACATAGACCGGAGTTGTATTGTATAATGTCCCCAGACCACCATCACAGCACCTTTAGTCCATACCTGCCTTCCCTAAATATAGAAACTTTTTAATAATTTTTTTCTATATATATGGACTATTATTTAAAGTTCTGATGTTACTTAGCTTTTTGTAGGTGGCCCGTCTCTCTCAGTCTTCCAACAATATGCTGTTGTGAATTGTGTCTTCTTAAAATAAAATTTACATTTTTCTGAACTTTATGATTCTCTCTTTCTCTATACAGTCTGTGTTTCGCCGTTCCCCAGCGTCTTCAGGAGAACTTATCTGCAAAAACAATTTGTCTAAAATCATAACTCTTACTTTGCATAAGATAATGATTTTAGACAAATTTTGAGCAGTACAAAAATGGTATACTTTATTGTATTTTATGTGATTAAATCAAAGACAGTAGTCAGTACTGAGATTATGAAATCAAAAGAACCCAGTTGGGAAAGCAGTTTTTAAAGGGATTTACCAGTTAATGAAGGACATGCCTAGCTAACTCCTAGCTGGTAAAACTGCTCAGCTGGTCAATTAGGTGTCTGCTTTCAGGGCACAGTACCTCTTGCCTTAGGCAAAGAGGCGTTTAAGGTGGAGAATGGGAAGTAGGAACAATCAAGCAGGTGCCAAATTGGTGGCCCAGATTTTTGAAGGGAAAGAAAGTTGACTAAGAAAGCAAATAGAAAGTTAGGAATTATTAGAAAAGGAATGCAAAATGAGAATATTATAATGCCTTTGTATCGCTCCATGGTGTGACCGCACCTTGAATACTGTGTGCAATTCTGGTCACCGCATCTCAAAAAAGATATCGCGGAATTAGAAAAACTACAGAGAAGAGCGGTGAAAATGATAAAGAGGGTGGAACAACTTCCCTATGAGGAAAGACTATAGAGGCTAGGGCTCTTCAACTTGGAAAAGAGACGGCTGAGGGGAGATAAGATAGAGGTCTATAAAATACTGAGTGGAATGGAACAAGTAGACATGAATCGCTTGTTTACACTTTCCAAAAATACAATGAATAGGAGGCACACAATGAAGATACTAAGTTGTTTAATTTAAAACAAATCAGAGAAAATATTTCTTCACTCAATGTGTAATTAAACTCTGGAATTCGTTGCCAGAGAATGTGGTAAAAGCATTTAGCTCAACAGGGTTTTAAAAAGGTTCAGATAATTTCTTAAAAGAAAAGTCCATAAGCTATTACTAAGATGGACTTGAGAAAATCCACTGCTTATTTCTATGATAAGCAGCATAAAATCTGTTTTTCTCTTTTGGGATCTTGCCAGGTGCTGTGACCTGGATTGGCCATTGTTGGAAACAGGATATTGGGCTTGATGGACCTTCGGTCTGTCCCAATACGGCAATGCATATGTTCTTATGTTCTTAACTCCCTTTGAAAATTAGATTATAGATATTCAGGTATGGTGTCAATTTGCAGCCATTGGGGCAGATTCAAAAGTTGTCCCATAAAAGTTAGAAGAGCTAATGTTTAAAAAATTTGCTACTGTGCAGTTTTTTTCTTTCTGCCCTTCTTTTATCTTTCTCTAGCATTTTTCTTCCTTTTTTTTTTTAATTTTATTTTATTCATATTTATAATATATCACAAAACAATGTGAAGAAGCAATCGGCATAAATTTTACAGAAAAATACAATACATTAAGGAAAAAATTTTTTTTCGGCCTTTCCGACCACTAATAAAGAAAATAATTCCAAGATTTCAAGAATCAAAAAGTAAAGTGGAAATATATAACATACATTAGCTTCCTCTGTTTTCAAACCCCAGCCTACAATTTAGGGAAGAGGCACAACATTCACATCCACCCTCACATCTAGAAATTCTTTAAGCTGTTTTGGTTCCATAAACTGAAATTGTTTACCCTCAAGCATTACAATACAAGTACAAGGAAAACACAACACAAAATTTGCCCCCAATGCCACAACTCTGGGTCGTAGTTCTAAAAAAGCCCTACGGCGCACCTGTGTAGGCTTTGAGAGGTCAGGAAAAATTCGGACTTTTGAGTCAAAAAACAGTCTTTCTAAGTGTCTTAGGGAAAGTCTTAATACAGCATTTCGATCTGGCTCCAAGACAAAAGTGACCAGCATAGTTGACCTTTGAGTAATGATTTCCAATGAAGTTTCCAGGAAAGAAGTAAGATTCAGTCCCTCTCCCATCACAGAGGGATTCTTCTCCGTCTCCTTAAAATTCCAGATATAATAAGCTCGTGTGATGGGAGGTAGTGTATCCTTGTCCATTCCTAGTATTTCAATCATATATCTCTTAACCATTTCTAATGGGGAAATTAATGGTGATTTGGGGAAATTAAGAAACTTAAGGTTAAGCCTTCTAACCTGGTTCTCCAGGTACTCTAAACGTTTATGCAGGAAGTTATTGTCCTTAACCAAAGCCGTTTCCAGAATCCCCATTTCATGAATCTTAGTATCCACATTTTCCATTTTTAAGGAGTGCTGTGCAGTCACTTGTGCTTGAGTCAGAGCAGCCTCAGAAAGAGTCTTAATATCAGAAGTGTTTTCTTTCAAATTATTTTGCATAGTGGATTGAATGTTGTAAATCATATCCCACAGTGACTCAAGTGTCACTATAGCAGGTCTAACCACGCCAGTTACAGGTAAGGAAGAGTGAGACTGGGTCTCATTGCGAGCAAGTTTAGAAACAATATCTTGCGGTAGTACCTTCAATGCTAGTTGAATTTGTTGTTCTCGACCCTGGGATCCAGTCTCCGCCGCTGCAGTCCTCCCCTCGAACAGGTCTGGTCTTACCCCTTCGGTGTCCGTCTCTGTTCGGGCTGCCTCAAGCAATTCACTTCCTGGCTGCGGCGGTGCTATGCGTTCCACGGGGCTCAGGGAAGCCCCGTTACCGCTCTCTATCGACGTCAGCGTGTCGACAGTGGCAGATGGGGTCGATGTGCCCAGAGGACTCGGCTGCTGTTTGGAAAATTGCAATGTCGTCTGCCTCAGTGATGAAACGGCTTCGGGAGCCGAGGGGTACTCCTTAACCTTTCCCCTCCGCTTCCCCATTATCAACGACGAAGTGAAGGCACCAAAAAAGGTAAAAGACAAAAGCAACTTCCAAGAGCAAACTCAAGGGCTTCTGTTCAAAGCGCCATCTTGGCAATGCCACTCTCTAGCATTTTTCTTTACTCTTGTCCAGGAGCACAAATAATTTCAGCCAAGTTTCTTTACTTTTTATTTATTTATGTCTTTCAATATATACATTCACTAAATGAATGAGGAAATAACAAGAAATAAAAAAATAAAAGAAACATTTTTGCACAATAGTAATTCAGTGTTAGTGCCAACTCTTTTTGGCAGACCAGTACCTCCAGTCACATCTTTTTGGTACCTCAGTATCTTTCTTGATTCTACACTCTCCTTTCACCTCAAATTTCTAATGTGCTTAAAACTGTTTTTTATTTTCTTTGTAAACTTAGGGCCACCCACAATTATATAGATACTGACTCTCTTTGTATATGATACTAGTAAAAAAGGCCCGTTTCTGAAACCAATTAAACGGGTGCTAGCATGTGGCTTTTTTTTGTGTGTGTGTATGTGTCACAGAGTTTTCGTGTGTGAGTGTGTGAGGGTGGGGTGTGTGTGCAGATTGTTGATGTGTGTCTTTTTTTTATTTGTTTTTTGGGAGGGGGGTTGGGGGATGTGCTGTGCTGTGCTGGCAAAGTGGGATGGATTGGTGTGTGGCTTTGAGGGTGTGTTTCTGTTGTATTGTGTGTGTGTGTGGTTTTGTCTGTCAAGGAGGTTTGTGGAGGGGGGTCTTTCTGTTGGTGAAATGTAAATGTGGTTGTAGGGGGGTCAGCCTTTGCTGAGTGGTGGATTCTTTTTTCCTGTTTTTTTTTTTTGTGTTGTGCTGAGGCAGCAGTGTTGTTTTAGATGGGCGGAGGGTAGAGGAGCACGTTCTTGGTCTGTCGGTATTTTTTGGCCGTTTCAGGGCTGCTATAGGGGAACGCTGGAAGTGAAATGTGCTGTGGGAAGCAGCGCCGTCTTTTTCCGTTGGGCTGGGGTTCTGGGCATCCTGGAGGAGGGAGACGGCTTGCCTGAGGACGCGAATGGTTGTTTTAAGTTGGCGGAAGGGAGAGGAGTACGGTCTCGGGCCGTCGGGGGGTGATCCAGTATGTTCTGTCCATTTCAGGCCTGCTGCAGAGGAATGCTGGAACATTTATGTGCTGCGGGAAGCAGCGCCGTCTTTTTTCGGGTGCTTGGGGAATCCCTGAGGTGGGAGATGGCTTGCCTGAGGCTGGGGATGGTTGGGCACGTCCTTGGCCGCTTCAGCAAAAGGGGAAGAGGAAGGGGGTAGGGAGTTACCTGCAGCCATGTGAGAAACCGGGTATTCTTTGTTTGTTTTGTATTATTAGTTTGCATTTCTGTTGTAGAAAGAGTGGATGCCTTTCGAATGATGGAGGTGGTGTGTCGGTGTGCGGTTGTTTCGTTAGTTTTGCAGCCAGTCTCCAGCGATTCCTAGGCAGGGAAGGAGTAGGGAAATTTGCTGCTGGCTGGGTCGCGGGTAATCCTTCCAGCTGGGCCACAGCTTGTCCTGTTCGCCCACGTCCCAGATGGTGAGGGGCACACTGTTCTCCGGCTCCACCGACTCCACGTCTAGCGAACCCAAATATAGTCTGTGCTATAGGCCCTCCGGCACTCTTCAGTACCGGCATTAGGCATTTAAAAATTTCTTCCCCCCCTCCCTTCCGGTCTATTTTTGCACATACCCACAACAGGAATATTCTTCTCTCATTCAAGCGGTGGTTCTGTGCTCTCCGTGCTGCACAGATAATGAGCCATTCTGCTGGTGAATGCTCCTCCCTTATTGCCACGTAGTTTCCTCTGATAGGTCCGTCTTACGTTGCCTAGCGTTGCCTGGGAACGGTTTTGTGATGGTCCTTTGTGTTTCAGAACATTGAGTGTGTTTTTTCTGATTGGTCCGTCATGCGAGGGCGGGGCTGAGAGACATGGTCAGTGTTGTGGCTTCACCACCATGAATCCATGAACCCTTCAGGGAGTGACTGAGTGATTTCAGAACGTTGTCTTTAGAACGTTGAAGGTGAGTTTTATTATAGTAGATATAAATTCAAGATATGATTACTGCAACGCCATCTATGCAGGAATAACAAAATCCAACCTTAAACATCTGCAAACTCTCCAGAATACAGCTGCTAGAATAATCTGTCAGGCCAAACGCTGTGATCGTGCTACCTCATTGCTGAAACAACTGCACTGGCTACCGATAGAATACAGAGTTCACTATAACATACTGACATTAGCTTATAAGGCTCTCCATACTCCTACACCAGCATATTTATCTTCATTCATTATTCCATAACACCAACATGTGCTCTTCAGTCGCTACATGACAATAGACTTGTTATTCTGCATCCTTCGCAAAGTTTTGCATTTTATTTTCTTGCTCCGGCTTTGTGGAATTTTTTGCCTAAGCATCTGTGTTTGGAACATTCTTATAATACGTTTCATGCTGAGTTAAAGATTTGTTTGATGTAGCTTTTACAGGTCCTTATGTTTATTCTGTAATGAGAGACTTGCGGCACTCAGTAGTGAGACTACAGTTCTTGAATGAATGAATATGTATTTTTATCTATTTCTTGTCTGAGTGGCTCTTTGCTATCATACTATGGAGTTCTGCTTTTATTTAAATTTTAATTGTATTATTTTATTGTGAACCGCTTTGACTTGTACTTCAAAAAGGGTGGTATATTAAATTTAATAAATGATAAACGATAAACAAACTAATTGACACTTTAGCCCACAAAATGGGATTCAAAATGAGGAAATAAATTAAGGCAATACAAGAAAAAGAAATAGAAGAAATTTGCAATGGACATAGAACAGATGGTTAAGGTAGCAATACAGTAAATTATACAGGGACAACTGGATTCTCTCTTGCATTCAAAAAGTCTATGAGCTGATTTGGCTTGAAGAAAAGAAAGGAATTACCACCAAATTAATAAAACACTGGCAAGGAAATTTCAATACAAATGTCCTTGGCAGAGCCAGAACCCTCAGCTTGAAAGCCAACAAGGTCTTTCTTCTTCCTTGAATCAAATGAGATAAATCAGGAAAAATATGTATAACTGAACCAAAACCCCCCAACTCAGTCATATGTCTGAAGTATTATTTCAAAACCAAGTTGCGGTCAGTCTCCAACACAAAGGCAACCACCAAAGTGAACCTTCCAGAAACAAGTTCCATAGATATCTCCAGGAATTCAGCCAAATTCAAATCAGTTTGCTAAATTCCAACCTGGTTAGTAACTTCCCCAGATTTCTGCCTAGAAGAGATAGACAAATAGGCGGCACTTGAAATAGGGGGAAAATTATCAGCTGGTAACCCTAAAACTTCCTTCATGTACTGTTTAATCATTTCCATAACAGACAAAATAGGATATCTGGAGAAGTTCAATAATCTAAGATTGTTCTTTCTTACTTGATTATCTAAATATTCCAGGCGACGTTGTACCAAAAGCTTATCTTTCCATAAAGCTGCATCACAGTTCTTCAGTTCATTAACTTGGTTCTCTACCTATCTTAATCTGGTGAAATGCATACTCTGTGACTGAGCCTGAGACACAAGTTGTGAGGGAAAATCTTCATTATGTTTAGAAAAATGAGCAGGCCCTGGAGAACCTCCCATATTGAATTCAAATCGATAGCTGCTGGTTTGTCCAAACCCTTAGACTCTCCAGAAGATATCTGAGATGGCATCAAGAAGCTGGGAGAGAAAGAAGCATCTACATTTTGAATCCTTCCTCAACCCCATCCTGGGGGAGAGACTCTGCAGCTACAGCAATAGAAGGAGCCACAACAATCACTTTCAACTGTGCCACACTTGCTTCTGCGGGAAAACTTCCAGGTCGTGAGGGTGGCAATCAAAATATGGGGCTAAGCAAGGCCTCTTCCAAGCTGACCTCTGCTGATCCTATGGAGCCACCCAAAGTTCCTGCCACTGCATCTGTCGGTTGAAGGCCACATTTCTCCAGCGTAGTCTGCTGCAACCGGGGAGCGGAAACCTGCGCAGATGGGTAAGCGCAGGTCTTCCCACATTTCTTCCCATAGCTAGAGAGAACAGCAGGAGAGAGCAGCACAGCTTCCTGCCTCTTTCTTCAGGACACCCTCCTTCAAATTTTTAAAGAATCATACAAATACAACTGAGTCAAGAATGCTGGCAATGTGAATGAAGGCATCTTGTAGCTCACTATGCTTATCTCAGAGCTTCTTCACTTTCATAGTTTTTCCCTTTTTTTTACAAGTTGCTAACCTCCTAGAAGTTTTTTCTTTTTTTCTAAAAAGCTATTTAGATTTTTGCAGAGGAAAAACATGGAGTGCTGCCAGATTTTGTTAACTTGTGAAGGCTTGCAGCTGCATCACTAAACTCTGCAATTCCAAGCAAGTCAAGGCAGGGCAAGCCCTTGGAGGGAAATGAAGAGTCATACGGGATAAGACTTGTCAATAAAACAAGGGATTCCTCAAATCCTTAAAGAGAAATTTTTCTGTTCAGTTTAAAACCCCTCATATTTTGCATCAAGAGGCCATCGAGTATGGAATCCATTCTTCCTTTTCCATATTCATTTCTTGTCAGGGTCCCAATGAGCCACAGCCTCTCTCCTTCTTCATTCCCACTCGGCTATCATCAAGTGATTCCTTTCTGTACTATTTCCTATTCAACTCTCATGACAGTTCATACTGTGTAATCATAACCTCCCTTCTACCCATCCTGTTCTTATCAAGGAGTCATGATGTGGGGTCTGCAGCAAGCTGCCCTTGACAAAAAGCTGCAAGCTATCTCTGATAGGGCTGAGGCTGCTGACGACTGGTTGGATAGTTTTCATCTTGATTTGGACTACATGCAACAGAGAGTCAGTGATTTAGAAAACAACATGGCTACGGTGGCAGGGCCTATAGAAGCCAGCTCTGTGGGTGCAATGAGTGCTAAACATCCCTAATATTGAACAAGGTTCTTCATTTGTATGCAGTGAGGGGTAATTTGTATTGTGTTTGGCACCCCCAATCATTTTGAAATGTTGGCACCTATGGCATGGCCAATAGAGGCTTTACAGAAATGGCTGCCTGAACTTGAGGCTAAAGTTGATGATTTAGAGAATCGCTCCCACTGAAATAATTTGCAGTTAATAGAAATCCCAGAATCCCTTAAAAATGTAGAGCTGGTGAATTTTCTTGAGTATTGGCTGCCACAGACTCTTCAACTTGGGACTCTACAGGGGCCGTTAAAATGGAGCGAGCGCATTGGGAAGGCCCCCAATGCAAGAACATCAACCAACCTCATGCTGTCATACTGTGGCTTTTGAATTGCAGCTACAAGCATGCCATTCTTCAACTGATTCACTCTGGTCTTTCGCTGACTTATGAAGGACACAAAATTTTATGTTTTCAGGACTACTCCACCTGGGTGGCCTCGGCCAGAAAGGCCTTTGTCTCTATTAGCAGCAAGCAGACCAGAAATATGGGAGTGCTGGGCAGTTTTTTTGATACAGTTATCTGATGTGGCCACATTTCGCCCTACGGCTGCGTCAGGGGTTAAAAACCAATAAAACAGGGGATCACGTGATGCAGTGAGAGGAGGCAGACATGTTTTCTGCCTCCTGCTCGAGGGTCTCATCCTCAATCCCTTGAAATCGACACTGAAAGACCCAAATTGGCCTGCCCTTTGCTTGGAGTGAAACCTGGTGGAGCGTATGGACAGATATCTCACACCGAAAAGCAGAATGGCTGCAAAAACGGCAAAAAAAGGGGCAGACAGAGCCAAAGTTGCAGAGGACAAGATGGCGGACCAGGGACAGGCCCCGCAGCTTACCTGTACCGAGGCGGCAATAACAAAACTGACTAACGCGGTGGTGCTTGCTTTAGAACCGCGCCTGCAACGCTTGTTGGAGCAGCTGACCGGTATTTCACAAATCACGACCGAATTGGCCCGGTGGATGGGAGAATTAGAGTGCAGCATGTCTGATCTGGAAGATGGTGCCCAGGGGAATAGCGCGGAACTGACAAGACTCCAGGAGCTGGTAGCGGAGCAACAAAACAAGTTAGAGGATCTGGAAAACAGGTCTCGTCGAGATAATCTTCGATTCCTGGGCATTCCTGAGACTGTACCGGAGAGATCCCTACACCGGGTAATGGAGAGCTGGATGAACCCGATGGTGGCGAGGGATGAAGAGACGGACCCGGTCAAACTCGAGCGTGCACATCGCCTGGGAGTGGTTCAAGTCGGTGAAAGGCGCCCTAGAACAGTAATAGCGAAGTTCCTCAACTCGGCTCAGAAAGACGCATTCCTTCAGTATTATCGCCAGCATAAGGAGGACGTTTGCTACAAGGGAGCCCAGGTGCGGGTCTATCAAGACTACTCCGCGGCTCTTGCGGCGAAGCGCCACCGGTTCTCTGAGGTCTGCACTCATTTGATTGAGAGGAAATACAAGTTTCAAGTTCGTTATCCTGCGGTGTTAAAGATTTGGCACAACGGTCAGTGGCGCTCGCATGAGACACCGGAGAGTGCGATGGCCTGGCTCAATGGAGTCCCGGAGCAACAAGAGGCAGGAGAATGAGCTAGGAGAGGACGTAACAGTGATCGGATTATAGAAGCTGAGCGTATCGCCCTGAGGAGTTGGTAATGACGAGGAAGGACTTGCACTTGGACATTTCTGAGGCACTGTCTTTCTGAGTTCTTTTTTACTGTACCATAAAGGTTTCTTGGGGGGGCAGGTACATAGGAGGTGAGTGAGTGTCTGATAGTGTGTAAAGTTAAGTGTGAAGTGTGTAGTGCGTTCTGATCGGTGGGGTGAGAAGAGGTGGTGTATGAAAGAGTGAGTTGTGAGGGGATAATAAAGGGAGAGTTCTGTAATATAGGCAGTGGGAATGTTGGGAGAGCTGAGGGTTGTGTGAGATGAGCGGATGAGGGTGCCTTAAATCTTCAGGCATGGCCAATGGGCATGAATTGGTTATGAGTGAGGATGGGACTCCTCCTGGTATCATTGCGTGATCACAGACAGGCTTCTCTGTGGCTACATGGAGAAGAATGGTTCTGAGAGGTGTAGGGGTGGGGTTGGGAAAGGGGGGGGGGGGGGGGGGGGTTGGACTGTGGGAGGGGGAAAGGGCAGTTGGGTCTTGTGTATTCCATGGTGTCCGATGGGGATTCTAGTGTTGTGTTGTGTGCTGGTGGGGTAAGAGAGATTTGTGTAAGATGTGTCAGGGTTTTGGGCTCTGGGGCGAAGGCTGGGCGCCCGGGAGTTCTGGACCCTCGGAGAGTTTGGGTCTTTGTTAGAGTGAAGATCCGAGATCCTGGCTAAGCTACCGTTGCCTAGAATAATATCCTGGAATGTGTGTGGCATCACTTCTCCTATCAAACGCACAAAAGTTTTAGCGGCTCTCCAGCATCACAATGTCTCCCTGGCCTGTCTACAAGAAACGAAATTATCTGACGTAGAACATTTAAAGTTAAAACAGCGATGGGTGGGGGACTGCTTCTTTGCGTCAGCCAAAGGTAAAAAGGGGGGAGTGGCAGTGTTGGTGCACAAGAGCTTGCAATGCAACGTCAAGGTGGTGGCACGCGATGGGAATGGGCGTTACATTTTATTGAGGATGAATGTTATGGGGCAGGACTTCTATCTATTAAATGTTTATGGACCCAATTTGTATGACCACTCGTTCTTCCAACACCTGGTGCGCCTAGGGATACAACACGCATCAGCGCCTTGGGTAGTGGTGGGCGATTTTAACCAGGTGCTGGATGCCCTTCAGGATCGCTCGGCCCAGACCCCAGGGACGGTAATGGGAGGGGGGAAAGGTTTACCTTACTTGTGTCAGGCCCTAAATTTGGTAGACCCGTGGCGGCTGTGTAATCCTAGTGCCCGAGACTATACCCATTTGTCGCGAGCACACGACACTTGGTCCAGATTGGATTACATATTGGTGTCGGCCCCTCTGTTTCCGCAGGTGGTACGATTGGAAATTGGTCCGATAGAGGTCTCGGACCACGCAATAATTTGGGTAGACATGGACCTGGGTGAGGGAAGGCTGAGACAGCGATTATGGAGATTCCCGTCATACTTGGTAGAAGATGACAATTTTAAGGAGTATTTGCAGAAAAAGTGGTCGCTCTTTGCTGATGCGAATGTTTCCCACACTTCGGATGCTAGATTATATTGGGACACTGCCAAGGCTGTGTTGCGTGGGGACATAATAGCATATATGTGTGCGCGTTCGAAGCGACTCTCACAGGGTCTGGTTCGGTTGGAGCGGGTATATCAGGAAGCGAAGCGAGCATATCTGGCGGCCCCCTTGGCGCGGAGTCGGTAGCAGATGTTATCAGCCCTGGCGGCACTGAATGCCCTGATCCATGAACGTACCAAGAAATACCTTTTTTACCGCTCTTTTAGGTTTCATTGCTTTGGGAACAAATCGGGCAGGTTGTTGGCATGGCTTGTGAAAACCTGGGGGGGCAATCGGTTTATTCCGTCATTAACAGCACCAGATAGGCGACGGGAGACTCAGACGTCGAAGATAGCGAAGTTGTTTCATGACTATTATGCTGCTTTGTATGCGTCGCCAGCCCCTCAAGAGGGGCCCTCGATGAGAGATTACTTGGAGAGTTCGGGTATTCCCTGCCTCTCGGCTTCCGTTGTAGCTCAGTTAGATGCCCCTCTGAGGGGGACAGAGATTCAGCGGGTGGTCAAGGCGTTAAAAAGGGGCACGGCGCATGGGCCTGATGGATATGTGTCTGAGTTTTACCAATGTATGTTCCCACAAATTACAGGCCCGTTGCTTGACTATTTTGAAGCGTCATTGCTCCAGGGTTCCTTTCCCAGGTATTCGAACGATGCCCTGATTACCTTGATACCTAAGCCAGGCAGGCCGGCAGACCTGCCGGGTTCCTACAGACAGATCTCACTGATAAACGTAGATTTGAAGACCTTAGCCAGGGTCCTAGCCGATAGATTAGCTCCACACATACCAGCGCTGATTGGGGAAGGGCAGGTGGGCTTTGTCCGAGGGCGACACTCCTCACTGAATGTAAGGAAAGTGTGTCTTGCTATAGCCCGGAGCCAGGTAGTCAACGAGCCTCTTCTTCTAGTCAGCCTAGACGCGGAGAAAGCGTTTGATAAGGTGCACTGGGATTATCTGTTTGCAGTGTTAGACTTTATTGGGATCACAGGTTGGTTTAGAAAGGCGGTAGAAGCGCTTTATGAAAAGCCTAGTGCGTCTTTAGTGGTGAATGGAATGCGCACCGCCTCCTTTGAAGTGTGTTGTGGAACCCAGCAGGGCTGCCCCCTGTCCCCTCTGTTGTTTCTTTTATACCTGGAGCCATTGTTGCGATCCATCCAGGGTGACCCAGATGTTTGCGGTGTGGACTTCTCGTCGTTCTCAATGAAAACTTTAGCTTTTGCGGATGATATTTTAGTGGCCTTGACGAAGCCGCAAAGATCGGTTCCTGCCCTTCTTAGTGAAATCGAAGAGTTCAGCTATTTTTCCGGTTTTACCCTTAACTTACAAAAATCAGTAGCGTTCCCAATTCAAGACCACATACGGGACCGGTGGGAGGGAGAGTTTCCTTTGTCCTGGACATCGGGTCCACTTAAATATTTAGGAGTGTGGATCTCAGGGGATTTAACCCAGCTTTATGAGTTGAATGTTGAGCCATTGCGAGAAAGTACGAGGGCTTCTTTAAGGGTGTGGCAGTCTTTGCCGTTGTCGGCTTTGGGCAGGGTGGCACTATTTAATATGGTGTTAGTGCCCAAATGGACCTATATTTTGCAAATGGTGCCGATACTGCTCAATTGGAAGGATGAACGGCTGGTGACCCGGCTGGTGTCACGCTACATTTGGCAAGGTAAGCGAGCGCGGATGGCAGCGTTGCAACTTTATCGGCCAAAGAGCCAGGGGGGCTGGGGATTATTGAACGTCAAATTATTGTCGGTAGCTGGAAATATGAAGCATATCTCTGACTGGTTCAGAGGTACGAGTTATTTCACCCTGTCGCAGGAGGAACAGTTGTTGAGGCCGATGCATTTTAGTGCGTGGTTACATGCACGGTCGCGCGGGTGCCGGTCATTGGGGCCCTATGCGTCTTTGTTTTTACCATTGCGACGGGCGTGGACATGGGTGTGTCGCTTTTTTGGGCTGTGGTCAACTCTCTCCTTTGTTGCCCCTGCAGGGCAATCCAGATTTTCCTCCGGCCTCGACTTCAGCCCAATTTGTGGCCTGGAGAGGCAGGGGTGCGCACTATTTACATCAGTTATATACAGAGGATGGCCAGAGGAGGACGTTGGATGATTGGAGACTGGAATTTGGGACGGTGACGGGAGATTCTTTTGCTTGGCTTCAGTTACAGCATTATGTCCGGTCGATTCCGTCCGCTTCTCTGTCCTCTGCGGTGTGGGAAAAGCTGCTTGAATTATTTGCCTTGGATGCACAATTGGCAGTCCCCCTAAAATACTATCATTTATATCTGCGGGGTCAGCTGGGTGAGGTAGATTATGAAAAGCTGGCAACTCAATGGAACAATGAGTTACCCCTGAGGCTTCGGGGGGGAGCAACTAAAGACTTATGTATTGAATATTCCCAGGGTAACGGAGAATGTGACGCTGAGAGAAACCCTTTACAAGTTTGTAATGCGAATGTATTTTTCACCGCACAGGGCAATGAGGGCAGCCATGCGTACAGATGATGCCTGTGCCAGGTGCGCCTACTCCCCAGCGGGCCTTGGACACATGTTCTGGCAATACCCGAGCGTAATGGCGTTTTGGAGGCGAGTGGCGGGGCATGTGTCGGCTCTCTGGGGAGTGGCTTGGACGCCACATGCATCCCAGTTATTTGATCTATTCCAAATAGCGGCCCCAGGGGTAGTGGGGCAAAAGCCCTTCCTAAAGCGGGTGGTGCTCATGGGTAAGAAAGTAATACTTCATCAATGGATAGTGGCGGAACCCCCAACTTTCCAGCAATGGAGGTCCAGGATGATTTGTTTGTGCGCGCTGGAGCGCAGGGGGGTGGGTGACCTGGCATCGGCCAGAGGAGAAGATTTTTGTCAAAGGTGGGCACCTTTTTGGGACTCATTGACCCCAGTAGCGCGCAGTAGAGTTCTGAATTGCTGATCGGTACACCATGGAAACACAGGGGGGGGGGGGGAGGGGGGGAAGGGGGCTAGGGTGGTTTGAAGGGAGAGAGTTTAGAAGTGTAGGGTTTGGTTCGAGATCCACTAGTTGATAGTGTCTGCCTCACACTTTGTTAGCCAAAGATAACTGGGAGGTTGATGTTTGGAGATATTTATAAGGGTTTGACATTGTCAGCAGCCCGGATGTGCACTTGGAAAACTGGGATTAATGAGCAGTTGCTCATATTTGTTTGAGATGTTGATCATTTACTGGGGGCCATAAGAGAACAGGCCCTATGTGAGCGCTGAAGTCAGTTGGAGTCACTGCCAGACTTGGAGGGTATCCCAGAGGCTGAGTGCTGTAAAATCAAGCAGACTTACACAACAAATGTTATATTGTTAAATGTTGACCAGGGGGAAGGAAGGGGATGGGAGGGGAGTAACTCAGGGGGGAAAATGTTACGATGGTGTTGAACTTGTTGACCTTGATTGTTTATTGGAATAAGATTTTGATGCTTTGCCATGATGTAAGTGTTGTGTTTTGCAATTACCATCAATAAAAAAGATTTAAAATAAAAACCAATAAAACAACCGTACAAACCCCATTCACAAACACTGCAGCCGATGGAGAAGTATATAGCAGATAAAAACCAACCAGAAATACCCGCATATTGCAAGGTGGCAAACAAGTAAGTCCAATTCACCTTATCAAAGGTCTTTTCTGCATGGAGCCCCACCAACAAACCCAGGACACTTTTCCACTCCGCCGCAGACATCGCTAATAAGACCTTCCATACATTTACCACAGAATGTCTACCTGTGATAAATCCCACCTGACGGCACCTGCTATAGCTGGGAGGACTCCAGCCAGACGAGTAGCAAGGATGCGCGCTAAAATTTTTATATCTACATTGATCAAAGATATCGGCCGGTATGACTTGTGACTACTACCTGATTTCCCCAGCTTAGGTATTAAAGTAATCAGTGCGTAATTAGTATGGGCTGAGAAGGCTGTCTTCTCTAGACTGACGGTGTAGTAAGCAAAGGTCCAACTAATGACACAGATAACATTAAATTAAAATTAGTATTTGCCTATTTATGGCCTGAGCCCTTACCACCAGCCATTGACCTAGCGGGAAGGGCTCATGAACTACCTAAGTGGTAACCATGAAATGCGCGCCAACGTGGCCGGGCTGCTGATTACCACCAGGAACACTCCCACAGTAGAAAATAGAAAAATATTTTCTACCACGGGATTCGGTGTGCTCCAAACTCGGAATTACGACCGGGTACATGCGCTACCTCGGTAGTAGTGCTGATTTGATGCACCCTACTCGTGCATTAGCCCTCCTGTGACTTTGTAAAAGGGCGCCTAAATCCTAAAGGAAAAATAGTTGTATTTTAATTAAACACGGAGCACTCTTCAAAAATACAGCTTTGAGGCTGAAGAACTATGTTAAGAATGCACATTTCTCAAGCAGTTGTTGAATCTCTGTAAACATGTTTTAATGATCAGTTGACATGTAGAAGGACTTGTTTAGATTGGAATTAATTGTGTGCTAGAGATGCTTATCTGAGTTTGCAGGAACTCATTAGGGCAATGCCAAGAGGAAGAAAGGAAAAGACATAAATGACGTAGGAAGTGCAGCTACTGTCAGTCAAATCTTCTCATGAAATTTTAAATGAAAGCATACCATGTAAAACATAAAACTGGATGTGATTGCTGTGCAACCTTTTGCTTCTGTTTGGACACTGCAATGATCAAATATACCAGTAAAGTGTTGGGGCCTAGTGCTCTGCTATTTACCATATGATTCATAAGCACACAATTATGGAACACACTACCAAGCACCATGAAAACAACATATGACCACCTAAACGTCAGAAAACTACTAAAAACTAACCTGTTCAAAAAGGCATACCCTAACGATCCAACCTAAATGCCTTAACCCTGCAACACAACAAAACCAAAGCTCGTACTGGACATAGCTTAACTCTTTGTCCTTATGATTCCCCAATGTGTCTGTCACACATGAACTTTACTCTACCATAACCTCACTCTGTATTTGTTCATACCAGTATTGGCAATTGCCTCTATGTTACTATGTAAGCCACATTGAGCCTGCAAATAGGTGGGGAAATGCAGGATACAAATGTAACAAATAAATAAATAAATTCATTCAAATACAAAATTACAGCATCATGTAGAGGCCTTTTTACTAAGCTGTGGTAAAAAGTGGCCTGTGCTAGTTTTGGTGCATGAAATTGGCGCGTGCTGGGTCATCTTTTACCTTGGCGGGGAAAAGGCCTTTTTAAAAAATGGGGCAGTAAATGGCCATGCGGTAACGTTAAAATTAGCACACGGCTATGTACTGCCTGAGCCCTTACCACTACCTATTTAGAAGAAAGGAAGGACTCACGCACTACTTGTGAGCTAATTGGGAAGTGTGGCAATGTGGCCGCTCTGCCGATTACCACTGGGAATGACCCCCCCCCCTCCCCATGGTAGAAAATAGAAAATTATTAAACTAACCACTACCACAAGCTAACACCCATGCCAGCAGTTTAGTAAGCATTTGTATTAATGAATATTAATGAGTACTAGTTTGCATTCAAACATGAAAGCAGGTTAGTAAATGAAAACTACATCTACTGCACCTGAATGGAACTTGCTTTGAATTATGAATGAAAAAGCCTGAGCTAACAATTTGAAAGTAGAGCAGATTTTAAGCCAGATCATGGAGGAAATCCAGTAGTTACTCAGGAACGCATGGTTAGAACAGAGCATCCACACACATGATACTATTAACAAGTGGGGAAAGCATCTAGAGCATGTTTCATGGAATTCTTCTGCTAACTCTCTGTATACGTATGTTTGCATGTGTGAGTATGCAATTGTGTGTGTGTGTGTGTGTGTGTGCCTGTGTGTGTTTCTGTTATCTCTGTATACTTCTCTGACCTAGAAGGGAAAGAGGAAGAGTGGTTTGAATGCAATGGTTCACAAATATTCTGTTGGCTTGGAAAGAATAATAATAACCACAGACTGCCGCTTTGGGCTACATTCTATCTGTGGCGCCTGAAAAGCCAGACCTCGAAGGGAGGGGGACTAGAGCCCAAAGTGAGGGGGGCACATTTTGCCCGCCACCTCCCTGCTGCCCCCCTGCCACCGCCTTCGTCGCTGCACAATGGTACCTTGGCTTGTGGGGGTCCCCAACCCCACCTGCTGAAGCATTTGTCCTGCGCTGGTCTCACTTTGCCTGCCCTGCTCTGTTCTCAGTTGCGCTGTGCACACTTGTTTTAGTGAAACTGAGCATGTGCAAAGTGTCACGCATTCTCAGTTTCACTAAATTAAGCATATACGGCACGACTGAGAAGAGCAGGGTAGGCAATGCGGATAGACGAGCGAGGAACAAATGCTTCAGCTGGCAGGGGTTGGGGACTCCCATCAGTCAAACTGGGGGCCCCAGAGCCAATTTTGGGGGGCCCAGGCCCCTGTGGCCCCCTGTAGCTATGTCACTGGCCTAAGTGTATTCTATAAGTGGGCCTAGATGTAGGCACGGTATATAGAATATGCTTAGTTAATATCCCAGCGCCTAGACTATGCGCATCAATTTTTAGACAATATTTTGTTTTTCTGGATTGGTTCAGAGCAATCTTTACTGTAATTTTTTTCATGGTTGAATTCTTTAGATGTTAAGAGTTTACGAAAGAACACTATCAACAAGAAATTTACTTTTTGGATGTGAAAATGTATATAGATGGAAATTGTGTATTTCTTTGTACCACAAACTAGAGGCTGACTGAATTTCGGATTTGGTTTTGGTTACAACTGACCCAAAATTTATTTTCCACCTGATTTTGGCCAAAAGGCTATGGCCATGGTTTCCGAAACTAACAGTGTGTTTTTGGTAGAAGCTGAAAATTTGTACTTTGTTCTGTTTGTCTCCCTCCTTCCCCCTCCTCTCTGAACAGGAGTTGCCTTTCCTCCCTGTCCATCTGTAGGTGTCCCCCTCAGACCTATCTTAGAATCCATGGTGGTCTAGGGGTGTAGTCAGGGCAGGAATGATCCTTAGTTGCAACTTGCTCCTGCCCATACTGGCTCTGCTCTCAAAATGGCTGCCATGACCTCTAGTGGCAATCTCGTGAGACAGTGGCAAGAGGTCACAGCAGCCATTTTGAAATTGCATTTGAAATCAGCATGCGCTATCTGTACACAAAAAAATATGTTTTTATTTTTGCACAGAGGGGTGTATATGGGAGCATAGAATAGGCACTTTTGAATTAATCAGCATAGCTATTTTGCTGTTAACTAATTAGCTAAACAATATTACTGGTACTTGTCCTTATTCGAACATACACATTACATCATAGGGCAAGTAAACTCTCTCCGTTTCTCTAATAACCAGAATAAATAAGAAAGAAGACTTCAGAAACTCCGCGCCAGCTGGTCCTAATGGTAACCGGATCACTGACGACACCTCTCAGCGTAGCTCAATGTTGTGCTTACGCTGACGAGAATCCTCATTAGTCTACTTCCACTCTCACACTAGCAGTAATCATTTACTTATTTTCAATTTATTTATACATGCTGTGTGATATGAGTACTAACAAAGTACTTAGCTGTGGCTGTGCTTGAATAAAAACGAGTGTCCGTGCCCAACAGCAAGCTCCTGTTTCGCTCTACGCTTCTTAAGGAGCCGGACCTTACATCTTTTCACAGCACCTTCCAAAGAGCCATCAGCACAAGTGGAGCGGCTGGTGGCTTTTTGGAAGGTGCTGTGAAAAGATGTAAGGTCTGGCTCCTTAAGAAGCGTAGAGCGAAACAGGAGCTTGCTGTTGGGCACGGACACTCGTTTTTATTCAAGCACAGCCACAGCTAAGTACTTTGTTAGTACTCATATCACACAGCATGTATAAATAAATTGAAAATAAGTAAATGATTACTGCTAGTGTGAGAGTGGAAGTAGACTAATGAGGATTCTCGTCAGCGTAAGCACAACATTGAGCTACGCTGAGAGGTGTCATCAGTGGTCCGGTTACCATTAGGACCAGCTGGCGCGGAGTTTCTGAAGTCTTCTTTCTTATTTATTCTGGTTGAGAAACTGAGAGAGTTTACTTGCCCTATGATGTAATGTGTATGTTAACTAATTAGGAAAGAATTACTGCATGAGCTCTTACCGCCCACAAAACAGGTGTCAGTAAACGCTAATGTGGTAATTTTTTAATGGTCACATACTAATGGTGACATTAGGGCATGACCATTAATGGAAAAAAAATGGAAACATTGGCCATTGTATTGCTGCAGTAAAAATGGCCTTGGCACATGGAATAAATCAGCATAAGGGCATGCTAAGGCCACTTTATCCCACATCTTAGTAAAAGGACCCCAATGTGTCTTTTTCCTGTTTTTTTTCTCAGTGACAAAATTGGTCCCGTTTTATTAAGTTTGGAGTGTTATTTTGAAGCAGAGAGACAGACAGAGATTTTCAACTCTTTGTGTATAATTTCTTTCCAATTTTGTTGGGTTGGAAAGAATTTTAAAAAGAAGAAAAAAGAGCGTCTTGACAATGAGGATGTGGAATAAACTTATTCCAAGTTGCTTGAATCAACTATTCATAAATGAGTTGTGATAAAGAATGAGGTAAATCTATAATAAGCTGTCCAAAGCATAAAGTCATATGGAAAATGTATTCATGATGTATCGTAAGCCACATTGAGCCTGCAAAAAGGTGGGAAAATGTGGGATACAAATGCAATAAATAAATAAATAGCTTTATGCAGGCAATGTGTTCAACTATGAATGCTGAAAATTAAATATACAAACAGGAACTAGAAGGATTCTAGTTCCTGTTTTTAAGCAGAACTCTTCTTTAAGTCAGCAGAAATTTGTACTGAACAATTCCGGAAATATTACGAAAGAGCTTGATTTTCTGAATGAAAGAACAAAGTTGCAAACAATGTGGGGAAACACGTCTGTTTTCACAATGCTATTATCTAACATCAATGAAAAAGTGTTGCATTATTTCAGCACATCCTAAAATAAAATTAACTGTGGCTAATTAGAATGCGCTGGGCATAGAGCTGTTGTCTGAAGAAACTGGTGTTCCCAAGGTTTATATCTGATGAATTTGAGATTATCATTATACTCCACTTTAAAAGAGACAGAAAGAGCAAGTACAGACAGAACCTTGGTTTCCCTATGAAAAGCAGGCCTGCAGTAGGGTGTATGCAATTATTCTTTGCCATTGCCAACAACATTGGACTGCTGTTCCATGCATCTACCACCCTTTCAGTGAAGGAATATATTGTTTACAGTGTATACAATTAACTGAATTATGGAAACTGGAAAAAAATTTTAAAGGAGTGCTTGGCAGCATCAAAAGTTTGCATTAGGTATGAATTATATTTACAAATACTGTTTTCTGGGTTACATGTTGTGCTGAGCACATCATGCACCATTAAAGAAGAATGAACTTTCTTTCACATAGTGGGCACTCTTTAAGAAGAGCACAACCTCTTTCACATAGGGCACACTCTTTCATATAGTGCACACCCTTTAAGAAGACTGTACCCTCTTTCACATAGGGGCCCTTTTACTAAGCTGTGTAAGTGTCTATGCACGCCCAACGCGCAGCAAAATGGAGTTACTGCTCGACTGCCACGTGGCTCTTGTGGTAATTTCATTTTTGGCATGCGTCCAATAGGCACATCTGAAAAATATTTTTTTATTTTCAGGCACATGTAATGGATGCATGCCAAGTGGCATTTGATGCACGTAGGTCATTACTGCCTGGATTCTTTACCGCTAGGTCAATGGCTGGTGGTAAGGTCTCAGACCCAAAATGGACACACAGCAATTTTGATTTTGCTGCACGTCCATGTTTGGCAAAAAAAGAAGGCCTTTTTTTACAGGCGCACTAAAGAATGGATCGGTGCACGCCCAAACCCACGCCTACACTACCACAAGCCATTTTTCAGCGCACCTTTCTAAAAGGACCCCATAGTGCGCACCCTTTTGGAAGAGTGCATCTTCTTTTGTAATGGAAGGAAAAAACAACTTATTCAATTCACCACATTACTGAAGCCATCTTCTTCAAGAAAATAACAATACAAAATAACTGTACAAAACTCTAATTGCTTAAGGACCCTGTTTACAAAGGTGCGTTAGCGTTCATTAGTGCACGCTAAAAATTAGTGTGTGTTTACTGTGTAGATGCCCACAATATTCCTATGGGCGCCTGCACAGTTAGTGCATGCTAATTTTTAGCATGTGCTAATGAACGTTAACGCACCTTTGTAAACAGGGCCCTAAGGGGCACTTTTACTAAGTCGTGTGGAGGGGCATAATCGAACGGGGGCATCCATCTATAAGGGCGCCCATATCTAAGGACGGCGCTGCAAAAGGGCAGGGAAACCCGCATTATCGGAACAAGATGGGCGTCCATCTTTCATTTCGATAATACGGCCGGGAAAGGCCAAATCTCAACATTTGGGTCGACCTTAGAGATGGTCAACCTAAATGTTGAGATCGCCAACCTCGGTTTTCGCCGATAATGGAAACCAAAGACATCCATCTCAAAAACAGCCAAATCCAAGCCCTTTGGTCGTGGGAGGAGCCAGCATTTGTAGTGCACTGGTCTCCCTCACATGCCAGGACACCAACCGGGCACCCTAGGGGGCACTGAAGTGGACTTCACATATTGCTCCCAGGTGCATAGCTCCCTTACCTTGTGTGCTGAGCCCCCCAACCCCCCCCCCCTAAAACCCACTACCCACAACTGTACACCACTACCGTAGCCCTTAAGGGTGAAGGGGGACACCTAGATGTGGGTATAGTGGGTTTCTGGTGGATTTTGGAGGGCTCACATTTACCACCACAAGTGTAAAAGGTAGGGGGAATGGGCCTGGGTCCGCCTGCCTGGTGCACTGCACCCACTAAAATTGCTCCAGGGACGTGTATACTGCTGCGATGTACCTGAGTATGGCATTTGAGGCTGGCAAAAAAGTATGTTTAAACTTATTTTTTATGGTGGGAGGGGGTTCGTGACCACTGGGGAAGTAAGGGGAGGTCATCCTCGATTCTCTCCGGTGGTCATCTGGTCAGTTCAGGCACCTTTTTGAGTCTTGGTCGCAAGAAAAAATGGACCAAGTAAAGTCGGCCAAGTGCTCGTCAGGGACGCCATTCTTTTTTCCATTATCGGCTGAGGACAGCCATCTCTTAATCACGCCCCAGTCCTGCCTTTGCTACCCTGCCAACACGCCCCCGTGAACTTTGGCTGTCCCCGCGACGGAAAGCAGTTGCGGACGGCCAAAATCGGCTTTCAATTATGCCGATTTGGCCGGCCTTGCAAGAAGGACGCCCATCTCCCGATTTGTGTCGAAAGATGGGCATCCTTCTTTTTCAAAAATAAGCGTGATAAGCATCTATGCATGCCCAATGTGCGCCAAAATGGAGTTACCACCCAGCTACTGCGTGGCTCTTGTGGTAATTTCATTTTTGGCGCATGTCCGATCCATCCAAAAAATTGTATTTTTGGACATGCATATTGGACACGAACCAACTGGCATTTGACGCACGTAGGTCATTACCGCCTGGTTACCACTTGAGACTTTACTGCTAGGGGCTGGCGATAAAGTCTCAGACCAAAAATGGACACGGGGCAATTTTCATTTTGCCACACATCCATTTTCGGCAAATATTTTTAAATGGCATTTTTATAGGTGCGCTGAAAAATGATTCTGCGCACGCCCAAAACCCGCATCTACACTACTGTAGGCCATTTTTCAGCGTGCCTTTGTAAAAGGGCCCCTTAATGTCTAAATTGAGACCCATGCTTGAAGCCAAGAAATAAACATGCCCTTTATTTTGGTTCTGCATGCTGCCCACTTTCTGCCTCCAACCCTGAGAATATTGCCAGTAGTCAACAAAACAAACATTCCCCAACGTTTGTATTTTTTATATTTAGTTTTTCATGTTATATTGTCTGATACAATCTAGTTTGGTTTACCTTCATTGATTTTTTTCTTAATTTTCTTCCTAACATTTCCCTCCATTTTTATATCTGCAATTATTTTAGTCTATTTCTTTGTTCCACTTTACAGTCTTTTTCAATTTCATTTCTTGTTTTATTTTTATTTTTATACTTTGATCTCAGACTCTTTATTTCTAATCTTGCTTCCTATAATTACCTTTTTCCCTTTCTTTGCAACCTTTGGTTCTTTCTCACCCATATTTATTTTTTGCAATACTTTTTATTTGTCATTTTGTCTGTCTCTGTTATGCTTGTTTCCTTCTCATTTACTTCATTCTTTTTAACTGGCTCTCTAACTTATCTTCTTTCTCCCTTTCTGCTATTCCCTTCTTGTTCTCTTCTTTTTTTACAGAATTTCTCCTGTCCCCTTTTTCTCCCCATGCTCCTCTTTCATTCCCATCTTCTTCTCTCCTTGCCCAGTTTTTTCTCCCCCTCTCCATTACCGTTTACTTTGACATTGTGTTAACCATAAAATGGGTTTTCTCCTAGTCTCTTGGCTTGTGCAGTTGCCTCATACTTCACTAATTTCCCTCCTCATTAGTTGCCCCAGGTCCCTTGCCACTTGCTGCCTCTGATTAAGATGGTTCTGCTTATCACTGGCTGTTGTCATAACCATGGCATTCGCACACAATCAGCCTTCCAATGAAGACACATAAATAAATAAATAAATAAATAAATAAATAAGACTCCTCACAAAATACTGGCATGAGAAATGGCCACAGCTTTATTAATTACACAATAAACAATATTCAACAAACACAAACAACTAATCCCCATAACCTCCTTAACACAACAGTTCCCCAATCATTCCCACCCCATCCCAGGCAGGTTGGTGTCAACCTAGCCAACAGATTCCCCAACAATTACATTAAACTCCAGACAACTCAAGCGAGGGTTGTGGTTACAACAAGCCCCCACCTCCACGAGGTGGTATCACACTCGAGCAGTCTCCCAAATCATTTAATTTAATTATAATTATTTTCCATGCCACACCAGTCCTTATGAAATATCACCAACATTTTTCCAAGCTTCAACCGCCTAACCCCCCCCCCCCCCATACCCACTCCCAAAACATTAAACCCCCCAAATGGAAGAGGCGGGCAGAGTGGGAATCAAATTCCACATGCTTCCACCACACACTGACCTGCTCCAAACCCTCCCCTCAACAATAAACTCCTACTTCACCTGCAAAAACAACTAACTTCAAGCTCCACCTCCCTCCCTACCAATCCTCATCACCCTTGCCCCATGTCCTTGCCAAACCCTCCCAGCAACCTGTCTCTCATCAGCATCTCATTATCTTAAACCAACCGGCACCTGATCCCCCCCCCCATCTTGCCATGCCCCCCCACCCCACCTACTCCCACAAGGCTGACAGTGCTCAGTCCGGTTATAGGGCCCACAGCTAAAAGCAGTGGACCCTCCTAACCTTGACATTTGCACAGAATCAGCCTTCCAGTGGAGACACATAAATAAATAAGACTCCTCAAAAAATACTGGCATGAAAAATGGCTGCAGCTTTATTAATTAAACAATAAACAATATCTAACAAACACAAACAACTAATCCCCATAACCTCCTTAGAACAACAGTTCCCCAATTGTCCCCACCCCATTCCAGGCTAGTCGGTGTCAACCTAGCCAACAGAATCCCCAACAATTACATTAACCTCCAGACACTCCAAGTGAGGTTTCTGGTGATGCTAAGCCTACATCTCCACTCAAGGCAGTATCACACTCAAGCAGTTTCCCAAATCATTTCATTTAATTATGATTATTTTCCATGCCACACACCAGTCCTCATGAAATATCACCCACTTTTCCCACCAAAGTGATGATAGCCATTCTTATCACTGCTCACCCACCCCCCACCCCCCACCCCTGTAGCTGTAGCCAAATCACACCAGAAACATAAATTCAAGTAAGTCCTATATAGTATAAAGAAAGATATCCAGCCCAATAATCTGAAAAATGGACTCCACCTGAAAGATAGAGTCCAGGACAATCAGTGTAAGGGGCGTAGCTACGGGGGGGCCTAGGGGGCCCAGGCTCCCCAATCCAGCATAGGCACCCAATATACAAATTTTCTCGTCTGCTGCCTTCCCCTCTCTCCCCATCCTAAGCTCACCAGCCAGCATACAGAAGCTTTCCATCTTTTCTTCCAGCTGCCACCAATGCTGGCCCCCGATGATAATTACAAAAGCTGACAGCCACTGGAGATTGCAGTTGTCTCCATGCTGCGGCAGCTTCTTCCAACCAGCCCCGCTTACTCTGAAAGAGGAAATTGTATCAGAGGAGATGGGTCTGGCCTGCAGAAAGTAGTTGCAGTGTGCAGACTGCAGAGAACCACGATCCCCCGCGGCTGTGCTTTGTAATTATCACCACAACAGGCATTGATGGTAGCTAGAGGGAAGGATGGAAAACAGTTGCATGCTGGTTGGCGGGGCTTTGGAGGAGAGAGAGAAACAGGAGCAAGGGCGGGGGCAGGGAGAGAAACAGAAGCAATGCCGGGGGCGAGACCGGGAGAAATGCGTGGGGGGAGGGGGCAAAGACAGAGATGAGAGCAAGGGGGTTACATTGAGAACAGGAGACGGCGTGAGCCTACCTAGCCCATTATATGGGCTGAAACCAGTAGGTGGACATTGTCACCATTTTCACTCATCCAAAACAAAGGCAAAAGATTATAACAGACTGCCTGTGTGTGCTCCATCTGTAAAAAGTCAAAAGCTGTTCTAATTGGATAGGCAGTGTCTTAAAAAGTGGAGGTCAAAAGATTTTTTTTTACTTATTTGACAGCTTTTTAATTTATTTGAAAACTTCCCATATGTAGATATAAATATCATGAAATAAAAAAAAATTGAATATTACTAAATTATTATAGCTGGTAGAAACAGCAGTTAAACTCTATACTTTGTGCTCATTTTTCTACACTGTTCTGTATAATACATTGGCCAAATGTCAGTGAGGATATCCTGTTTCCTGATGGGTTCATCTTAACTGTTGTTGTAATCTGCCTTGGGAAGCCTGGTGTTAAAATGATGGAATATATTGAAATTAAATGGAAGTAAAATTAAACTCTCCTTTCACTGGGGCACATGGAATCATATCTTCACTTCATCTGTTTTGTAGAAGTTTATATTTTAGATACACAAATGGATTATTCTGTTTTGAGCATGTTTCAGGGACAAGTAGTTTTATAAGTCAAAATAAAACAAATATTTTGTTTCATGCAGATCTCTTTTGTTTAAACATAAATGGGCTATAAGCCCTTAATGCAGTCCATTGATTTTCTTATATTTTGTCTTGTTATAACTTATACTGTGCCAAAACTGAAAACTCTTATCTCTATCTGGTCGATAATAAAAGGAGCTCATTGAGCACACTATCCACCCTAAAAGGTTGTTTTGTGGCTGTACATGAGGAATTGTGATATTGAATAAGTATATGTTTTTGATCCTAGTCATGCATCCAAAGGTTATATAATCCTTTCAAGAAAGCCAGTTAATTGTTAAACTTATTAGTTAGTCTTCACTAGACCAAACTTGCTTTCCTTGTGCCATCACCATCCAGCTGGATAGGCAGTGTCTTCAAAGAAGGATAAAGGATTTTATTTAAACATTTATATCTCACATTATCTCACGCAAAGTCGGGTTCAATGTGGCTTACATTTGAAAATACAGTGAGACAGAATAATGGAATTCAGTTATGTCATGGGATGGCATACATGTGTCTAAAAAGATGGTGAAAGAGATGCAGTAGAAGATGGGGTACAGGGTCACAGAAGAATGGTCTGGAGGCAAGAGAAAGAAGGAGAGACAGGAATGGGTTGGTGAGGGGTAGGTGAGGGCTGAGAGGGTATGTACAGAGATGGAAATGGGGACTAGGGAGTGGGTGAAAGATGGGGAAGGGTAGGAGACTGGGGAAGGAGAGAGATAGAGGGGCCAGTGGGAGTCCTGGAGAAAGAGATGGGAAAAGCCAGTAGGTAAATTTGTCTTGAAAGGAGGAGCCTAATGACTAGAGGTGAGAGAAAGGGAGAATTGATCGAACTTATCCCAGCCCGCCTGATCCAGCTTGTTCCAGCTTGTCCAACTTGCCTGCTCACTCACTCCCCATCTCTCTCTCACTATCTATGGCCCCCATTCACATTCTATTCCTCACCCTATCCCTCCCCAATCTCTTCCCCCTCCCTCCACTGTATACCACACGAACTCACTACCCACCCCTCCCCCCCGTCCTGCTCACTACTGCAATACCCTACTACTACTACTACTTAGCATTTCTATAGCGCTGCCAGGGTTACGCAGCGCTGTACAAGTTTAACATGGGGAAGGACCGTCCCTGCTCAAAAGAGCTTACAATCTAAAGGCCTACCCCTATCCCCCACCACCTCACCATCCCTACTGTCCTCCTCCTCCTTCCTAGCTCTCAACCTCCAACACCTCCTTCCTGCCATGAACCCTTCCCCATTCCTCCTCAGCGCATCCCGCCTTCGGCGCATTCGTCACCCTACCTCCCACACCCTTCTCCGCTCTCTCTTGCTCCTTCTCCTGCTATCCGCGGGAGACATCAATCCCAACCCAGGTCCATCACACATGTCCTCGTCCTCGTCTCATCTATGCAAACGTTCCCGCGATATCTCCAATCTCATCTCCATTCCCCTCCTCCCCCCTTCCTCCCTCCCCTTCTCGTGTGCCCTGTAGAATGCCCACTCAATCTGCAACAAACTTACCTTCACCCATGATCTCTTCATCTCCCATTCCCTCCATCTGCTCGCTCTAACCGAAACCTGGCTCACCTCCGACGACTCTGCCTCAGTCGCAGCCCTCTGCCACGGAGGCTACCTTTTCTCCCATTCGCCCCGCACAGCTAGCCGCGGTGGCGGCATTGGCCTACTACTTTCGCCCTCCTGCAGTTTTCAACCCCTCCTCCTACCACAGTCTCACTGCTTCTCATCCTTTGAAGTCCATTCCATCCGTCTATTCTACCCGCTGCCACTCCGAGTTGCAGTCATCTACCGCCCCCCTGATAAGTCCCTCCCTCCTTCCTTACTGACTTCGATGCCTGGCTCTCCATTTTTCTTGAGCCCTCACCCCCATCCCTCATTCTTGGTGACTTCAACATACACACTGATAACCCATCCGACTCATACGCTTCTCAATTCCTCACCCTAACCTCCTCCTTCAACCTCCAACTGAGCTCCACCACCCCTACTCACAAATCTGGTCACTGTCTTGATCTCGTCCTCTCTTCTACCTGCTCGCCCTCTAATCTCTGCGTCTCTGCTCTTCCCATTTCTGACCATCACCTGATCACATTCACACTTCATCACCCTCCCCCTCAGTCCCGCCCAACACTAACCACTACCTCCAGGAATCTCCAGGCTGTTGACCCCCCCACCTTATCCGCTACTATCTCTGATCTCCTCCCGTCCATCACGTCCTCCGAGTCTGTTGACAAGGCTGTTTCCAATTACAATGCCACTCTCTCCTCCGCCCTAGACACCCTTGTACCATCTGTTTCCCGTCCCACAAGGCGCACTAATCCCCAGCCCTGGCTTAACCCTTGCACCCATTACCTTCGCTCCTGCTCCCGATCGGCTGAATGCCTATGGAGGAAATCTCGCACCCACACTGACTTCATTCACTACAAATTCATGCTATCCTCCTTCCAGTCCTCCCTATTCCTCGCCAAACAGGACTACTACACTCATTTGACTAATTCCCTGAGCTCTAACCCTCGTCGTCCCTTTGCCACCCTCAACTCCCTCCTCAAAGTGCCCTCCGCTCCCACCCCCCCTCACTCTCTCCTCAATCACTGGCTGACTACTTCCGCGACAAGGTCCAGAAGATCAACCTCGAATTCACCACTAAACCTTCTCCTCCTCTTCATCCTATCACCCACTCCCTCAACCAATCAACCCAGGCCTCCTTCTCCTTTTTTCCTGATATCACCGAAGAGGAAACCGCCCATCTTCTCTCCTCCTTGAAATGCACCACCTGTTCCTCAGACCCCATCCCCACCAACTTACTTATCACCATCTCTCCTACTATCACCCCCCCATCTGTCTTATCCTCAACCTCTGTCTCTCCACCGCAACTGTCCCTGACACCTTCAAGCATGCTGTTGTCACACCTCTCTTAAAAAAAACCTTCACTTGACCCTACCTGTCCCTTCAACTACAGCCCCATCTCCCTCCTACCCTTCGTCTCCAAAATGCATTGATTTTCTCGCCTCTCATACCATCCTCGATCCGCTTCAATCTGGCTTTCGCCCACTTCACTCGACAGAAACGGCACTATCCAAAGTCTGTAATGACATGTTTCTCGCCAAATCCAAAGGTCATTACTCCATCCTCATTCTCCTCGACCTATCTGCTGCTTTTGACACTGTCAATCACAACTTACTTCTTGACACACTGTCCTCTTTTGGGTTCCAGGGCTCTGTCCTCTCCTGGTTCTCCTCTTATCTCTCCCATCGTACCTTCAGAGTACACTCTCATGGTTCTTCCTCCACCCCTATTCCGCTCTCTGTTGGAGTCCCTCAGGGTTCTGTCCTTGGACCCCTTCTTTTCTCTATCTACACCTCTTCCCTGGGCTCCCTGATCTCGTCTCATGGCTTCCAGTATCATCTTTATGCTGACGACACCCAGCTTTATCTCTCCACACCTGACATCACTGTGGAAACCCAGGCCAAAGTATCGGCCTGCTTATCCGACATTGCTGCCTGGATGTCCAACCGCCACCTGAAACTGAACATGGCCAAGACCGAATTTCTTGTCTTCCCACCCAAACCCACTTCTCCTCTACCTCCATTCTCTATTTCGGTTGATAACACCCTCATCGTCCCCGTCTCATCTGCCCGCAACCTCGGTGTCATCTTCGACTCCTCCCTCTCCTTCTCTGCGCATATCCAGCAGATAGCCAAGACCTGTCGCTTCTTCCTCTATAACATTAGCAAAATCCGCCCTTTCCTCTCTGAGCACACCACCCGAACTCTCATCCACTCTCTCGTTACCTCTCGCCTTGACTACTGCAACCTACTCCTCACTGGTCTCCCACTTAGCCACCTATCCCCCCTTCAGTCCGTTCAGAACTCTGCTGCACGTCTTATCTTCCGCCTGAACCGATACACTCATATCACCCCTCTCCTCAAGTCACTTCATTGGCTTCCGATCAGGTACCGCATTCAATTCAAGCTTCTGCTACTAACCTACAAATGTACTCGATCTGCAGCCCCTCCTTACCTCTCAACCCTCATCTCCCCTTACGTTCCTACCCGTAACCTCCGCTCTCAAGACAAATCCCTCCTTTCAGTACCCTTCTCCACCACCGCCAACTCCAGACTCCGCCCTTTCTGCCTCGCCTCACCCCATGCGTGGAACAAACTCCCGAGCCCATACGCCAGGCCCCCTCCCTGCCAATCTTCAAATCTCTGCTTAAAGCCCACCTCTTCAATGTCGCCTTCGACACCTAACCTCTACCCAGGAAATCTAGACTGCCCCAACTTGACATTTCGTTCTTTAGATTGTAAGCTCCTTTGAGCAGGGACCGTCCTTCCTTGTTTATTTTGTACAGCGCTGTGTAACCCTAGTAGCACTCTAGAAATGTTAAGTAGTAGTAGAAGTAGTAGTAGAATGAGGATAAAATTTAAGAGGGCAAATATAAACGCAGAGAAGAGACAGGAAGGGAGAGAAAACATGGCAGATGAACTGGAGATCTTGTAATGAATGTTAAGACAGAGGAAAGCAAAAATTGGAGACTGAGACAAACATAATTGGAAAAAGCAAAACAACCAGACAACAAAGGTAGAAAGAATTTTAACTTTATTCTTAATTCAGTGAGCAGAAAATGTCACGTTTACAATAAATTCACAATGCCGTTTCTATTTCTCTTTTTCTACTGTTGCACTGCTTAATCAACTCTGGATAATCCCCATTAGCCACCGCCACTGAAGCTGCCCCAATCCTAAACGAGTGGGTCCCAAATAAAGAAGGATCCAAACCTGCTGCTCTCAGTGCCAATTTCAAGACAGCCTGAAATTGATACCTAGTCAAGGGACTACCATTCATGTGCACTAACCAATAAACACCTAACCTCCATGTAGGCCATAGACAAAACCACGGGGCAGGAGGGCAACGCTGAAGAGTGACGCAACCACAATCACACACCTCAGCTGTGCTGATCACATTTGGGCCGCCTAATTAACAAACATAACTCCCAAGGCCCCACTCGCACATCCCCCCAAAGCATTCCCATATCACCCATAGCATTCTTGGCAGAGGCCACAAGTTCACTCACTTGCAAGGCCCCAAAAAATGAAACCACAAATGCAACCGAAAATAACAGATGGCAAAAGTCATCATTAAGGACAGCAGCACTGTATGAGAAATAAGCAGGTGTGCCCGGTCGAGCAGCCACCACACTTTTAGTGTATCCATACAACAATTTGTGCAGCAAAAAAGCAGCAGTAGGATCACAATGACCTGCGAGTTTACGGAAAAAGGAAATAGCTGCCATTGACTGAGCAACCAAATCCATAGGCCACCCAACCCTCTTTACATATAAAACAAACTGCACCACCCAATTCACAACAATTGGCAAAGTATGACCAATCCTTTGCTGAGCACAAACAGCCCAAAAAACACCGCTACCCTGCCGCATAGGGCTTTCAGGTATTAGCAGGAAACATGTCCACAACTTGTTGGGCATCACAGTCCTCAGGCATGTCCCACCTCTGCGGAAAACAGGAAGTTGCATTACAGTAGGTGGGATGCGCCTGAGGAGAGACCCCGACACTGGCAGAAGGCTGACTGTGATTCGCCGGTGCCGGAGGGAGAACGGCGCTTCATCAGGGCAGTAAAAGTGACTGACCACGTGGACAGGGAGAGCGGGCATGAGCTATTTTTTCTAGAAACCTGTTTGGGGGAGCGACCGCTCCCCCTGCACCCTCCCTAGCTACGCCACTGGTTGCCACATCATTGACTTTGGGAGCCAAGGCTCAAAATTGTGCCTACTGAAAGCAAGACAAAGCATCGGAAGAGGCATTGAAAACACCAGGCACATGTCTCACCCTCAGGGACACGTTAAGCCGAAGACAACAGAACACAATCAGGCACAACTCCACTAGCAACGCACAGTGGCCAGACTGCCTATCGGCAGCCTGTACCACTGCCTGATTATCCGAATACAGCACAATGCACTGATTAGCCAGCTGTTCACCCCACAAAACTAAGGCTACCAACACCTGAAAAAGCTTCAATAGTTCTACCTTCCCACACCACCCATTTGTTTTCCACACCTTCAGCCAAACCTGCCCACACCAATGCTCCTGAAAATATATACCAAATCCATGGCTGCCTGCCACATCTGTAAACAATCTCATTACATTTGAAATCAGCAGCAAAGGCCACACCCACAGTATTAAAATCACCCAAAAATGATATCCAGAGCCGCAAATCAACCCGAATGCCCCTAGGGACACACATCTTGTAATGTTTGTTTTTCATCCCCCAGGACAGCAGAGCTAGATGTCGCAAAAAATACTCCACACTGGGGCCACTCATGTAGTAAAATTAAAGTGACCCACCAAAGACTGGATAGCGTTTGCGGCAAGTCAAAAATTGCAGAATAGCTGACCGCAATGCTTTGATTTTTTCTCTAGGCAAACGAGACTCCATTTTGACAGAGTCCAACTCCACACCCAAAAATATTAGCAATATGCTAGGGCCCTCTGACTTCTCCGCCAAAGGGATCCCTAATTCCAAAAGCCACCTGATGAAAAACAGCCACCATGTGGGCACATTGGTCCAAAAAAGCCAATCCCCAAAGAAAAAATCATTGAGCTAGTGTACAATACTACCCAAACCAGAACTCTGCTCTGTAACCCACTGGACGGAGGTAGAAAATGCCTCAAAATAAAATTGACCCTCAAAATGAAAACCCAAAATATGGAAAGGTTGGGGGTGTATCAGTAGCAAATGGAAGGCATACTTAATGTCAGTTTTTGCCAGTAATGCACCCTGACCAAGTTGTTGCAGCATCTCCATAGCCCGATCAAAAAGACACATACTGCACTGAACAGAAGGTAGGATCAAGAAAAGAATTAACACTTCATCCCTCTAGGTAGGACAAATTGAGGGGCATAATCGAACGAAAACGTCTATCTCCATGGGCGTTTATCTCCGAGAACGGGTCCGTGAAGGGGCGGACCGAACCGTATTTTCGAAAAAAATAGACGTCCATGTTTTATTCGACAATTTGTGAGGTGGGCATTTTTGTTTTTCAGCGATAATGGAAAATGAAAGCGCCCAGCTCAAAAATGAATAAATCCAAGGCATTTGTTTGTGGGAGGGGCCAGGATTCATAGTGCACTGGTCCCCCTCACATGCCAGGACACCAACCGGGCACCCTAGGGGCACTTTTACAAAAACAAAAAAAAGGTAAAAGAGCTCCCAGGTGCATAGCACCCTTCCCTTGTGTGTTGAGCCCCCCAAATCCCCCTCAAAACCCACTGCCCACAAGTCTACACCATTACTATAGCCCTAAGGGGTGAAGGGGGCACCTACATGTGGGTACAGTGGGTTTGGGGAGGTTGGACGACTAAGCATTAAGCAGCACAATTGTAACAGGTGGGGGGGGGGATGGGCCTGGGTCCACCTGCCTGAAGTCCACTGCACCCCCTAACAACTGCTCCAGGGACCTGCATACTGCTGCCAGGGAGGTGGGTATGACATTTGAGGGTGAAAATAAAAAGTTGTGAAACATCATTTTTTGTGGTGGGAGGGGGTTAGTGACCACTGGGGGAGTCAGGGGAGGTCATCCCCGATTCCCTCTGGTGGTAATCTGGTCATTTATGGCACTTTTGGGGCCTTATTTGTGAAAAAAACAGGGTCCAGGAAAAGTGCCCTAAATTCTAGCTACAAACGCATACTTTTTTTCCATTATCGGCGAAAGGCGCCCATCTCTGTTTGGGTGATAACCATGCCCCAGTCCCGCCTTCACCACGCCTCCGACACGCCCCCGTCAACTTTGTACGCTTCCGCGATGGAGTGCAGTTGCAAACATCCAAGTTCGGCTTTCGATTATACCGCGTTATTCGTTTTTGTGAGATAAACGTCCATCTCCCGATTTAGGTCGGAACTTGGGCGTTTTTCTCGTTCAATTATAAGCAGGATTGTGAATTAGGCAAATTTTCCCACCTTTTTCTTGGGAACTACACCCAATGGAAATACCACAAAATCATCCAGTGGAGAGGAAAGAAAAGGCCTCATGATCCTACCTAATTCCAATTCTTTGCCAACTTCACATGCACAACATCCACATGCAACCATGTAGAAGCTGTGTTAGTACAAGAATGAGATAATGGGGGCCTCTCAAAAAGAATCACAAATCCTTCCAAAAACCCTTCCCAAATCCACTAGGTCACCTCACTCAGCAGGTAAAAAGACAGCCAATACTCCAAAGCTCCTATCTTAATGGGAGAAGGAGCCTTGGTCAACATCCCTGGGCCTCCACCCCAAGACGACTGCCATGGCTGCCCTCAGGCTTCACTCCAACGGACAGCTGAGTGGGGCACTGCACTTATGGGTAAATTTACAGCCCACTTGCTTATAACACCCCACATTAAATTGGAATCAGGCTGCCCCTGGGAACCCACCCCTCTGCTCAAGCATGCCTACCGATCCATCTCTCCAACTCCTGAAAAACCTGGCCGCACTTCACCCTGAAACCACGCCCCCCCCCCCCCCCCCCATGGAACTTGCAAAACCAGAGGGGGCAATACCTTGAAAAAACAGAGTACGAGATGCTGTCATCTCTGCCAACCATAAGTCAACATTCCCCCTGGTGTTCCTCGAGCCGGCTTCCTTTACCCTGACCCCCTTCAGAGGAGCCATAATATCGACAAAGTGGCGTAGTGGTGCAAAGTCTGTGGTGTGGAGTGCGCAGTCCCATGTAGTAGCCTGGACAGCCCGCTAAAGAACCCCAACTAACCTCCAGACCCAGCAAACTCTCCAGGTTCTGACGCAGCAAAGCTGTTGCTGCTGGAAAGCAAATGCCCCAGGCCACCAGCCTGCAGAAGCTAGTAGAGCCACTCACAGCCTGAAGAAGCCACAAGAGGCACTCACAGCCTGCCGGAGTCATGCGTGGAACTCACCAGCGCCAAAGGTCAGCACCATTCACTCAACAGTACCTATTAAGAACTCACTAAAGGAAGCCGAAAACGTTCCCCCAGGTAAGCCAAATTTAATCCAAGTAATCAAATTCCACAAGCTCCCACCACACACTGACCCACTCTAAACCCTCTCCTCAACAACAATCTCCTACTTCACCTGTCAAAACAACTAACCTCACACTCCATCCTCTCCCTCCCTCCCCACCAATCCCCATCAACCATACCCCAAACCCTTGCCAAACCCTCCCAGCAACTTGTCTCCCACCAGCATCTCATTACCTTAAACCAACCAGCACCTGATTCCCCCACCTTGCCACCCCCACTCCCCCCCACCTACTCCCACAAGGCTGACCACGGCTCTGCCCATTATGGGGCCCATAGCTAAAAGCAGTGGACCCTTCTTATCAGTGGCTCACAAATTTTCAGTTCCTCTCTCTTTAGGATGGTTTCTGAAGTTGCCGACTCTTACTTTGTACTGGCCAATCCAGAGACAGCCTGAGAGCCCTCAGAGATCTAGAGTAAGATGACTGAACCCAGAGACTCTGGATCAAACATGGCAAGTTTCTAGGTATAAGCCTGATAGAGCTATGAAATGAGTAGCATTTGTAACGGGATAAAATTTATAGCTGAATCTGACAGAAGTGGTATATAGGAACAAAACATCAGATTTTAGAATATGTTGCATATTCATTTCTAAGTTAATTTTTAGAAGTTTATTGATTTTTCATCAGGTAAGGGCAGCATTCTCCATTCTCATCTGCTCATAGACTCCATGAAGAAAAAAACCCCATAAAAGGCACGTATCCATATTCTAATAATTATTACAAACTTACCCCCCCCCCCTTTTATAAAGCCACTGCGTGGTAATGGGCTATGTCGGTGCAAAGGGGTGGGGAGGGGGGTTTACTTAGTCAAGGTTAGCAGATTTTGCATTAAGAGTCAGTAAGAAAGCCAAATCTGTTTCAAATATTGGAAAATGTACAAATTTGTTTTACATTTGTTGAGGTTCATGAGGTTTCTGAGTAGCAATAGATCTCAGTTATAATGTGACATCACAACATTCAAAGGGGGAACCTGCAGAGACTAGAAATGGTATTGTCATCAAATGAAACAAATAGAAGCAAATCATTCTTGTCAGATTCCTCTACAAGTTTAGCTGTGGTTGGAAAAGTGTTTAAAACATTATCTGGTTCTGATCTCTTTACCACCCAAGTGCTTCATGGGAGGTACAGTAAGTCACATTGAGATGGAAGAAGGAGAAATGGAAACCCATTATTTCTGAGATCCTGGGAAAGGGAGATGCTGGTGCTGCTGTTTTCCTGATCTGAACTCAACACAAACAGAAATGCGCTTGCTCAGTTCTTTTTATCTTTTGGGGTCACTTTTAGTTATTTAGAACATATATTGGTTCTGGTTTCAGTCTATTTTTCTTAATATATTCTAGTTCTCAGGCTAATAATGACTACTGAAGAACTGAACTGTATAAACTTGGAAAATATCAATAAAAGTATATTGTGGGACAAAAGAACAGCTTTGGACTGACACTTGCCTTAAATTCTACTTTTTAGATCGAGTTAAGTCAACAACAAGTAGGCAAAGTATTTTTCTACCCAGACGAAGAATAATCAGAGTATCCCAGAAACTATACTGGTCTTATTTACCTTTGTGTTTATCAACCTGATGGCTAAGTTCATTTTCTAAATACACAACTTTGAACTATTTGTGTTTCAGTGTCTGGACTGTGCTTCAGATAAATCAATCATTAAAGAAAAAGCAGTGTTAACAATACTAACTCAATAAATTCCAGTACTGGATGACTGAGCACAACCTTCAAGTGAAACTAATAGTTTACTCTTCCTAGATGCATATCTTACCTGTTTAAGAAACTCAGTATCAGTGAATCATTCTACACTCAAGGTATGAAAACAATGCAGTTTTGTATAGTCAGTCCCAGGAGTATTTTGGTTTCTTTCAATGTACTGTAATGTGACGCGCTCTATACTTGTTTAGGTACACTGTCAAAAGTTCAGAATCATAAGCATATGCTGGATTTATGTATTTAAACCATTTATGTGGCACTGGCGCCAGCCCAAAGGTATCTGATGCCCTGGGTGGATTTTAGTTGTGCAACCCCCCCCCCCCCCCCCCTCTTGCCAGCACCAGAAGCTTCCTTTCTCTTCCTTCACCCCACTTCCAGGCCCATCAGTTCCCTTAGCTCCTTGTTTCCACCCCAAACTCCTTCCTGTGCAATCCCCTTTCTGCCTTAGCAGCCTCTTTCTTCCTTGGCCAGCCAACAGGCAGCCCCTTCTATTTTACCCATGACTCTCCCTTTCAAATTCCTATGGCCTCAGCCAGCCTCCATTGAGGGTCTTCCCTCCTTGGCTCAGAGTCAGACCTGGTATGTGCCTCTCTGCCTCCTCTTGCTTCTGCAGCTAGGAGCCTATCTCTGGGACCAAGGGACTGGGATGCCACCACCACATCTACCTGTTGCAGTGCTGCTGTAATGTGCTGCCTCAGCTTGCCATGCTGTACCCAGGTCAACTGGCAATGATTATTTTTCTTTCCTCTGCTGCTGCAGTTGGAGTCACTCAGTCACATGCAACCACATGCCAGTCAGTTCTCTCTCTGAGTGCAGTGGTTGCATGATATGTTATATCCTACGGAGGATGGGAGCTGAGGGATTGAGAGACAGGTGGCGCTGGAGGCTGAGCAAGGTGCCAGCTTGGATATACAGTGCACTCCATTTAAGTACACGTCAGATAAGCGCATGCTCTGTTTAACTGCATGCCGTACTTCGGTCCCGTTTTTGGCGCCATCAATTTCTATAGGGACAAACTTCGGTTTAGCGCACCACTTATAAGTGCAAGATTCGCTTATATGCATGGTTTAAGACCACTCCTCTGTAGGAAAGACTCCGCATAAGCGCACACACGGAATATAGAAGCTGATTGGCGCGTGACAAAAGGGCAGTAAATTTGAAATCTCATTGGTTAACTGCCACAGGCAGACGAAGCGAAAGAATGTTGTTAGAGTGTACAATAGAGTCGTCGTCATCGTCGTTGCGCAACTGTAAGACTTTAACGCTGGCTGAATGAATAGAAGTTCTTAAAAAATTAGAAAACAAACAAAGTCAAGCATCTATTGCTAAAGAATATGGTGTCAATCCCAGTCAAATTTCATGTATCTTGAAGCAGAAAGACCAGCTTCTGGAAGACTGGCAAAACAGTACAAATCCACACAGGAAACGAAAACGGACGGGAAAAGCTGAGGAGGTAGAAGATGCTCTTCTTCGGTGGTTTTCTCAAGTCAGGAGCAGACAGTTTCCTGTCAGTGGTCCACTGCTCATGGAGAAAGCTAATCAGCTAGCTGAAAATCTTGGACTAACTGAATTCAAAGCCACTGTTGGATGGTTGGAAAGATGGAAGGAGAGGAACAAAATAAAATTCAAGAAACAGCATGGTGAAAAACAAGACGCTGATGACTTTGGTGCTGAAAATTGGGTTGTTTCAGTTCTTCCTACCATCTTGAACGAGTTTGCACCTCGTGACATTTTCAATGCTGACGAAAATGGTCTCTACTGGCGAGCGATTCCTGATGGAACACTTGTATTCAAACAAGCCAAAACTATAGGAAGTAAAACGTCGAAGGACCGACTGATGATCCTCCTTTGCTGCAATATGGATGGGAGTGAGACGTTGGAACCACTCGTCATTGGAAAGAGCAAACATCCCCGTTGCTTCAAGAATGTTAAGCGACTTCCTGTGTCATACGAGGCTAATGCAAATTCATGGATGACTGTGGAAATTTGGAAGCAGTGGCTAAAGAAGTTAGACACTAGAATGCAGGCACAAAAGCATCAGATTTTGTTGCTTTGTGATAATTGTGCTGCACACAGTGATGATATCAGGCTGTCTAACGTCAAGGTGGTCTTCCTGCCACCAAATACTACCTACTACTACTACTACTACTTAGCATTTCTATAGCCCTTTGATCCAACCTATGGATCAGGGCATAATAGCCAATTTCAAACATTATTGGGATCTTGTGCTATATCGTCTGATGAGCGTTATGGATGACCAGACTGGCAAGGATAAACGTGCTGTTGAACTGGCTCATAATCTATCACTGTTGGATTCCCTACATATGCAGAAAGAAGCCTGGGATCATGTTACACAGGCAACCATTGTGAACTGCTACAAGCGGGCAAGCTTTGTTAGGGATGTGGAGAGGGACGAAACAGATGCAGCTGTTGCAAATGCGTCAGATGAACAGGCTATTGACATCCCAGCCGGTGTTACTGAAGAGGAGTTTCATCACTACGTAGCTGTTGATTACAATCTACAAACAGCTGGCGACAGCACTGATGTCGAGATATGCACCTACACGCAGGCAACGGCTGATGCTGAAACAGATGAAGAAATGAGAGTAGGATTGCGTGGCCAGTATTCTCAGTGGAGGAGGGTAGTTAGTGGGGTCCCGCAGGGGTCTGTGCTGGGTCCGTTGCTTTTTAATGTATTTATAAATGACCTAGAGATGGGAATAACTAGTGAGGTAATTAAATTCGCCGATGACACAAAATTATTCAGGGTCGTCAAGTCGCAGGAGGAATGTGAACGATTACAGGAGGACCTTGCGAGACTGGGAGAATGGGCGTGCAAGTGGCAGATGAAGTTCAATGTTGACAAGTGCAAAGTGATGCATGTGGGTAAGAGGAACCCGAATTATAGCTACGTCTTGCAAGGTTCCACGTTAGGAGTTACGGATCAAGAAAGGGATCTGGGTGTCGTCGTCGATGATACGCTGAAACCTTCTGCTCAGTGTGCTGCTGCGGCTAGGAAAGCGAATAGAATGTTGGGTGTTATTAGGAAGGGTATGGAGTCCAGGTGTGCGGATGTTATAATGCCGTTGTATCGCTCCATGGTGCGACCGCACCTGGAGTATTGTGTTCAGTACTGGTCTCCGTATCTCAAAAAAGATATAGTAGAATTGGAAAAGGTACAGCGAAGGGCGACGAAAATGATAGTGGGGATGGGACGACTTTCCTATGAAGAGAGGCTGAGAAGGCTAGGGCTTTTCAGCTTGGAGAAGAGACGGCTGAGGGGAGATATGATAGAAGTGTATAAAATAATGAGTGGAATGGATCGGGTGGATGTGAAGCGACTGTTCACGCTATCCAAAAATACTAGGACTAGAGGGCATGAGTTGAAGCTACAGTGTGGTAAATTTAAAACGAATCGGAGAAAATTTTTCTTCACCCAACGTGTAATTAGACTCTGGAATTCGTTGCCGGAGAACGTGGTACGGGCGGTTAGCTTGACGGAGTTTAAAAAGGGGTTAGATAGATTCCTAAAGGACAAGTCCATAGACCGCTATTAAATGGACTGGAAAAATTCCTCATTTTTAGGTATAACTTGTCTGGAATGTTTTTACGTTTGGGGAGCGTGCCAGGTGCCCTTGACCTGGATTGGCCACTGTCGGTGACAGGATGCTGGGCTAGATGGACCTTTGGTCTTTCCCAGTATGGCACTACTTATGTACTTATGTACTTATGTACTTATGAGCAGCGAGGCCCATGGTGACGAAATTCAACAACCTCCTGTCACTTTTGCAAGAGTGCTGGAGAGTCTCAACACCATGCGGGCCTATCTGGAGGCCACTGGATGTCAGTGCTATGACAGTTTTTACCATCTGGCAGACATAGTCTATGGAACTCACAGACACAAGAGTGTACAGAGGACCATGACTGATTACTTCAAGTAAGCCTAACATCAGTTAACGGAGACTGTATAATGTTAGTTAATGGAGACTGTATACTGTACGTATAATAAACAGTACTGTACATATGTTTATCAGATGTCAAGCTTTTTTGGGTCACAATGGTTAAGTGCACACTCCAGTTAACTGCATGTATTTCTTTGGTTCCAGACACTTGCACTTAAGCGGATTGCACTGTACATCGTCAGTAGAGGTGGCAGGAGAAGGAGGAGGATGGCACTCTCCTAGTTACTATTAGTGCCAGTTGTGTTGCACTAGGCTACCATTAACTGCCATTGCTGTCCCAAAATGGTGCCGCCCTAGGAGGGTACCTAATCCAGTTGGCCCTCTATGCCCCCTTCTGAATTAATCAAGGTAGCTCACAAAATTACACAGTATGGATTAGATTCTGTAAATGGTGCTGAAAAATCAGTGCCAATTTAAGCACTGAGCGGTATTCTATAAAGAATCTGCACCGATTATAAAATAGCATTTAAGTGTGCCAGCAATTACACCTGCTGAAAGCAGGTGTAAATACTGGCGCCTAAGTTAGGTGCCAATTGGGTCTATTCTGTTATAGAATGCGAGGCATGCAGAAATCCGAATTAAGGCCAATTAATGCCAATAATTGGTTGTTAGCAGGCAATTATTGGCACTGATTGGCTCATTAATCAATTAATTCACATGCTCAAATTTAGTGGCCATATATAGAATCTGGGGGGTATGTGGATATAAAATTGTAAAAGTTTGGGATTAGAAATAAAATGTGGTGATAAATGGAATCCACTCAGAGGAAAGGAAGGTGAGTAGTGGAGTGTCTCAGGGTTTGGGGCTGAGGCTGATTCTCTTTAATATATTTGAGAGCGACACTACTGGTGGTTGGGAGGCGGGGCTAGTGCTGGGCAGACTTATACGGTCTGTACTGGGGCTGGTGGTTGGGAGGCGGGACTAGTGCTGGGCAGACTTATACGGTCTATGCCGGGGCTGGTGGTTGGGCGGCGGGGATAGTGCTGGGCAGACTTATACGGTCTGTGCCAGAGCTGGTGGTGGGAGGCGGGACTGGTAGTTGGGAGGCGGGGATAGTGCTGGGCAGACTTATAAGGTCTGTGCCAGAGCTGGTGGTTGGGAGGCGGGGTTGGTGGTTGGGAGGCGGGGATAGGGCTGGCCAGACTTATACGGTCTGTGCACTGAAGAGGACAGTACAAATAAAAAAGTAGCACATATGAATTTATCTTCTTGGGCAGACTGGATGGACCGTGCAGGTCTTTTTCTGCCATCATCTACTATGTTTACTATGATAGGTTAAAAGGAAAGGTTTGCATTTTTATGGATGACACAAAGATTACCAACAGACTGGAAATTCCAAAGGGAGTAGAAAACATAAGAAGAGATCTATAGCAATTAGAAGAATGGTCTAATGTTTGGCAGTTAAGATTTAATGTGAAGAGGTGCAGAGTGATGCACTTGAGTTGCAGAAATCCAAAGGAGATGTATGAAACTGGAGGTGAGAGACTGATAAGAATAGTTCAGGAGTGAGACCTTGGGGTGATTGAGGATCTCAAGGCAGTGAAAACCATGTGACAATGTGGTGGCTGTAGCCAGAAGGGTGCTAGGCTGCATAGAGAGAGGTAGAACCAGCAGAAAAAAGAAAGTGCAGATGCTCCTGTACAAGTCATTGGTGAGGCCCCACTTGGAGTATTGTGTTCAGGTTTGGAGGCCATATCTTGCTAAAAACATAAAAAGACTTGAAGCGGTTCAGAGAAAAATGCAAAAATGATATGGGGTTTGCACCAGAATGACCTACAAGAAAAGACTTGAAGCCCTTAATATGTATACCCTAGAGGAAAGGAGGGATAGATACAGGGGTGTAGATACGGGTGGGCCTGGGTGGGCCCTGGCCCACCCAATCTCTGTTCAGGCCCACCCAGTCTTTTGTAACCTGCCAATTGGTGCTAGTCTGGCAGCAGATGCAGCTGCAGGCCTTTCATTTGCAGCCGTACCTCTAGTCCAGCAACAGCTTTACATCAAACAACAATCGCCATGCAGAACAATCCCTCCAGTTGCACCTCGCCGTGTCCGCTCTAATAAACAACCAAGGCAGAGGTGTGGGACCGTGGCTCTCTGCCTGCCACTACTGCTTCCTGTGCCGGTCCGGAAGTTTACCTCAGAAGAGGCAGGACCGGTACAGGAAACAGTAGCAGCAGGCAGAGAGCCGCAGTCCCGCTCTTCTGTCTTGATTGTTTATTAGCGCAGATCCTGCCAGCAGGGCCGCTGAGAGGGGCAAGATTCCCCGGGTCCAGCCTACAAGAGGGGCCCGGTGGTGGCACTACAATGCTGTGCTGCTGCATCACATCGGTCAGTCGGCTGTGCCGGCAGTGGTGTTGTTCGGGAAGGCTTCAGTCAAGTTCCCAGCCTAAAGTCACACACGTGGATTTGCTAGCAAAGGTGAGCCTTGTACTTATAATCAAGTCTTCTGACTTATTATCTTTTACTGTAATAGTTAGGTCATATCTCTTCCTTCTAGCATCTATGGGTGACAGATGGGTGGTATCCTGAACTAGAGCAAGGCAGGTGCAATCAAGCAGACCGGATTGGTCAATTCATCCTTATCTGTCAGCGTATGGTTTCTATATGTGAAGCATGGGAAAGCAAGACGTAGGACGGGAAGGGTTTCATTCATTCCATAGGAGTGCTGGCAGGACTACTACTACTACTATTTAGCATTTCTATAGCGCTACAAGGCGTACGCAGTGCTGCACAGGACATGCATGTACTTTTGTAGAACTTCAATGTACAGTGGATCGGATTGCATGGAGGACTTCACGCACTTGACCAGGCAATATCTCCTTCTGTCTCCATCTATCAATGCCTGGTGATGTCTGAGAACCACCATTAATTGACATCCTTGCCTTTTCTTCCCCCAGCTTCTTTGCAGGCTTTAGTTTTACTTCACAAAGTACCTGGCAGTGAAGGGATTTTGTATTGCTAATATTGAGGTGCTACCAGAATTTGAATACATTTTTCCTATGTAATTATATTGCAGGATCCTGCCATGTGTGTTGAAAGGTTTGCCATTGTAGTAGACTTATGTCTGGTTAATTTTAAGATATGGGATAATGTAATTATATTTAAAAATATCTATTTTTCCATTAAGTATGTATGTGGTTGTGTTGATGCAGGGCAGCTGTTGGGCAGACTGCTTAGAAATCCGACCTCAAGTGCATTCTAAGGCATTATTTTGTAGTATCCCAAGAAACACTACTCATATCCATATACACAGTGCCCACCCATATTAGCTTTGGGCCCACCCAAAATCTCGGGTCCTACTATGCCACTGGATAGATATGATATGATACAGATATTTAAATATTTGAAAGATATTAATATGCAAACAAACCTTTTCCTAAGAAGGGTAAGCCGTAGAACTAGAAAATGAATTGAGGTTAAGGGGGGGGGGGGGGGGGGTCAACTTAGGAGTAATGTTAGGAAGTACTTTGTCATGGAGAAAGTGGTGGATGCCTGGAATGCCCTCCAGCGGGAGGTGGTGGAGACGAAAACAACAATGAAATTCAAGAATGCATGGAATAAACACAAAGGATTCCTATATGGAAAGAGAATTGAATCAAAACAACTTAGCTTACTTAAGCGGCAAATCTAGTAGTTGGGAAGTAAGGCTAGAGCCAGAAAGACTTCTAAATATGACTGAACTGGAGTGGGTTTCAACAGCAACTCCAGTAGTTGAAAATTAAGCCAGTGCTGGGCAGACTTCTACGGTCTGTGCCCTGAAAATGGCAAGGACAGCTCAAGATCATGTATGCATATGTTATCATATTTTAGGAGTTTATCTTGTTAGGCAGACTGGAGACTGGATGAACCATACAAGTCTTTATCTGTTGTCATCCACTATGTTACTAACAGGCTCATTTTTGAAACAGATGAACGTCCATCTTTCAACATAAATCGGAACATGGACGTCCATCTCCCAGGGATGTCCAAATCGGTATAATGGAAACCAAATTTTGGACGTCTCCAACTGCAGTCCATCAGAATCTCAAGGGGGCGTGCCAGGGGTGTGTTCAAGGCGGGACTTGGGCATTTCTAAGACATGGACCTTTCAGGGATTATGGAACAAAACAAAGACGTCCAAGACTAAAACTTAGACATTTTGAGCTAGTCCTGTTTTTATAACAAATGGCTGCAGTGGGAATTGAACCCACTTCCCCACAATCAACATCTGCTGCATTAACCACTAGGCTACTCCTCTATGCCACACAAGAGGTGCCCCAAGTGACCAGATGACCACTGGAGGGACTCAGGGAGTACCTCCCCTTACTCCCCCAAATCACAAAACATTTTTCCAAACAGCACTTTCAAAAGGAAAAGATAGACTTTTTTTGTAGAAAATGACCTTTCCTGTTCTGATTTTGGACGTTTTTTTTTTTTTTAACGTCCAAATTCAGACTTAGATGTCATATCCAAAAATTCCCTTTCTGTATTTGACTTGCACAAAGTTTCAAGGAGCAGCAGTGGGAATTGAACCCATGTTGCAAGGATCAAAGCCCACTACACTAACCACTAAGGCACTCCTCCTCTGTTTTGGATGTTTTGCATTTGGACGGTTTTTGTTTGAAAAATGGACCAAAAACAAGGCCATCCAAATCACAGGACGTCCTTGGTATTTTCGAAACAAAAGGTGGATGTCCATCTCCCCGCCTCCGAATTTGGACATCTTTGTAAAACGTCCAAATTCCAACTTAGACGTTTCTTTCGAAAATGGCCCTCCATGGCACTCATTTTCAAAGCAGAAAAATATGCGAAAGAGCCCAGATTGATGTTTTTTCTGGTGAAAATGCACAAATTGCCATAATTTTGAAAACCTTAAAGTGGTTTGTGTATGGCCAAGAAGACGTTTTGAGAAGGGATGTTTCAGGGGAGTGTCATGGGCGGTGTTATGAGATGGACATTTGTCAGCGATAATAGATAGCAGGGAGCCATTTTACGGCGGAAATGAAAATATTCAAATTGTTATTATCACCTCAGGAGCAGCACATGCTCCTTCCACGGCAGGACACTTTGATTAAGTCAGATGGATTTTTCTTTGTGCAACAACTCTACAGGATTTGGAGACAATTAGCCTTGAACATTTCTATTTTGGGTGCCAATGCCCTACTTTTAAATAAGAACCAAAGATCTGTGCTGATGAAAAAACATGAAACAGGCTCACAGCGGTATAAAGTGAAAAACTTTTAAATGCTTATACAACAACACTCATGTAATAAGTTGATAAATGTCTCAATCTTTTTTAAGAGTACCCTCAGAAATATCCACCTATTTTAAGACAATATCATTGTTTTTTGCCAGGTGGCATAGCACAACTTTCATAGGGCTAACTCTTGTTCATAAGTGTAAATGCTATTGCCTGAATCAGAAAGTGCTAACAAATAATATAGTGCACAATGTTAAAGAAAGAAACGTGAACTTGTCTTTAAATGTTTTTTTTTTATTTTTTTAGTAGGAATACTCAGCTTGCTTGTCCAGCTTGCTTGCTATGTACTTCCCAGTAATAAGGTGTAGCTGGGTCTAGCATCTCCCCCCTTCCCTGCATTTACCTTATTTTTTTTCAAAAGGCAGGTACAACATGGACAGTCAGGTAGTTGGGAGCTCCCCAAGGAACCTTGCGAGACATGTCTGTACAAGAGTCTTTGTACATCCCTACCACCATATGACAGACCAGGATACCCCCAGGACCATATTGGATCATCATAACTACATAAGTATTGCCATTCTGGGACAGACCAAAGGTCCATCAAGCCCAGCATCCTGTTTGGCCAATCCAGGTCACAAATACTTGGCAAGATCCCAAAAAAGTACAAATCATTTTATGCTGCTTATCCCAGAAATAGTGGATTTTCCCAAGTCCAATTTAATAATGGTGTATGGACTTTTCCTTTAGGAAGCCATCCAAACCTTTTTAAAACTCTGCTAAGCTAACCGCCTTTACCACATTCTCTGGCAACAAATTCCAGAGTTTAATTACACGTTGAGTGAAGAGAAATTTTCTCCAGTTCGTTTTAAATTTACTACTTTTTAGCTTCATCGCATATCCCTTAGTCCTAGTATTTTTGGAAAGCATAAACAGACGCTTCAAGTCTACCCGTGCCACTCCACTCATTATTTTATAGACCTCTATCATATCTCCCCTTAGCCGTCTTTTCGCCAAGCTGAAAAGCCCCAGCTGCTTTAGCCTTTCCTCATAGGGAAGTTGTTCCATCCCCTTTATCATTTTCATTGCCCTTCTCTGCACCTTTTCTAATTTCACTATACCTTTTTTGAGATGCGGTGACCAGAATTGAACATAATATTCGCGGTGCGGTCACACCATGTGTCAGCATTCGTTGTCTAGGTATGGTCCCAGGTCCAGTTCACAGAGGCAGTGGGTTCCCAAAGAATACACAATCCACACAGGTTTGGATATATATAGAAAGTATATTGTAGTTATATATATAGGCTCACAGCACTTAGTACAGGTAAATATTATAATGCTGTATCTGTTTGTGTGGGTTTAGATAGGAATCAATTAGAGGAAGGTAAGAATGGGGGGGGGGGGGGGTGCAGAGAAAGAAAGAAGCCTTAAGGTAGGGCTGAAGGTGTGTGTGTGTGCAGAGAAAGAGCCTAAGAAAGCAACAGGAACAGAGAGGGATCAAACAACTTACTTCCTTCCCATCCTTTGTTTGTCAGCTCTTTCCTTTACAAACTCCAGTTTACTTTCCTGATGCAAGGAAGATGACCATTTTCACAGGTTCTACTCATTGAAGTTGCCAGTTTTGGAGTCTCTCTGTCTGGCTTTCATTGTTCTCACAGAGAGCCCTGCTCCCAGATGCCCAGAGAGGACACAGGTATGCTAATCAGGGGTAATTTGAGAAACAAAAGGGCTAGCAGGCAGCTGGGCAGTGTTTGGTCCATTTGCCATCCTCAGAGCTTCCTGAGGGAGGGGGGAGTTATCAGAAGCTGGTTTCATATTAATTTAAGTATGTCCAGCAATCCTGACACCATGGAGCATCCCTGGCCACAAGCCTAGCCTGGGAAAAGATCACACTCACAGCTGCCCTACAGCCTTGCCCTTGAGTGTAGTGGAAAAGGAGAATGAAGTGAACCAATTTTTTTTACTCTTTCAAAAAGTACAAAGACTAGGGAACACTCAATGAAGTTACATGGAAATACTTTTAAAACAAGTAGGAGGAGACATTTTTTTCACTCAACGAATAGTTAAGCTCTGTAACTCTTTGCTAGAAGATGTAGTAACAGCAGTTAGTGAATCTGGGTTTAAAAAAAAGTTTAGACAAGTTCCTGGAGGAAAACTTCAAAGTCTGCTATTGAGACAGACATGGGGAAGCCACTGCTTGTCCTGGGATTGATAGCATGGAATGTTGCTACTATTTGGGCTTCTGTGAGGTACTTGTGATCTGGATTGGCCACTGTTGGACACAGGATTCTGAGCTAGATAGACCATTGGTCTGACCCACTATGGCTATTCTTATGTTTGTCAGGTTCTGCATTTGGCAAACACAAGCCTACTGGCTGTTCTTGTTTAGGCCACAATCCTTGCTCCCCAAAGGACCATCTCAAGGCGTAGCCTAATGGTTTCTGCATTGGGCTGGGATCGCAGGAGTGGCAGGTTTGAATCCCTCCCCTATCAGTAAGGTGTACAAGATACAGTTGAGGTAAACAGGTTCCCTTTGGACACAGCCT